>NC_135828.1:8320173-8920173 GCF_964213995.1 Mustelus asterias | reverse complement strand
ACGGTGTTGACGGAGCTGGGAGAGGCACTGGGGTCGGACACACACCCAGCGCGGATCACGCTAATCCAGCCCCACTGAAATCTCCCTACAGCGCTCGAAAATCAGCGCAGCGAGCTGGGAGAATCGCTCCCAGGGCCTGGGTGGGATTGTTGTCGTGACAGGCACAATGGGCTGAATGGCCTCCTTCTGCACTGCAGGGATTCTACGATTGTAAAAGAAACACAGCCCAGTCATTCCCCCTCCACCTCAGCTGCAGCGTCATTCAGAGAGCAGGGAGGGATTTGGATGAAACATTTAGATATAATTAAACTGGTATTAATCACGGTGAGTGAGAGTGACAAGGAGCAAGTGTGAAACTGAGAGGATGTGTGTGTTATAAACAGGATTTTTAATATAGAAATATACGCAGGAGATGTTATTTTTATTGCTGTATTAGTAAGGTATATAATGAAACAACTCACTCTATGTACACAGCACACTTTATCACAGTGCTTTGAATTGTAGTTATCAGTATCAGCTTGGGATTGAAGAGGTGCAAAAGACATGAGTAAAAGTGCCCTAGAAAGTCAGTAGCAATGATAGTACGGTAATACATGGTATATCTTCCATTTATTCTCTGCTGCCTTGTCCTAACTCACCCCAAGTCCTCTTCATCCACCACCTCTGTGCTCACTGAACGACATCCACTCCAACCTGGCAGCCATCGCTGTCTTCAAATTCTATTTTCCAATCCCTCCATGGGTTCTCCATTCTCTCTCTCTCTCTCTCTAGTACCTCCAGTCCCACAACCACCCCCCCGGCATCTCCCCGCACCTCCGTGGGGTGGCACGGTGGCACAGTGGTTGGCACTGCTGCCTCGCAGCGCCCAGGGACCTGGGTTTGATTCCCGGCTTGGGTCACTGTCCGTATGGAGTTTGCACGTTCTCCCCGTGTCTGCGTGGGTTTCCTCCGGGTGCTCCGGTTTCCTCCCACACTCCAAAGATGTGCGGGTTAGATGGATTGGCCATGCTAAATTGCCCCTTAGTGTCAGGGGGATTAGCTAGGATAAATGTATGGGTTTATGGGGATAGGGTCTGGGTGGAATTGTGGTCGGTGCAGGTTGGCCTCCTCCTGCACTGTAGGATTCTATGACAATGGCCTCTTGTGTGCAGCTAACCTTCATCGCTTTGCTTATCGAAGGTTATGACGATGGCGTGAGAGGAAGAGGAAGCTAGTGTGGCAGATGGTGGTACTATCACTGGTCTAGTAATCCAGAGACCTGGGTTAAAAGTTTAAAGTTTACTGTACACTGTAAAGTTTAAAGTACACTGAGGGAGAATTTAGCATGGCCAATCCACCTAACCAGCACGCCTTTTGGACTGTGGGAGGAAACTGGAGCACCTGGAGGAAACCCACGCAACACGGGGAGAATATGCAGACTCCACACAGACAGTGACCCAAGCCGGGGATCGAACCCGGGTGAACACTAGATGCAGGAACAGAATCCATCAAATTAATTTCACACCCATTGTCACCGTATGAGTGCGAGTTATGAAAATGACTTGTTACCACATTCAAATGATCATGGTTAACATTGAAGGGAAGAGTTTTACATTTATTTATTAGTGTCACAAGTTGGCTTACTTCAATACTGCAATTAAGTTACTGTGAAAATCCCCTCGTCGCCACACTCTGGCACCTGTTCGGGTACACTGAGGGAGAATTTAGCACGGCCAATGCAACTAGCCAGTATGTCTTTCAGACTATGGGAAGAAACCGGAGCACCTGGAGGAAACCCACGCTGACACGGGGAGAACGTGCAAACTCCACACAGATAGACACCCAAGCCGGGAATCAAACCCGGGTCCCTGGCACTGTGAGGCAGCAGTGCTAACCCACTGTGCCACCGTGCCGCCCAACACTCTGCGAACACTCAAATTCCACCATGGCAGTTGGCGCGCATTAAATTCAGTTCAGTGTAAGCCAGTCTCGGTAACGTGTCCATGGAACTATCGTCGATTGTCGTACAAACCCATCTTGGTTCATTAATATCCTTTAAGGAAAGGAAATCCTTACCTGGTCTGGTCTGACATATATGTGACTCCAGGCCTGATTGCCCTCTGAAATGGCCTAGCAAACCACTCAATTCAATGGCAGTTAGGGATGGGCAACAAATGCTGGCCTTGATCGGGGAGGCGATGGCCGAGTGGTATTATCACTAGACTACTAATCTAGAAACCCAGCTAATGTCCTGACCCAGGTTCGAATCCCGCCACAGCAGATGGTGGAATTTGAATTCAATGAAAAAATATCTGGAATTAAGAATCTGCTGATAATCATGAAACCATTGTCGATTGTTGGAAAAACCCATCTGGTTCACTAATGTCCTTTAGGGAAGGAAATCTGCTGTCCGTACCTGGTCTGGCCTAGATGTGACTCCAGAGCCACAGCAATGTGGTTGACTCTCAAATGCCCTCAGGCAACTAGGGATGGGCAATAAATGCTGGCCACCCAGCGATGCCCATGTCCCACGAATGAATAAAAAAAAACCCACATCCCACGAAAGAATATAAAAAATGGACCATATAAGTTGAATGGCCTGTTTCTGTGCTGTTACATTTGCAATTCCTACTTTTAGGTCTAAATTAGGAAAGTAAAATTTTTTTTAATGTGAATTCTTGGGTGTTAGTGAATATACAAGATGTCAGCTTTCCATCGTTACAATTTTTAGAATGAAATAGTCTTGTGAAACAGAAGGCAAATCAACTCCCTCATCCTTAGCTTGAGGAAATCTCTGCACTTTCTCTCACTCCAAGGACGGAACACAACCTGGGGCTAAAACACTCAAACTATCAGCTGCTTGATTACTGCCAATATTGTCCCGAGGTTAGAGAAGTGGAATAAATGGCAGTTTGAGTCCATTTTAGCCTCTGCAGCACCTCGAGGCACTTGACTGGTGTCAGCTGGCTTGCTTGGTGGATGTGTTATTGGGCGAGCGATCCTTGGGCTTGTACTAAGGAGCCAGGGAGATGCATTCAAATCCCACCCTGGCGGGCAGTCAATTTAAATTCAGTTACGTCACGGATGGAATACCAAAGTTTAGCCTCAATAATGGTAACCATGGGCTGGATTTTACATTTCTTGGTGGGATAAGAGAAGAAAATGAGCGGCTGTCCTTGCTACCTCAGCTCATTCTGTCAAGTGTCGGGCAGCCAATGAATGGCCAGAAAGGAGTTCAATTAGAAGGGGAGGGCTCCGTAACCAATCAGGACTGTAGGCCTGTAATGACTTCAATCAGGCCATTGAGGTTGGCCTATTGGAATGTGAACTCCCTGATTAAGGCATCAATTGATGGGCCAATCAGGGAGTCTCTTCCTTGTATTTAACTGGGAGTGTCAGTTCCTCTGGCGCTCCCGAAGGTAGACTGCTGACTGATAACACTCCGTGTACTGCGGTGGGAATTGTAAATAAAGGGATTTTGGTGAAGGGACTTCTACCTCCAAAGACTTATTACAAGGCAGCAATGTCATGTGCAGATGGGTAATGCTGGAAGTGGTTCATGGTTTCGAGTCTAAAGGCTTCCAGCCCTCTGAATCTCTTTCTATATTCTCCTTGATGGTTCAAAAAAAACTAAGCAGTAAGGTTAAAAATAAATGATGCCGACACTGCCATCTTCACCAACAGAATCTGCCTGTATCTTCAGCTACGGTCCCGATGGTTCGCCATTTCTTCCACATTGTGCCACCTTGCTGTAAAATACGCCCAAATGTCTGATGTCTGACTAGTACAGCTTGTAACAAATAACCGCGGATGAATGGGTCACTACCAAGCGCAACAGCTTGTTAACTAGTCATTTCAAAATGGTGAGTGGGCTGCCATGAAGACTGGAGACTGGCGTGATGACATTGTATTGCCGACCAGACATCATCGCATCCTATTTATTTTCCCCAGGTTGTGGGTGAGTGAGCATAAAATCCAGCCCAGTGAAACTGCGGGATTGTTGCAGAACCTCACCGTTAGGGAAGGAAATCTGCCATCCTTACCCAGTCACGCGGGGGTCGGTTAGCTCAGTTGGCTGAGCAGCTGGTTAGTGACGTGGAGCGATGCCAACAACGCGGGTTCAATTCCCGTACCGGCTGAGATTATTCACAAAGGCCCTGCCTTCTCAACCTTGCCCCTCGCCTGAGGTGTGGTGACCCTCAGGTTAAATCACCACCAGTCAGCTGTGGTCATCTGCGACTGTGGCACCTTTACCTTTACCCAGTCTGCCCTATATTTTTTTTATTCATTTGTGGGACATGGGCGTCGCTGACTGGCCAGTATTTATTGCCCATCCCTGGTTGCTCGAGGGCAGTTGAGAGACAACCATGTTGCTGTGGCTCTGGAATCACATGTAGGCCAGACCGGGTAAGGACAGCAGATTTCCTTCCCTAAAGCACATTAGTGAACCAGATGTTTTTTTTTCGACAATCGACAATGGTTTCATGGTCATCAGTAGATTCTTAATTCCAGATTTTTAAAAATTGAATTCAAATTCCACCATCTGCCGTGGCGGGATTCGAACCCGGGTCCCCAAAACATTAGGTGAGTTTCTGGATTATTAGTCCAGTGATAATACTACTAGGCCACTACCTTCCCACAAGGTATAGGGGAGGAGATGGTGACATAGTGGTAATGTCACTGGGCTAGTGGTGTGGAGGCCCAGGTTAAAGCTCTGGGGACACAGGTTCAAATCCCACCACAGCAGCTGGTGGAATTTAAATTCAATTAAAATAATATCTGGAATCCAAAGTTAGTCTCAATAATGGTGACCTGAAACTATCATTGGTTGTTGTAAAAAAAAAGAACCATCTACTTCACTAATACAAGAACAACATACATATAGGAATGAAAAGCAAGCCTGGGAAGTGATGGCCTAGTGGTACTATTGCTAGACCGTTAATCTAGAAACTCAGCATAGCGTTCTGGGGACCCGGGTTTGAATCCTGCCACAGTCGATGGTGGAATTTGAATTCAATAAAAAATATCTGGAATTAAGAATCTACTGATGACCATGAAACCATTGCTGATTGTTGGAAAAACCCATCTGGTTCACTAATGTCCCTTAGGGAAGAAAATCTTGCATCCTTACCGGGTCTGGCTGACATGTGACTCCAGAGCCACAGTAATGTGGTTGACTCTCAACTACCCTCTGAAATAGCCGTTCAAGGGCAACTAGAGATGGGCAATAAATGTTGGCCCAACCAGCAACGCCCATGTCCCAAGAATGAATTTTTAAAAAAGGCCATTCAGCCCCTTCAACCTGTTCCGCCAGCCAGTAAGATTCGTGGGCGGCACGGTAGCACAGTGGTTAGCAATGCTGCCTCACAGCGCCAGGGACCTGGGTTTGATTCCTGGTTTGGGTCACTGTCTGTGTGGAGTTTGCACGTTCTCCCCCGTGTCTGCATGGGTTTCCTCCGGGTGCTCCGGTTTCCTCCCATAGTCCAAAAGACATGCTGGTTAGGGTGCATTGGTCATGCTAAATTCTCCCTCAGTGTATCCGAACAGGCAGCGGAGTGTGGCGACTAGGGGATTTTCACAGTAGCTTCATTGCAGTGTTCATGTAAGCCATGTAAGACACTAAATAAATAAACTTTTTTAAAAAATGATGGCTAATCGGCCACCTTTATCTGGTGTGGCCGACACATGACCATGGCAATGTGGTTTTAATTGTCCTCTGGGATGGCCTAGCAAGCTGATTGGGTGTTTAAGATAGTGGCTCCATCCCCATCTTCTCAAGGGCAATGACTTTACCAACTCTATACCCTGTAAATTAATTTTTAAAAAATTATGTGAGAGGGACGATATAAATTGTGAAGAAAAGTCATATCGACTCAGAATGTTAACTCTGTTTCTCTCTCAGCAGATAGAACCATAGAATCTCTACAGTGCAGAAGGAGGCCATTATTTCTGCACTCTGAAAGGACATCTCACCCAGTCCCACCTCACCATGCCCTATCCCTGTAACTCCGCGCATTTACCATGGTTAATCCTCCTAACTTACACATCTTGGGACACTAAGGGGCAATTTAGCACGGCCAATCCAGCTAATCTGCACACCTTTGGACACTGAGGGAGAATTTAGCATGGCCAATCCAGCTAATCTGCACATCTTGGGACACTAAGGGGCAATTTAGCACGGCCAATCCAGCTAATCTGCACACCTTTGGACACTGAGGGAGAATTTAGCATGGCCAGTGCACCTAACCTGCACATCTTTGGAGTGTGGGAGGAAACCGGAGCACCCGGAGGAAACCCACGCAGACATGGGGAGAACGTGCAAAGTCCACTCAAACAGTCACCCAAGGAATCGAACCTGGGTCCCTGGCGCTGTGAGGCAGCTGTGCTAACCACTGTGTTTTCTGATTTCACTACAGCAAGTTTTAGATGGTTGCCGTTCGTCCGAGACGGACAGAGGAAGAGCTGGCAGAGTGGGGTTGCTGATCAAAGAGGGTCTGGTGGACTGAAGTGCATTTGTTTCAATGCGAGACCCTAGTGGGGACAGTTTTGGCGCCAGACCCGCTGAACATTTCCACCACGTTTTGCTTTTGTTTTAGCTTTGCAGCATCCACATTATTTTGCTTTTGTTGAAGTGTTTAATCCACTGCCACTTCTCTCCGGGGAATGCCTACCTTGAAGAGGTTCTCCTCGTCTCTCCGATGGGATATCTGTTTTGTCTCTTTCACTGTGGACTTCTCCTCGCTGGCTTTGTTGTATGATTTCCGATATTAGGCCGAATCTGCCGCGAAACAACATGCAACATTGAAATTTTAATCATCTGAATTTGTTCGGTGGTTTAAACATCAACTCACTGCCAAAATTACTTAATAAGAAATAAGCCCCCTTAATCTCAATGGAAATGGAAGAACAACTGCATCGTCGTAGGCTCCCTCCAACGCCAGTTGACAATTAAACTGTAATCTCTTGGGTTTTAGTGAGCAAACGTCCCCGACGGGTGAATAAGTCCATTGATCCATGTTCAAATTATTTCTGCTTTGAACACTGGATGGACGGTCTTGCTTAATTCCTCTCTTCAAAGCTTACCTTAGCAAATTCTCCTCAGGCTTCAGGAGACACAGATGTTGATCTGACCCGGGGCTGAAACAACACGTCATTGTGCCAGGTGTCTCAGCATCCTTTCCTGGAAACCATTTAACGAGCTCTCTGCTTGGACAGTCGGTGGCTTTCCAAAGCTATCAGCTCCTTCTGATGTGACCCTGTGCATTGTGTGGCATTGCGTGGCATGTGGCGCTTCGAGTCATTAAAGTTTGATCTCAAGCACTTGGCTTCATAACGTACGGCACCCAACCAATAGGCTGGGGTGAAAATCCAACAGTTCCACACTATATCATGTACTGGACAGTTTCTGTGGGTTGACTGGCCCATCGAGTCCGCACTGACTCTCCGAAAGAGCATCCTACCCAGGCTCCAAAAGAGAAAATGCTGGAACATCTCAGCAGGTCCGGCAGCCTCTGTAAGGAGAGAAAAGAGCCGACGTTTCGAGTCCAGATGACCCTTTGTCAAAGCTAAGAGGCACAGAAAGTGGGAGAAAGGCATGGAAAATGGGAGCTATCTCCGTCTCCCACCCAGGCTCACCACTCCCCCCATCCCAGACACCCTGGGTGGAATCTGACACCCCTAATCGCCCCAAGACTGGAAAATCCCTCCTGAAGTCAAAGGACATTTGTATGGTCTGCCCCCGCCTGCTACGATTCCTATGGCGGGCGGGACAGGAAAATTCCATGACCAATCCCCCTAACCTACACACCTTTGGACACTATGGGGCAATTTAGCATGGCCAATCCACCTAACCTACACATTTTTGGACACTAAGGGGCAATTTAGCATGGCCAATCCACCTAACCTGCACATCTTTGAACATTAAGGGGCAATTTAGCACGACCAATGTCTTTTAGGGAAGGAAATCTGCCATTCTTACCTGGACCCTCCTACACGTGACTCCAAAGCCACAGCAATGTTATTGACTCTCAACTATTGTCCAAGGGTAAGTAAGGATGAGCAATAAATGCTGGCCGGCCAGCGACGCCCAAGTCCCATGAATGAATACAAAACAAATCATGTGGATTAACTCTACGAAGTTAGGATTTGCAATAGGGAACTGTAAAATGCATTAAATCAACATTGTTGTAAAGTTATTGAGTTGTGCATCATTTGATAAAGGAACTCAATGTAAAAGGAATTCTTTAGAAGGTTGCAAACATAGGCAAAATCATTGCGAGGTGAGATAGGGGATCCAGTGATGCATCCTATCCTCTCCAATTCCCAAAATTGCCTCCCATATCCCCACCAAACACCAATTTTGATGTGTTAAGAAGTGCCTCAATTTTAAAATCCTCATCCTAGTTTTATCCTTCCATGACCTCCCCCCTCCTTACCTCCGTAACCTCCAGCACCCTCCAGGATGGTTCCACCTCGCTGACGCTGATCTCGCGGGCATCCACGATGTTAATTGCTCCGCCATCGGGCAGTCAGGCTTTAGGCGGTGGCAGCTGGTTGTTTTCCTGTCTCTAGGAGGGTGTTGTCCTGAAATTCCGTACAAGTGTGGGAATTACGTAAATGGGTATATGATAGACAAAGATAGGGGGAGATGGGGAAGTGGAGGGATGAATCACCTGAGTGTAGGACAGCCTACCCACATTTTGTTCCATGTATTTAATTAGAAGGAAAATTGGTTAGATCAAATGGCCTTCTCCCCTATGTACTATGAACGGTATGCTTTGTCTGTATAGCACACAAGAAACAATACTTTTCACTGTATCCCAACACATGTGACAATAATAAATCAAATCAAAAATCAAATCACTCTTGGTCTTGACATCATCCCAATTCTAGGATAATCCTGGGCCTCTATTCCCTGTCTTGTCAACATGGCAATGATTGGACGCTGGAAAACTATTTATCAATACTTCTGATGAGGTTTGATTGAAAAGATCATACGAAACAGGAACAGTAGGAGGCCATTCGGCCCCTCGCACCTGCTCCGCCATTCAATAAAATCATGGCTTATCTGATTGTGGCCTTACCTCCACTTTCCTGTCAGCTCCCTATAATCCCTTCATAGAATCCCTACAGTGCAGAAGGAGGCCATTCGGCCCATCGAGTCTCCACTGACCACAATCCCACCCAGGCTCTTTCCCCATAACCCTACATATTTACCCTGCTAATCTCCTGACACTAGGGTCAATTTAGCATGGCCAATCAGCCTAACTCGCACATCTTTGGACTGTGGGAGGAAACTGGAGCACCCGGAGGAAACCCACGCAGACACATGGAGAACGTGCAAACTCCACACAGACAGTGACCCAAGTTGGGAATCGAACCCGGGTCCCTGGCACTGTGAGGTAGCAGTGCTAACCACTGTGCCACCGTGTCGCCCATACCACCTTGTCAAACAATGACCTGTTTAACTCAGCCTTGAATCTATTCAATGATCCAGCCTCCACTGCTCTCTGGGGAAGAGAATTCCAAAAGACTAATGACCCTCTGAGAGAGGAAATTCCTTCTCCTCACAATCTTAAATAGCAGACCCTTTATTTTGAAACTGTGCCCAATAGATTCCTTCACGAGAGGAAATATCCTCTCACCATCTACCCAGTCGAGTTCCCTCAGAATTGTGCATACTTCCTTTATGTTTCCAATAGCAGCACGACACTGAGGAAGTGTGAACAAAGTGTGGTATAGTTGTTCCAGATTATGAACTCTTCGGGGTGATTTTCCCACAGAGCAGGAGGCGGGTGGACTGGTTGGCGAATTCACGCCAGAGATCAGTGTGCCAGTGTTGCTGTCTCCTCACCATTTTTCCCGACACGGTTTCAGGGAGATCGCAGTTTCCTGCCCAACATTGCCAGGAATACCATTAGCCCGCATAAGAACATAAGAACTAGGAGCAGGAGTAGGCCATCTGACCCCTCGAGCCTGCTCCGCCATTCAATAAAATCATGGCTGATCTTTTTGTGGACTCGGGTCCACTTACCCGCCCGCTCACCATAACCCTTAATTCCTTTATTGTTCAAAAATCTATCTATCTTTGCCTTAAAAACATTCAATGAGGTAGCCTCAACTGCTTCACTGGACAGGGAATTCCACAGATTCACAACCCTTTGTGTGAAGAAGTTCCTCCTCAACTCAGTCCTAAATCTGCTCCTCCTTATTTTGAGGCCAAGCCTCCTCGTTCTAGTTTCATCTGCCAATGGAAACAACTTCCCTGCTTTTATCTTATCTATTCCCTTCATAATTTTATATGTTTCTATAAGATTCCGCTTCCGCCCCCGCCCCCCCACTCTTCTAAATTCCAAGTTTAAGGAGCAACGTTATATCACTAATCTTTCTGGAGTGGTTAGACTGAGATCATGTACCAACCGACTCAAGAATAGCTTTTTCCCTGTTGCCTTCAGAATTTTGAATGGACCTACCTTATATGAACCTGAACTTTCTCTACACCCTAGCTATGATTATAACACTTCGTTCTGCACCCTCTTCTTTCCTTCTCTATGTACGGTATGCTTTGTCTGTATAGTACGCAAGAAACAATACTGTATGCTAATACATGTGACAGAGTTTGCACATTCTCCTCGTGTCTGCGTGGGTTTCCTCCGGGTGCTCCGGTTTCCTCCCACAGTCCAAAGATGTGCAGGTTAGGCTGATTGGCCATGCTAAAAATTGCCCTTCGTGTCCTGAGATGCGTGGGTTAGAGGGATTAGTGGGTAAATATGTAGGGATATGGGGGTAGGGCCTGGGTGGAATTGTGGTCAGTGCAGACTCGATGGGCCGAATGGCCTCTTTCTGTACTGTAGGGTTTCTATGATTTCTATGATGAATAATAAATCAAATCAAAGACTTTGAATAGGGTCAGGACCTGGAAATACTCCCATGTTGGGTTCCTGCGCTTGTGGCAAAATTCTGTCCTTGGACACTTCCCTCAGGCTAGTCTGACTCTGTCTCTTCATTCTTCCGATGTTCTCCCCCTGGCCCTCTCTAGATTTCTCGCCTGGGTATAATTTATAGGATATTGTACGTGAAGCGGCATGGTGGCACAGTGGTTAACACTGCTGCCACACGGTGCCAGCGACCCAAGTTTCGATTCCCTGCTTGGGTCACTGTCTGTGTGGAGTCTGCACGTCCCCCCCGTGTCTGCGTGGGTTTCCTCCAGGTGCTCCTGTTTCCTCCTGCACCCCAAAGATGTGCTGGTTAGGTGGATTGGCCATGCCAAATTGCCCTTTAGTGCCAGGGAGTCTAGCTGGGGTAAATGCATGGGGTTATGGGGATAGGGTGGGATTGTGGTCAGTGCAGACTTGATGGGCCGAATGGCCTCTTTCTGCACAGTAGGATTTTATGATTCTAAGCCAAACAATTTATTTAATTCAAGTTTGCGTGGCTTAACTAGACAGAAAGAAGGACCCACTGAAACAGGCTTGATCAAGTTGGATAATGTCCAACATGGTGGATCTGATTGGTTGGTAAACGAACACCTACTTTTCCTGTTTGGCAGACTCTAACTCAGCTGTCACCTGAGACTTCCTGAGGCTTGTCTTTAACCTCAGATACAGTTACTCATCCGACAGTTCTCATTTCTGTCTGTCACTGTATGAGTCAGGTCAACCACACGGACCCATGTGTTCCAAGAGGGTGGCTCACTACCTCATTCTTAAGGGCAACTGGGGATGGGCAATAAATGTTGGCCTAGTCAGCGACACCCACGTCTTATTAATTAATTTTATATAAATTGTTTGTGAGGTAACCCTTCTCTACACAAATGGCAGTGAAAATTATGAACTCTCCCCCTCAGCACCGGTGGGGATCAAGTGAAAGGTCTTTGTTAAGGAAGAGTTTACAGAATCAGGACAGGTCGAAGGAGCTCAGATACAGATCAGCCACGATCTTATTGAATGGCCCACTCCTGCTCCTCTTTCTTAAGTTCTTGGTGCAGAGGGTGGCACGGTGGCACAGTGGTTGGCACTGCTGCCTCACAGCACCAGGGACCCGGGTTCGATCCCAGCCTCGGGTCACTGTCTGTGTGGAGTTTGCACCTTCTCCCCCGTGTCTGCGTGGGTTTCCTCCGGGCGCTCCGGTTTCCTCCCACAGTCCGAAAGCCGTACTGGTTAGGGTGCACTGACCTGAACAGGCGCCGGAGTGTGGCGACTGGGGATTTTCACAGTAACTTCATTGCAATGTTAATGTAAGCCTACATGTGACCAATAAACTTAAATAAATTAGATGCCGGTCAGAATTCTCCAGTCTCATACACCCGCTATCAGCAAGAACGGAGAATTTGGCGCTCAGCCGCGGAGAATACCAGCCGCGGGCAATATCGTAGAATTCTGACATCGTCCATCCATGTTCCCCCCACCCCCGTGCATCTTTTGTTCTGATCGCTAAAGAAACCGACGGTTGTCTCAAAGGATTTTACAGCCAATTTGAGTTGATTTATTATTGTCACATGTATTAACATACAGTGAAAAGTATTATTTCTCACGCACTATACAGACAAAGCATACCGTTCATAGAGAAGGAAAGGAGAGGGTGCAGAATGTAGTGTTACAGTCATAGCTAGGGTGTAGAGAAAGATCAACTTAATGCAGGGTAAGTCCATTCAAAAGTCTGACAGCAGCAGGGAAGAAGCTGTTCTTGAGTCGGTGGGTACGTGACCTCAGACTTTTGTATCTTTTTCCCGACAGAAGAAGGTGGAAGAGAGAATGTCCGGGGTGCGTGGGGTCCTAGATTATGCTGGCTGCTTTGCCGAGGCAGTGGGAAGTGTAGACAGAGTCAATGGATGGGAGGCTGGTTTGCGTGATGGATTGGGCTTCGTTCACGACCTTTTGTAGTTTCTTGCGATCTTGGGCAGTGTAGGAGCCATACCAAGCTGTGATACAACCAGAAAGAATGCTTTCTATGGTGCATCTGTAAAAGTTGGTGAGAGTTGTAGCGGACATGCCAAATTTCATTAGTCTTCTGAGAAAGTTGAGGCGTTGGTGGGGCTTTCTTAACTATAGTGTCTGCATGAGGGGACCAGGATCTGGTGATCTGGGCACCTTAAAACCAATGGAGTACTTTTGAAGTGTTGCCACTGTTGTGGAAAAATTGGACAGTCAGGTTGCGCACAGCAAGATCCCACAAACAGCTATGCAACAATGACCAGATAATCTGTTTCAGTGATGTTGAGAGAGGGATAAGTATTGGCCAGGGCACTGGGTAGAACTCCCCTGCCATTGGGGACTTTTATTTGTTGCATCCACCCGAGAAGGTCTTTGAAATCTGACGGCACCCCTCATAGGGCAACACTCTCCTAGAGTGTCAGCGTTGATTTTTGCACTTGTGTCCTGGTGTAGGACTAACTCAGGAAGTTTCTGACTCAGCAGAAGCATACTGCCAACTCAACCACAGCTGACATTTAATACATCTGTAATGTCTGCATACAACACAACCCAGCATATCAATTTTAAATGAGGCACAATAGAGGAAGCTTAGCTTTTTAAAAAAAATCTTTGAACTGCCTTACTTTATTTCGAATTATAAAGAGAGACTGGAGAGGTTGGGAATGGTTAGCACTGCTGCCTCATAGCGTCAGGGACCCGGGTTCGATTCCCGGCTTGGGTCACTATCTGTGTGGAGTTTGCACGTTCACCCCATGTCTGCGTGGGTTTCCTCTGGGTGCTCCGGTTTCCTCCCACACTCCAAAGATGTGCGGGTTAGGCTGATTGGCCGTGTTAAATTGTCCCTTAGTGTCAGGGAACGAGCTAGGGTAAACGGATGGGGTTATGGGGATAGGGCCTGGGCGGGATTGTGGTCAGTGCAGACTCGATGGGCTGAATGGCCTCCTTCTGCACTGTCGGGATTCTAGGATTCTATGATGATGATGATTACTTTTTTCCTCTGGAGCGTAGGAGGATGAGGGGTGACCTTAGAGAGGTTTACAAAATCATGAGGGGCAGAGATAAGGTGAATAGCCACGGTCTTTTCCCCCAGGGTAGGGAGGTCCAAAACTAGAGGGTATGGATTGAAGGTGAGAGGGTCAAGATTTAAAAGGGACCCGAGGGGCTACTTTTTCACACAGAGGGTGGTGCGTGTTTGGAATGAGCTGCCAGAGGAGGTGGTAGAGGTGGGTACGATTACAACATTTAAAAGACATTCGGACAGGCACATGGATGGGAAAGGTTTAGAGGGATATGGGCCAAACGCAGGCCAATGGGACTAGTTCAGTTTAGGAAACCTGGGCATGTTGTCCTGAAGGGCCTGTTTGCCTCTGACTCTATTCCCTCTGATTCTAATATCAACTGGCCCCCCCAGCAGGTTAATTCTTCAGAACAAATAAGAACGATGTGTATATATAATTGCTTTGCAGAACTTGAATCTGCAAAACCCGGTGACGCGTTTGTGTACAACATCAAGTGTGGCTCAGTATTGGCAAGCAGGGGCTTGTATCCACTGGTATCGACCTAAGCTGACTCACTGCATTTGAAGACTGCTTTACTTCAATGAAAACTGCTTAACACCAGATCCATTCTCGAGTTCAATCATTCCCGTCGACCGCACAGCTTCGATATTTCTTTCAACTGCACATTGTGATTTTATGATCTGTGATGGTACATGGTTGAGATCCCTGGCAGACTGTGTCACTAATGAAATATGTACGTCAGTGCCAGTCCAGTATTAATATCCATCTGCCACCAGTAATTAATGGATTACAGACATCAACCGATCATTAAAAACCTGTGTCATATGTTTCACTCTTATGTGGCCCCGCTATCAGTCGACAGTCACTGCGTGCACTCCATCTTGGCATCACTCTTAGTCATAATGAAGATACTGGCACACCAACCTAGCTGTGATTTTAAACAGTAACCATTGTTTATACTTATCATAAAAATACATCTGACTTCATCTGTTATCGTTCTTTCAACAGAAAGACGGAGGCTGAGGGTCTACAAAATGATGAGAGGCATAGACAGGGTGGATAGTCAGAGGCTTTTTCTTAAGACGGAAGTGTCAATTACTAAGGGGGGGCCACAGGTTCCAGGTGAGAGGGGGAAAGTTTAAGGGAGATGTGCGGGGGAGGTTTTCCACGCAGAGAGCGGTGGGTGCCTGGAACCCCCATGCCATAGGAGATGGTGGAAGCAGGCACATTAGCAACATTTAAGAGACATCTGGATGGGTACATGAATGGGGAGGGAATAGGGGGATATGGTTCGCGGAGGGGAAGAAGGTTATTTTTAGTTTAGTTAGGACATCATGACTGGCATGGAGTTGGAGGGTTGAAGGGCCTGCTCAAAGAACAAAGAAAATTACAGCACAGGAACAGGCCCTTCGGCCCTCCCATCCTGCACCGACCACGCTGTCCGTCTGAACTAAAACCCCCTATCCTTCTGGGGACCATATCCCTCCATTCCCATCCTATTCATGTATTTGTCCAGATGCCCCTTAAAAGTCACTATTGTATCTGCTTCCACTACCTCCCCCGGCAGCGAGTTCCAGGCACCCACCACCCTCTATGTAAAATACTTGCCTCGTACATCTCCTTTAAACCTTGCCCCTCGCACCTTAAACTTATGCCGCCTAGTAATTGACTCTTCCACCTTGGGAAAAAGCTTCTGACTATCCACTCTGTCCATGCCCCTCATAATCTTGTAGACTTCTATCAGGTCTCCCCTCAACCTCCGTCATTCCAGTGAGAACAAACCACGTTTCTCCAACCTCTCCTCATAGCTAATGCCCTCCATACCAGGCAACATCCTGGTAAATCTTTCCTGTACCCTCTCCAAAGCCTCCACATCCTTCTGGTAGTGTGGCGACCAGAATTGAACACTATATTCCAAATGCGGCCTAACTAAAGTTCTATAAAGCTGCAACGTGAATTGCCAATTGTTAAATTCAGTGTCATGGTCGATGAAGGCAAGCATGCCGTATACCTTCTTGACTACCTTCTCCACCTGCATTGCCACTTTCAGTGACCTGTGCTAGGATTCCTGTGCTGTATTTTTCTTTGTTCTTTGTTCATTATAACTTCTATTTATGTAGCATCAAAGATGTAGATTTTAAGGAGCTTCTGAAAGGTGGAGATTTGGAGAGAGAATTCCAGAGTCTCGGCAGGTAAAGGCATGGCCACCAATAGTGGAGCAATGAAGAATGCGGGATGCACGAGAGACCAAGGCCGGGATTCTCCAAACCCTCCCGCAGCTGGGATTCTCCAGACCCGCTGCTCTGAGGTTTGGCTGAGCGACAAATTATCTCGCTGGCAGTGGGAAGGCAGGATGGACGAGGTCAGAGAATCCCAGCCCAGAATTGGAGGAGTGCAGAGATCTCAGATGCTTGTAGGGCTGAAAGAAGAAATCCATGGAAAGGGCAAGGCCATGGAGGGATCTGAAAACCAAGGGCAAGAATTTGAAAATGAAGACATTGCCAGACAAGGTCAGGAAGAACAGGTTAGATGGGTGAAGGGAACTTGGTACGATTCAGGATGTGAGCAACACATGAGCTGAAATTATGTAGAGTGGTAGATAGGAGGTTCCTGGAGGACCATACGCAGTGTCATTTTCAGTTCTCTAATCCCTTATCATAGAATCATAGAATCCTACAGTGCAGAAGGAGGCTATTCGGCCCATCAAGTCTGCACCGATCACAATCCCGCCCAGGCCCTATCCCCATAACCCCATGCATTTACCCGAACTAGTCCCCCTGACACTAAGGGTCAACTTAGCATGGCCAATCCACCTAACCCGCACATCTTTGGGCTGTGGGAGGAAACCGGAGCACCCGGAGGAAACCCATGCAAACATGGGGAGAACATGCAAGCTCCACACAGACAGTGACCCAAGGACGGAATCGAACCCAGGTCCCTGGCGCTGTGAGGCAGCAGTGCTAACCACTGTGCTACTGTGCCACCTTGTCAATGAGAAGTTTAACGCATCTGGAAAAGTAGGAGACTGAAGATTGTCACAAGCACATCAAGTGCTTTCCAGCTTTTATTGAACCTGTCAAGTTTTAAGAGCTATTCCTAGCCTCACATTATTTAAGATTTTCCAAATAATAAGGGTGAAGTATGGGTATTGTTTGTACCCAATTTTTGGGGATGGTGTGGGTGTCCTTAGAGATCCAAAATGTCTGTGGAGTGGGCGCATTTTTTTGTGGTCCAGTCAAGCTGGCTGCTATGTTGGTGAACATCCATCAGAGCAGTTGGCAGATTGGCCATGCTAAATTGCCCCTTAGTGTCCTAAAATGCGCAGGTTAGGTGGATTGGCCATGCTAAATTGCCCTTTCGTGTCCTAAGATGTGCAGGTTAGGTGGATTGGCCATGCTAAATTGTCCCTTAGTGTCCCAAGATGTGTAGGTTAGGTGGATTGGCCATGCTGAATTGCCCCTTAGTGTCCTAAGATGTGCAGGTTAGGTGGATTGGCCATGCTAAATTGTCCCTTAGTGTCCCAAGATATGCAGGTTAGGTGGACTGGCCATGCTAAATTGTACCTTAATGTCCCAAGATGTGTAGATTAGGGGGATTAGTGGGATAAATATATGGGGCTATGGGGATCGGGCCTTGGTGGCATGCTCTGTTGGAGAGTTAGTGCAGAGTCAATGGGCCGAATGGCCTCCTTCTGCACTGTAGGGATTCTATTAGCTGGGCTAGAACAGCCCTGATTTGACGCCAGCACTGCAATTCTGGAGAACAATGTTCCAACTAATTTGACTGTGTCCGGCTGGATACACATTCAGTAGCAGAAACTCTCTCTCCCCCAATAACCAGTGCTATTCGCAGAGATCATCATCTCCTTACAGATTCGTCTCCTGGGCGATTTCTGCTGGATGTCACTATGGTTCCCCAAATGTTCCAAACCAGCAACAGTTGTTCAACATGACTGAAATCCACAGGGAATGTTGCGGCAGGTGCTGTTTTTTTTTCTGGATTCAAGGCTTCTGCTCCTGAGTTGCCTCTGAGCATGGGTTCATTGTATTCCCCTTGGGATACTGCAAAATGTGGAGCATGAACAAAGGGCATGTAGAGCAGGACAGGTTGCTGGAAGAGGGAGGAGGAGGAAGGGGAACGGGGCTCTTCGGAGGAGGCCGTTTCCACCCAGGATTTTCAGAGACCAAAACACCAGTGAGGACCAATGTGTGAGATGTCGGAATGTCATCAGTGCAATATGTCCCCTGCTGCAGCTGCAACCTCAGAGTCTGGCCAGAATGGCTGTGAATCTAACCTTCGCCCTGAGCCTTTATGCATTTGGCTCTTTCCAGATCGGAAATGGAGACATTAGTAATGTCTCACAATACTAATCACTTAAGTGATCACTTAAGGACTTGGACAGATTTGGAGAGTGGGCAAAGAAGTGGCAGATGGAATACAATGTGGAAAAGTGTGAAGTTATGCACTTTGTAAGAGGGAATGGAAGCATAGACTATTTTCCAAATGGGAAAATGCTTAGGAAATCAGAAACACAAAGGGACTTGGGAGTCCTTGTTCAAGATTCTCTTAAGGTTAACGTGCAGGTTCAGTCGGCAGTTAGGAAGGCAAATGCAATTTTAGCATTCATGTCGAGAGGGCTAGAATACAAGAGTATTGTTTGGAGTATTGTGAACAGTTTTGGGCTCCATATCTAAGGAAGGATGTGCTGGCCTTGGAAAGGATCCAGAGGAGGTTCACAAGAATGATCCCTGGAATGAAGAGATTGTCGTATGAGGAACGTTTGAGGACTCTGGGTCTATACTTGTTGGAGTTTAGAAGGATGAGGGGGGATCTTATTGAAACTTACAGGATTCTGCACGGCCTGGATAGAGTGGACATGGAGAGGATGTTTCCGCCAGTAGGAAAAACTAGAACCAGAGGGCACAACCTCAGGCTAAAGGGATGATCCTTTAAAACAGAGATGAGGAGGAATTTCTTCAGCCAGAGAGTGGAGAATCTGTGGAACTCTTTGCCGCAGAAGACTGTGGAGGCCGGGTCATTGAGTGCCTTTAAGACAGAGATAGATAGATCCTTGATTGATAAGGGGGGTCAGGGGTTATGGGGAAAAGGCAGGAAAATGGGAATGAGAAAAATATCAGCCATGATTGAATGGCGGAGCAGACTCGATGGGCCGAGTGGCCTAATTCTGCTCCTATGTCTTATGATCTTAAGTATCTCAGAGAGAAAAAGACAGTGGGTGGGATTTTCCAGCCACGCTCGCCCCAAGACTGGAAAATTCCACCCCAAGATCAACGGACCTTTGCATGGTCCGCCCCCTACCCACCACCCCCCCCCCACCTGGTACGATTCCAGTGGCGGACGAGACGGGAAAATTGTGCCCAGTAATTTTAGTTGCTTGTCAACATAGCGAAGGGAGGAATGTGGGACGAGAGTGTAACATGCTGAACAATTACAAGTTTTAGAAATCATAGAAATCATAGAAACCCTACAGTGCAGAAGGAGGCCATTCGGCCCATCGAGTCTGCACCGACCACAATCCCACCCAGGCCCTACCCCCACATATTTACCCGCTAATCCCGCTTAACCTACGCATCTCAGGACACGAAGGGGCAATTTTTAACCTGGCCAATCAACCTAACCCGCACATCTTTGGACTGTGGGAGGAAACCGGAGCACCCGGAGGAAACCCACGCAGACACGAGGAGAATGTGCAAACTCCACACAGACAGTGACCCGGGCCGGGAATCGAACCCGGGACCCTGGAGCTGTGAAGCAGCAGTGCTAACCACTGTGCTACCGTGCCAAAAGTTTTCTGACTTTTGGGAGTGACTTGCGTCGTTCTTGGGCAATTCGCCGAAGCGCGGGGTAATTATTTTAAAAAGCACTCGCACCGATCGTTAAACGGTGAATCGTCAACCATCCCCAGTGTGGAGCCCTGCTTTCTGACAGGGATGTCTGAAAAGACCGCAGGGTCAACACCTGATTTGCTACCCAGGCACGGAAGAAGAGGGGTACACTTGCGTCCCTTTTCAAAGTGAGACCCCCACCCCCACAGAGCTGAGTGACAGGAATTGGAAGGCCGGGTCTGAACGACGAGTTGGCAGGCACGGATCTGCTCCACAAGCACAAAAGAGGGAAAATAAATCACCCCTGAACGTCATCAGGGTTTTACTGCTGCTCTTCGAATACAGCATTGTCCTATCTCTCACCGCGTTCATTTACTGACAGCAGTAAATTAAGCCTTTTGTTGGTAGGTTACGTGAAACACTAATACTGCAGCACTTTATTAATGACACTGGTTTATACCCCCTTCCACTGCTGCCAATGAATAAAAGATGACTTTCAAAAGGGAAAGATAATCACTTGAAAGGGTAACATCTTGCAGGACAATGCAATTAATTGGACATAATGGGCTGAATGGCCACCCCCCGTGGTACATGATTCTGAGATTAGAGGTGGGACCGGTGTTTGATTCACCCCAAAGGGTAAATACAGCAATACTTCCAGAGGGACCGGCTGCCATTTTCCCGTCTCCTGGATGGGTTGACAGCCTAACATCCCCAGCCAGGCGTTTTCCCGATTCCCCTGGCCTGTGTTTACCTCCCCTCGGCCATTGTGGAAATCCGGCAGCGGGAACGGTTAGGTGACACCGCAGAATCGTCTATGGATGGCAGGGTGGCACAGTGGTTAACACTGCTGCCTCACAGCGCCAGGAACCCGGGTTCGATTCCCGGCTTGGGTCACTGTCCGTGTGGAGTCTGCACGTTCTCCCCGTGTCTGCGTGGGTTTCCTCCGGGTGCTCCGGTTTCCTCCCACAGTCTGAAAGACGTACTGGTTAGGTGGATTGGCCGTGCTAAATTCTCCCTCAGTGTACCCGAGCAGGCGCCGGAGTGTGGCAACTCGGGGATTTTCACAGTCACTTCATTGCAGTGTTAATGTAAGCTGACTTGTGACACAAATAAATAAACTTTAAACTTTTGAATAAATGCAAGACTTATTTTTTCTTTTTCCTTCTCTAATTTCTCTGATTTTGCTTTGCTTAAGTTGTGTTAAAAGTCCCTCTTCTCTCGTTGCTATAGCTTGTTTTTAAATCCCCCCTTCTCTTAACTCTTGCTCCGTTGGTTTGAGATTTGGTGTGGGGAGGGGGAGGGGGCAGAATAGAGGACAGCTAAAAATTAACCGAGAGCAAGAGGAGAAGGACGGCACACTGCGGGTGAGGGGAAAAGTGTGAGGATGAGGAGACAGTGAACACCTGGAAAAGAACAAGGGGAAATCCATAGCGAAGACAGAGAGACACGAATATATCAGAGCGAGAGTGTGTTCAACAACCTCCAGCAAGCAACAGAGTCAGAATGGCACAGAAGGAAATCATCTGTTAAATATATTTCTCGAACTTCATATATCATTTAACAGATAAAATATTTTAACATTTGATTCAAACGCCCACAATCATCATTATTTTGCTGACATCTGTGTTACATGATAGGCCCACCAATACAGTTTCTAAATTGACAAATCTTAGCATGACCGCGATGACTCTTACCAACTTTTACAGATGCACCAGAGAAAGCGTTCTTTCTGGTTTGCATCACAGCTTGGTATGGCTCCTGCTCTGCCCAAGACCGCAAGAAACTACAAAGGGTCGTGAATGTAGCCCAATCCATCAAGCAAACCCATCCATTGACTCTGTCTACACTTCCCTTGGAAAAGCAGCCAGCATAATCAAGGACCCCACACACTCCAGACATTCTCTCTTCCACCTTCTTCCAATTGGAAAAAGATACAAAAGTCTGATGTTCTAACCGACTCAAGAACAGCTTCTTCCCTGCTGCCATCAGACTTTTTAGTGGACCTACCTCGCATTAAGTTGATCTTTCTCTACACCCTAGCTATGACTGTAACACTACATTCTGCACCCTCTCCTTTCCTTCTCTATGAACGGTATGCTTTGTCTGTATAGCGCGCAAGAAACAATACTTTTTGCTGTATGTTAATACATGTGACAATAATAAATCAAATCAAATCATATATTGAATTCCTAGCTGGAGTCTGTGAGACACAAGCACAGAGAACTCATCCCATGAGCAAACTAAGTTGTGGGAACATTGTTGCCATAAGCAGTCAGTTGGTAGAATGCAGTTTGAATATAGCTGAAGCCCATCAACTTGCCCTTATCAGGACAAAAGCAGGATTACCTGTATTAGCTCGAGGGCGATTTGATGTGGCTTGAATGAACAAATAAAGAATAATATATACAACAGGTCAAAGTCCAAAGATGTGTACATTAGGTGGATTGACCATGGTAAATTGCCCCTTAGTGTCGCAAAATGTGTAGGTTAGGTGGATGGGCCATGCTAAATTGCCCCTTAGTGTCCCAAGATGTGTACGTTAGATGGGTTGGCCATGCTAAATTGCCCCTTAGTGTCCCAAGATGTGCATGTTAGCTGCATTATTGGGGTGGATGCATGGGGTTAGGGTAGGCCTGGGTCAGATACTCTATTAGATAGCTGGTGCAGACTCAATGGGCTGAATGGCCTCCTTCTGCACTGCGGGAGAGGACGAAGAAGCTGGATCTCTTTTCTCTTGTAAAGATAAGGCTAAGGATTGGCGTAATAGAGACCTTCAAAATGAAGACTGGTTTTGATGGAGGAGACACAGAGAGTATGGCTGGGATTTTCTGCTCCCGTCGAGTGTCGATGGGATTTTTTTGCCAGTCCACCAAACTCTCTGTCCCGCCCGCGACTGGTCCCGTCAGGAAAATCCTGGCTAATGTTTCCACTTATTTAGGAAGAGCAGTACCAGACGCCCATCGGAATGAGATCGTCACTGAGATAACCAATGGGGAATTTGATGAGAATGTGGGAGCGGCAGCCGCAGGGATTTGCTGAAGTGAGTATTATAGATACATTTAAGGAAAAGCCAGAGAAGGGAATAAGACGGAAAGGAGTAGAGGGTTATGCTGAGAGGGTTAGACAAGGAAGGATGGGAAGGGGAATCAAGTGGAGCATTAACACTGGTATGGACTGGATGGGCAGAATGGCCTGTTCCTGTGGTTCACATCATAAGAACATAAGAACATAAGAAATAGGAGCAGGAGCAGGCCATCTAGCCCCTCGAGCCTGCCCCGCCATTCAATAAGATCATGGCTGATCTGAAGTGGATCAGTTCCACTTACCCGCCTGATCCCTATAACCCTAATTCCCTTACCGATCAGGAATCCATCTATCCGTGATTTAAACATATTCAACGCAGTAGCCTCCACCACTTCAGTGGGCAGAGAATTCCAGAGATTCACCACCCTCTGAGAGAAGAAGTTCCTCCTCAACTCTGTCCTAAACCGACCCCCCTTTATTTTGAGGCTGTGCCCTCTAGTTATAGTTTCCTTTCTAGGTGGAAAGAATCTCTCCACCTCTACCCTATCCAGCCCCTTCATTATCTTATAGGTCTCTATAAGATCCCCCCTCAGCCTTCTAAATTCCAACGAATACAAACCCAATCTGCTCAGTCTCTCCTCATAATCAACACCCCTCATCTCTGGTATCAACTTGGTGAACCTTCTCTGCACTCCCTCCAAGGCCAATATATCCTTCCGCAAATAAGGGGACCAATACTGCACACAGTATTCCAGCTGCGGCCTCACCAATGCCCTGTACAGATGCAGCAAGACATCTCTGCTTTTATATTCTATCCCCCTTGCGATATAGGCCAACATCCCATTTGCCTTCTTGATCACCTGTTGCACCTGCAGACTGGGTTTTTGCGTCTCATGCACAAGGACCCCCAGGTCCCTCTGCACAGCAGCATGTTGTAATTTCATTCCATTTAGATAATAATCCAATTTGCTATTATTTCTTCCAAAGTGAATAACCTCGCATTTGTCAACATCCTATGCAATGAGGTCTACTTAGATGAGAATTTGCTTTTCTTTTTGAGTGCCAAATTCCCGTTCTGCTGTTTTATTTACGTAACTTAAATTGCCGGATGATTCAAATTTTTTATTCCGAATACGACTTTGGATCCCGAGTTGGAGGCATCCCATGAAAAGGGCGTGTGCGGAAAAGGTTAAAGATTACGAAGCCAATGTAGAAGCTGCTTGTACCTGCCAGATAATATAAAATAGCTGCTTTTGATTTTGTGGGGAGGATTTACTTGGGGGCTGTGCTAGTTTGTGTTTGAAAAGCGAGAGAGATTCCTATCTTCAAGTTTAATTCAGGTCTTGCCAATGAAAGGTAGCATGTTGTGAATGGTTGTGAATCTGTGGAATTCCCTGCCCAGTTGAGGCTGCCTCATTGAATGTTTTTAAGGCAAGGATAGATAAATTTTTGAACAGTAAAGGAATTAAGGGTTATGGTGAGTGGGCGGGTAAGTGGAGCTGAGTCCACGAAAAGATCAGCCATGATCTTATTGAATGGCAGAGCAGGCTCGAGGGGCCAGATGGCCTACTCCTGCTCCCAGTTCTTATGTTCTTATGTTTCCCAGTAATGTCTCAGTCAGTGCTGGCAGTCAAGAAATGGTTTCCAAGTGCCCTGTGCCTGGCTCTAATTGCCCTGGGTTTCACCCACGCGATAATCTTGATAAAGGAAAGGGTATCTCTAAATTGTCTGTTATTGGAAAACAAAAATGGAGTGCAACCTAAGACACAAAACACAGACGTGGTCCACGGACTCCACAAGGCCACAGAAAGGACATGCTTCAGAGCCCGTGAACCAGTGAATCCTACGGTTGTGCGGAACTGCTGCATGCACCACCCTCCACCCCAGGTCTCTTTAACCTGGTGGTGTGAGACTTCTTACTGTGGTTATCTCTTTACGACAGATGGTTCTTCCACTTTACGGCAGAAGGACAGCATACCTTGTATTTTATGGCAGGAAGGCACACCCACTTTATGGCAGCAGGTCAGGGCTCACCTGGTGTTATCCCTCTTTATGACAGATGGTCCATCCACTTTACGGCAGAAGGACAAGCCTCCCTTTACGATTGTGCTTTGCGACAGAAAGACTATCCACTTTACGGCAGAAGGACAGGATGCCCATAGTTGTCTTTTAGGACAGAAGGTCCATCCACTTTACGGTAGAAGGACAGCGCTCTCTGTTGTCCTTTACGAGGCGAGCACGAGGGGACATAGCTTTAAATTGAAGGGTGATAGATATAGGACAGATGTTAGAGGTAGGTTCTTCACTCAGAGAGTAGTAAGGGCGTGGAATGCCCTGCCTGCAGCAGTAGTGGACTCGCCAACATTAAGGGCATTTAAATGGTCATTGGATAAACATATGGATGATATTGGAATAGTGTAGGTTAGATGGGCTTTAGATTGGTTTCACTGGTCGGCGCAACATCGAGGGCCGAAGGGCCTGTACTGCGCTGTAATGTTCTATGTTCTATGTACCTTTGTTCAGGCGTGGACAGCTCAGTCATGCCACAGGAAGAGAAATGCTGGGATTTTCCAGGAGATTTGGCAGTCCAGTCAAAAGTCTATTGACCTGCGTTGGGATCCAGCAGCAAGCAGGGCTGGAAATTCCTTTTATTTGATTTGATTTATTATTGTCACATGTATTAACATAGTGAAAAGTATTGTTTCTTGCGCGCTATACAGACAAAGCATACCGTTCATAGAGAAGGAGAGAGTGCGGAATGTAGTATTACAGTCTTAGCTGGAGAAAGATCAGCTTAATGCGAGGTAGGTCCATTCAAAAGTCTGATGGCAGCAGGGAAGAAGCTGTTCTTGAGTCGGTTGGTACGTGTCCTCAGACTTTTGTATCTTTTTCTCGAAGGAAGAAGGTGGAAGAGAGAATGTCCGGAGTGCGTGGGGTCCTTAATTATGCTGGCTGCTTTGCCGAGGCAGCGGGAAGTGTAGACAGAATCAATGGATGGGAGGCTGGTTTGCGTGATGGATTGGGTTAAACTCACAACCTTTTGTAATTTCTTGTGGTCCCGCCGTAGACTTGCATTTGGGGTGGCACGGTGGCACAGTGGTTAGCACCGCTGCCTCACAGTGCCAGGGATCTAGGTTTGATTCCTGGCTTGGGTCACTGTCTGTGTGGAGTTTGCATGTACTCCCCGTGTCTGCGTGGGTTTCCTCGGGGTGCTCCGGTTTGGTGCTGGAGTGTGGCGACTAGGGGATTTTCACTGTAACTTCATTGCAGCGTTAATGTAAGCCTACTTGTGACTAATAAATAAACTTTACTTTAAACTGAATACAGCACCCTTCACAACCAATGGACACATCAAAGCATTTTTAAAAAAGTTATTTCAAGGGACGTGGACGTCACAGCTCGGACCAGCATTTATTACCCACCCCTAATTGCCCTGGAGAAGGTGGTGGTGAGCCGCCTTCTTGGACTGCTGCAGAACATGTGGTGTAGGTACACCCAACAGCTCTGTTAGGGAGGGTGTTCCAGGGGCGGCACGGTGGCACAGTGGTTAGCACTGCTGCCTCATAGTGCCAGGGACCCGGGTTCAATTCCGGCCTTGGGTCACTGTCTGTGTGAAGTTTGCATGTTCTCCCCGTGTCTGCGTGGGTTTCCTCGGGGTGCTCCGGTTTCCTCCCACAGATCAAAGATGTGTGGGTTAGGTTGATCGGCCGTGCTAAATTGCCTCTTAGTGTCAGGGGGATTAGCAGGGTAAATGCATGGGGTTATGGGGATAGGGCCTGGGTGGGATTGTTGTCAGTGCAGACTCGATGGGCCATATGGCCTTTCTGTACTGTAGGGATTCTATGTTTCTGTGATTTTGACCCAGTAACAGCGAAGGAATGGTAGATAAAGCTGCTGAATACTTATGATGTGGAGTCACAATTGCAATTGTAGAAAGACAGCAACCAATTTGCGCAAGGCAAGCTCCCACAGTGTCGCAATGACTGGATCATCCGTTGACTGAGGAAGAAATACTGTCCAGATCGCCGGGGATAAGGCCTCTACTCTTCTCTGACAGTGTGCCATTGGGTCTTTTGCCTTCACCCAGAGGCCTGAGGTGATGGTCCAGTGGTATCATCGCTAGACTATTAATCCAGAAACTCAGCTAATGTTCTGGGGACCCGGGTTCGAATCCCACCACGGCAGATGGTGGAATTTGAATTCAATAAAAAAAGCTCTGGAATTAAGAATCTACTGATGACCATGAAACCATTGTCGGAAAAACCCATCTGGTTCCTTTAGGGAAGGAAATCTGCCGTCCTTACCGGGTCTGGCCTACATGTGACTCCAGAGCCACAGCAATGTGGTTGACTCTCAACTGCCCTCGGGACAAGGGCAACTAGGGATGGGCAATAAATGCTGGCCAGCCAGTGACGCCCATGTCCCACAAATGAATTGAAAAACAGAACCTCTGTTCAACATCTTGTCTGAAGGGCAGTGCAGAACCCCCTCAGTACTGCACTGGAGCATCCACCTCGTTTGTTGTGTCAGCCTCAAACTCTGAAGCAAGGGACCGCGGCTAAATGCTCTACTTTGCCAGATAAAGCCTTTAATTTATTCTGGACAGGTTAACATCTCTTTTTAAACATTGATAAATGCTGAACAAGCATGTTCAACTGCTTCAACATGGGAAATCCCACAGAGTAATTGCAAACCCAAACTATTTTTGGAGAAATGTCCTCCCACGCAGAAAATAAAAGCATCTGGATAGTTTTTTGTTTGAAAATGTGGGTTGGATCTGACCGGACTGGAGTTATTTAAGGTTTGGATCGCTGCTGTGGCTTGGTAACTAACGTTCGCACCTTTGAGTCAGGAAGGTTTAGGACCCACTACGGAAATAATCACATAATCCAGGCTAACACTTCCGTGCAGTACTGAAGGAGTGCTGCAGTGTTGGAGGCGCTATTTATGTTAAACTGAGAGCCTGCCTGCCTGCTCTCTCAAATGAACGTGAACAATCACGGGGGACACTATTTGGAAAGGGGCAGTGGGAATCCTCCGACAGCTCACTTACTCATTGCTCAAGCCAAAACCAGATTAATGGCTCTCTCATATAATTGCTGCCTGTGGGATTGTGCTGTGCTCAAACTAGCTGCTGCGTGTCCATTACGCCGATGACAACACTTCACAAGTACCGGATTGGTTTAGGGGCTTCCTCAGGTTGTGAATGTTGTCCGTGCGCAAGCTCTTGTGGCACAGTGGTCAGCACTGCTGCCTTTCAGCGCCAGGGACCCGGGTTCAATTCCCGGCTTGGGTCACTGTCTGTGCAGCATTTATTGCCCACCCCTAATTGCCCTGGAGAAGGTGGTGGTGAGCCACGTTCTTGGACTGCTGCAGAACATGTGGTGTAGGTACATCCACAGTGCTGTTAGGGAGGGTGTTCCAGGGGCATCACAGTGGCACAGTGGTTAGCACTGCTGCCTCACAGCGCCAGGGACCCGGGTTCGATTCCCGGTTTGGGTCACTGTCTGTGTGGAGTCTGCACGTTCTCCCCGTGTCTGCGTGGGTTTCCTCCGGGTGCTCCGGTTTCCTCCCACAGTCCGAAAGATGTGCTGGTTAGGTGCATTGACCGTGCTAAATTCTCCCTCAGTGTACCCAAACAGGCGCCGGAGTGTGGCGACTAGGGGATTTTCACAGTAACTTCATTGCAGTGTCAATGTAAGCCTACTTGCGACACTAATAAATAAACTTAGAACTCTCCCCTTCAATGTTAACCATGATAATCTGAATGTGGTAACAAGTCATTTTCATTACTTGCACGGTGACAATGTGTGTGAAATTAATATGATGGATTTTTTGTTTGTTAACCAACAATGCGAATGCGAATTATTAGCTTGAGACCTGTAGCAGTTTGGTGTTAACCTGAGTGTGATATCCGGTCACTCTATCACCAGCGGTGCCCTTGGGCTGTGTGAGGAGAAGAAAATGTAACAGATCGCCACTTGCTGGTGTTTCTGTGGAACTGCAGAGCAGCCAGAGATTCTAATCAGCATACAGCATGCAGATGGGTACAATGGAATCTATCAATATTAAATGAACACTTTATATTCATTCAGCTGCTGTTCAGAAGAAGCGGTGTTTCAAAACCTCATTACAACACCCTCCTAGATTAATCTGCAACACATGCTCATCACTGGTGTAGGTTTAAAGGTAAAAACTATGACTGATGACTGCAAACAACAGCAGTTGGCCAATTCAGTGATCCTTAAAACACAAAAGCGTGGAATGGGCGAAGGCTGACACACGTTTACACATCCTGCTTCGCTTTAAATATTGATACTTTGGCGACCTGATACACCAAGTGCTGCGTGAAGCAGGACAGGCCTGTGCAGCGAGGCTCGGAGCTGCGAATGTGTGCCGAGATTTGCAGGTTCAGCCTGCACAGGGACAAGAGTGGAAAGTGACGGGAGGTCCGTCAGCCCTCTCGTTCCTTCAGCTGCCTCCGATCGCGGCTGGTGGCCAACCCCTTGTGCGTTGGGTCAGTCTTTCTCTGCAGCCGCCGAAAGGAATCATTTCACTGCCGTCGGCCCATTGCTTGCTGAGACAATCGGCCACAAGCCATGGTTTTTTTAAATTCATTCGTGGGACATGGGCGTCGCTGGCTGGGCCCAGCATTTATTGCCCATCCCTAGTTGCCCTTGGAGGGCAGTTGAGAATCAACCACATTGCTGTGGCTCTGGAGTCACATGTAGGCCAGACCGGGTAAGGACGGCAGATTTCCTTCCCTAAAGGACATTAGTGAACCAGATGGGTTTTTCTGACAATCGACAATGGTTTCATGGTCATCAGTAGATTCTTAATTCCAGATTTTTAAAAAAAATTGAATTCAAATTCCACCATGGCAGGATTTGAACTCAGGCCCTCAGCTGAGTTTCTGGATTAATTGTCTAGCAATAATACCACTAGGCCATCGTCTCCCCTGTTGATATTAGTGATGCTATGTTGAGAAGAATGTTGAGCCACATTTGGCGCCTTCCTGCTTTACCCTGTCCAGGGGAGGGGATTCAGGCCAATATTGTATAAGTGGACAGGAACATATAGAGGGAGGAACAAAGAGTGGCCATTTAGCCCCTCAAAACTCTTCTAACAGTCGCTGAGTTCATGACTGACTGCTTTCTAACTCCATGACCCTCTCCACATTTTGTTTGATTCATTGCTGATATATGGGTGTCGCTGGCTAGGCCAACATTTATTGCCCATCCCTAATTGCCCCTTGAGAAGGTGATGGTGAGCTGCCTTCTCGAACCGCAGCAGTCGCTGAGATGCAGGTACACCCACAGTGCTGTTAGGGAGGGAGTTCCAGGGTTTCAGCCCAGCGACAGCGAAGGAATGGTGACGTATTTCCAATCAGGATGGTGAGTGGCTTGGAGCGGAACCTCCAGGTGATGGTGCTCCCATGTATCTGCTGCCCTTGTCCTTCTAGATGGTGGAGGTCACCAGTTGGGAAGGTGCTATCGAAGGAGGCCTGGTGAGTTGCATCAACTTGCTTAAGAGAGTCCCAAATCCTCTGTGTCTGGAACTTCCTTCCGAATTTCACTCCTGAGGGACCTCATTCTAATTGTTAGACTCTGGCCTCTGGCCCAAGACTTCCAACATAGCTTCTATCTACTCGATCTGTTCTCCTTAACATTGATTAACTTGCTCCTTAATGTAATGAATTCCAAGAAATACAACCCTAATTAATGTAACCTCGCTTTGCAACTTTACCCTGGAACTTCAGGTATCATTCTACAAATCTACACTGCACTTCACCCGAGGACTGGGGCCCAGAACAGCTCACAGTAACTCCAGGCGTAGTCTGCCAGGGGTTTTGTATAACTGAACTATGACTTTTATCACATTATATTCTACTTCTCTAAATATAAAGGCCAGCATTTAAGAGGAGATAGTGGTGATGTCACTGGGCTAGTAATCCAGAGGCCCCAGGCTAATGTCCTGGGAAAGGTTCAAATCCCGCCACGGCAGCTGGTGGAATTTAAATTCAGTTAATTCAGCTGGAATATAAAGCTAGTCTCAGTAATAGTGACCATGAAACTATTATCACTTGTCATAAAAACTCATCTTGGGGAGGCGATGATCCAGTGGAATTATCGCTAGATTATTAATCCAGAAACTAAACTAATGTTCCGTAGACCCAGGTTCGAATCCCGCCTCGGCAGATGGTGGAATTTGAATTCAATTAAAAATATCTGGAATTAAGAATCCACTGATGACCATGAAACCATTGTCAAAAAAACCCATCTCGTTCACTAATGTCCTTTAGGGAAGGAAATCTGCCATCCTTACCCGGTCTGGCCTACATGTGACTCCAGAGCCACAGCAATGTGGCTGACTTTCAACTGCCTTCAGGTAACTAGGGATGGGCAATAAATGCTGCCCAGCCAGCGACGCTCATGTCCCTTGAATGAATTTTTAAAAAAAATCTTGGTCACTAATGTCCTTTAGGGAAGGAAATCTGCCGTCCTTACCTGGTCTGGCCTACATGTGACTCCAGAGCCACAGCAATGTGGTTGACTCTTAACTGCCCGGTGAAATGGCCGAGGAAGCCACTCAGTCGAAGGGCAACTAGGGACGGGCAACAAATGCTGGCTTTTGCCAGCGATGCCCGCATCGTTTGAAATAATAAAAGAAAGATTCCATTGATCTTTTTGATTATTTTCTCGACTTGTTTGTGACCTTATAATGATGTGTATCTGATCTGTTCAGAGGTCATGCATTGCAGTGCAGATTGGTCTATGCTGCGGCATGCACCTCTGCCCCCCACACACCATCCCCCTCACCCCATGCCTCACCCCTACCACACCACATGCCTCAATGGGGTTCACCACTGAGCGGAAGAATGGCAACGTTCTCTCATTCAGGGGGAAGCTCAACTTGAATGGATTCAAAGCCAAGAATGAAACTGGCCCTCGTTCCGTTCACACAGTAAGTAAAAAGTGGAGATCCTGTTCTTAGCTACTGATGGGCAGCACAGTGGCACTGCTGCCTCACAGAGCCAGGGACCCGGTTTCGATTCCCGGCTTGGGTCACTGTCTGTGTGGAGTTTGCACATTCTCCCCCGTGTCTGCGTTTCCTCCGCGTGCTCCGGTTTCCTCCCACAGTCCAAAAGACGCGCTGGTTAGGTGCATCGGCCGTGCTAAATTCTCCCTCAGTGTACCCGAACAGGAGTGTGGCGACTAGGGGATTTTCACAGTAACTTCACTGCAATGTTAATGTAAGCCTACTTGTGACACTAATGAATAATGATACTGAAATTGGAAACACAAAGTACAAACCCGCTTTTGCCAGAGTAGTGAATGGAAAAAAAATCTCTTCAAACTTTTAAATCATCTAAAATGAAGCAGAGAAAAACAATGCAATGCATTAAATAACTGTCGAAGAATTGTCAAACATCGGATTAATTAATCCTCACTCAGGTAATCCCTGGCATCAACTGTGTTTTATTGGTGTGATTTATTCTACACCGTGTTGGTTGACTTTTTAAAAGTCTAACGGAGAGAGATTGTACTGTATCCCAATTATTACCCCAAGAGATTATAGAATCCCTACAGTGCAGAAGGAGGCCATTCGGCCCACCGACTCTGCACCAACCACAATCCCAACCAGGCCCTATCCCCGTAACCCCACATATTTACGTTGCTAATCCCCCGATACTAGAATCAATTTAGCATGGCCAATCAACCTAACCCGCACATCTGTGGGAGGAAACTGGAGCACCCAGAGGAGACCCACACCAACATGGGGAGAACGTGCAAACTTCACACAGTCACCCAAGGCAGGGAATCGAACCCGGGTCCCCGGCGCTGTGAGGCAGCAATGCTAACCACTGTGCCCCCACCGTGCCGCCCCTAAAACTCCTCATAGTGAACCAGATGGGTTTTTGCAACAATTGACAATGGTTTCATTGGACTCTTAATTCCAGATTTTTATTGAATTAAAATTTCACCATCTGGCATGGGGAGGTCTGAACCCGGGTCCCCAGCGCATTACCCTGGATTACTAGACCAGCGACAATCCCACTACGCCACTGCCTTTGGTGCATTTGAGTAAGACATAATTCAGCAGCTTATTGTTTGGATCAGCTCTTCCCTCCCCCAACATCCCGTGCCATCTAATGCCTTTCAAGCTCGCTTGCATGCCAGGTTTTCCTAGTTTATATTTCGGGTTTCAGTCACTTTCTTGATCCAGAAGAGAAACCTGGACACCTTTGTGTAAACGCCGGGAGAGTCCTTCCTTCCACATCCGTAGCCCCATGAGGTGATCCCGATAATGACCCAGCGTCCTCCTGTGCGCTGGCACATGAGGGGCCCGCCGCTGTCGCCCTGGCAACTGTCGACCCGCTTGTGCTCGGACAGATTGCCCGCGCAGATCATGCGGGCGGTAAACTTGTTCCTGTAGCGGCTTTCACAGATCTTCTTTGGCAGTAAAGGCACATGGCCTTGCAGGAGAGTTCTCGAGTAGGATCTTCCTAAAAAGCGGGATGAGAACAACAACAGGTCATTGCATTAGAGTGGCCAGTGTCGGCCATTTTGTTTCAATGGGTTAAAGTGAAGCTTGCAAACTGACAAAGTTGACCATATTGATGTGCTTTCAATGCCTTCACGGAGGGAGTTGCTTTGATCTGGAATGCATTTCATGGAAGGAAGCAAGCACATTCCAAAGGAAATTGGATAAATAACACAGAAATGATGGGCTGAATGGCTCCTTCTATACAACATAATCCAATTTACGCCATCTTTCCATGGCAGCATTACATTAAGTAGCGCGATGCCTGTATGAAGATAGAATCATACAATCATAGAAGCATCGAATACCTACAATACAGAAGGAGGCCATTCAGTCCATCGAGTCTGCAGAAACAACAATCCCACCCAGGTCCTATCCCTGTAACCCCACACATTTACCCTGCTAATCCCCCTGACACTAAGGGGTGATTTATCACGGCCAATCCACCTAATCCACACATCTTTCAGACTGTGGGAGGAAACCGGAGCACCCGAAGGAAACCCATGCAGACACGAGGAGAATGTGCAGACTCCACACAGACAGTCACCCAAGCCGGGAATCGAACCTGGGTCCCTGGCGCTGTGAGGGCAGCGGTACTAACCACCGTGCTACTCCCAAAATAGTGTACACAATAATGCAATTAAATCGAGTATATGTCTGTGCACAAACATTGTCGATTGAAAGGTTCTATTTCAGTATGCTTTAAGGAGTACCTTTCTTCAAACTATTGCTACATTACCTTGCAGACCCAGTTAGATTATTGTGTCAAGTCCACACTTTGGAATGGATATGAAGGCTTTGGAGAGCACGCAGAAGAGATTTACTCAAATGGTTCCAGGGTTGAGGAATTATAGTTGTGCGAATACGTTACATTCACCAGGGAGCAGAGAAGGCCAAGATGAGATTTGATGGAGGAGTTTCAAATCACGAAGGGTTTAAGTTGAGTAAATGGCAACACGGTGGCACAGTGGTTAGCACTGCTGCCTCACAGCGCCAGGGACCCGGGTTCGATTCCCGGCTTGGGTCACTGTCTGTGTGGAGTCTGCACGTTCTCCCCGTGTCTGCGTGGGTTTCCTCCAGGTGCTCCAGTTTCCTCCCACAGTCCAAAAGACGTGCTGGTTAGGGTGCATTGGCCATGCTAAATTCTCCCTTGGTGTACCCGAACAGGCAAGGACGCTTCTGGGCACCTTTTAAAGCTTTATAATACTGAATTTAAAGTTTATTTATTAGTCGCAAGTAAGGCTGACATTAACACTGCAATGAAGTTACTGTGAAATTCCCCTAGTCGCCACAATCTGGCACCTGTTCAGGTAAATGTATCTAACCAGCACGTCTTTAAGACTTTGTTAAGAAATTTGTTAAGAATTTGTTAAGAAAGGGACTATTTTACACCACTGAAACTAATAACTGATTATTTAAATCCAGGTTATTTACAAGCAGTGGATAAGGGGCGGCACGGTAGCACAGTGGTGAGCACTGCTGCTTCACAGCTCCAGGGTCCTGGGTTCGATTCCTGGCTCGGGTCACTGTCTGTGTGGAGTTTGCACATTCTCCTCGTGTCTGCGTGGGTTTCCTCCGGGTGCTCCGGTTTCCTCCCACAATCCAAAGATGTGTGGGTAAGGTTGATTGGCCAGGTTAAAAAAATTGCCCCTTAGAGTCCTGGGATGTGTAGGTTAAAGGGATTAGTGGGTAAAATATGTGGGGGTGGGGCCTGGGTGGGATTGTGGTCGGTGCAGACTCGATGGGCCGAATGGCCTCCTTCTGCACTGTAGGGTTTCTATGATTTCTATGAAGAAACTCAGATTGAAAAAGCTCATTCCTTTTAGTGCTGAAGTTATTTCTGTCTGTATTGATGAAGTTGTGGCAGGTTACCAGTCTTACATACATCAGGGAATATTTATTAATACAAAGGGAAGCAAATAAATTATTGCCTTCCAATTTGCTGCTCGATTGATCATGGGGGAGTTTCTATTTGTGGTTTTGCAAAAGAGTTTGAGGGAAGCTTCAACTGGAACGATGAAAAAACATTCCAAATGGGGCAGCACAGTGGTTAACACTGCTGCTCACAGCGCCAGGGACCCGGGTTCAATTCTGGCCTCGGGTGACTGTCTGTGTGGAGTTTGCACGTTCTCCCCGTGTCTGCATGGGTTTCCTCCGGGTGCTCCGGTTTCCTCCCACAGTCCAAAGATGTGCAGGTTAGGTGGATTGGCCGTGCTAAATTGCCCCCTTTGTGTCCAAAGATGTGCAGGCTAGGTGGATTGGCCATGCTAAATTGCCCTTTAGTGTCCAAAGATGAGCAGGTTAGGTGGATTGGCCATGCTAAATTGCCCCCTTTGTGTCCAAAGATGTGCAGGCTAGGTGGATTGGCCATGCTAAATTGCCCTTTAGTGTCCAAAGATGAGCAGGTTAGGTGGATTGGCCATGCTAAATTGCCCCTTAGTGCCCAAAGATGAGCAGGTTAGGTGGATTGGCCATGCTAAATTGCCCCTTAGTGCCCAAAGATGGGAAGCTTAGAGGGTTAGCCATAGGTAAATACGGGGACAGAGGGGAGAGTTTGGGTGGGGTGCTCTTTTGGAGAGTTGGTGCAGACTGGATGGACCGAATGGCCTCTTGCTGCACTGTAGGGATTCTACAAGAGAGGAGCAGGAGTAGGCCATTCAGCCCATCAATCCTGCTCCATCATGCAATACGATCTGATTATGGCCTGAGCTCCACCTCCCTCACCCCGTAACCTGCCCAAACTCCCTTGCAGATCAGAGTTCTGTCACACCACTTACCCGTATCTCCCCAGCCAGTGATGTAGCAGGCTTGTCTATTTATCCTCATCTTTTCCTTTCTGCCTGGTAAACAGACTGGAGTAGCATACTGACTAAACGTCACGCAATGTCCTTCCTTGCCCTTGATTCTGACCAGCGCTATGTCATTATCACTGCTGTCCAGCTTGTAGTTCTTGTGTGTGACAATCTTTTCGACGGGGTATTCCCGCTCGTACTCGTCCTCCACCGCTGTGTGATAGTCTCCAACCCGGATGAAGTAACGCCGTGTATCGTTACCAAACCTGAAAGGTGCAATCACTCAGTAAACACACAAAAAAATAAGGTTTTTAAATGTAAACTCCGTTTCCATTTTATGCGTTCCATTCTTGGAGTGTAGCATTTCCACGGCAGCTCCGAGTGGCTCAGTATCATAGAACCCCCTTCAGTGCAGAAGGAGGCCATTCGGCCCATTGAGTCTGCACCGACCACAATCCCACCCAGGCCCTATCCCCGTCACTCCATGCATTTACCCTAGCTAGTCCACGAAGGGCCAATCCACCTAACCCTGCACATCTTTGGACTGTGGGAGGAAACCGGAGCACCCGGAGGAAACCCACACAGACACGGGGAGAACGTGCAAACTCCGCACAGACAGTGACCCAAGCCGGGAATCGAACCCGGGTCCCCGGCGCTGTGAGGCAGCAGTGCTAACCACTGTGCCACCACACCACCCATCAGGTGCGCCAGACAATTGTAGGTTCACATTCTATCCAGAGGAAGTCAGCATAAAAATCTGAACTATTGCTACAGTGTGGAACTGAGGCAATGCTGCACTCTTGCGGCCCGGTGGCACAGTGGTTAGCACCGCTGCCTCACAGCGCCAGGGACCTGGGTTCGATTCCCGGCTCGGGTCACTGTTTGTGTGGAGTTTGCATGTTCTCGCTGTGTCTGCGTGGGTTTCCTCCGGGTGCTCCGGTTTCCTCCCACAGTCTGAAAGACGTGCAGGTTAGGTGCATTGGCTGTGCTAAATTCTCCCTCAGTGTACCCGAACAGGTGTGTGGCGACTAGGGGATTTTCATTGCGGTGTTAATATAAGCCAACTTGTCACACTAATAAGTAAACACAATTGCAACCATTGCCTTTAAACATTAACCTGAGGCCGTCTCGGGTGGATGCGGAAGATCCCATGGCACTAATTTCTAATGAGAGAATGAGAGTACTCGGCCATTCGGCCCATTGAGTGTGCACTGGCATTCGATCGTGGCTGACGAGTTTCTCAACCCCCATTCTCCCGCCTTTTCTCAGGCAAGCGTTTGATGCCTTTACCAACCTATTGATCTGGCCATGATCACACTGCTGTCTGTGGTAGGTTATAAACTCTCGTCGAGACATTGCTGGACATTCTAACACAGGGCCTCTCTCCTCCAATTGCAGCCGCCCCCTCCTCCCAACCCCAGAAACTTGCCATTTGCCATCTACCTTTACGTCATCCCACATTCCCGCCCCAATTACAAAGCGATCAGATCCCTCAATAATCAATTGGATTATTACTGAATGGCGAATCTGTCCTGTTATTATGAGAAATGAAAGCTTTCAAAGAAGAAGGAAGAATACCCATTCCTTTCGATGATCCTATCTGTTTTTTTTCACCTGAGTGTTGCTTGTAGCAGTTGCTGAAGATTAATCTTTAATTCCTGGAGACTCCAGGGCAATCCTGGAGAGTTGGCAACCTTAGTCGGTGGGATCTTGCTGTGCACAAATAGGTAACCGTGTTTTATTATTGTAACAGTGTCTACACTTCAAAGGTGCTTTGAGCCATCCTGGTGGGGTGGACCATGAAAGGCGCTATATAAGAACATAAGAGCAGGAGTAGGCCATCTAGCCCCTCGAGCCTGCTCCGCCATTCAATAAGATCATGACTGATCTGATAGTGGTTCAGTTCCACTTACCCGCCCGCTCCCCATAACCCTTAATTCCCTTATTGATCAGAAATCTATCTACCTGTGACTTAAACATATTTAACGAGGTAGCCTCCACTGCTTCAATGGGCAGAGAATTCCAGAGATTCACGACCCTCTGAGAGAAGAAGTTCCTCCTCAACTCTGTCCTAAACTGACTCCCCCTTATTTTGAGGCTGTGTCCTCTAGTTCTTGTTTCCTTTCTAAGTGGAAAGAATCTCTCTGCCTCTATCCTGTCTAGCCCCTTCATTATCTTATATGTCTCTATAAGATCTCCCCTCAGCCTTCTAAACTCCAACGAGTACAGGCCCAATCTACTCAATCTCTCCTCATAAGCTAACCCCCTCATCTCCGGTATCAACCTAGTGAACCTTCTCTGTACTCCCTCCAAGGCCAACACATCTTTTCGCAAATATAAACGCAAATCTTTCTTTCCACGAGTGTCTTTATCTTTACCATTTGCTTCCCCCTGCTGTTCGCTGTGATAAGGAGAACTTTCAACAGCAATGACCCCATCCGCCTGGTGCGGGGTGCTGAGAGTTTGATAAAGGTTGCTTTCCATCAGCACCGGGACATGGACAAAAGGGAGACATCAGCCTGCAATCAGGCACAGGAAGCCACATCAGGAAATGAGAGCTGATTTTGTTGTAAACTCCAAGCTACCATGGAAGAGTGCTCGCTACTCACAGGACTTTGCACCACGTATGTCCAACCCAAGGCTGTCACGGAGGGTAACATTGGGGGAGACGGTGGCATGGTAACATTTTCACTCGACTAGTAACTGGACTAGAAATCCAGAGACCCAGGTGACTGACTCAAGAACAGCTCCTTCCCTGCTGCTATCAGGCTTTAGAATGGACCTTTCTTATTTAAGTTAATCTTTCTCCACATCCTAGCTATGACTGTAACACTATATTCTACACTCTCTCCTTTCCTTCTCCCCTATGTGCTCTATGAACGGCATGCTTTGTCTGTATGGCATGCAAGAAACAATACTTAAAGGTTTATTTATTCGTCACAAGTAGGCTTACATTAACACTACAATGAAGTGACTGTGAAAATCCCCTAGTCGCCACACTCCTGTTCGGGTACACTGAGGGAGAATTTAGCACGGCCAATGCACCTAGCCAGCCGATTGCTTTGGACTGTGGAAGGAAACCAGGGCACCCAGAGGAAACCCACGCAGACACGGGGAGAATGTACAAACTCCGCACAGACAGTGACCCAAGACGGGAATCGAACCCGGGTCAAATCTGGGCTTGAATCTCACCACGGCAGATGGTGAAATTTGAATTGAATAAAAATCTGGAATTAAAAATCTAATGATGACCATTGTTATAAAAACCCAACTCATATTGCAACACTCGAGTTTAGATCAAATTTGGTGTCTTCCTCTCTTTAACCTTCTCAATCTGGTAAACACCTTCTGTTTTAAAGGGTTTCATATGAGCATGGCAGCTCAGTAACAGATCATTTGGCCCAGATTTATGTTCCATATGAGCCCCATTACATATTATATTATATTCATGTAGCTTCCCCTTAAAGGGAGGCGATGGCTTAGTGATATTATCGCTAGATTATTAATCCAGAAACTCAGCTAAGGTTCTGGGGACCCGGGTTCGAATCCCGCCACGGCAGATGGTGGAATTTGAATTTGGTTAAAAAAAATCTGAAATTAAGAATCTACTGATGACCGTGAAAGCATTGTCGATTATCGGAAAAACCCATCTGGTTCACTGGGTGGCACAGTGGTTAGCACTGCTGCCTCACACCGCCAGGGACCCAGGTTCGATTCCCAGCTTGGGTCGCTGTCTGTGCGAAGTCTGCACGTTCTCCCTGTGCCTGCGTGGGTTTCCTCCGGGTGCTCTGGTTTCCTCCCACAGTCCGAGAGATGTGCTAATTAGGTGCATTGGCCGTGCTAAATTCTCTCTCAGTGTACCCGAACAGGCACCAGAGTGTGGCGACTAGGGGATTTTCACAGTAACTTCATTGCAGTGTTAATGTAAGCCTTACTTAGAACATAGAACATAGAAAAAACTACAGCACAAACAGGCCCTTCGGCCAACAAGTTGTGCCGAACACATCCCTACCTTCTAGACCTACCTATAACCCTCCATCCTATTACGCTCCATGTACTCATCCAGGAGTCTCTTAAAAGACCCTATTGAGTTCGCCTCCACCACCACTGACGGCAGCCGATTCCACTTGCCCACCACCCTCTGTGTGAAAAACTTACCCCTAACATCTCCCCTGTACCTACCCCCCAGCACCCGAAACCTGTGTCCTCTCGTAGCAGACATTTCCACCCTGGGAAAAAGCCTCTGAGAGTCCACCCGATCTATGCCTCTCAACATCTTATACACCTCTATTAGGTCTCCTCTCATCCTTCGTCTCTCCAAGGAGAAAAGACCGAGCTCCCTCAGCCTATCCTCATAAGGCATGCCGCTCAATCCAGGCAACATCCTTGTAAATCTCCTCTGCACCCTTTCATTCTTTTCCACGTCCTTCCTTTAGTGAGGGGACCAGAACTGAGCACAGTACTCCAAGTGGGGTCTGACGAGAGTCTTATATAGCTAAATATAAGCATGTGACTAATAAATAAAATAATAATAAATAATAATGTCCTTGAGGGAAGGAAAACTGCTGTCCTTACCTGGATCTGGCCTACATGTGACTCCAGACCCACAATGTCCTCTGCAACATCCTGGCAGACGGATCAGGATTGGGCAATAAATGCTGGCCCAGCCAGTGACGCCCTCATCCCATGAAGTTTTAAAAAAAGGGACATTGTAGGAACTTCTATTGTCATCCAAAATGTCAGCTGACAAAACCATTCCAAGGATTTTCTCCTATTCTTGCAACGCTTTCATTGAAAAACTCTCATTCTTGCTCTGAAAACTCTCCCTGGCCTCAACCCCTCCCTATCTCTGTAAACCCCACCGTCCCTACAACCCTCCATTATTTCTGCGCTCCCCCCATTTCCATCACTCTACCATTCATGGCCAAGTTGTTCAGCTCTGAAATTTGCTTCCTGGACTCCACTGCCTCTCTGCCCCTTTCGATGTTTGACAATGTTCCTGTGAAGACACATGGGATATTTTATTTATTTATTTATTCATTCCTGAGACATGGGGCGTCGCTGGCTGGGCCAGCATTTATTGCCCATCCCTAGCTGCCCGAGGGCAGTTGAGAGTCAACCACATTGCTGTGGCTCTGGAGTCACATGGAGGCCAGACCGGGTAAGGACGGCAGATTTCCTTCCCTAAAGGACATTGGTGAACCAGATGGGTTTTTCCCACAATCGACAATGTGTTTCACGGTCATCAGTAGATTCTTAATTCCAGATATTTTTCTAATTGAATTCAAATTCCACCATCTGCCATGGCGAGATTCGAACCCGGGTCCCCAGAACATTAGCTGAGTTTGTGGATTAATAGTCTAGCGATAGTACCACTATTACCCCATCAATCCCCCAAACCTACACATCATGGGACACTAAGAGGGAAATTTAGCATGGTCTAGTGGTATTAGCGCTATATAAAAGCTAATTGGTTGGTGGGCAGTTCAGTGCATGGAAATTCTTTAAGGAGATGGTGGTTTTCGACTTCAAGAAGAGTGGTGGACAACATGCCCCTATCTACATCAATGGGACAAAGTAGAAATGGTTGAGAGCTTCACGTTTTTAGGTGTCCAGATTACCAACAACTTGTCTTGGGTCCCTTCATGCGGACATTATAGTTAAGAAAGCCCACCAACGCCTCTACTTTCTCAGGAGACTAAGGAAAGTTGGCATGTTAGCTGCAACCCCCACCAACATTTACAGATGCACCATAGAAAGCATTCTTTCCAGTTGTATCACAGTTTGGTATTGCTCCTGCTCTGACCAAGGGGGTCAGAGAAACTACAAAGAAACTACAAAGGGTTGTGAATAAAGCCCAGTCCATCACGCAAACCAGCCTCCCACCCGCTGACACTGCCTACACTTCCCGCTGACCCGGAAAAGCAGCCAGCATAATTAAGTATCCCACGCACCCCAGACATTCTCTCTTCCGTCAGGAAAAAGATAAAAAGTCTGAGGTCACGAACCAACCGACACAAGAACAGCTTCTTCCCTGCTGATTTTTGAATGGACTTACCTTGCACTAAGTTGATCTTTCTCCACACCCTAACTATGACTGTAACACTACATTCTGCACTCCCTCATTTCCTTCTCTATGAACTGTATGCTTTGTCTGCATTGCGTGAAAGAAGCAATACTTTTCACTGTATACCAATACATGTGACAATAATAAATCAAATCAAGGAAGGCAAAAAGGAAGGAAGACTAAGAATTGGCACTAATCGAGAAAGAAGGTGACTATAGACTCCAAAATCAGTGCAACACAATACACCTGGTAATCATGGTATTATTACAACAGGGACTACGCTTTCCAAGCACTTCAACTGGTTGAGGGGCCTCCTGAGATTGGGAAGATGTTGGTGAAAAGCAAGTCCTTCTTTCTTTCCTTCATTCTCTTTTAGTAATAATAATTAGATTCACATTATTATCAGTGGAAGAGTACTTGAACTTTGTCAAGGACATATTGCAATCTTCGAGCCTGAAGTTTGACGTAAAGTTCAGTCCTGCCAACATTGAGATATAATCATTCTGAATAATCTAATTTATGGCGTACAATAAAAATCAGGAAAAACTCAGCAGCTCTGGCAGCAACCAGGGTAAGAGAAACAGTTAATGATTCACGTTGATGACCTTTCATCAGAACATTGGCCTGGATTTCTATCAGATTTCCAGCACTCAGAGTATTTTGCTCTTCAATCACATTTATTATTTTGATTCTGACGATTTAGATTCTATTTCACAGAATCATAGAATCCCTACAGTGCAGAAGGAGGCCATTCGGCCCATCGAGTCTGCACCGACCACAATCCCACCCAGGCCCTATTCCCGTAACCCCACATATTTACCCCGCTAGTCCCCCTGACACCAAAGTCAATTTAGCGTGGCCAATCAACCTAATTCGCACATCTTTGGAGTATGGGAGGAAACCGGAGCATCTGGAGGAAACCCACACAGACACTGGGAGAACGTGCAAACTCCACACAGACAGTGACCTGAGGCAGGAATCGAACCCGGGTCCCTGGCGCTGTGAGGCAGCAATGCTAACCACTGTGCCGCCCAACCACTGCGCCACCGTGCCGCACACTGCCTCTACGAAGAGTCATCCAGCCTTACTTTTTATGTATCAAGGAATGTGGTTCATAGAAGCATAGAATCCTTACAGTACAGACGGAGGTCATTCGGCCCATCGATTCTGCACCAACTCTCCAATAGAGCATCCTACCCTGGGGCGGCACAATCAGTGGCACAGTGGTTACAGCGCCAGGGACCCGGGTTCGATTCCCGGCTTAGGTCACTGTCTGTGTGGAGTTTGCACGTTCTCCCCGTGTCTGCGTGGGTTTCCTCCGAGTGCTCCGGTTTCCTCCCACAGTCCGAAAGACGTGCGGGTTAGGGTGCACTGGCCATGCTAAATTCTCCCTCAGTGTACCCGAACAGGCGCCGGAGTGTGGCGACTAGGGGATTTTCACAGTAACTTCATTGCAATGTTGAAGTAAGCCCACTTGTTACACTAATAAACAAACTTTTAAAACCAACCAAACCCTATTCCTGTCACCCCACATATTTACCCCACCAATCCCTCAAACTTACATATCTGGGGACACTAAGGAGTAATTTAGCATGGCCAATCCACTCAATCCACACATTTTTGGACTGTGGGAGGAAACCGGAGCACCCGGTGGAAACTCATGCGGACACAGGGAGAACATGCAAACTCCACACAGACAGTGACCCAAGGCTGGAATTGAACCTAGATCCCTGGCGCTGTGATGCAGCAGTGCTAACCACTGTTCCACCATGTTGCATTAGGCAGTCCAGCATTTATTGTCCAACATTAATTGCCCCTGAGAAGGGGCCAGTGGAGAACTGCCTTCCTGAATCGCTGCTGTCCGGGGTGCCTCCACAGCGCTGTTAGGGAGGGAGCTCCAGGATTGAACTCAGTGAAGGATCGGCGATATCATTCCAAGTCAGGACGGTATGTCATTTGCAGCTACTGCTGTCCCCTGTGAAATCAGTCCTTGTCCCGTTAGGCAGTAGAGGCCATGGCTTTGGAAGATCCTGTCAAGCGAAACCTTCGCGATCACATTTTAAAAATGTGTTCTTTGATGGGATGTGGGCATCGCTGGCAAGGCCAACATTTAGGACCATAAGACATAGTCTTATGGTCTTAAGACTATGTCTTATGACCACTCGGCCCATCGAGTCTGCTCCGCCATTCAATCATGGCTGATATTTTTCTCATCCCCATTCTCCTGCCTTTTCCCCATAACCCTCACCCCCTTATTAATTAAGAACCTATCTATCTCCATCTTAAAGACACTCAATGACCTGGCCTCCACAGCCTTCTGCGGCAAAGAGTTCCACAGATTCACACTCATCCCTAATTACCCTTGAACTGAATGGTTTGCTGGGCCATTTCAGAGGGCAGTCAAGAGTCAACAGTTAACGGGAGGGCCTGCGTGGGATTTTCTTTTCGGAGAGTCGGTGCAGACTCGGTGGGCCGAATGGCCTCTTCCAGCACTGACAGAACTCTATGGTTCCATGGATGAGCGACTTATACGGAACTGGGCACAGCTTTGGTGAGAATGTGAGGATATTAGCACCCCTGTGCTCAATTCCTTTGTCTGCTGTGTTATCAGGGAGGTTAACCCAGTTGTCATAAGCAGAATGGGCAGCACGTTGGCACAGTGGTTAACCTCACAGCGCCAGGGACCCTGGTTCGATTCCCGGTTTGGGTCACTGTCTGTGTGGGGTTTGCACATTCTCCCCGTGTCTGCGTGGGTTTCCTCCGAGTGCTCCGGTTTCCTCCCACAGTCCAAAGATGTGCAGGTTAGGTGGATTGGCCAGGTTAAATTGCCCCTCAGTACCAGGGAGACTAGCTAGGGTAAATGCATGGGGGAATGGGAATAGGGCTTGGGTGGGATTGTGGTTGGTGCAGACTCGATGGGACGAATGGCCTCCTTCTGCATGTAGGATTCTATGATAACACCCCCATCAAAATAACGGACAAAGGAATTGCATACAGGTGAGGTGCTAGATATTTATGCACAATGACAATTCCAAGGTCACGGTGCAGGTAACCAATAAGGATAAAACGTTAGCGCAGTCAATAAATGGCCTGTGAGTTCCATATCCTTATAATTAGAAATAAAGAATTGATTCATATAAACTCCAGTTGTTCCAAACTGCTTTTTAGCTGATGAGGTATTTCCTGGTGTAGTGCAGCACTGTTGTAATGTGGAGAACGCCACAGCCAATTTGTGCATAGCAAGCTCCCACAATGTGATAATGAACCCATCATCTCTTTGTCTGATGCTGACTAAGGAAAAAAAAGCAGCCGCAACATGAGCGAAAAATTCATTCATCATAGAGTTATAGAGCACGGAAAAAGGCCCTTCGACCCAACCACTCCATGCCGACCATGGTGCCCTCCCAGTTAGACCCAATTGCCCGCGTTTGGCCCACATCCCTCGAACCCTTCCCCAACCATGTACTTATCCAAATGCTTTATAAATGTTGCTATTGTACCCGCCTCAACCACTTTCTCTGGCAGCTCATTCCATACACGCCCCACCCTCTGCGTGAAGAAGTTGCCCCTCGGGTCCCTTTTAAACCTTTCCCCTCTCGCCTTAAACCTACGCCCTCTAGTTTTCAATCCCCCTTCCCTGGGAAAAAGGGCCGGGATTTTACCACCCCGCCCGCCACGGGAATGGACCATGGGAAAGGTCGATTAACCTTGGGTGGGATTTTCCGGTTTCGGGTCAAGCGAGGATGGAAAATCCCGCCCTATGTGCGTCCATCCTATCGATGCCCCTTATGATTTTATAAACCTCAATAAGGTCGCCCCTCATTCTCCTACGTCCAAAGGAATAAAGCCTTAGCTTGGCCAACTTCTCCCTAAAACTCAGGCCCAATAATCCTGGCAACATCCTCGTAAATCTTCTTTGCACTCTTTCCAGTTTATCAATTTCTTTCCTATCAAAACTGGAAGAAGATTTGCAAGGATGTTGCCAGGATTCGTGGGCCTGAGTTATAGGGAGAAGTTGGCCAAGTTAGGACTTTATTCCTTGGAATGTTCCAAGTGTGGCCTCACCTCCAACGGGATGATGTAAGATCGTCCACATTCACCCAGGAGGGCAGGCGTATTAACAATCCCACTTGAGAGACAGCACATCCAGCACTGGGGTATCGTATTCAAGTCACTGAGGGTGGGACATAGAAACATAGAAAAACTACAGCACAATACAGGCCCTTCAGCCCACAAAGTTGTGCCGAACATGAGAGATAGCGATTACCTATAACCCTCTATCTTACTAAGTTCCATGTACTGATCTAAAAGTCTCTTAAAAGACCCTATCGAATCCGCCTCCACCACCGTTGCTGGCAGCCGATTCCACGCACCCACCACCCTCTGGGTGAAAAACTTACCCCTGACATCTCCTCTGTACCTACTCCCCAGCACCTTAAACCCGTGTCCTCTTGTGGCAACCGTTTCAGCCCTGGGAAAAAGCCTCTGACTATCCACTCGATCAATACCTCTCAACATCTTATACACCTCTATCGGGTCACCCCTCATCCTTCGCCTCTCCAAGGAGAAAAGGCCCAGCTCACTCAACCTATCCTCATAAGGCATGCTCCCCAACCCATGAACCCACAACCTTCTGACTCTGATCCACTGAGCCACATTTCGCGGGCTGTAGCCTCAGCACAAACAGCAATGCATCAGGTTCTGCACCGTTACTTCTCCACTTTGAAGTCTGCTGCCAACATAATGCTGAGGTTGGGGGGGAGATTGCCCACTCATATGCAGAAGCCAATATTACATGTCAGCCAGGCTAATAAATCCAAAACGGGGATGGGGAAACCGTGACCAAAGGTACTTTCTAATCGAAAACAAAGGGTTATTCTCTCCTGCACAAACCTCTTGAAGCAGTGAGCTGCAGTCAGCACCCAGCAGTTGTTGATTAACGTGGCCCCACAGAGTAGCCGGCTCTCTCTGTAAAAGGTCTTCAGCCTCAGCGAGGCCTGCCACGGCCACCCACCTCTGCAAACACAGGTCAGAAACCTCCTTACTGAAAAACACCCACAAATACCACTGCCTACTGCAGGCATGTAAAAAGAGTTAACGAAAGAAAGGGTAGCCTACACATTCTGGGTGGGATTCTCCAACCGTTCACGCCAGCGGGATTCTCCCGTCCCGCTGCAGTGAACAGGGATTTGGCTGAGCGCCAAATTCTCTGCCCTCTCTGGCAGCGGCTCAGGGCGTGAACAGTCGGCGAATTAAGGCCCTCGTTGCTTATGTTGAGCCCATACACTAGGGAGGCAGTGGCACAGCCGTATCATCAACAAGGTGGCATAGTGGTTAGCACTACTGCCTCACAAGGCCAGGGACCCGGGTTTGGTTACTGTCTGTGTGGAGTTTGCACATTCTCCCCGTCTCTGCGTATTCCTCCGGGTGCTCCGGTTTCCTCCCACACTCCAAAGATTGTCCATGCTAAATTGACCCGAGTTTCGGGGGGAATTAGCTAGGATAAATGCATGGGATTACAGGGATAGGGTGGGATGGTGCAGACTCAATGGGCCAAATGGCCTTCTTCTGTACTGTAGGGACTCTATGATCACTGTACTAGTAATCCGGAGACCCAGTGTAATGCTCTGGGGGTCTGGATTCGAATCCCACCCACGACAGATGGTGAAATTTGGAATCAAAATCTGGAGTCAAAAGTCTAAAGAAGACAGTGAAACCAATTGTCAATTGTTGTAACAATCCATTTGGTTCATTAATGTCCTTTAGGGAAGGATATCCACCATCTTTGCCTGCTCTGGCCTACATGTGACTCCAGACTCACAGAAATGTCGTTGACCCTTAACTGCCCTCTGGGTTCAAGGGGCAATTAGGGATGGGCAACAGGTGTTGGCCCAGCCAATGACACCTACATCCCTTGAATGAATAACAAAAAAAAATGCACATGTCTTATTCCCATTACAAAAAGCATTCCTGGTTTGAGAAATAGAAGCCGAGGACAGGATTTTCCTAGGAAAAAAAAGGATCAATCGCTTTATTATCTCGATAGAAATAATAGGAGAAAACCTGGAATGGCAAAAGGCCATTAGATCCAGCAAGGCAGCACTTTACAGTCCATCAGAGATTGCAATATTAAAATGACCGGATAATCCTGGGCGGCACGGTGGCACAGTGGTTAGCACTGCGGCCTCACAGTGTCAGGGACCCAGGTTCAATTTCGGCCTCGGGGGGGGTCACTGTCTGTATGGAGTTTGCACATTCTCCCCGTGTCTGCGTGGGTTTCCTCCGGGTGCTCCGGTTTCCTCCCACAGTCCAAAGATGTGCAGATTAGGTGGATTGGCCATATTCAACTGTCTCTTCACGTCAGGGGTTTTGGCAGGGTGGGGTTACGGGGATAGGGCCTGGGTGGGATTGTTGTCGATGCAAGTTTGATGGCCTTCTTCTGCACTGTAGGAATTCTATGATTCTATCAACAGCTACTTGAATCAAGTGTTCTCCTTAGCCCTGTAATCTCTTCCTTAAGTCTCGCGTGAATTTTCATCTATTAATTATTCTATAACCCCCAAACCCCTTTCTCCACTAAAGCTGATCTCTATTCATTTCTAAATAGTGGGCAGCACGGTGGCACAACGGTTAGCACTGCTGCTTCACAGCACCAGGGTACCGGGTTCAATTCCAGCTTTGGGTCACTGTCTGTGTGAAGTTTGCACGTTCTCCCTGTGTCTGTGTGGATTTCCACCGGGTGCTCCGGTTTCCTCCCGCAGTCCAAAGATGAGTGGGTTAGGTGGATTGGCCATGCTAAATTGACCCTAGTGTCAGGGGGATCAGCAGGGTAAATGCATGGGGTTACAGGAATAGGGCCTGGGTGGGATTGTGGTTGGTGCAGACTCGATGGGCTGAATGGCCTTTTCCTGCACTGTAGGGATTCTATGATTCTAAATATATCAACTGACCCAGCACGAACTACTTCTTTTCTAGCGAGTTAGCAGATAGATGAAATAATCTTTGCAATTATTGATTTGCTCTTATCCAAACTAAAGTCAAACTGAGGAAAGTTTAAACTCAGCTGACTATCAGATGACCGTCACCAGTCACCCGATGGATAGAAAAATACCATTGATTACAATATCATTTTTGATTCCTACCTGATCGATTTATTCCCACCAATAATCCGTTTCTTACGACGATTCATCAAACGCAGGCCACACACTGAAGGCAAAGAACCTAAACATCCCAAACAAGATCAATTAATGTTTAAACTAACATTCTTCAGGGTCAAATTTCCACCCAAGTCAATCACAAAATATCATGACCAGAAATGCCAAACGATACATCTTAAATAAAAAGTTTGTTTATTTATTTGTACCACAAGTCGGCTTACATTAACACTGCAATGCAGTTACTGGTGAAAATCCCCTAGTCGCCACACTCTGGGTACACTGAGGGAGAATTTAGCATGTCCTATGCATCTAACCAGCACGTCTTGGGACTGTGGGAGGAAACCAGAGCACCCGGAGGAAACCCACGCAGACACGGGGTGAATGTGCAAACTTTACACAGACAGTGACCCAAACTGGGAATTGAACCTGGGTCTCTGGCGCTGTGAGGCAGCAGTGCTAACCACTGTGCCACCGTGCCACCCTCGATGAGGCCTTAAGGGTTCACAATGGGATTTGAATCTTGCCTGCTTCGTACAATGCCATTGAAGGGATAGATCTAATTCAGAGTCATGTAGCTTATCATGCTTTATTTCCAAATATGGGATAACATACTGCCTATCAATAATGTACAACAGGTTTATTTGGAATCACGAGCTTTCGGAGCGCTGTTCCTTCATCAGGTGAGTGGAGAGGTAGGTTTCACAAACAGGGCATATATAGGCAAAGACACAATTGCAATTGCTCCGAAAGCTCGTGATTCCAAATAAAACATTATCTTGTAATTGTGTCTTTGCCTATATATGTCGTGTTTGTGAAACCTACCTCTCCACTCACCTGAGGAAGAAGCAGAGCTCCGAAAGCTCGTGATTCCAAATATACCTGTTGGACTTTAACCTGGTGTTGTGAGACTTCTTACTGTGCCCACCCCAGTCCAATGCCGGCATCTCCATATCATATCAATAATGTGTCATTTTAAACAAAATATCATAGAACATTACAGTGCAGTACAGGCCCTTCGGCCCTCAATGTTGCGCCGACCTGTGAAAGCAATCTAAAACAAGTGACAAAAATTGTCCATTCTGGCCACCAAGTCTTCTCCTTTGATATTGGGCAGAGCTTTCCTGTCTGGCCCTCCACGGGAATGGTAGCGGGTGGGACTGAATATTTGACGGACCAGTTAAAGGTCCATTGACCTCAGGTGGGAATTTCCGGTCTTGGGGCGCACGCAGCAGGAAAATCCCGCCCAAAATGAGTCAAGTCTTCCCTATCACCTCCAGCTCCTTCCACAAGCAGATACTGGCCCAGTTCTTCCTTGAAATGAGTTAAGTAAAATGGCATTAACTCCTTGGTTAGCACTGCTGCCTCACAGTGCCAGGGACCCGGGTTCAAGTCCGGCCTCGGGTCACTGTCTGTGCGGAGTTTGCACGTTCCCTCCATGTCTGCGTGGGTTTCCTCCGGGTGCTCCGGTCCCCTCCCACAGTCCAAAGATGTGCGGGTTAGGTTAATTGCCCCTTAGTGTCAGGGGGATTAGCAGGGTAAACACGTGGGGTTAGGGTGAAAGGTACTGGGTGGGGTTATTGTCAGTGCAGGCGCAATGGGCCGAATGGCCTCCTTCTGCACTGTAGGGATTCTATGAAACAGTGTTACGGACTCGAATCGTTAACTCTGCTTCGCTCTCACAAATGCTGCCAGGCCTGCTGAGTTTTTCCGGCATTTTCTGTTCTTTATTTCAGATGTCCAGTCCGCGGGATTTTGCTTTCATTCCTGGAACAGGTTGCTTGCTGGGGTCACCAGAGCCTATAGCATGAGGGTGCCGCTTGACATCAGTGTAGCCGAGCAGCCACAGGAACATTGCAGATTGATAATCTACCTGTTTGGCCGCGTTACTAACACACCAAGCTTGACCATCAAGTCCTGGGGTGGGATTCGAACCCAGGGCGTCCAGCTCAGAGGCAGGGACACTTCCCACTGATCCTCAAGACCTTCCTGGTTGACAAAAAAAATTAATTTCTTCCGAGTTTCAATCCTTTTCATGGAATCCCTACAGTACAGAAGGAGGCCATTCGGCCCATCCTGTCTGCACCGACCACAATCCCACCCCGGCCTTATTCCCACAAATCTACCTTGCCAATCCCTCTGACACTAAGGGTCAATTTAGCGTGGCCAATCCACCTAACCCGCACATCTTTGGACTGTGGGAGGAAACCAGAGCACCCGGAGGAAACCCACGCAGACACGGGGAGAACGTGCAAACTCCGCACAGACAGTGATCCAAGCCAGGAATCGGACCCGGGTCCCTGGCACTGTGAGGCAGCAGCGCTAACCACTGTGCCACCGGGCCGCCCCTGCTTGAGGTTTGTCAGTTACTAAATGATTTATGTAAGGGCTGACCAGGGTGGGGCATATTTGAATGAAAGATTATAACAACATTTCTTTCTACACAGATGAAGGAAGTAAAATTGGATTTTCCTGGCTAAGGGTTATATTTGTGAAATTGAGAAGTTTGAAAATCATCTGTTTATTAATTAAAAAATACACCCAGAAGATGCTGTGAGTTATATGATAAGCCTGACGGCATCTGTAAAGAAACAATAAGGGTACCTTTTACCATATCTAATACCTGTAATCATATAAGTAAACCCTTTTTGACAATTTCTTTTGATGGTAATGATAGGGCAGGATGGTGGCACAGTGGTTAGCACTGCTGCCTCACAGCGCCAGGGACCCGGGTTCAATTCCAGCCTTGGGTCACTGTCTATGCGGAGTCTGCACCTTCTCCCCGTGTCTGCGTGGGTTTCCTCTGGGTGCTCCGGTTTCCTCCCACAGTCCGAAAGACTGCAAACGAAAGTCTTTGGTTGGCAGTCAGACTCCCACTTTGACCTTGCCTCGGGTTTGGGAGCACGAGATTGATTTGGCCAAGTGCTGGTTGGGTGCATTGGCCGTGCTAAAATTCTCCCTCAGTATACCCGAACAGGCGCCGGAGTGTGGCGACTAGGGGATTTTTACAGTAACTTCATTGCAGTGTGAATGTAAGCCTACTTGTGACACTAATGAATAAACTTAAAAACTTGTATAATAGGGCTTGGATATTGTGATAAAAACAGAGGCTAAGATTTTCTGGCCCCTCCCGCTTGACAGGGTTTACCAGTCCAGCCAATGGTGACTTCCCCCCCCCCAGCCCCGCGCCCCCAACTAGAATCCACTATCAAGGATTTCATAGCTCAACATTTGGAAGGCAGTGGTATACTCAGGTAAAGTCAACATGGATTTACAAAGGGGAAAAAAATGCTTGACGAATCTATTGGAATTCTTTGAGGATGTAACCAGAGGGTTGACCGAGGAGAACCAGTGGATGGGGTTTATTTAGACTGTCAGAAGGCTTGGATATTGTGATCAGAACATAGGCTGAGATTTTTCGCTGGCAGGGATTTTCCAGTCCTGCCGATGGTGCCCCCCCCCCCATAACCGCGGTGCATTCCCCAGTGAAGGAGGGTATGGGGCACGCAAAATCCCATAGACACTGGTGGGACTGGAAGATCCTGCTATTTGTGATATATATAAATGATTTGGAAGAAGGTGTAACTGGTGTAATCAGCAAGTTTGCAGATGACACGAAGATGGCTGGACTTGCGGATAGCGAAGAGCATTGTCGGGCAATACAACAGGATATAGATAGGCTGGAAAATTGGGCGGAGAGGTGGCAGATGGAGTTTAATCCGGATAAATGCGAAGTGATGCATTTTGGAAGAAATAATGTAGGGAGGAGTTATACAATAAATGGCAGAGTCATCAGGAGTATAGAAACACAGAGGGACCTGGGTGTGCAAGTCCACAAATCCTTGAAGGTGGCAACACAGGTGGAGAAGGTGGTGAAGAAGGCATATGGTATGCTTGCCTTTATAGGACGGGGTATAGAGTATAAAAGCTGGAGTCTGATGATGCAGCTGTATAGAACGCTGGTTAGGCCACATTTGGAGTACTGCGTCCAGTTCTGGTCGCCGCACAACCAGAAGGACGTGGAGGCGTTAGAGAGAGTGCAGAGAAGGTTTACCAGGATGTTGCCTGGTATGGAGGGTCTTAGCTATGAGGAGAGATTGGGTAAACTGGGGTTGTTCTCCCTGGAAAGACGGAGAATGAGGGGAGATCTAATAGAGGTGTACAAGACTATGAAGGGGATAGATAGGGTGAACGGTGGGAAGCTTTTCCCCAGATCAGAAGTGACGTTCACGAGGGGTCACGGGCTCAAGGTGAGAGGGGCGAAGTATAACTCAGATATTAGAGGGATGTTTTTTACACAGAGGGTGGTGGGGGCCTGGAATGCGCTGCCAAGCAGGGTGGTGGAGGCAGACACGCTGACATCGTTTAAGACTTACCTGGATAGTCACATGAGCAGCCTGGGAATGGAGGGATACAAACGATTGGTCTAGTTGGACCAAGGAGCGGCACAGGCTTGGAGGTCCAAAGGGCCTGTTTCCTGTGCTGTACTGTTCTTTGTTCTTTGGCCAATGGTGGGCCTTCTCCATCGCCGGGAAATATGCTGCGGGTGGGCGGGCGGTGGTTTGGACAGTAACTTCCAGCAATAATTCTGAACAAGAATGTCCAATTTTGGGAGATTATCCCACGCGCCCAGTCATGTCCATCAGTACTCACCGCCGCTGCTCAGCACCTCCAGTGGATCTTCCTTGTAATCACAGATGACGCCCGCATCCTCACTGTGCCAGCAGTTGTGGATTCCGAAGCCGGACGTGCCACACTCATCCAGGGAATTCTCGTGGCCGGCGCATCTCACATTGTCCAGGTGGATAGCTCCATGTCCCTCCCCAAAATAGGCCATCGTTCTGGCTTTGGATTGGCCACTGCAAGGGAAAGAGTCTTTTGTTGACAGTCAGATTCAGGTCTGGGGGCAGGAAATTTGGTCATTGAGTTCCCCAACTACTCAAACATACAACAAAGTTATTGACACAAGAAATCTGCCCCCCCCCCCTCCCCGCCCCCCTCACCTCTGTGTTTCTGACCTTTTAAAGTTTTTTAAAATTTATTAGTCACAAGTAAGGCTTACATTAACACTGCAATGAAGTTACTGTGAAATCCCCCCAGTCGTCACAGTCCGGCACCTGTTCGGGTCAATGCACCTAACCAGCACGCCTTTCAGAATGTGGGAGGAAACTCACGCAGACACGGGGAGAACGTGCAAACTCCACACAGACAGTGACCCAAGCCGGGAATTGAACCCAGGTCCCTGGCGCTGTGAGGCAGCAGTGCTAACCACTGTGCCACCTTGCCACCCCCGCTAACACAATTCCATCCGTTGGTGATTGGAGGAATTTTTACTCACGATGGCAAATCCTTCTGCCGCGGAGAGTCCAGAACAACATTAAACCATGAGCTAGGAGGCCCCTTTTGGGGTGATATACAGAAGCACTTCTTCACACAAAGGGCGGTGGGAATCTGGAACTCTATCCCTGATAAAGGCTGGGGGGGTGGCTGGCGGGGGTGGGGGAATGGTGGCTGGAGATGAGGATCTATTGAATATGTCAAAACTGAGAATTCATCAGGTCAAGGGTTTCAAGACAAGAAGATGGAGTTAAGATTCAGGTGGGCCACGATCGAATTGAGTGGGGGTTTGAGGAACTGGTTGGACTCCGCAGAGCTTTTTATATCCACATGGAATTATTTTGCTTTGGTTATCAATGAAGGGAAAAATGGCGCTATTTTATTAGAATAGCGGAGAATAAAGGGTGCCTAACACGATGAATAATGGGATGAAATAGAAAGAAGATGTCACTGGGGGTGTGGGGGGGTCTCACATGCGGCTGTTAGGTCAGCAGAAATCCTGGATAAACAGTGAAAATAATGTTTCCCCATTGGCTGATGTTATGGTGGCCAATCAGGGGGAACCGCTGAGGAAATTCCCTGAATGGTAGAAATCATAGAATCCCTACAGTGCTGGAGGAGGCCATTTGGCCCATCGATTCTGGACCAACTCTCCACAAGAACATCCCACCCAGGCCCACCCCCACACACCCTATCCCCGTAACCCTACACATTTACCATGGATAATCCCCGTAACCTACTCATCTTGGGATACTGAGGGGCAATTTAGCAATCCTATAAAATCCTATAGATAGTAAGTTGTTACTGGAGGTTATCAAAACTGTAATTCAAATAGGAACCCTACAGTGCAGAAGGAGCCCATGCACCGACCACAATTCCACCCAGGGCCTATCCCCTTAATCCCACATATTTACCCCGCTAATTCCTCTAACCTACACATCCCAGGACACTAGGACCATGCAATTTGGCGTGGTCAATCCGCCTAACCCGCACATCTTTGGAGTGCGGGAGGAAACCAGAGCACCCGGAGGAAACCCACGCAGACACGGGGAAAATGTGCAAACTCCACACAGAGAGCGACCCAAGCCGGGAATCGAACCCGGGTCCCTGATGCTGTGAGGCACAGTAAGAAGTCTCACAACACCAGGTTAAAGTCCAACAGGTTTATTTGGGAGCACAAGCTTTCGGAGCACTGCTCCTTCTTCAGGTGAGTGAGGCAGCAGTGCTGACCACTGTGCCACCGTGCCGCCCTCAGATGATTTGATCTTACATTTTGTTTCTATTTTGTCTCTCTCTTATTTCAATATTCCTCTTCCTTCCTGTTTCCATTTTTATTCCAATTGGACTCCTCTCCTTCTTTGATGTATCTCCATCCTTGAAGTGAATTGGTGAAGAAGATGGAGCGTCCACGGAATTCCCAATTATATTATTATCGACTTGCATTCCCCATCATTTGCAACGATGGAAAAATACTCAACACCGGAGATGCCCATTTGGGTAATTTCATCGGAAGAGGAATGTAATGCCAATGTATTGTCAATACGTGTCTCAATGTTCTGAATGTGGCCACTGGGTGTGTTTTAGTTGGGTGTTTTGGACTGAAGCGTTCAGAGGGATGATCGGGTGTTTTAAGACGGCCATGCTCCATGACTCACCTGTAACCCAACTGCCTGCAGACGACCCGCGCGTCCCTGTCCGTCCATCCGTCGTCGCAGACACTTCCCCATTCTCCGTTTAGGAACACCTCCACTCGCCCCTCTTTCCTGTTCTCTCCATCCACAAGCCGGACAAGTGGCCCTGTAAACGCAGCATAGGCATATCACAGAAGGAGGGCTGCTGTGAAAGGCAGGAGAAAAGCCACCCACCAGCCCAGGGAAGCTCCACATTTAATAGTTCTTAACCCTGCATGCGCCGTCTGACCATAATTCAGGGACGTCTCTGATTTTGCGCCATCGCTCTGGCCTGTTTGTAATCCCATCCCTCTCTATAATGTGTCCTAATCTTGTCCGTCACACCATTCACAGGATTTTACAACCACACTCGGGCGAGGCTTGTAAAATCCTGCCCAAGGTGTATTCCGGTCTGCGAGCCTCATCCGCCCCAATTCCGGGGCGAGCGTGCCGGTAAAATTCCGGCAGATATGTCCAAAATCAAGAGGGATTTTGACAGAGTGAATAAGGGGAAATTGTTTCCAGTGACATGAGGGCCAGTAACCAGAGGGACATAGGCTGCAGGTGAGACCAGCGGAGGAACTAGAGGTGACATAAGGAGAATTTGCTTTTTAACAGGGCAAATTGTTGTGATCTGAAATTTCGAAAATGAAATGGAGGTAGATTCGAGAGTAACTTTCAAAAAGAATGAGATAAATAGAATCCCTACAGTGCAGAAGGAGGCCATTTGGCCCATCAAGTCCGCACTGACTCTCCGACAGAGCATCCCACCCATGCTCTATCCTCATAATCTCATGCATTTACCCTGCTTATTTCCCTAACCTACACATCTTGGGACAGTAAGGGGCAATTTAGCATGGCCAATCCACCTAACCTGCACATTTTGGGACAGTAAGGGGCAATTTAGCATGGCCAATCCACCCAACCTGCACATTTTGGGACAGTAAGGGGCAAGTTAGCATGGCCAATCCACCTAACCTGCACATCTTTGGACTGTGGGAGGAAACCCACGCAGACACGGGGTGAACATGCAAACTCCACACAGACAGTGACCCAAGCCAGGAATCGAACCCGGGTCCCTGGCGCTGTGAGGCAGCAGTGCTAACCACTGTGCCACCGGCCACCCTAATACTAGAAAGGAAAACCATTCTAGGATGGTGAAGATAATGAGGGAAGTGGAACCAATTGGATCACTCTACAACAAGCAGGATGGGCCGAATGGCTTCCTTCTATGCTGTATCATTCTATGAAGTACTTTGGGGACACATCTGAGAATGGTGATCAGACTGTATCTTGTTTTGTCTAAAACATTGTACCTGGCCATATGATTAAAATGTTTGTCAAGGGCAGAAACCTTGGGGTGGTGCCTTCTAACACAATAAGGTAGACGTAACGACACTTATGGCAACACTCATTTGCCTGCCCTTCGATCAAAACTCCTACAGCAGTAGAATTACTTAGAGCTTATAGTGCAGAAACAGGCCAGTCGGCCCATCTGGCCAATTAATGCTGGGTGTTTATGCTCCACCTGAGCATTCTCCTGCCTTACTTCACCTGACCCTATCCGTGTATTCTTCACCATGCACTCACACGCAGGGAGACATTCTCGGCTAACAAAAGGAATATGGTCAAGCCTTGTACCTTGTTACCCAGGGAGCCTGTTCCCCATTGCTTCCTCCATGGCAATGCCCTGGCCAATCAGAGTCAACTAATTAGCAAGGGGTGACACGGTAGCACAGTGGTTAGCACTGCTGCCTCACAGCTCCATGGACCCGGGTTCGATTCCCGACTTGGGTCACCGTCTGTATGGAGTCTGCACATTCTCCCTGTGTTTGCGTGGGTTTCCCTCCGGGTGCTCCGGTTTCCTCCCACACTCCAAAGATGTGCGAGTTAGGTGCATTGGCCATGCTAAATTGCCCTTTAGTGTCCCGGGATGCGTAGGTTAGAGGGATTAGTGGGGTAAATATATGGGGTTGTGGAGATAGGGCCTGGTTGGGATTGTTGTCAGTGCAGACTTGATGGGCCGAATGACCTCCTTCTGCACTGTAGAGTTTCTATGATTTTCCCCTATATCATGAACTGTTGTGACCATTTGAAATTTGGCATTCTAGCATGGGTGGAAGATGTCTATCTTTTCTTTTTTTAAATTCATTGAGGGACATGGGCGTCACTGGCTGGGCCAGCATTTATTGCCCATCCCTAGTTGCCCGAGGGCAGTTGAGAGTCAACCACATTGCTGTGGCTCTGGAGTCACATGTAGGCCAGGCCAGGTAAGGATGGCAGATTTCCTTCACTAAAAGACATTAGTGGGTTTTTCCAACAATCGATAATGGTTTCAGGGTCATCAGTAGATTCTTAATTCCAGATTTTTAAAAATTGGATTCAAATTCCACCATCTGCTGTGGCGACTTTTGAACCCGGGTCCCCAGAACATTAGCTGAGTTTCGGGATTAATAGTCGAGCGATAATACCACCAGCCCATCGCCTCCCCCCTAATCCAGTCAGATAAACACATGAGGAAGAAATGAGAGGCTGATGGAGTGAGATGAAGAGGAGGATTGGTGTATAAACACAAGTATGGATGAACTGTTTCTCGACGCTACACTCATAGAATCTCTACAGTGCAGAAAGAGGCCATTAGGTCCATCAAGCCTGCTCTGACAACACTTCCACCCAGGCCCTATATCTGTAACCCCATGTACTAGATTCTTAATTCCAGATTTTTTTATTGAATTCAAATTCCACCATCTGCCGTGGCGGGATTCGAACCCGGGTCCCCAGAACATGAGCTGCGTTTCTGCATTAATAGTCTAGCGATAATACCACTAGGCCATCGCCTCCCGATGTCCTTCAGCGATACTCTTCTATCCCTTCCTCAGGCACTCCTGCAGCCTCCCCGTAAAAGCGTTCGCTGGGAAACTGCGTGTTTCTTACCGAAATTAGACTGGCTTATTTTATTGTCCTCCTCCTGGGCACAGATCACGCCCACGTCCTCGTGATGCGAGCAGTCGTGTTGGCCCCAGTTGCTCCGAGCGCACGCCAGAAGGTTGGGTTCAGCCCCCGTGCAGGCCACCTCATCCAGGAGTATGAAGCCGAGTCCCTGTCCGAATCTGGCCTCGGGGGTGACGACGCCAGGGCCACTAATCAATGAGAAACACAAAGACCTGATGCAGCAAGAACAATCTCCGAAAGGCTGCAAAGTTCGACTATATTCAGATCCTACTAAGAACAAAGAACAGTACAGCACAGGAAACAGGCCCTTCGGCCCTCCAAGCCTGTGCCGCTCCTTGGTCCAACTAGACCAATCGTTTGTATCCCTCCATTCCCAGGCTGCTCATGTGACTATCCAGGTAAGTCTTAAACGATGTCAGCGTGCCTGCCTCCACCACCCTACTTGGCAGCGCATTCCAGGCCCCCACCACCCTCTGTGTAAAAAACATCCCTCTAATATCTGACTACTAAAAAACCATTCTGTGTCGGAGAAAATAATTCAAGTTATTCCAGCACAAGTTCAGCAAATTTAATCGACCTTATTTCACATGACTCCAATTTTCATTAATTTGAATCGAGCAACTTCAAATTAACAGAACTGGACTGTTATTTCCTCAAAGACACTGCCAGCATGTATTATAAAACAGGCAATTTCTTTAAAGCTCCATTTAGTTCTGTATTCTTTATGTGATCTTAATATAGAATCTCTACAGAAGGAAGCCATTCGGTGCATCGAATCTGCACCGACCACAATCCCACCCAGGCCCGATTCCTGTAACCCCAGATGTTTACCCTGCTAATCCCCTGACACTAGGGTCATGGCCAATCCACCTAACCCGCACATCTTTGGACTGTGGGAAGAAACCGGAGCACCCGGAGGAAACCCACGCAGACACGGGGAGAACGTGCAAACTCCACACAGACAGTGACCCAAGCCGGGAATTGAACCCGGGTCCCCGGTGTTGTGAGGCAGCAGTGCTAACCATTGTGCCACCGTGCCGTCCCTAAAAATGCTTCAGAATTGTTGTGTGTGGTTGAAGCTGTTGTCAGGAGTGGGGTCTTCTGAAAATATCTACATGTCACATCCCGAGATAGAGTATTTCTTTTCTCCCCTTCACGTCCTTTGCTTGAGGCATTTCATTCCTTCCAAGGGACACTTGTCTTCATGCACGGTACTCGAGTGAGGCAGAGAATGTATATATTGTGATTCACACAGGGGCGGCATGGCGGCACGGTGGTTAGCGCTGCTGCCTCACAGTGCCGGGGACCCAGGTTCGATTCCAGAATTGTGTGACTGTCTGTTGTGGAGTCTGCACGTTCTCCCCGTGTCTGAGTGGGTTTCCTCTGGGTGCCCCAGTTTTCTCCCACAGCCCAAAGATGTGAATGTTAGGTGGATTGGCCGTGCTAAATTGCCGCTTAATGTCCAAAGAAATGCGGGTTAGGTGGATTGGCCATGGTAAATGTGTGGGATTACAGGGATAGGATGGGTGGGCTTGGGTCAGATGCTCTTTTGGAGAGTCGGTGCAGACTCAATGGGCCAAATGGCCTTCTGCATTGTGGGGATTCTATGGGTATCGCAAGTGTGTGGAGACAGAAACCAAAAGGTCTTTTCCTGTCCATCATTGTGCACCTGTACTATCCTTTATAAAAGACTTTCATTTATATATCACCCTTCACAACCTCAGCATATCGCAAAGTACCGTTTACTCATTGAAGCACTTTTGAAGTGTAGCCAGTGTTGTAATGTAGGAAACACAGCAAGCTCCCACGAACAACAATGTGATAATGATCGGATAATCTGTTTTGAGTGATACTAACTTCCCGGATAAATATTGGTCAGGACACCAGGGAAAACTCGCCTCCAAAACAGACCACGGAATCTTTTATATCCACCCCGAGAAAGCAGCCAGAGACTTGGGTTTAATAGCTCACTCTAAAAGTGGCTTTTCTGACAGTGCAGCTCTCGCTCAGTCCAGCACGGGAGTGTCAACCTATGTCCCGGAGTGGGACCTGAACCCACAATCGTCTGACTCAAGGGCACGGTGGCACGGTGGTTAGCACTGCTGCCTCACAGCGCCAGGGACCCGGGTTCGATTCCCGGTTTGGGTCACTGTCTGTGTAAAGTCTGCACGTTCTCCCCGTGTCTGCGTGGGTTTCCTCCGGGTGCTCCGGTTTCCTCCCACAGTCTGAAAGACGTGCTGGTTAGAGTGCGTTGGCCGTGCTAAATTCTCCCTCAGTGTACCCGAACAGGCGCTGGAGTGTGGCGACTAGGGGATTTTCACAGTAACTTCACTGCAGTGTTAATGTAACCCTACTTGTGACACTAATAAATAAACTTTAAACTGAGTGCGACCAATTGACAGGGAAAAAGCAGGGCAATGAGATGAATTGGATGGCTCTTTCAAAGTGCTAGCATGAGCACAGTGGGCCGAAGGGCCTCCTTCTGCATTGTATCGTTCTATAAAATACAGGATGTCGAAAGAATTCGAGGTTACCTGAATCCAAGCTGGCGGCAAACAACCTGAGCATTCAGGTCTGTCCAATTGTCATCACACACCGTACCCCACGCTCCGTTGCGATAGATTTCCAATCTCCCCTCGCTGGAATCCCTGCCTCCAACCAGTCGGACCATTCCGTCTGCAGCAATCATCCGTTGCGTACACATTTATTTTGGACGGAGGGGAGAAAAATTCAGAGCGTCGGTTGAAAGGAGGCAAATCGTCATGTCGAAATAACTTAAAAGACTTCACACATGAATTATTTCTGGTCCCTTGCTGTGTACAGACATGCCACGGCTATCCCTGGGCAGGAATGTTCTCAAGAATTAATTAGGAGAATGGTCAACTAATGCGATTCATTTTTGATGGCAGTGACTGAGGGAGGACTGTTGATGAGACGGGTAGAATCACAAGGCCCTTGGATAGGGGAAGGATGAAAGTGGAGGCTCTGATGGAAGGTCATCAACCTGGGATGTTACCGCTGCTTCTCTCCCAACAGTTGCTGCCTGGCCCTGCTGAATATTTCATAGAAAGAAACCAGAGAAACCCTACAGGGCAGAAGGAGGCCATTCAGCCCTTTAAGTCTGCACCGACAACAATCCCACCCAGGCCCTGTCTATCCCCACGACCCCATATATTTGCCCCACTAATCCCTCTAACCTACGCATCCCGGGACACTAAGGGGCAATTTTAGCACGGCCAATCAACCTAACCTGCACATTTTTGGAGTGTGGGAGGAAACCGGAGCACCCGGAGGAAACCCACGCAGACATGGGGAGAACGTGCAAACTCCACACAGACAGTGACCCAAGCCGGGAATTGAACCCAGGACCCTGGAGCTGTGAGGCAGCAGCGCCGCCCGGGTGGGGGTGCTTTTTCTGTTCTTACTTTTCATCTCCAATGTCTGCAATATTTTGCCTTTGATCTTAAAGTTCTCATCCACGTCTTCATGGCACCACCCCCCCCCCTCCCCCACTATCTCTGTAACCTCCTCCAGCCCCAAAACTCTCCACAATATCTTGCACCCCTCTAATTCTGGTTTCTGGAGCATCCCCAATTTTAATTTCTCCGCTTGCCTTCCTAATTTGGTCCAAATTCTTTCATGGGATGTGGATGTCGCTGGCTGGGCTAGCATTTATTCTCCGTCCCTGATGACCCTTGGACTGAGTGGCTTGCTCAGTTACTCAACAATGAATCACATTGCTATCATAAAAGCAATATACTGCCGATGCTGGAATCTGAAACCAAAACAGAAAGTGCTGGAAAACCTCAGCAGGTCTGGCAGCCTCTGTGGGGAGAGATTGGAGCCCAACGTTTCGAGTCTGGATGACCCTTCGTCAGAGCCACATTGCTGTGGGCTCTGGAGTCACATGTAGGCCAGACCAGGTAAGGGCGGCAGATTTCCTTCCCTAAAGGACATTCGCGAACCAGAGGGAATTTTACAATAATCGACAACGGTTAGATTTTTACTGAATTCAAATTTCACCATCTGCGGTGGTGGGATTCGAACCCAGGTCCCCAGAGCATTACCCAGGGACTCTGAATTACTAGTAGCAGATTACAATACACCGTCACTCCGCCCCCTGGCTGTACCTGCCACTGGGTACACCAAAACAGCCTGCCTCATTTCATTGAATGATTCCTAACTCTCCATAAGTGTAACATTTTCTTTCTAACCTCGTTTGCAAAAGTTCTCAAGGAATTTTTTGTTAAATTATTGTTTATTGCCTCTGTGATTTTTCTTGCCGCAGCGTTCTGGGAACCAGTCTTTAAATCCTGGAGAGTCGACTACACCAGTCAACGCACTCAATTCTATTTAAAGATTAAAACTATCCAGGGTGGATCAGAGGGAATGTCCACACCACATGGACTGCAGTGTTTCAAGAAGACAGCTCACCGCCACCTTCTCAAGGGCAACAAGGGATGGGCAATAAAGCACCCACAACCCGGGAATGAATAAAGTCAAATACAGGGGTACAAAGAACGAAAAGAACAAAGAAAATTACAGCACAGGAACAGACCCTTCGGCCCTCCAAGCCTGCACCGACCATGCTGCCTGACTTAACTAAAACCCCCTACCCTTCCAGGGACCACATCCCTCTATTCCCATCCTATTCATGTATTTGTCAAGATGCCCCTTAAAAGTCTCTACCGTATCCGCTTCCACTACCTCCCCCGGCAACAAGTTTCAGGCACCCACCACCATCTGTGTAAAAAATCTGCCTCGTACATCTCCTTTAAACCTTGCCCCTCGCACCTTAAACCTATGCCCCCTAGTAATTGGCTCTTCCACCTGGGAAAAAGCTTCTGACTATCCACTCTGTCCATGCCTCTCATAATCTTGTAGACTTCTATCAGGTCAACCCTCAACCCTCGTCGTTCCAGTGAGAACAAACCAAGTTTCTCCAACCTCTCCTCATAGCTAATGCCCTTCATACCAGGCAACATCCTGGTAAATCTTTTCTGTACCCTCTCCAAAGCCTTCACATCCTTCTGGTAGTGTGGTGACCAGAATTGAACACTATACTCCCAAGTGCGGCCGAACTAAGGTTCTATAAAGCTGCAACATGACTTGCCAATTTTTAAACTCAATGCCCCGGCCGATGAAGGCAAGCATGCCGTATACCTTCTTGACTACCTTCTCCACCTGCATTGCCACTTTCAGTGACCTGTGTACCTGTACACCCAGATCCCTTTGCCTATCAATACACTTAAGGGTTCTGCCATTTACTGGATATTTCCTATCTGAATTAAACCTTCCAAAATGCATTACCTCACATTTGTCCGGATTAAACTCGATCTGCCATCTCTCCGCCCAAGTCTCTAACTGATCTATATCCTGCTGTATCCTCTGATGGTCCTCATCGCTATCCGCAAATCCACCAACCTTTGTGTCATCCGCAAACTTACTAATCAAACCAGTTACATTTTCCTCCAAATCATTTCTATATATTACAAACATTGTGACATTGAAAGGTGTGATAACTCCCATGGGTTCCATGGGGAAATCACTATTAGATCTCCCTATGGGGCTTGCTGAATATGGGTTCCTTTGGTAACTGGCAACAGCTGGCATCATCACCTGAGCCCTTTATAAAGCAGACACCAGGAAGGGTTTGCAGAACGGTTGTCCTGGTTGGGACTTGTGTATGGACGCCACAGAGTAGTGGCTCAATTTTGAGTTTAACAATAGATACCATTCCTTTCCAGTTGGACTTCATCGGCCGGGGCATTGAGTTTAACAATTGGCAAGTCATGTTGCAGCTTTATAGAACCTTAGTTGGGAGTATAGTGTTCAATTCTAGTCGCCACACTACCAGAAGGATGTGGAGGCTTTGGAGAGGGTACAGAAAAGATTTACCAGGATGTTGCCTGGTATGGAGGGCATCATGAAAGGGTTGGAGCTAAATTCTACTGTCAGTCTTGGTGGTGGGAGGTCAGCTATTTTGAATGTGAAACTTCTCTCTGCAGCACCCCCTCCCCCGCGCCCCCAATAAATCAACTTAAAACACAGGAACTACATACCTGTAAATGGGTTACAGGAGACTCCAGCATCTTCCGCATGCTCACAGTTGTGCTGTCCCCAATGGCTTTTCTTACACTCGTCCAGATACAGTTCATTGCCTGTGCATTCAACTTCATCCAATAGTATTGGGCCAGACCCGTGTCCAAAGTGGGACCACATCCAGGACCTGGCAGTCCCACTATGGAAGGAAGAGACAAGTACAGGCGTTCACCTCCGAAACCAACCACACCAGCTTCAGTAAGTGTCACTTTATATGTGCTTAATTAAACCCCCAAGCGATGCTCTCCGCCTCCATATATAATTAACAACATTTGATATACAATTAACAGAACAGAAACATATACCTTATAGGTGTTTACATTAGAACATTAGAACATTACAGCGCAGTACAGGCTCTTCAGCCCTCGATGTTGCGCCGACCTGTGAAACCAATCTAAAGCCCATTTAACCTACACTATTCCAATATCATCCATATGTTTATCCAATGACCATTTAAATGCCCTTAATGTTGGCGAGTTCACTACTGTTGCAGGCAGGGCATTCCACGCCCTTACTACTCTCTGAGTAAAGAACCTACCTCTGACATCTGTCCTATATCTATTACCCCTCAATTTAAAGCTATGTCCCCTCGTGCTAGCCATCACCATCCGAGGAAAAAGGCTCTCACTGTCCACCCTATCTAATCCTCTGATCATCTTGTATGCCTCTATTAAGTCACCTCTTAACCTTCTTCTCTCTAACGAAAACAGCCTCAAGCCCCTCAGCCTTTCCTCATAAGACCTTCCCACAATACCAGGCACCATCCTGGTAAATCTCCTCTGCACCCTTTCCAATGCTTCCACATCCTTCCTATAATGCGGCGACCAGAACTGTACGCAATACTCCAAGTGCGGCCGCACCAGAGTTTTGTACAGCTGCAACATGACCTCATGGCTCCGAAACTCAATCCCCCTACCAATAAAAGCTAACACACCGTACGCCTTCTTAACAACCCTATCAACCTGGGTGCCAACTTTCAGGGATTTATGCACATGGACACCGAGATCTCTCTGCTCATCCACACTACCAAGTATCTTACCATTAGCCCAGTACTCTGTATTCCTGTTACTCCTTCCAAAGTGAATCACCTCACACTTTTCCGCATTAAACTCCATTTGCCACCTCTCAGCCCAGCTCTGCAGCTTATCTATGTCCCTCTCTAACCTGCAACATCCTTCCGCACTGTCCACAACTCCACCGACTTTAGTGTCATCCGCAAATTTACTAACCCATCCTTCTACGCCCTCATCCAGGTCATTTATAAAAATGACAAACAACAGTGGCCCCAAAACAGATCCTTGCGGTACACCACTAGTAACTGAACTCCAGGATGAACATTTCCCATCAACCACCACCCTCTGTCTTCTTACAGCTAGCCAATTTCTGATCCAAACCACTAAATCACCCTCAATCCCATGCCTCTGTATCTTCTGCAATAGCTTACCATGGGGAACCTTATCAAATGCTTTACTGAAATCCATATACACCACATCAACTGTTTTACCCTCATCCACCTTTTTGGTCACCTTCTCAAAGAACTCAATAAGGTTTGTGAGGCACAACCTACCCTTCACAAAACCGTGTTGACTATCCCTAATCAAATTATTCCTTTCTAGATAATTATAAATCCTATCTCTTATAATCCTTTCCAAAACTTTTCCCACAACAGAAGTAAGGCTCACTGGTCTATAATTACCAGGGTTGTCTCTACTCCCCTTCTTGAACAAGGGGACAACATTTGCTATCCTCCAGTCTTCTGGTACTATTCCTGTAGACAATGACGACATAAAGATCAAAGCCAAAGGCTCTGCAATCTCCTCCCTAGCTTCCCAGAGAATCCTAGGATAAATCCCATCCGGCCCAGGGGACTTATCTATTTTCACACTTTCCAGAATTGCTAACACCTCCTCCTTATGAACCTCAATCCCGTCTAGTCTAATAGCCTGTATCTCAGTATTCTCCTCAACAACATTGTCTTTTTCCTGTGTGAATACTGACGAAAAATATTCATTTAGCGCCTCTCCTATCTCTTCGGACTCCACGCACAACTTCCCACTACTGTCCCTGACTGGCCCTAATCTTACCCTAGTCATTCTTTTATTCCTGGCATACCTATAGAAAGCTTTAGGGTTTTCCTTGATCCTACCTGCCAAAAACTTCTCATGTCCCCTCCTGGCTCTTCTTAGCTCTCTCTTTAGGTCCTTCCTGGCTAATTTGTAACTCTCAAGCGCCCTAACTGAGCCTTCAGGTCTCATCTTTACATAAGTCTCCTTCTTCGTCTTCACAAGAGATTCAACTTCTTTAGTAAACCACGGTTCCCTCGCTCGACCACTTCTTCCCTGCCTGACAGGTACATACTTATCAAGGACACACAGTAGGTGTCCTTGAACAAGCTCCACATTTCAATTGTGCCCATCCCCTGCGGTTTCCTTCCCCAACCTATGCATCCTAAATCTCGCCTAATCGCATCATAATTTCCTTTCCCCCAGCTATAAGTCTTGCCCTGCGGTATATACCTATCCATTTCCATTGTTAAAGTAAACGTAACCGAATTGTGGTCACTATCACCAAAGTGCTCACCTACCTCCAAATCTAACACCTGGTCTGGTTCATTACCCAGTACCAAATCCAATGTGGCCTCACCTCTTGTTGGCCTATCTACATACTGTGTCAGGAAACCCTCCTGCACACATTGGACAAAAACTGACCCATCTAAAGTACTCGAACTATAGCGTTTCCAGTCAATATTTGCAAAGTTAAAGTCCCCCATAACAACTACCCTGTTACTTTCGCTCCTATCCTGAATCATCTTTGCAATCCTTTCCTCGACATAGCCAGGGCTTTATGACACAGAGTCAGTGGGGATTCCCGCCTATTGAGTTTACTCACAAGTTAAATCAAAGCTTTTACCTTCATGAATTATTTCTTCACATGAGATGTTCATTGTTTGTAACTCTATGTTGAACATTATAGAAATGTTATCTCGATTATGTGTCATTAATTTCACTGCAAGTCTTGAGAAGCTATTAAGGCTTTTTTTTTATACAGATGAATGGGTCGAGGAAATAAATAGTTGTTTGTTTCATGCCCTGTAGAAATTCCATTAAGATCACAACAACCACTGTCCGTAGTCCTTCTGCATTATATCACACACTTCACAATATGGTATGGTTGCACAGTGGTTAGCACTGCTGCCTCACAGCGCCAGGGACCCGGGTTTGATTCAGACCTCGGGTGACTGTGTGGAGGTTGCATGTACTCCCCGTGTCTGCGTGGGTTTCTTCCGGGTGCTCCAATTTCCTCCCACAGAAAGACATGTTGGTTAGGTGCATTGGCCGTGCTAAATTCTCCCTCAGTGTACCCGAACAGGCGCCGGAGTGTGGCGACTAGGGGATTTTCACAGCAACTTCATTGAGGTGTTAAGGTCAGCGGACTTGTGACGCTAATAAATAAACTTTAAAAAGGATAAAAACATGGGTTATGGGGAATAGTGCCTGGGTGGGATCGTTGTCAGTGCAGGCTCAATGGGCCAAATGGCCTCCTTCTGCACTGTAGGGATTCTATGATTAACTAGTTGATGTCTAAAAAGTAAATATGTAACAAATGTGTGATAAAACTCTGCTGATACTTGGTCAACTGAACACGCCAAAAGTGAAACTGGTAAGATATTTGTAAATTGAAAGTATTACGGGGCACAGAACCAAGATGGGTAAGCGGAGTTTAAGATACGGATCGACCATGATCTGATTGCATGGAAGGTTCCAGGGGCTGACTGGTTGACACTTGTTCTTCTAGGCAGTTGCTGAAATACTTGGATACTGACTCAGAGCAACATTGAGAGGGACGGCACAGTGGAACAGTGGTTAGCACTGCTGCCTCACAGTGCCAGGGACCTGGGGTTTGATTCCTGGCTTGGGTCACTGTCCGTGCGGAGTTTGCACATTCTCCCCGTGTCTGCGTGGGTTTCCTCCGGGTGCTCCGGTTTCCTCCCACAGTCCAAAGATGTGCGGGTTAGGTTGATTGGCCATTCTAAATTGCCCTTTAGTGTCCCAGGATGCGTAGGTTAGAGGGATTAGTGGGGTAAATTTGTGGGGTTATGGGGATAGGGCCTGGGTGGGATTGTTGTTGGTGCAGACTCGATGGGCCGAATGGCCTCTTTCTGCACTGTAGGGATTCTATGAAATGGCTATGCTGTACGGCCAAATGATAATTCATTTCGTTTCTTGCGATTTAAAGAAAAATTGTTGATGGGATGTGGGTGTCGCTGGCTAGGTCCACCTTCTCAAGGGTAGTTAGGGATGGGCAATAAATGCTCACCTAGCCAGTGATGCCCACATCCCTTGAATGAATAAAAAAATACACAGTAGATCTGAACCTTTAAACAAGCAAACAAAAAGCTTTCCATTCTGTGCTTATCATACCTTAAACCCAACTGCCTGCAGACCACCTCAGCATCCAGATCATCCCACTGGTCATCACACACAGTCCCCCACTCTCCACCATGGAACACCTCAACTCGACCTTCGTAGTCCTCCTTCCCTCCAACCAGGCGAATGGGCATGACTGAACCTGCACTTGAGAAAGGCAAGGCAAGGACATGCGAAGTGATACTTCAATATCAATCTATTCCTCAATCAATGCCAATCCTGATTTTCACATTCAATCTCAATGATGGTAACTTTAGGGCACTATAGTACCATGTCATGTAGGACAGTCTGTGGCACAGACAAGTGAGGCTAGATTTAGTAAGGGAAGGTGATGGCCTAGTAGTATTATCGCGAGACTATTAACCCAGAAACTCAGCTAATGTTCTGGGGACCTGGGTTTGAATCCTGCCACGGCAGATGGTGGAATTTGAATTCAATAAAAATATTTGGAATTAAGAATCTACTAATGACCGTGAAACCATTTTTCATTATCGGAAAAAGCCATCTGGTTCCTTTGGGAAGGAAATCTGCTGTCCTTACCTAGTCTGGCCTACCATGTGGTTGACTCTCAACTGCCCTCGGGCAACTAGGGATGGGCAATAAATGCTGGCCAGCCAGCGACGCCCATGTCCCACCAATGAATTAAAAAAAAATTGGCAAATTCACTACCCGCAGCTGGGTGGAGGTGCCAGCCCCGGGAAGTGGCAGAGCCTAATCATGCAGGATAGTCTGCCCAATCTTTGTCTGCTCTCACTTTGTTTCCAGGTCGTAGAATGTCATTGCTAGATTCTGGGACAGTGTGTTTGTCACAGAGAGAAAATATGAAGGCCAGCATTCTCCTGAGCTACTGCTCAGCCTAATCTCTGTTCACTGCAGCGGGTCCAGAGAATCCCAGCCACGGATGAGGTTGGAGAATTCCAGTCCTAAACAACATATACACTCCATGTGCTCCAAGAGGCATTTCTACTCACTCGCTGAATGAAAACTCGTGCTTATGTGGGGAAATGGGATTTGGCAGTCGTTGGGATATTCAGAGAAACCAGTGACATTAAATAGTTTTCCAGTTCTTTGTCTATTGTATTACTATACAATATTCTATTATATTACAGAATATTATGTTATATAATATTATAGACACTATTATGGGGCCGGTTAGCTCAATTGGCTGGACGGCTGGTTTGTGATGTGGAGCGATGCTAACAGCGCAGGTTCAATTCCCGTACTGGCTGAGGTTATTCATGAAGGACTCGCCTTCTAAACCTTGCCCCTCGCCTGAGGTGCGGTGATCCTCAGGTTAAATCACCACCAGCCAGCTCTTCCCCTCAAAGGGGAGAGCAGCCTATGGTCGACATGGCGGCACAGTGGTTAGCACTGCTGCCTCACAACCCCAAGGACCCGGGTTCGATTCCGGCCTTGGGTGACTGTCTGTGTGGAGTTTACACACTCTCCCTGTGTCTGGGTGGGTTTCCTCCGGGTGATAGAGTCATAGAGGTTTACAGCATGGAAACAGGCCCTTCGGCCCAACTTGTCCATGCCACCCTTTTTTTTAAAAACCCCTAAGATAGTCCCAATTGCCCGCATTTGGCCCATATCCCTCTATACCCATCTTACCCATGTAAATGTCTAAATGCTTTTTAAAGGACAAAATTGTACCCACCTCTACTACTACCTCTGGCAGCTTGTTCCAGACACTCACCACCCTGTGTGTGAAACAATTGCCTGTCTGGACACTTTTGTATCTCTCCCCTCTCACCTTAAACCAATGCCCTTTAGTTTTAGACTCCCCTACCTTTGGGAAAAGATATTGACTTTCTAGCTGATTATTTTATAGACCTCAATAAGATCATCCCTCAGTCTTCTACGCTCCAGAGAAAAAAGGCCCAGCCTATCAAACCTCTCCTTATAACCATCAAGTCCGGGTAGCATCCTAGTAAATCTCTTCTGCACTCTTTCTAGTTTAATAATATCCTTTCTATAATTGGGTGCTCCGGTTTCCTCCCACAGCCTGAAAGATGGTGAGGTGCATTGACCTGAAGAGGTGCCGGAGTGTGGCAACTAGGGGAATTTCACAGTAACTTCATTGCAGTGTTAATGTAAGCCTTACTTGTGACTAATGAATAAACTTTAACTTTAATTGTCATCTGGGACGATGGCGACATTACATTTACGCTATATTATTATACGGTATTTTAGTATAAGATATTATTCAGGTCAACCATTTTACTTTGCAAATCTATTCATTCCAATTACGCTTGCTGAGGAGTTTATTCCTGGCCTTTACCTTCTGGCAGTCCGCACACAACCCCTGCATCATTGTGGTGGCTACAAGTTCCACTCGCTGACGTGCTGTTCCTACACTGCAGCAAGGCAATCTCGTCACCACGGCAGTGAACCGCATCCATGTGTATGGGACCCGCTCCCACACCGGAAAATGAATCCTTCTTTCCAACCCCCGTTTCACTGCGGACGCAAGCGACAGAAGAGAAAGTAGGGACGGGGATGCAAAGGAAGGGTTAAGAGGTCGTAGTGGGAAAAGGGGTTCATGGAGAGAATGGAAAGAGTGGGAAGGAGAGAGAGGATAAGAGGGAAATGAACAGGAAGTAACAACTGGTTATTTCATGAGTACAATTGCTCACACTACATGTTTTGGAGATTAATTTCCTCTGAATTATTTTTAGTATGCTAGCTGACAAATTTGTGCTATTTTGATGTGGTTAACTTCCTAAAAATAACTAGGCTAATGACTGTGATAAAATAATGCAGAAACTTAACAAGGATGTTAATCAATGACCTAAAAATAGCATGCAACAGATTTGATAAATAAATATGCTGTTTCTCAATTCATTGGTTTAGACTCTCCTAGGATTGTTTTAAGCCTACAGGGGCTGCTAAAATAACAGGAGGCAGACCATACTGCCCTAATGGGTCACGCCAGAATCTTGTCTTCCCTTTCCCCATGGCAACACAGGAACATAGGAATTAGGAGAAGTCGGCAAACTCAGCCCTTCGAGTCTGCTCCGCCATTCAATCAGATCATGGCTGATCTCTCCCTGGTCTCAAATCCGCCTCCCAACCTGTTCCCCTTTTTTGTAGTTAGAAATATATCTGTCTCCATCTTGAAACCATTCACTTAGTCTAAGGAAATTTGGCATGTCCACTACAACTCTCACCATAGAAAGCATTCTTTCCGGTTGTATCACAGCTTGGTATGGCTCCTGCTCTGCCCAAGACCGCAAGAAGCTACAAAGGGTCGTGAATGTAGCCCAATCCATCACGCAAACCAGCCTCCCATCCATTGACATTGTCTACGCTTCCCACTGCCCCGGAAAAGCAGCCAGCATAATTAAGGACCCCACGCACCCCGGACATTCTCTCTTCCACCTTCTTCCGTTGGGAAAAAGATACAAAAGTCTGAGGTCACGTACCAACCAACTCAAGAACAGCTTCTTCCCTGCTGCCGTCAGACTTTTGAATGGACTTACCTTGCATTGAATTGATCTTTCTCTACACCCGAGCTATGACTGTAACACTACATTCTGCACCCTCTCGTTTCCTTCTCTATGTACGGTATGCTTTGTCTGTATAGCGTGCAAGAAACAATACTTTTCACTGTATGCTAATACATGAGACAATAACAAATCAAATCAACGATTCAGACCCCACATTATGTTAATATTATTATGCCAACACAAAGTGCAACAGAAAGCTCCTGTACCCAACCTCTTCTATCCCCAGTACTCACAGGAAATGCTCCCCCCTCCTCCACCCCCCACTCCCCGAGCCTGTCCTGTTGGTTCATGGGATCATGGCTGATCTGCAACTGACTTTCATTTTACCCACCCGTCGCTTTTATTGTTCTTTCATGGGACGTGAGAACTACTGACAAAGCCAGGATTTGTCGCCCATCCCTAGTTGCCCTTGAACCGAGCGTATTGCTTGGCCATTTCAGAAGGGAGTCAATCACGTTGCTGTGGCTCTGGAGTCACATGTAGGCCAGACCAGGTAAGGACGGCAGATTTCCTTCCCTAAAGGACATTAGTGAACCAGATGGCTTTTTCCGACAATCGACGACAGCTTCACGGACACCATCACTGACACTAGCTTTCAATCCCAGGTTTTATTATTAATTAATCGAATTTAAATTCCACCCACTGCCACAGTGGCATTTCATAGAGTCCCTACAATACAGAAGGAGGCCATGAGGCCCAGTGAGTCTGTGCTCACCCAGGCCCTGTTCCTGTAACCCCACACATTTACCCTGCTAATCCCCCTGACACTGGGATCAATTTAGCATGGCCAATCCACCTAACCCGCATATCTTTGGAGTGTGGGAGGAATCGGGAGCACCCGGAGGAAATCGACGCAGACACGGGGAGAAAGTGCAAACTCCACACAGACAATGACCTGAGGCCGGAATTGAACCTGAGTCCCTGGCGCTGTGCCGCCGTGCCGCCCTTTGAGTTCCCGGGTCTCTGGATTACTGGACCAGCAATGTTTCCACTAAGGCATCACCTCCCCAGCTGCTCTGCTTTCGTAACATACGTGCAGGTCCCGTCCTCAGCTTTCAGTTTATGATGACTTTCGTGAGGCCCACAATGTGGACCTCTTAGAATACGAGCTCCCAGATTAAGGCAGTAGTGGCTAGGCCAATCAGGGAGCCCTGCATATGTACATAATGTGGAGATGCCGGCATTGGACTGGGGTGGGCACAGTAAGAAGTCTCACAACACCAGGTTAAAGGCCACTCACCTGATGAAGGAGCAGCGCTCTGAAAGCTCGTGATCCCAAATAAACCTGTTGGAATTTAACCTGGTGTGGTGAGACATCTTACTAGTTACATAATGTGGAGTGTCAGGGTTACTGGCACTCGGGGTTTATACTCTGTACGAGGAAGTACGTGTCCGAGTGTTGCTTACTGTGTAAATAAATCCAAATTTGGTGAAGGGACGCTGGCTTCGGAGGTAGTTATTACACAGTTGGTACACAATCTAAGCTTGGCAAGATTGGACTTGCTCTCTGCCTAACACAGTACAGGTCCAATCAACAGAGCCACTTTGTACACCAAACTTTGTCATTTAAAAGCAACGATCAAAGATGCAAATCTAGCAACATCTTGACCAGCCAGCAATGACATGGCTCAAAACTGATGCAAGCAGTTCCTGCCATGGTAGAGCAAAAACTGCCTTTAAAATGATTAAGTGTTGAACAGTATGATGCCAAGAGCTATACGTCGCCACAGAGGTTTAATGTAACCTTGGCAACAGCTATAATTGCTATGTTCTGGGTAATTGCTGGATGTATTGTTCCAACGTTCATACCTCAAGCTCAGCTGCCGACAGACCACACTGGCATCTCTATCATCCCAACTCTTGTCACAGACAGTGCCCCATTGTCCATTGTAGAGCAACTCCACCCTCCCCTCGTGTGGGCTGGCTCCTCCACTCAATCGGACGGCACCTTAAAAATCCAAGAAAACTATGAACAGCCTTTTGTCCTTTGAGAAGTAACAAGTCCTTAATCAAAATAAATTGGTGCGTATTAGGCAGACCAAGAAAAAAAACACCTCTAACCAGTTATTGAAAGTGTTGGAAACACTTATGCAACCGCTAAAATTCTCCAAATGCGTCTTAACCCACAACTAATTGCAGCATAATAAACTGGTGCAACCACATTGCAATTTTCCATCTCCCAGCTAAAGGAGTGCTCTCTAATTTTAGCAAGGCGTTCGATAAGGTCCCCCATGCAAAACTTCTAGAAAAAGTGAGAGGGCATGGGATCCAAGGGGCTGCTGCCCAGTGGATCCAGAACTGGCTCGCCCAAAGGAGTAAGAAGTTTAACAACACCAGGTTAAAGTCCAACAGGTTTATTTGGTAGCAAAAGCCGCACAACATGTTTCCCCCAGTCCAACGCCGGCATCTCCACATCATGATTGCCCAAAGGAGGCAGAGAGTGGGTATAGATGGGTCTTTTTCTAAATGGAGGTCGGTCACCAGTGGTGTGCCCCAGGGATCTGTTCTGGGACCCTTGCTGTTTGTCATTTTCATAAATGACCTGGATGAGGAAGCGGAGGGATGGGTTGGTAAGTTTGCCGACGACACGAAGGTTGGTGGGGTTGTGGATAGTCTGGAGGGATGTCAGAAGTTACAGAGGGACATAGATAGGATGCAAGACTGGGCGGAGAAGTGGCAGATGGACTTCAACCCAGATAAGTGCGTCGTGGTCCATTGTGGTAGGTCAAATGGGATGAAGGAGCACAATATAAAGGGAAAGACTCTTAGTACTGTAGAGGATCAGAAGGACCTTGGGGTCCGGGTCCATAGGACTCTGAAATCGGCCCCGCAGGTGGAGGAGGTGGTTAAGAAGGCGTATGGTGTGCTGGCCTTTATCAATCGAGGGATTGAGTTTAGGAGTCCGGGGATAATGATGCAGATATATAAGACCCTCATCAGACCCCACTTGGAGTACTGTGCTCAGTTCTGGTCGCCTCACTATAGGAAGGATGTGGAAAAGATTGAGAGGGTGCAGAGGAGATTTACAAGGATGTTGCCTGGATTGAGTGGCATGCCGTATGAGGATAGGCTGAGGGAGCTCGGTCTTTTCTCCTTGGAGAGACGAAGGATGAGAGGAGACCTAATAGAGGTGCATAAGATGTTGAGAGGCATAGATCGGGTGGACTCTCAGAGGCTTTTTCCCAGGGTGGGAATGTCTGCTACAAGAGGACACAGGTTTAGAGTGCTAGGTACAGGGGAGATGTTAGGGGTAAGTCTTTCACACAGAGGGTGGTGGGCGAGTGGAATCGGCTGCCGTCAGGGGTGGTGGAGGCGAACTCAATAGGGTCTTTTAAGAGACTCCTGGATGAGTACATGGAGCTTAATAGGATGGAGGGTTATAGGTAGGTCTAGAAGGTAGGGATGTGTTCGGCACAACTTGTGGGCCAAAGGGCCTGTTTGTGCAGTAGTTTTTCTATGTTTCTATTTGTTTAACTCCAGAAGCACCAATGCAGCTCCACCTGGTCTCAAATCTCTAATGCATTGCTGCTGCCACAACATAATTGCAGCCCATGCACCGCTTGCCTGTCCGGGGTTTAGGCTGAAGGGCATTTGCAGAAGCAATTCGACCATAAGCTTGAGGTAAACCTTTGAGATTGCGCATGTGTTGGCAACACAGGCTGGTGTGGACTGCATTAGTGTTCAGCCAGGCTGATCCAGAGGGTCAAATTCAAATTGAAATTTCGATTGTTTCCATAAATCTCACTTTCAGTCCCCAAGCGCTTTCCTGAACCACCTGTGCATATTGTTACGACGCGGGTGGGGGTTGTTCCCCTTTAAGACATAGCACCAAATCCCCCAAAGAGGGATACATAGAATCATAGAAACCCTACAGTGCAGAAAGAGGCCATTTGGCCCATCGAGTCTGCACCGACCACAATCCCACCCAGGCCCTACCCCCATATCCCTACATATTTACCTACTAATCCCTCTAACCTATGCATCTCAGGACACTAAGGAACAATTTTAGCATGGCCAATCAACCTAACCCGCTCATCTTTGGACTGTGGGAGGAAACCGGAGCACCCGGAGGAAACCCACGCAGACACGAGGAGAATTTGCAAACTCCACACAGTGGAGATACCTCGCCTCGGAATCTGTTAGAAGTGTGTGGGAAGGTGTGAACTGTTCTTTAATGGGGTTTAGTGGTTGACTAACAGAAATACCTGACACTCACTTTAACATGAACACTTAGCAATTTATTTACTTAACTAACTGGGAACTTTAACTAAACAAGTAACATACCGAATAAAATAAGATTCTACTGGAATGCTGTTCAGATAAATACAACACCCATTCATTAACCAAAAAAAATTACAACCAGGTTTTGTGACTTTCAGAAACTTTTTGGATGTTCTTTTGTGGATTCCCTCTGGCTGTGAGTTCTTTTAAATTTGGTACCTTTTGCTGGTTAGAAGGCAGGGTGGAGAGCTGGTCTCTCCCTCTCGGCTTGGGAGGTGGCGGTTACTAACTAACTGTTTTTCTCTCTTTTATACCTGTGATGACCTATCAAATTTCCTACAGCAGGATTGGTCTGATGTTTTCAACACCATCAAATTCAAATCTCACAGGTTCTTGGTAGCTGAGTGCTTGTTTTAAATTGATTGGGCAAAATTCGAACATTCAAATGCCTGAAGCCTGTTACCAAGGTGACCCTGCTACCTGGCTTTGGGTACAAATGTTTCAGTCTGGATGTACTTTGCATTTTAAACCTCCACGCATTGAAACAAAACCAGCTTTTAACTCCAAGCATTTTCTTTACATTCTGTACATCTTTATATACACAACTTTGCAACAATATTCATTAAGTCCGCTCGGGTCAAGAGAGGATTCACTGAGTCGAGTGGTCTGGAAACCTCCACTAGCTTGGCTAATGAAGGAATTGGGTAGGTGAGCCAGACAGTTTCAGATGTTTGGGTTGATTCCTCTCCCGTACTGGGACAGCTGGTCTCAGATAGGCTGGCAGCAAGTGGTGCTCCCATTGCCATCCCTCCATTAGGGAGGGAGTGAAGGGGGTAAGAATCTTCATTCGATTGGCTTCCAGAAATGCCCGGCGAGAAATACACCATCAAGACATACTCCTGAAAGAAAGGATATGAAAGCAAGGGAGCAGAGAACGTTCAGCTTAAAGACCCTCAAGAGGCGAAAGAGTGAAAATTAACAGGGTGGCGGGGAATGGCGGCACCGTGGCACGGTGGTTAGCACTGCTACCTCACAGCGATAGGGACACGGGTTCAATTCCCAGCGGGGTCACTGTCCGTGTGGAGTCTGCACGTTCTCCCCCGTGTCTGCATGGGTTTCCTCCGGGTGCTCCTGTTTTCTCCCACAGACTGAAAGACGTGCTGGTTAGGTGTATCGGCCATGCTAAATTCTCCCTCGGTGTACCCGAACAGGCGCCGGAGTGTGGCGACTAGGGGGATTTTCACAGTAACTGCATTGCAGTGTTAATGTAAGCCTTACTTGTGACACTAATAAATAAACTTAAACATCTTGAGGTGAGAAATTGCTGTGGTTGCAGAGTTCTGTGCAGCAACTCCTTCCACCGCTAAACTCAAAACTGCTCTCACACCAGTTGCTAAACATCCTGACAGATCCTATTCCGGGGTACTCGACGTTCAATTATCCATTGAATTTGACATTTCTGCTAACCCTTCCCAAACCGTATGCACATAATTCTCGTATTTATTTATTAGTGTCACAAGTAAGGCTTACATTAACACTGCAATGAAGTTACCGTGAAAATCCCCCAGTCGCCACACTCTGGGGCCTGTTCGGGTACACTGAGGGAGAATTTAGCACGGCCAGTGCACCCTAACCAGCACGTCTTTCAGGCTGTGGAAGGAAACCGGAGCATCCGGAAGAAACCCACGCAGACACGAGGAGAACGTGCAGACTCCACACAGACAGTGACCCAAGCCGGGAATCGAACCGGGGTCCCCAGCACTGTGAGGCAGCAGTGCTAACCACTGTGCCACCGTGCCGCCCCGTGGCAGTGGAGGCGAGTAGGCCTGACTCACAGAACTTGGCCATAGACTTTAATTCCTTCAGTGAGGGGGAAAGCATGGCTTAGACCTCCTTTCAATTTTAATTTCCTTCATGCCCAGATCAGCATGAGGTGACAGTCACGGGATCCTTCCACCCGTATTAATGGCCGCGTTGAATGCAAAGAGAAGCAAAATGTTTACCGTGATTGCAGTCACATTCTGACCAGCTTATTGACCCCGTCTCCTTGCGGTAGAAGCACCACGGGATGGTTTCGCCATCGGGATTGCGGCAGAAGTTGTGGTCGCCAAGGCGCTTGTTGGGATACTGCTGGACATAGTCTGGGAATTCTGTCCACTTCAGGCACTCTTTCCCTGTCACAGTGGAGGTTACTGACCCGGTATAATGACCCAGTTCAGTGAAACCGCCTAAGCACCGGTTAACAGCTGTGGAAACAAGGGACAGATCGAGAAATTAGGTTTCTTCTACACCCGTTTTACACTGTTAAAGAGGGTGGGTTAGCCATCTGCCTCCAGGAACTTGCCATTTCAACCACAAAAGGGTGTTCGTGAATGTATTACTTTAGACTAATCCCTTGCAATTCCTTATGCAAAGTGTCTAAACTTTAACCATCGCTGCTCTCTCTTTACACATAATATCTATTGGCAATACTGTGTCAACTAATTCATGAAAGACTTGCTGTTATATACACCTTTCAAAACCTTAGGACATCGCAAAGCCCTTTACAGTTAACAAGGTACTTTTAAAGTACTGTTGTAATGTAAGAAACACAGCAAACTCCCAAAAACAGTGATGTGGTAATGACCAGATTATCTGTTTTAGTGATTTTATGATTAGAGGATGAATATTGGCCGGGGGGGGGGGGGCAGAGAGAACTTGCCTGTTCTTCAAAACAGTGCCATGTGGTCCTTTACATCCAGGCAGGCAAGGCCTCCATCAGACATATTGGCCGGGACTCTACCACCTTGCCCGCCACGGAATCGGAGTGGGCGAGGCTTCGACAATGGAAATCTCCATTGACCTCAGGCGGGGATTTCCGGTCTCGCCCGAGCAAGGCCATACAATCCCGCCCGTCATCTGAGACACATCACTCCAGACAGTGCCACTCTCCCTCAGCGCTGCACTAGTCTAGATTTTTATGCTTAAGTCTCTGAAGTGGAATTTGAACCCACAACCAGCAGACACAGAGGCAAGGGTGCTACCCAATGAGCCACCAATGACACAATGAGCTGGAGGCAGGGGCAGTCCATCTTCCAGCCAATAGAGACTTTTGCAGCACTCATTGTATAGAGAGAACAGAGACTCAACATGTGGGGAGTTACGAACACTAGCCTGTCTCTCACGGCTCCTTGATTCAGCGTATTGGACCCTCTGCATCCTCAGCAAACATAACAAAATACCAACAGAATTTCCATAGACACGTAGAGAAACAAGTCACACAACACATGCAGGGTTTTAAAAGTAATGAGAACTAGGAATCATCTTTCAAAGCTGAAATGTGTTGAATCCAAAAGGATAACAGCTTCTACAGCAGATCATAGAAGGGTCACAGCTATCGTCGCCGTGCTGCTCATAAGATCATAAGATATAGGAGCAGAATTAGGCCATTCGGCCCATCGAGTCTGCTCCGTCATTCAGTCATGGCTGATAAGTTTTTCAACCCCGTTATCCATAACCTTTGATCCCCTTACCAATCAAGAACCTACCTAACTCTGTCTTAAATACATTCAATGACCTGCCCTCCACAGCCTTCTGTGGCAATGAATTCCACAGGTTCACCACCCTCTGGCTGAAGAAAGTCCTCCTCATCTCAGTACTCTGAGGCTGCGCCCTTGGATCCTAGTCTCTCCCCACGTCCACTCTATCCAGGCCTTTCAGTATTCTGTAAGTTTCAATGAGATCCACCCCCTCATCCTTCTAAACTCCATTGAGTACAGACCCAGAGTCCTCAAACTCTCCTTATACGTCAAGTCTTTCATTCCCAGGATCATTCTCATGAACCTCCTCTGGACCCTCTCCAAGGACAGCACATCCTTCCTTAGATACGGGACTTGCTCACAATACCCATCTGAAAGAGCAACTCACCTAATGTCACTCCCTTGAATTTTCCCTCTAGGCTCCAGATATATCCTTTCCAGATAATGATCCTATTCTCCTTGTTACTGCCTTGATTTTACCTGTCTCCACCACACTCTAAGGTAGCGCATTCCAAATCCTAACCACTCGCGGTGTGAATAAGTTTCTCCTCACGTTGCCATTGCTCCTTTTTCCAATTACCTTAAACCTGTGCCCACTCATTCTCGCTCCTTTCCATCAATGGGAACCATTTCTCCCTATCTGCTCTGCCCAGACCCCTCACAATCTTGACTAACCCAATCAAGTCTCCTCTCGACCTTCTCTTCTTCAAGAAGAATGGTCCTTACTTCTCCAGTGTTTCCAAGTAACTGCAGTTCCTCATCCCGAAAACCATTCTCATGCATCTTTTCTGCACCCTCTCTAATGCCTTCACTGCCTTGCTAAAACGTGGTGTCCGGAACTGTGACAATATTCCAGCTGAGGACAGAGAACGGGGGTGCGATCTTACCGGTTCACCACACCGGTCAATAGGGGCGGTGAGCTGGTCAGATAGAGCAAGAGGCGGAAAAGTCAGCTTCATACCTGGTTTCTTCCCTCTTGCGATCTTGCCGGCCCTGTTTTGCCGCCTCACACTCTTTGATTTCAATATGAATGACGTGATTTCCATGGAACGGTGCCAGCCTGGGGAGAGGGGTGATCGGGGGATGGAGTGGCGATCGGGGGGGTTAGGGGCGGTGATTGGGGAGTTGGGGGGTGGGGGGGGGGGGGGGAGGTGATGTCTGGGGCGGGGATCAGTTGGTCGATATCTGGGGTACCAAATTGTGGGGGGAAGGGGGGTGGGGGAGGTGGCGGAGGGGTGGAGGCGATGTCCGGGCAGCGATTGGGTTGATGGTGGGGGGTAATACACACAGTATACTGGGAGATCAGTGCACTTGCGCATTGGCGCCCCAGGAGCTCAGCAGCCGGCTTCATGGGCGGGCTGAGGCTCCACCCACTCCCCTTACTGGCGAGATTTGCACGGTGGCTCCTGTTTTGCAGAGTGCCGTAAATTCATGTTAGTTACCTTGCTGAAAATACTGGTGAGGAAATCTATCATTTTCTCACCTGTCCGACACTTAGATTTGTTTTGAGAAAATTCTGCCCCAGATGTTGAGTGTATGCACGTGTCTCGCAGTGTAGATTAAATTACTCCATTAAGTGATAATGCTGAACCACATCAAACAAGGCATGAAATATTTTGAATGAAAATTTCCCATTTACATTGCTTTCTCATGTCCTCAGAATGTTCCAAAGTGCTTTACAATGGAAAGATTGCCTTTTGAAATACAATCACTATTTTTATTTACTTAGGCACGGCAGCCAATTTTTAAACAGCAATGCCATGCACTTAGCAAATGAATGAGTGAACAGCGGGCGATTTTTAGTGGAGATGGTTGTGAGAGAAGCATTGGTCCAGAACACTGGGGGATTTCCCTGCTCCCAGTGGATAAAACTGGGGGGGCATGGCCTCAAAATAAGGGGGAGAAGATTTAGGACTGAGTTGAGGAGGAACTTCTTCACACAAAGGGTTGTGAATCCGTGGAATTCCCTGCCCAGTGAAGCAGTTGAGGCTACCTCATTGAATGTTTTTAAGGCAAGGATAGATAAATTTTTGAACAGTAAAGGAACTAAGGGTTATGGTGAGCGGGCGGGTAAGTGGAGCTGAGTCCATGAAAAGATCAGCCATGATCTTATTGAATGGCAGAGCAGGCTCGAGGGGCCAGATGGCCTACTCCTGCTCCTAGTTCTTATGTTCTTATAGTGCTACCGGATCTATTATGATGGAGGATGGAGCCTCAGTTTAACATCGCATCCAAAAGCTGGCAGTGCAGCAGTGTAGCACTCCCTCGGTACTGCCCCACAGCATCAGGCCAGATCATGTGCTCAAGTGTAGAGTGGGGTTTCAATCCATAGCCTTTAGCCAAACTGCAATAATGCAAAAATTATATATTTAGACTCTTATAAACAAGATTCCATACCCTCAACCCCAGAAAATTGGAGAACTCCTACCTCGAGCCACATCTGGTCGGAGGCTGATGCCCTGAACACTGTACAAGTCAGAGGGGATCTCGATTGGCCTAATTTCAGACATTCAGCATGCCTAGCTGAGTATCAGAGACAACATGAAGCAACCTCATTTTACAATGCTACAGTTCTAAAGCAATGCCGTCTGCTCCAATTTAAGGTGCATTTGAGTTTGAGGAAACACCCTCCCATCCATTGACTGCGTCTACACTTCCCGCTGCCTCGGAAAAGCAGGCAACATAATCAAGGATGCCACGCACCCCGGACATTCTCTCTTCTACCTTCTTCCATCAGGAAAAAGATACAAAAGTCTGAGGACACACACCAACCAACCCAAGAACAGCTTCTTCCCTGCTGCCATCAGACTTTTGGATGGACCTACCTCATATTAAGTTGATTTTTCTCTACACCCTAGCTATGACTGCAACACTACATTCTGCACCCTCTCCTTTCCTTCTCCCCTATGTACTCTATTCACGGTATGCGCTGTATGGCGCGCAAGAAACAATACTTTTCACTGTATCCCAATACATGTGACTGTACTTCAAAAAGTAATTCATTAGCTGTGAAAGCCTTTGGGATATCCCAAGATGATGCAAGGTAATATATAAATGTAAGCCTTTCTTTTATTTTTAAAACTTTTGACAGACTCAAAATATCTAAGATGTGTGAGAATTTCTTGAAGTGAAATGATCTCCCCCAGCTCCACCCCCACTACAGCAAATATTGGGAATGTTATGTATGCATGCAGCCGAGGGGTGTGGGGGGGGGGAGGGAATGTGTGTGTGTATATATGTGTGTGTGTGTGTGTGTGTGTGTGTGTGTGTGTGTGTGTGTGTGTGTGTGTGTGTGTGCGTGCATATGTGTAAAGGGATACAGAAACCCAAATGAACCATCAATCGATTCATGTTCAAAAATTGAAAACTTTGATGCTGAAGTAGCTTCTCCAGATGCAAATTAATCTAAGTTTCTGTACGTTTAGGTGCATGTGCATGCGTAAGTGTGTTTTTGTATGTGTGTGCACGTGCGTGGGTCTGTATGTGAATATATATGAATATGTGTGTCAGTGTGTATGTGTGTGTATATATGCGTGTGTGTATGTGTGTGTGCATATCTGTGGGCGTGAAAATGTGCATATGTGTATGTGTATATATATTATATATGTGTGTGAGAGTGTGTGCATATGTGTGTGTGTATATGTGTATGTGAATGTGTGCATGTGTATATATGTGTGTGTATATGTGTATGTGAATATGTGTGTATATGTATACGTGTGTGTGTGTGAGAGGGAGTATATGTGTATGTGTGAGAGTGTGCATGTGTGTGAATATGTGTGTATGTATATATATGTATATATATATGTGTGTATACATATATGTGTGTGTGAGTGTGTATATGTGTGAGAATGTGTGTGTATATATGTGTGCGTGTGTGTGTGTGAGTGTGTGCATATATGTGTGTGTGTGTGTGAGAGAGTGTGTGTATATATGTGTGTGTGTGTTTGTGACAGAGTGTGTGTATATGTGTGCGTGAGAGAGTGTGTGTATATATGTGTGTGTGTGAGAGAGTGTGTGTACATATGTGTGTGTGTGTGTGTGTGTGTGTATATGTGTGTGTGTATATATGTGTGTGTGTATGTGTGTGTGAGAGAGTGTGTGTACATATGTGTGTGTGTGTGTGTGTGTGAGTGTGTGTATATGTGTGTGTGTGAGAGAGTGTGTGTATATATGTGTGTGTGTATGTGTGTGACAGAGTGTGTGTATATGTGTGTGTGAGAGTGTGTATATATGAGTGTGTGTGAGAGAGTGTGTGTACATATGCGTGTGTATATGTGTGTGTGTGAGAGAGTGTGTATATATGTGTGTGTGTGTGAGTGTGTGTATATGTATGTGTGTATATATGTGTGTGTGTGAGAGAGTGTGTGTACATGTGTGTGTGTGTGTGTGTGTGTGTGAGAGTGTGTGTATATATGTGTGTATATGTATGTGTGTGAGAGAGTGTGTGTATATGTGTGTGTGTGAGAGAGTGTGTGTACATATGTGTGTGTGTATATGTGTGTGTGTGAGAGTGTGTGTATATATGTGTGTATATGTATGTGTGTGAGAGAGTGTGTGTATATGTGTGTGTGTGAGAGAGTGTGTGTATATATGTGTGTGTGTGTGTGTATATGTATGTGTGAGAGAGTGTGTGTATATGTGTGTGTGAGAGAGAGTGTGTGTATATGTGTGTGTGTGAGAGAGTGTGTGTATATGTGTGTGTGTGAGAGAGTGTGTATGTACATATGTGTGTGTGTGTGTGTGCGTGCATATGTGTAAAGGGATACAGAAACCCAAATGAACCATTTAATCGCTTGAGTTCATGCTGTGTATCTGTAAAATCTCGCCCAGAATTATATTATTCCAACCGATTAGAAGCATTTCATCATTGAAGTTGTTTGATCTTTCATTTGGAGAAATAAAAATATTGCTCGCAGCGAGTAACCGCCCTTGCAGCAACCCAGCTTTACTCCTTGCTGGTGGGAAGATCCAAGTAATGTAGGAACATGTCGAATTGCAAAAAAAAAACCCCTATTTATCATTCCAGCCAGCTCTGTGATAATGACAGGAAAGGTTAACCAGGCTGCCAATTCGCATGTCCAAACTAAACACTCAACCAGGCATTCAACCTTTCTTGAATTTGAACAGTGTTATTTTGAATAATAAATGTTTGGCAGATTAATTAAATAAATCTCCATTTACAATGTGGCTTTTCTCTTACTGGGAAAGTCTGGTGAATTGTGGTATCGAAATGTCTGTTTATATTTTCTAGCATGTTTTATATTAACATTGCAACAGTGACTCCAACAGGACTTAATTGGCTGCAAAAGCACTTTTGGACATCCCGGCGCTATATAAATACAATACATAAATAAAAGATGTCTTAGCAAGAGTCTGGCGGGAATAGGCTTAAAGCATGTTACCTGATAGATGGGTGTCTTTTGCTTGATGGGTCTCTGCAAGCTGGGAATAAAGAAAAATCAACGAAAAATATGAATGAACTCAAGTTGCAAGTTGCTGCACTGTCTGCCTCTCTCTCTCGGGGGCGTTTAAAAACGGCAGCATCTCTCCTCCACACTCGCTAAACGATCAGGTCCAAGATTAAAACCAGACTAAACTGGGAAGGCAATAGGGCGAGCAAAGGGTACACAGGGTTTGTCAGGGGATGCAGATTACAGAATGCAATTAAGTCCTAACTTCCCTCTCCTTTTAAATGTGTACAAGCGAAATCTAATCCCATTCCCAAGAATGATTAATCCAGCCGCGATCTTACCTCGGCGCCCAGGGAACAGTAATACAGGATTGTGAAGAATACAGGAGCCAATACCATTCTGAAGTTACATCCTAGTCCGGGATTCCTCACGCTGAGGTGGCTGGAATCGGGATGAAACAGCCTTCTCCAGATCTCGACAGGGATTGCCACCCTTTATAGACAGGAAAGGGACCCGTCCCGGGGTTCTGCAAGAGCCTAGAGCTGGAAAATGACTACACACACACACACAGCCAGAGCTGCGGTAGAATGAAGTGGCGTGTGTGTGTGTGTGTGAGAGAGAGAGTACTCACAGTGAATGGGTGGGACCCAGCACACAAAACAAAACTCCATCATACTGCAGCTAATCTCAGCCCCATTTTCCAGCTCCCTTTCCGGCACCACCGAATTATTGGCAAAAAAAAATTAAAGGTTCCTCCCCACCCACTCTCACCTTAATCTCACTCCAGAAATTCTGACCAAGTCTCCTCTCCTCCCATTCATTAGTATACAGTGAAAAGTATTGTTTCTTGCAGGCTATAGAGGCAAAGCATACCATTCATAGAGAAGGAAAGGAGAGGGTGCAGAATGTAGTGTTACAGTCATAGCTAAGGTGTAGAGAAAGATCAGTTTAATATTTGATTTATTATTGTCACATGTATTGGGATACAGTGAAAAGTATTGTTTCTTGCGCGCTATACAGTCTAAGCATACCGTTCATAGAGAAGGAAAGGATAGAGTGCAGGATGTAGTGTTACGGTGTTACGGGCGGCACGGTAGCACAGTGGTTAGCACTGCTGCTTCACAGCTTCAGGGACTTGGGTTCGATTCCTGGCTTGGGTCACTGTCTGTGTGGAGTTTGCACATTCTCTTCGTGTCTGCGTGGGTTTCCTCCGGGTGCTCCGGTTTCCTCCCACAGTCCAAAGATGTGTGGGTTAGGTTGATTGGCCATGCTAAAATTGCCCCTTAGTGTCCTGGGATGCGTAGGTTAGAGGGATTAATGGGTAAATATGTAGGGATATGGGGATAGGGCCTGGGTGGGATTGTGGTCGGTGCAGACTCGATCCTCTCTCTGTGCTGTAGGGTTTCTAAGACTTTTCTAAGTCATAGCTAGGGTGTAGAGAAAGATCAGTTTAATATTTGATTTGATTTACTATTGTCACATGCATTGGGATGTAGTGAAAAGTTTTGTTTCTTGCGCGCTATAGAAATCATACCGTTCATAGAGTATGTAGGGGAGAAGGAAAGGAGACGGTGCAGAATGTAGTGTTCCTGTCACAGCTAGGGAGTAGAGAAAGATCAGCTTAATATTTGATTACACAGGCTGGGGTTTAAAGGGGAAGCGAGGCAGCCTAATACTCAAGCTATGCTAGCCCAAAGATTAAATACACAGGATCAGGCCATTCAGCCCAGCCCAGTTGGTGCTGTTCATTCCCCATCCTACCACCACCCACACCTCCCCATTCTTCCTCAGATCTTTCTAGCTATGACTGTAACATTACATTCTGCATCCTCTCCTTTCTTTTTCCCCGATGTACAGTATGCTTTGTCTGTATAGTGCGCAAGGAACAATACTTTTCACTACATCCCAATACGTGACAACAATAAATCAAATCAAATATTAAATTGATCTTTTTCTACATCCTAGCTATGACTGTAACATTACATTCTGCACTCTGTCCTTTCCTTCTCTATGAACAGTATGCTTTGTCGGTGTAGCGCGCAAGAAACAATACTTTTCACTGTATCCCAATACATGTGACAATAATAAATCAAATCAAATATTAAACTGATCTTTCTCTACACGCTAGCTCTGACAGTAACACTACATTCTGCTCCTTCTCCTTTCCTTCTCCCCTATGTGTTCTATGAACGGTATGCTTTGCCTGTATAGCGCACCAAGGAACAATACTTTTCACTGCATACCAAAACATGGGACAATAATAAATCAAATCAAATCTCCAAATTATCCTAATTCCAATTCTCTTCCCACACCTAGAGGTGAATGAAGGCAGATTCTCATCTGTTTCCTTAGCTGGTAATGTCCAGAACAGGTCTAAGTCTGTCACCCACCTAACTATCAGCAGGACCAGCTAATCTCCCCTAACTAACCTCCCCTTAAATCCAGATTATACGCCTCAACATAAGACAGCGAGTTCCACATTTTTACCACTCTCTGGGTGAAGGTATTTCTCCTGAAATCCCTCCTCAATTTCTTCTGTTTTTGCTTTGGGACAGGGCTGTCCATTATTCTGACCTTTACACTCACTCTGGACAAATGCTTTGTCTCTTTCCTGCAACCGTTGCCACTCCCTTTGCCTTTTGTACCATGACGTCTTTGTCACTTAATCTTTCCCGCCCTCTACCATATTTCAGATATTCCCTTTTGTTCTTCCTCCCCATTTCAAACGGCATAAAACCCATCACATTTCTCCCTGCTTCGATTTGAGGGAGCAATTTGCCTTGGAAGGTTAGCTCTGTCTCTCTCTCTCTCTACAGATGCTGCCGGACCTGCTGAGTTTTTCCAGAAGTTTCTGTGTTTTTTTTTTCAGATTTCCAGCTTCCGCAGTATTTTGTTTTTATTGACTTCTTGCTGTTTTATATTGTTGGCCCCTGGTCTTGTTTCTCGTACCAGAATCACAGAATTGTTACAGCGCAGGAGGCCATTTGGCCCATCATGTCTGTACCGGCTCTCCAAATGAGCATCGTGACTTAGTGCCATTCCCCTGTCTTTTCCCTGCACCCCTGCACATTGTTTCTATTCAAATAATTATCTCACGCCCTCGTGAATGCTTCAATTGAACCTGCCTCCACCACACAGCGCATTCCAGACCCCATCCACTTGCTGTGTGAAAAGGTTTTTCCTCACATCCCATTTGCTTCTTTTGCAAATCATTTTAAATCTGTGCCCTCTCGTTCTCGATCCTTTTGCGAGCGGGAACAGTTTCTCTCTACCTACTCCGTCCAGCCCCTTCATGATTTTGAACATCTCTATCAAATCTCCTCTCAGCCTTCTTCTCTCCGAGGAGAACAGGTCCAACCTCTCCAATCTATCCTCATTCCTGAAGTTTCTCATCCCTGGAACCATTCTTGCAAACCTCTTCTGCGCTCTCTCCAATGAGTTCACATTCTTCCTATAGTTGCGGTACCCACAACTATGCGCAGTATTCCAGCTGAGGTCTAACTAGTGTCCTGTATAAGCTCAGCATAACCTTCTTGCTCTTGTACTCTATACCCCTATTAATAAAGCCTAGGATGCTGTATGTTTCATTAACTGCTCTCTCCCCCTGTCCTGCTACCTACAATGATCGATACACACATCCACCCAGGTCCCTCTGCTCCTGCACCTCTTTAGGAATTGCGCTCCTTATGTTATATTGTCTCTCCATGTTCTTCCCACTAAAATGCATTACCTCATGCTTCATAGAATCATAGAAACCCTACAGTACAGAAAGAGGCCATTCGGCCCATCGAGTCTGCACCGACCACAAACCCACCCAGGCCCTACCCCCATATCCCTACATATTTACCCACTAATCCCTCTAACCTACACATCTCAGGACACTAAGGGCAATTTTTAGCATGGCCAATCAACCTAACCCGCACATCTTTGGACTGTGGGAGGAAACCAGAGCACCCGGAGGAAACCCACGCAGATACGAGGAGAATGTGCAAACTCCTCACAGACAGTGACCCAAGCCGGGAATCGAACCCAGGTCCCTGGAGCTGTGAGGCAGTAGTGCTAACCACTGTGCTACTTCTCTGCATTGAATTTCACCTGCCACTATCTGCCCACTCCACCAACCTGCCGTGTGTCCTTTTGAAGTTCTACGCTGTCTCTCTCACAATACTTACAAAGTTTTCATGTTTTGTGTCATCCGCAAACTTTGAAACTGTCCCCTACATGCTAGGGGACATTAATCAGGAAAAGCAAAGGTCCCAATATTGACTGCTGGGAAACTCCACCACAGACATTCCTCCAGGCCTGAAAAGTATCCCGTGACCTGTTTCCGATAACTCAGCCAATTTTGTATCCACATTGCTGGTGTCCCTTTCATTCCATGAGCTATAACTTTTCAGATTAATGGGAACAATCTCTCTCTCTATCGAGTCTATCAAAATCTTATAAAAAATTCAAGATTGGTAGTTAATCACCCTCTTCTCACTGGGTGGCACGGTGGCATAACAGTTAGCACTGCTGCCTCACAGCACTAGGGACCTGAGTTCGAATCCCGGCTTGGGTGACTGACTGTGCGGAGTCTGCACGTTCTCCCCGTGTCGGCGTGGGTTTCCTCCGGGTGCTCCGGTTTCCTCCCACAGTCTGAAAGGTGCATTGGCCGTGCTAAGTTCTCCCTCAGTGTACCCGAACAGTCGCCGGAGTGTGGCGACCAGGGGATTTTCACAGTAACTTCATTGCAGTGTTAATGAGAGCCTACTTGTGACAATAATAAATAAACTTAAAACTTAAACATCTTGAAGTGAGAAATTTGCTGCTGCGGCAGGGTTCTTTGCCGCAACCCCTTCAACTGCTAAGCCTACTTGTGACAGTAATAAACAAACTAAAAAAACTGTTAACAACCATATGACAAAAAACAAGGGGACTGCATAGGAGGGCAAAGGTCAAGGCACGATAGAAAATGGATGACTGTTTCCCTAGCCGACACTTCAGAATTTGTCCTAAGGCTGGCTGGATTCATTGCCAGTCACAAGGAAGGTAAGACAATCCTCGAGCCTTCAATCTAAAACTATGGGACCGATTTTTAAAATAATAATTAAATAAAATTCAGGGCACTCCAAGGTTTCAGATGGTCACACAGGAGATCCATCCTGTTGAACAGACTTTGGCTGGACCCAAGTGGATGTTCCCCCCCCCCCCCCCCACTCCTCCCTACATATAGCACAGATTCTCACTAAACATCCTGATTTTTTTCCGCAGTGCTAATTATGTCCCCTAATTTCATCGCTAGAGTCACTTGCACAGGAAACTGGATGGGATAAAGTCATGTACTCCTGAATCATTCACCACCATATATGGCTTTGTGCATATAAAATATTCTGAGTTACTTAGCCCAGCTAATTCAACTATAAACTCACAGGCATCTGACAGAGAAACGAGAGTCCTACCCATTGAGTCATGTCTGGCTCAGATAAATATTAACAAGGCAGTAAAATATTGAGTAAACAGCTGAGAAATTTATGAAATGCTTTTAAGCAACATTTAAGAGTGCATGTCTCCATGTCTAAGAGCTGGACATCTCTTGCTCTTCACACTTGCCTCTGAATCTCTGGGTTCAAGTTCCACGATGTGGAGATGCCGGCGTTGGACTGGGGTAAATACAGTAAGAAGTTTAACAACACCAGGTTAAAGTCCAACAGGTTTATTTGGTAGCAAAAGCCACACAAGCTTGCGGAGCTCCAAGCCCCTTCTTCAGGTGAGTGGGAATTTTGTTCACAAACAGAGCATATAAAGACACAAACTCAATTTACATGAATAATGGTTGGAATGCGAATACTTACAACTAATCAAGTCTTTAAGAAACAAAACAACGTGAGTGGAGAGAGCAGACTGTGGGAGTTTCCCTGAGTCCAAAATAACTTCACGACCTTCACGACACACGACAGCGCAGAGTCGCTGAGCAGAAACTGATAGCCAAGTTCTGCACACATGAGGACGGCCTAAACCGGAATGTTGGGTTAATGTCACACTATCTGTAACCCCCACAGCTTGCCTCCTGGACTTGCAGAATCTCACTGGTTGTCCTGTCTGGAGACAATACACATCTCTTTAACCTGTGCTTAATGCTCCCTCCACTCACATTGTCTGTATCTTTAAGACCTGGTTGGTTGTAGGGATTCGCATTCTAATCAGTATTCTGTAACTTGATGTTGTGTCTCTGTGCCCTGTATGAGAGCAGATTTCCACTCCATCTGACGAAGGAGCAGCGCTCCGAAAGCTAATGGCATTTGCTCCCAAATAAACCTGTTGGACTTTAACCTGGTGTTGTTAAAACTCTTACTGTCCAAAATAACTGCCATAGTTTCTAAATTATGACTTCAAAAAGTTATTCATTTTTAAAATTCATTCATAGGATGAGGGCATCGCTGGCTGGGTCAGCATTTGTTGTCCATTCCTACTTGCCCTTGAACTGAATGGCTTGCGAGGCCATTTCAGAAGGCTTTCTAAATAAAAGCGAATTACTGCGGATGCTGGAATCTGAAACCAAAAGAGAAAACGCTGGAAAATCTCAGCAGGTCTGCCAGCATCTGTAAGGAGAGAAAAGAGCTGATGTTTTGAGTCCCCAGATGACCCTTTGTCAAAGCTAAAAGGCAGAGAAAGTGGGAGATATTTATACTGCAGGGGGAGGGAATGAAAGATGAGTCATAGCCACAGAAACCAGGGAAAGGCTGCTCATGGCTGTCCACAGAGAGAATAAAGGGTGTAAAGTTTCCAGTTTCCTGTGTGGGTGCACAGAGGGCTTTCTGATGTTTTATTGTTTTATTGATGTTTTGGGTAATTTTATTTAATTCATTCATGGCACATGGGCATTGCTGGCTGGCCAGCATTTATTACCCATCCCTAGTTGCCCAAGGACATGATTTGATTTGATTTGATTTATTATTGTCACATGTATTAACATACAGTGAAAAGTATTGTTTCTTGCGCGCTATACAGACAAAGCATACCGTTCATAGAGAAGGAAAGGAGAGGGTGCAGAATGTAGTGTTACAGTCATAGCCAGGGTGTAGAGAAAGATCAACTTAATGCGAGGTACGTCCATTCAAAAGTCTGATGGCAGCAGGGAAGAAGCTGTTCTTGAGTCGGTACATCCCCTCAGACTTTTGTATCTTTTTCCCGAGGGATGAAGGTGGAAAAAAGAATGTCCGGGGTGCGTGGGGTCCTTAATTATGCTGGCTGCTTTGCCGAGGCAGCGGGAAGTGTAGACAGAGTCAATGGATGGGAGGCTGGTTTGCATGATGGATTGGGCTACATTCACGACCTTTTGTAGTTTCTTGCAGTCTTGGGCAGAGCAGGAGCCATACCAAGCTGTGATACAACCAGAAAGAATGCTTTCTATGGTGCATCTGTAAAAGTTGGTGAGAGTTGTAGCTGAAATGCCAAATATCCTTAGTCTTCTGAGAAAGTAGAGGTGTTGGTGGGCTTTCTTAACCATAGTGTCAGCATGGGGGGACCAGGACAGGTTGTTGGTGATCTGGGCACCTAAAAACTTGAAACTATCGACAATTGAGAGTCAACCATGTTGTTATGGACCTGGAGTCATGTGTAGGCCAGAACAGAGAGGATGGCAGGTTTCTTTCCCTAAGGGACATTGGTGAACCAGATGGGTTTTTATGACAATGGTTTCATGGTTCTCATTAGTCATTTTTCAACTCCAGGTTTCTATTGAATTCAAATTTTACGATCTGCTGTGGTAGGATTTGAACCCAGGTCCCCAGAGCATTACTTGGGTCTCACAATTACTGACTAGTCCAGTGACAATACCACTGTGCTGTTGTTTCCCCAATAGTGTAAAACTTTCCTTTTTCCCCCATTAACGCTGGGTCCAAATCCTGGAAGTCTCTACACAACAGGAACGCAGGAACTCGTTTATAGAATCATAGAATCCTACAGTGCAAAAGGGGGCCATTTGGCCCATCGAGCCAGCACCGACCACAATCCCACCCAGGCCCTATCCCCATAACCCTGTGCATTTACCCTAGCTAGTCCCCCTGACACTAAGGGGCAATTTAGCATGGCCAATCCACCCAACCTGCACATCTTTGGACTGTGGGAGGAAAGCGGAGCATCCGGAGGAAATCCACACGGACACTGGGAGAATGTGCAAACACCACACAGATAGTGACCCAGGCCGGAAATCGAGCCCGGGTCCCTGGCGTTGTGAGGCAGCAGTGCTAACCACTGTGCCACCCAGAAGGTTCAGGAAGACCCACCATCTTCTGCAGTGATGGAAAATAGTTACTGACCTTGCCAGTGACTCACACATCTGCATAGTGCAGTGATAGGTTGATAACACCTCTGTTCTTCAATCAGTCTGATGTATGATGCTGCTTCTCCCTACAGGGTTTATACTCCACTACTGCACGTCTATAACACACCAGTACTACTTGCAAGAACCAAGGATAGGGACGCTCAAATGTCCATTGAGTAATTTTTTTCATGGCATGTGGGCATCATTGGCTAGACCAGCATTTGTTAATCTTGAACTGAATGGCTTGTTAGGCCATTTCAGAAGGTAATTACTGAGATTAGCTTTCAATTCGAATTTTATTTTATTTATTTTGAATTCCACCAGTTGCCCATGGTGAGATTTAAACCCAGGTCACATGATGGACAAACATTGCAGATTCAATAGATGAGTTACTCTGTGCCAAATTCCAGCCTCTGACCTGCTGTTGCAGCCACAGTATTTACATGGCTGGTCCAGTTCAGTGTCTGGTCAATGGTTACCCCAAGATGTTGATAGTGGGGGGCTCAGTGATGGTAATGCCATTGAATGTCAAAGGGAGCTGGTTTGATTCTCTCTTGTTGGAGATGGTCATTGCCTGGTACTTGTGTGGCGCAAGTGCTATTTGCCACTTGTCAGCCCAAGTCTGGATATTGTCCAGGTCTTGCTGCACATGGACACAGTCTGCTTCCGTACCTGAGGAGTCGTGAATGGTGCTGAACATTGTGCAATCATCAGCAGACAAACCCACTTCTGACCTTATGATGGAGGGAAAATCATTGCTGAAGATGGTTGGGCCGAGGACACTACCTTGAGGAACTCCTTCAGTGATGTCCTGAGACTGAGAGGATTGACTTCCAACCGCCTCAACTTCTTTTGTGCCAGATAGGACTCCAACCAGTGGAGAGTTTTCCCCGATTCCCATTGTCTCCAGTTTTGCTAGGGCTCCTTGATGCCACACTCAGTCCAAATACTACCTTCATGTCAAGGACCACTCACCTCACTTCTGAAGTTCAGTTCTATTGTCCATGTTGGGACAGAGGTCAGGAGCTGAGTGCCCTGGCAGAACTCAAACTAAGTGTAAGCTAACAGGTTATTGCTGAGTAAGTGTCACTTGATAGTACAGTTGATGACCGAGAGTCGACTGATGGGGCAGGAATTGGTTGGGTTGGACTTGTCCTGCTTTTTGGGAGCAGGACATACCTGGGCAATTTTCCGCATTGCTGGGTAGATGCTTGTGTTGTAGTTTAAGAAGTAATCTCTTATACTAGTTTGAAAATTATCTTTATTACTGTAGGCAGAAATTTGTCATCAATTGAGTTGAATCTGTGAGGAGATTGGTTACCAGTGGTATTACGCAGGAAGAGAGTGTTCGTATTGTTGCTATTTGCAATTTTAATCCATAACTTGGATGCAGGTGTTGGGAGAATGATCGGCAAGGTTGCAGACAATGATGATGTTCAACAAAGCCAAGTTGATCCAATGAAAGATGGGAGTGGCACAATGGTTAGCACTGTGACTCATAGCGCCAGGGACCCAGGATCAGTTCCTAGCTTGGGTCACTGTGTGTGTGGAGTTTACACGTTCTTCCCATGTCTGCGTGTTTCCTCCGGGTGCTCCTGTTTCCTCCCACAGTCCGAAAGATGCGCTAGTTAGGTGCATTGACCATGCTAAATTCTTTTTCAGTGTACCTGAACAGGCGCCAGAGTGTGGGGACAAGGGGATTTTCAGAGTGACTCCATTATAGAATCCCTACAGTGCAGGAGGCCATTTGACCCATTCAGTCTGCACCAACTGCAATCCCACCCAGACCCTATCCCCGTAACCCCACATACCTGCCTTGCTAGTCTCCCTGACACTAAGGGGCAATTTTTCATGGCCAATCAACCTAACCCACACATCTTTCGGACTGTGGGTGGAAACCGGAGCACCTGGAGGAAACCCACGCAGGCACAGTGAGAACGTGCAAACTCCACACAGACAGTGACCCGAGGCTGGAATTGAACCCGGGTCCCTAGTGTTGTGAAGCAGCGGTGCTAACCACTGTGCCACCCCATTGCAGTGTTAATGTAAGCCTACTTGTGACAATAATAAATAAACTTTACAAACTTGAATTGGATGCATAGTCTAGTGTTTGGTGAATAATGTTCAATTTTTAAAAAGTTAACCAAGGCTGTAAAATTTCAGCCAAGAGGAAATATTGGGTAGGCTTGGGTTCTTTTCCTTAGAAGAGGATACTGCCAGGCGGCTTGATTTTAGTGCAAAAATCTGAGTGGCTCAGACAGACAGGGAAGACTCGTTCCCCCGAGCAGAGAGGTCAATTCCCAGAGGGCATAGATTTAAGATGATTGGTAGAAAGATTAGAGGGGATATTAGAAAAGATTTTTTCCACCCAGAGGGTGCGAGATGTCTGGAATTCACTGCCCAGGTTGGTGGTTGAGACACTCACTCATTACTGGATCTGCATCCTAAGTGTTGTAACCTGAAAGGCTACAGACTGGGCGCTGGATGGGGGTAAGGTTAGAATGGGCGTCTAGTTTGTCCAGTCAGCGCAGACATGATGGGCTAAATGGCCTCCTTCTGTGCCGTAATGTTTCAGTGGTTCTAAGTGAGTAGATCAAATGCCAAGAAGCTACCTACAGCTTTCATATACTCCAAAAATCTCTGGTGAAAGTTCAGCAATCTCAAACATGAATTGATTCTCCCTGTGGAGTATTTCCAACATTTTCAGCTTGTATTTTGATTTGATTTATTGTCACATGTATTGTGATACAGTGAGAAGTATTGTTTCTTGTGCGCTGCTTCGATAAAACATACCGTTCATAGAGAGGAGAGGGTACAGAATGTAGAGTTAGTCATTGCTAGGGTGTAGAGAAGGATCAACTGGTCGGTGCAGACTCAATGGGCCGAATGGCCTCCTTCTGCACTGTAGGGATTCTATGATAACTTAATATATGGTAGGTCCATTCAAAAGTTTGATGGTTTAAAGTTTATTCATTAGTGTCACAAGTAGGCTTACATTAACACTGCAATGAAGTTACTGTGAAAATCCTCCAGTTGCCACACTCCGGCGCCTGTTCGGGTACACTGAGGGAGAATTTAGCACGGCCAATCCGCCTAACCAGCACGTCTTTCGGACTGTGGGAGGAAACCGGAGCACCCGGAGGAAACCCACGCAGACCCAGGGAGAACGTGCAGACTCCGAACAGAGAGTGACCCAAGTCGGGAATCGAACCCGGGTCCCTGGAGCTGTGAGGCAGCAGTGCTAACCACTGTGCCACCGTGTTGCCCATATGGCAACAGGGAAGAAGCTGTTCTCGAGTCGGTTGGTACGTGACCTCAGAATTTTGATCTTTTTCCCGATGCAAGAAGGTGGAAGAGAGAATGTCCGAGGTGCGTGGGGTCCTTAATTATGCTGGCTGCTTTTCCGAGGTAGCGGGAAGTATAGATGGAGTCAATGTGTTGGATATGAGAAGCCTTCTGATGCAAATATAGTTTTTCACACTTTTAAAGGCATCTTTCATTCATTCATTTATCCATTGTCGATCCCCAATTGCCCTTGAGAAGGTGATGGTGAGATGCCTTTGTGTTCTCGTCCCTTCAGGGAGAGCAAATGTGCTGATGTAAATCATGTGGAGATACCTGCATTGGACTGGGGTAAACACAGTAAGAAGTCTCACAACACCAGGTTAAAGTCCAACAGGTTTATTTGGTAGCAAAATCCACTAGCTTTCGGAGCGCTGCCCCTTCGTCAGGTGAGTGGGAGTTCTGTTCACAAACAGGGGCATATAAAGACACAAACTCAATTTACAAAATAATGGTTGTGTCTTTATAGGCCCCTGTTTGTGAACAGAACTCCCACCCACCTGACGAAGGAACAGCGCTCCAAAAGCTAGTGGATTTTGCTACCAAATAAACCTGTTGGACTTTAACCCGGTGTTGTGAGACTTCTTACTGATGTAAATCAACATGGCCCTGAGCAGAAGGGTGTCTATTTATTGTGCTCTACGCAACTGAGGAGCTACGACAGAACGATTTGGCCATTTTATCAATGCACTGGGGTTCAGTCACTGAAGGAAGACCAGAGAAACTTTTGCTCCGACTCGTGAGGTCTCAATGAACCACGCCCATGTTAAAAGTTAACACCAACTCCAACAGCTCACCATCTCCCACCTAATGGGACCATCGACTTGAAATTAGAGTGACACAAGAAACACAATTATAGACTGATGGGGAGTGGAGGGGAGGGAATGGCTGCTGATACAACCGGCTCCCTCGCTGATATTTTTACAGAGAGTCAAACAATTTCTCATTGTTCAACGAGACAAAGATTAATTAAGAATCTGCTATATCAGTGAGCAGAAACTGGCCCCAGAATGTAATGTTATTGCAAAAACATGCACAAAATACTTCCCCACTGTGTAACAAAATCACTGCCGCTTTATGAGCAGAGGTGTAAGTACTGTAAGTATTGGAATTCATTTATTGGAGAGTCGACTGGGGCACAGTAATATAAGATGCTTTCTCCTGTGATTACAGAGGGTTTGCTACGATTTTATACAATTCTCTGACAATATTGAATAACACTTCAGGAAGGATTATTTCAATGTCACCTTCACGGCTCTCTTTATATTTTAAGTTTTATTTATCAGTGTCGCAAGTCGGCTCACATTAACATTGCAATGAAGTTACTGTGAAAATCCCCGCGTCGCCACACTCCAGCGCCTGTTCGGGTACACTGAGGGAGAATTTAGCATGGCCAATGCACCCTAACCAGCACATCTTTCGGACTGTGGGGAGGAAACTGGAGCAGCTGGAGGACGCGGGGGAGAAGGTGGAGACTCCGCACAGTCACCCAAACCGGGAATCGAATCCGGGTCCCTGGCGCTGTGAGGCAGCAGTGCTAACCACTGTGCCTCGCCTATTTGCAAACAATTTAAAACACAATGTGTGACTCCCCAAGCTTGATCTTTCATGTACAAACTGATCGGTTTGTCTGCCTGACCAACCCAGAAGTGAGTGAAGGAGTGAACCATTTTGTCTTTGCTGGAGGACCTTGGTTGGAAGCACAGCTGGCCGGATCCACCAAAGATATTGCCGGCTGGAGGGGTGCAAGATGGGTTTGAGTTGGAAAATCCACCCCCAATGACCTCAGACAGTGCCACCACTGAGAAAGTGGTTGACTGGAGGGCGGTGCATCAGGGGCAAGGAGGCAGAATCAGCCCAGGTGGCAGTGGTGCAACTCCTCGCATCGAGTGAAAGAAAGGCACAGGTAAGAGACTTGGCATGGGATCGTCACAAATGGGAATTCTATGTGGCATGGTAGACCTGAGGAGGAAGAATAGAATGCAACACCACCCACAAAAGATAGACAACGGCAAAGATAAATTAACAATTTAACACAATTGCCAGATGAAATATTTTGACACGTATTACACAAAATATAACAAATCACCAGCATTTTTTATTCAATGGGACCCGCTGGCCGGAATTCTCCGGCCTCGCCTGTATCTGGGATTCTCCAGTCCCGCTGCAGTGAACGGAGCTTTGGCTGAGCGCCAAGTTCTCCATTCTCGCCGGCAGCGAGAACGAACGAGACCAGAGAATCCTGGCCCTTGTCTTGAATCCTCGAGGGCCGAAGCTGCGGACGTTTCCTTGGCTCTATGAGATTCCTACTGTCATTGATGGACATCACATTCACACAATTCGCAGAGCAGTTACATCCACCAGCAACAAGTCCTCCAGATAGACAGAAGAGGTAGCCAGCAGCCCTTTGAATCCGAATAGTTCTTAAGCATGCTTCAGGACAGGGGTTTATGTCACTTGCTTTTTGTTAGGGTATCTCTGCAGTAACTTTGTAGCTTGTTTGGGAGTCAAGGTATTGGTTTGTCCCACACTGTCCAACCTTGCTCTTGCTTTTCGTTCAGCCTGCAAGGTAGAAATTCCTGGTCAGACATCGGGATAACCATATTTAATTTCCAGAAAATACACTTTATTTGTAACCTTTATAGAAGAACAGAATATGACAGCTCAAAGCTGGCCTTCAATAACATGGAAACAAGGTCAGTTGCTTTCAACAGTTTGTTTCCAATCACAGCCCAGGTTTACTAGATTCAGTTTCCAGCTCCTCAGTGTGCTATGATGGAAGGGCCTTACGACAGTGGTCTTTCCCCTCTGTGCCTTTGTGGTGATTTCCTCAAGCTTTAGTGTGTCCCCCAGTATGTGGTCCTGGATCTGGGATTGTTCCACACTGCAAGACTCAAGTCATGGACATTCCTTTGCGCTGGGGTAACATGTATAAAATTTATTGATTTAAAGTTTTTTTTTAAAGTGTATTTATTAGTCACAAGTAGGCTTACATTAACAGTGCAATGAAGTTACTGTGAAAATCCCCCAGTTGCCACACTCCAGCGCCTGTTCGGGTTACACCGAGGGAGAATTTAGCACGGCCAATGCACCTAACCTGCACAGCCTTCGGTCTGTGGGAGGAAACCGGAGCACCCGGAGGAAACCCATGCAGACACGGGGAGAATGTGCAAACTCCACACAGTGACCTAAGCCGGGAATTGAACCCGGGTCCCTGGCACTGTGAGGCAGCAGTGCTAACCACTGTGCCACAGAGTCGACCATGGTCTATTAGGCAGATCAAAGAGCATATTTTACCAAGCTGATGATCCCTCAGCAGCAGCTGATGCTCGTCTCAGTGGGCGTCCCTGAGAACAGCCCGTCGAGCATAGAGACCAGCGTCACGGAGCTGCTCAGGATGAACCACGACAACACGAACCTGCTTGGTAAAGGCACTCTCGAAGGAAACAAGCAGAGATGAGACGCCGGGCACGCAAGAGGGATCTGGCAGGGAGGGTCCTAATCACCGCCAGCCACATCGAGATAATAACGCTGGCAGCTTTGCTCTGCACACTCGGAATGTCACAGAGGGTACCTGAGTGAGTGTGGCCTTCGCTGTAGCACATTGTCATCAATGGACAGGCGATGGCCCAGTGGTATTATCGCTAGACTATTAATCCAAAAACTCAGCTAATGTTCTGGGGACCCGGGTTCGAATCCCGCCACGGCAGATGGTGGAATTTGAAATCAATAAAAGATATCTGGAATTAAGAATCTACTGATGACCATGAAACCATTGTCGATTGTCGGAAAAACCCATCTGATTCACTAATGTTCTTTAGGGAAGGAAATCTGCCATCCTTGCCTGGTCTGGCCTACATGTGACTCCAGAGCCACAGCAATGTGGTTGACACTCAACTGCCCTCGGGCAACTAGGGATGGGCAATAAATGCTGACCAGCCAGCGACGCCCATGTCCCACCAATGAATAAAAAGAAAAATTCCAGTCAATAGTATAGTCATAGTATCCCATGAAATTCCAGTCAATATAGCCATGAATGCCAACGCTCTTCAAAAACTAAAATTCTAGCAAAATCCCAAACAAATATTTAAATTAAATCTATGAGAGATCTTTTATAGAGGTCTATAAAATAATGAGGGACATAGATCAGCTAGATAGTCAACAGTTTTTCCCAAAGGTAGGGAGTCTAAAACTAGAGGGCATAGGTTTAAGGTGAGAGGAGAGAGATACAAAAGGGTCCAGAGGGGCAATTGTTTCACACAGAGGGTGGTGAGTGTCTGGAACAAGCTGCCAGAGGCAGTAGTAGAGGTGGGTACAATTTTGTCTTTTAAAAAGCATTTAGACAGTTACATGGGTATAGATGGGTACAGAGGGATATGGGCCAATCGCGGGCAATTGGGACCAGTTTAGTGATAAAATAAAGGGCGGCATGGACAAGTTGGGCCGAAGGGCCTGTTTCCATGCTGTAAACCTCCGTGACTCTATGAGCAGACCACCCAATATGTCCAAAAAGATGAATTGCAGTGTCGTTAACTGAAGTTAAATCCATAACAACTGGAGAAAGGGCGAGCTAACTGTGCAGTAACTATCCTATCAATCTGTTACCTCGTACGAGATTCTCCAATTTCTTTAAAAAGTTATTTGAAAGCTAAGAACATGTTAAAATTACCATGCAAATATCAGCGAGATAGCATATTTACATAATTTGTGGACCTGACCAAGTAGAAGACACACTGTGCTTTGTTGCATGTTAAATGTATTCATTATTTGTGATGTCTCATTTGAACCTGTCTTCCTTTTCCCCACACGGGCTACCCTCACACACTCAAACTCGCTCTAAAGCCCAGGCGTCGACCGAACCGTTGAAACATGTTCCCAAACCTGAGGCAACTACGCTTCCCAAAATCCCACGCAGAGCGCAAGAAAATCTTTGGCATGCGATAGGTGTTCCTCCCTCTCCCCACTCGTTCTCAGTCTGTTTCTCTCGCATTTTAGTGCTCCGATTACATCTCTCACTCGTTTCACGTTACGTCACCCTTTCCCTGCCCAAAAAAGTCAGACATGTGGAGACTGAAGAAAATCCAGACTGTTTAAATCTTTCTCCACCTCCCCCACAACCACCTTTCCCATCAACATTCTTATAAAATTGGCAATGATAGCTACTTTGCCTTTCCACTAAATACACCAACATTATCTACACCTCCATGATATTAGAGGGTGATGGTGCATAGTGGTAATGTTACTGGACATCAGGTAGGTAAAATTCTCAGTGTATGTCCCTGTTAAATTTTCTAATATGTTATATTGCACTGTTACGCACTCATTCTTCACACCTCTATACCTATAATTACACATTTCACTCGGCAATATTATATATTTCTAATCTAGTGGCCCAGGCTAATCATAGAATCAGAATAGAATCCCTACAGTGCAGGAGGCCACCATTTGGCCCATTGAGCCTACACTGTCAACGATTCCACCCACGCTCTATCCCCATAACCCCATGGGTTTACCCTGCTAATCCCCCTGATGCTAAGAGACAATTTAGCAAAGCCAATCCACCTTACCTGCACATCTTTGTAGTGTGGGCGCAGACACGGGAGAACGTGCAAACTCCACGCAGTCACCTGAGGCCAGAATTGAACCTGGGTCCCTGGGGCTCAGCAGTGCTAACCACTGTGCCACCGTGCCGCCCCTGGGTTCACAGGTTCAAATTCCACCACAGCAGCTGGCAGAGTTTAAATGCGAAAGATTAAGACAAAATCTGGAATTGAAAGCTAGTCTCAGTAACGGTGAGCATCAAAACTATCATCGATTCTCACAAAAAGGCAGCACGATGGCACAGTGGTTTGCACTGCTGCCTCATAGCGCCAGGGATCCGGGTTTGATTTTCGGCTTGGGTCACTGTCTGTGTGGAGTTTGCACATTCTCCCCGTGTCTACATGGGTTTCCTCCGGATGCTCCGGTTTCCTCCCATAGCCCGAAAGACGTGTAGGTTAGGTGCATTGGCCATGCTAAATTCTCCTTCCGTGTACCTGAACAGGCGCCAGAGTTTGGCGACTAGGGGATTTTCACAGTCACTTCATTGCAGTGTTAATGTAAGGTTACTTATGACACTAATAAATAAACTTTAAAAAAAACTTTTTTAAAAAGCCATCTCGTTCACGAATGCTCTTTCGGGAAGGAAATCTGCCGTCAATACCTGGTCTGGCCTACATGTGACTCCAGACCCACAGCAATGTGGTTAACCCTTAACTGCCCTCTGAAATAGCCCAGCAAGCCACTCAGTTCAAGGGCAATTCAGGACGGACAACAAATGCTGGCCTTTGGGAGGGCAACAAATGAGAGGCCTGTCAGAAATGCCCACATCCCACGAATGAAGCGGTTGTTTACCTCAGCTTTGGCTGTGCACGTGTAGAATGCTTGGATCTCTTGGGCGCAGGCTGCCTCACTGAACTCGTTTTGCTTCCAGCAAGCCATCATCACTGACATCTCCGTGATACACGTGGCCTCTGTCAATCAGTAAAACATTGGTAAGATTATCGGGAGAATAAAAATGTACAACAGATGAGATTCTGTCGATTTTAAATGGAGAAATGCAGGCAGTGGCCTGACAAGCCACAGGCCAGTCTCAGCTTGAGAGCATAAAAAATAAAAGCACAATAGATCAGAAGGTCACATCAAGTTCGAAATTTCGATTGCAGAAGCAATGGAAGACTGCCAGAGATAGGAAGAAAAAAAGAGTTCGCATTTGTAGAGATCTCAGGTGGCCCCAAAGTGCTTTACAGCTGAGCAAACATGCGAGATAGAAAAACATGCACAGCAAGATCCCATAAATGGCAAAAAAATAACCCCAGGTAATTTGTCCGTTTGATTTAAAACTGAATTCAGTCGAGAGATTAGCATTAGCCCCGGGACACTGGGGGAGAAGTCCCGCGCTAATCTGCAAATAGTATTAGAGGATACGCGCCACAGAAACAGGCCATTCGGCCCATCCCAGCATTTAGGCTCCATTCGAGCCTCAGCTCATCCTTCCACATTTAAATCTATCGTCGTAAAGCTCTATTCCCCTCTCTCTTGGATTCTTGACCACCATTAGTGTCGGGGGAAGCAGCAGGGCAAATACATGGGGTTACGGGGATAGGGCCTGGGTGGGATTGTCGTCGGTGCAGGCTCGATGGGCTGAATGGCCTCTCTCTGCACTGCAGGGATTTTATGAATCGCTTCAACCATGTCCTGTGGCAGTGGGATCTTTTGTGTTGTCCAGTTGTGAGGCAGGTGGGGTTCAGGTTAACATCTGAAGGGAAAGAGGGCATCTCCAACAGTGTGGCACTCCCTCAGTACTGCTCCTGGGTATTTGGGGAGGGGGGGGGGGGGTATTGAAGTGGATTATATATATTTTTTACAAATGGGTGTTCAGAAAACACTTTCTAATTTAAGAGGAAGGAGGGAGAGAGTGTGTTAACCACCCCCTGAACAACCAGATCCTCAGGAAGGCTGGAGATAGGTTTGGGGTTGTAGATGAAGGGAAGAGGGCTAGTATGGGGTTGCTGGGCTGAATGGCCTGTCCTCGCAGCGCCTGGGGGGCGGGGAGGGGGCGGTTTCTCACACCTCCCAGCCGGCTCTTCCTGTTCGCCACCCTGTCGGCCAGCACCAGCGCCTTGTTGGGCCTCAGCACCGGCCTCCCGTGCTGCCGGCTCAGCAGCCGGGCCACCCGAGCCTGGACACTCACTCCCGACGCCGCCATGGCCGCCAGCCCGTCTGCGCCTGCGCCTGCGCCTGCGCCGCCCAGCTGCGCATGCGCCACCCCGCTGGAAGCCCCCTCTGCATGCGTTGCCCCGCTGCCGGAAAGGCACCCGCGCCGGGCGGACGCTGACCTCCTGCCGTACAGCAGGCACGCCCGTCGTAAATATCACCGTTGCAAAGTTGTATCAAGTTCAGGCTGCAGGGACATGTTTTTGCTGATGTTTTGAATGGATGTTCTTCAGCCAGGGGAATAATTAGCACTCCCTACTTTGAAAGCCCTTCTTAATCTTTTTATTCAAAACAATTCATCCAATTACAAACCAAAATACATCCATCATTTCATAATAATGAATTACAAACCGAGACGCATCACAATGTCACAATAATAAATTGTAAAACAACAAAGAGGATGAGAAGCGACTTAATAGAGATTTATAAGATAGAGTGGACGTTCAGAGACTATTTCCTCGGGTGGATGGAGCTATTACTGGGGGGCATAACTATAAGGTTCGTGGTGGGAGATATAGGAGGGATGTCCGAGGTAGGTTCTTTACTCAGAGAGTGGTTGGGGTGTGGAATGGACTGCCTGCTGTGATAGTGGAGTCAGACACTTTAGGAACTTTCAAGCGGTTATTGGATAGGCACATGGAGCACACCAGGATGATAGGGAGTGGGATAGCTTGATCTTGGTTTTGGACAAAGCTCGGCACAACATCGTGGGCCGAAGGGCCTGTTCTGTGCTGTACTGTTCTATGTTCTAAACCAATATAACACAATGTAGATTATCTGTAATCGTCTGAGGCTCAGCCTTCGGGGGTTTCAACTTAGCCCTTCTTAATCAACGCAAGGTTTGCTTTGTATTTTACACATCCTGTGGAAATCCCTTCTTAATCAATTGCTTTGTATTCTGTTCCCTTGATTCATTCATTCCGTGTTATTGAATTCAATCCCTGCATGACAAGTGACTACGCTTCGAAAGTACTTTTGTAAAGTGCTTTTGGACAGTCCACACAGGTTGTGGAAGTCATTAAATGATAAGCATTTTAAACAGCATTGTATGATGCTGGGTGGGTCTGGGTAAGATGCTCTGTCGGGGAGTCGGTGCAGGCTCGATGGGCTGAATGGCCTCTTCTGCGCTGTAGGGATTCTATGATTTTAGGAATAGCTCAAGCGTGACAATCTAGCAATTGCAGTTTAGTTTAACAAAAGTAAGATCTCCCTCCCATGTAACTGATAAAATGGAAAATGTCCTAACAACTACTTTTTCCGTGGATTAAAATGTTGTGTATGTGTAACTGGATTGCAAGGTGCCATTTTGCACCAATTGCCTTTGGAAAGTCATAAAAGTCTCCCAAAGAGACAAAAAAAAAATCAGATTGTGTAGCCAAAACAATATCTTAAAGACTCGACAACTTAAATTCTGACTGTCAGATCAGGGTTGGAGGAAGGAGATAGTCCTTATGCCAGGTCCACTGGTTGCGAATGGAAATACAAACTGTGGCTGAAGACTGGGGAATAGGAGAAGGAGAGAGAAGAATAAGAAACTGAAGAGAGTGAATGGGGTGAGGAAACTGAGTAAGAGACAAGAGAGAGAAAAAAAACATGCATTTATATGGAGTTATTATGGCATAGAAGGAGGCCATTTGCTCCATTGAGTCCATTCTGGCTCTGTGAGAGCAATCCTATTTTTATTGTTCAGTCGTGGGACATAGGCATTGCTGGCTGGCCAGCATCTATTGTGCATCCCTAGTTTCCTGAGGGCAGTTGAGTGTCAACCCCATTGCCGTGGCTCTGGAGTCAATGTAGGCCAGACCAAGTAAGAACAGCAGATTTCCTTCCCTAAAGGACATTAGTGAACTAGAAGGGTTTTTCCGACAATGGTTTCATGGTCATCAGTAGAAGATTAATTCCAGCTATCTTTTATTGAATTCAAATTCCACCATCTGTCGTGGTGGGATTCGAACCCGGGTTCCCAGAACATTAGCTGAGTTTCTGCATTAATAGTCGAGTGATAATACCACTAGGCCATCACCTCCCCTTATTCCAGTCAGATAAACATACGAGGAAAAAATGAGAGGCTGATGGGGTGAGATGAAGAGGAGGATTGGTGTATAAACACAAGTATGGACCAATTGTTTCTCTGCTGTACACTCATAGAATCTCTACAATGCAGAAAGAGGCCATTCGGCCCATCGAGCCTGCACCGACAACAGTCCCACCCAGGCCCTGTCCCCGTAACCCCTATGTATTTACCATTCAATACCCCACTGTTTTAAATGGTCTGCATGGCCTAACAGAGCAATCTATCGAGGCCCGATTCCCGCAAGATGCTCTGTTATAGATCATAGAATCCTACAGTGCAGAAGGAGGCCATTCGGCCCATTAAGTCTCATTTCCTCCCACAGCCCAAAGATGTGTGGTTAGGTAGATTGACCATGCTAAATTCATAGAATCATAGAATCCCTACACTGCAGAAGAAGGCCATTCGGTCCATCGAGTCCGCACCGACCACAATCCCACCCAGGTCCTATTCCTGTAACCCCACATATTTACCTTGGTAATCCCCTGACACTAAGGGGCAATTTATCATGGCCAATCAACCTAACCCGCACATTTTGGAGTGTGGATGGAAACCAGAGCACCCGGAGGAAACCCACGCAGACATGGGGAGAACATGCAGACTCCACACAGACAGTGACCCAAGCCGGGAATCGAACCCGGGTCCCTGGCGCTGTGAGGCAGCAGTGCTAACCACTGTGCCGCGCGCGCCGCCCTCAATGACTCAATGCCATTCTTTGGGTTGTTCATTTTCCTCGGCACCTCTCGGAAGCATTTCGGAACGCAACGTCGCTGTTATTGCCTGAAATTAAATATAAAAGTTTCTTGCTCAGAGTTGATACAGGCTGCACAGAATAGGGACGAGTTCCATTCTCCAACGGCGAAATCCTGCACCTTGACAACCAAAACAAAAATCGAAAAATACAGCAGTAAGATTCAACTCATAACTTGTCATTTCTGGCTGGAGTCTTATTGCATTTCTTTTCAAATCTGCTTCTCACAAAAAGCATCCCTAGAGCTCTGACAGCCTGTTACTGAGTATGAATTGCAGATTCTACCTGACTAGCATTAGCTAATTATACCAACCAGGATGAATGTGGAAGATACCAGACACATATGTCAGCATGAAGCTTTAATTCAATTTGTATTCTGACATGTTCAAACTCCTGTTAATTATTAATGGTTTCACTTAGAGTAAGAGCTGGAGATCCAGTAATCCTTGGCAGCGTAAATAAAGAATGAATTACTGCTTGACTTTTGCTGAACGTGTTCATACTCAATTATAACTCAGGCAGGTAAGTTGACAAGCTCATTTTCTCCATCGTAACTCAAGGACATGTCTGGAGCGATATGTGCCTTGCATGGGAAGTACCTCGCAACGCTGCAACCTCATACTGGTGGATGAAAATGAACACTTTCCCGCATTGAAGACACTACGTCAATGCAGGTTGTTGTTTCAAAATGGAGTTGGAACAATGTTGAGCGCCACAAGAACATAGGCTTATGAGAATTAGGGCCAGGAGTAGGCCATTTGGCCCCTCCAGCCCATTCAGCCACTCAATAAGATCATGGCTAATCTGGTTGTGTGGCCTCAACTCCGCCTCCCTGTTGACCCCTCCATAACCTTTGTCTCCCTTGGTGCTCGAAAATCTAACTCAGCTTTGAATGTATTCAACAACCCAGCCTTCGCTGATCTCTGGAGAGAGAATTCCGCAGACTAATGACCCTCTGAAAGAAACAAATTCACCTCATCGCAGTCTTAAATGTCAGACCTCTCATTTTTAGTTAGCCTGGTTAACAGAGGGCTTTAAAAATCTTGGATGGCACAGTGTTAGCACTGCTGCCTCACAGCACCAGGAACCCGGGTTCGATTCCCGGCTTGGGTCACTGTCTGTGTGGAGTCTGCACATCCTCCCCATGTCTGCGTGGGTTTCCTCCGGGTGCTCCAGTTTCCTCCCACACTCCAAAGATGTGCAGGTTAGCTGGATTGGCCATGCTAAATTGCCCGTTAGTGTCAGGGGGACTAGCAGGGTAAATGCAGGTGTTATGGGATGGGATGCCTGGGTGGGATTGTGGTCTGTGCGGAGATTGTATGTTCTCCCCGCGTCTGCGTGGGTTTCCTCCGGGTGCTCCGGTTTCCTCCCACAGTCTGAAAGACGTGCTGGTTAGGTACATCTCCCTCAGTGTACCTGAACAAGTGCCGGAGTGTGGCAACTAGGGGAATTTCACAGTAACTTCATGCTAAGACCGCAAGAAACTACAGAAGGTCGTGAATGTAGCCCAATCCATCACGCAAATAGCCTCCCATCCATTGGCTCTGTCTACACTTCCCGCTGCCTTGGCAAAGCAGCCAGCATAATTAAGGACCCCACGCACCCCGGACATTCTCTCTTCCACCTTCTTCCGTCGGGAAAAAGATACAAAAGTTTGAGGTCACATACCAACCGACTCAAGAACAGCTTCTTCCCTGCTGCTGTCAGACTTTTGAATGGACTTATCTTGCATTAAGTTGATCTTTCTCTATACCCTAGCTATGACTGTAACACTACATTCTGCACCCTCTCCTTTCCTTCTCTATGAACGGTATGTTTTGTCTGCATAGTGCGCAAGAAACAATACTTTTCACTGTATGTTAATACATGTGACAATAATAAATCAAATCAAATCAAAGTGTTAATGTAAGCCTGCTTGTGATGCTAATAAATAAACTTGAAACTAAACTATTATCAGACATAAACGCTGTGTGGAAGATACCTTTTACATTGACGGACACATGTTACTTATTCACTAGGTATGAGTCCCTGTAATCAGATGCAGGGAATTTATCGAATGGACAAGATACTTGATGAGGAAACTTTAAATGGGACTCGGCTTTGTAGGGTAGTGTTGACAACATGGATTGTTCATATTAATGGACCGGGATGGCTGTCTCAAATTGTCCCCCAACTGCACGTTCCCACCACATTGCCCGCAATGCCAACTTCTGGAGGCCTTGTCTTCCCTCCCGAACTGGAAAACAAGGAGATTCTTGGATGATTCTTGACACCCTGTCTCACTGTTGGGTATGGTTGCTATTGCAGTTCCTGAAAAGTCCCGTTCACCCATCGCCTCTGTGCCCACCAACGCCTCTACTTTCTCAGAAGACTAAGGAGATTTGGCATGTCAGCAAGGTCTCAATTTTAAAATTCTCCTCTTCATTTTAAAATCCCTCCACGGCCTCAACCCTCCCTATCACGGATCTCCTCCAACCCTGCAACCCTACTGGGATATTCGCACTCCTCTAATTCTGCATTCTTTGCGCATCCACTAATTCATTGTCTCTGCACAAGCGCCAGGTACGTCTGCTGTCATCTGGACCCTAAGCTCTGAAACGTTCTCTCATACCTCTCCGACTCTCCACCTCCCTATAAGATGCCTTTTAAAACCTCTTTGACCAAGTATTTAGTCACTTAGAGTCACAGAATCATAGAGTCATTGAGATATACACCACGGAAACAGGCCCTTTGGCCCTATTCGTCCATGATCTCAAACAATGACGAGACAGAGTACAGGAATGAGATAGAGAATCTGGTGAACTGGTGCGCCAACAATAATCTCTCCCTCAATGTCAACAAAACGAAGGAGATTGTCATCGACTTCAGGAAGCGTAAAGGAGAACATGCCCCTGTCTACATCAATGGGGACGAAGTAGAAAGGGTAGAGAGATCCAGGTTTTTAGGTGCCCAGATCACCAACAACCTGTCCTGGTCCCCCCATGCCGACACTATAGTTAAGAAAGCTCACCAACACCTCTACTTTCTCAAAAGACTAAGGAAATTTGGCATGTCAGCTACGACTCTCACCAACTTTTACAGATGCACCATAGAAAGCCTTCTTACTGGTTGTATCACAGCTTGGTATGGCTCCTGCTCTGCCCAAGACTGCAAAGAACTACAAAAGGCTGTGAATGTAGCCCAATCCATCACGCAAACCAGCCTCCCATCCATTGACTCTGTCTACACTTCCCGCTACCTCGGCAAAGCAGCCAATATAATTAAGGACCCCACGCATTCTCTCTTCCACCTTCTTCCTTCGGGAAAAAGATACAAAAGTCTGAGGGGATGTACCAACCGACTCAAGAACAGCTTCTTCCCTGCTGCCATCAGACTTTTGAATGGACTTACCTTGCATTAAGTTGATCTTTCGCTGCACCCTAGCTATGACTGTAACACTACATTCTGCACCCTCTCGTTTCTTTCTCTATGAACGTATGCTTTGTCTGTATAGTGCGCGAGAAACAATACTTTTCACTGTATACTGATACATGTGATAACAATAAATCAAATCAAATCAACCAGGTCTCCTAAACTGAACTAGTCCCATTTGCCTGCGTTTGGCCCATATCCCTCTAAACCTTTCCTATCCATGTACCTGTTCAAATGTCTTTTAAACATTGTAATTGTACCTGCCTTTACCACCCCCTCTGGCTTGCCCACTATCTCCTCTGTGTCAAAGTCTTTTTTTTATTCATTCATGGGACATGGGTGTCATTGGCTGGGCCAACATTTATTGCCCATCCCTAGTTGCCCGAGGGCAGTTGAGAATCAACCACATTGTTGTGGCTCTGGAGTCACATATAGGCCAGACCTGGCAAGGATTGCAGATTTCCTTCCCTAAAGGACATTAGTGAACCAGATGGGTTTTTCCGACAATTGACAATGGTTTCATGGTCATCAATAGATTCTTAATTCCAGATTTTTTTATTGAATTCAAATTCCACCATCTGCCGTGGTGGGATTCGAACATGGGTCCCTAGAACATTAGCTGAGTTTCTGGATTAATAGTCTCGCGATAATACTACTGGGCCAACGCCTCCCCTGTTTGAAATTATTCCTGTGAAGCACGTTGAGACGTTTTGCTGCATTGAAGGTGCTACATAAATGCAAGTTGTTGTTGTTGTTGTAAACTAGGTAGCGATACCTCGTTACCCACTCAGTGAGTTGTTTTCAGCCTATGGTTTTACAAACAGGATACCCCTGGCTCAGCCACACTGAGATCATGGGAGTCCACCGTCTCACTATGGCAATTTGAAACTGAATTCAAAAGATAACAATCATTACATTGCTTTCAAAAATCCTTCTATATGATCCCTCCACAATTATTGCTGCTCCCTCCTTTCTCCCTCATTCACTCATACTTGCCGATCTCACAGTCATAGAGGTTTACAGCATGGAAACAGGCCCTTCAGCCTAACTTGTCCAGTTTTTACCACTAAGCTAGTCCCAATTTCCTGCATTTGGCCCATACCCCTCTGTGGTGAACCATCGTTGGTTCCCACTAGATAGTACTGAGCCAGGGTCTGGCCAGTACTACAAGTATGTATATATGTTGCTGTTGGGGTTAGGGATGGGTTGTTCTACTTGTTGCTGTTGGGGTTAGGGTTGGGCTGTTACACCTTGTATTATAGTTATTGTGGTACATCCCAGTCGGGCTCCGCCTCCTGGGAGAGGTATAAAGGTCTCTGCTCTGTCTGGGACCCCTCAGTCTGGGATCGTGTATATAATTAGTAGCTTCGTTGTAACAGCAAATAAAAGCCTTTATTTCCTGAGCATCTCAAGCCTCGTGTGTGATAACGCGCATCACCCTCCATACCCATCTTACCCGTGTAGCTGTATAAATGCTATTTAAAAGACAAAATTGTACCCGCCTCTACGACTGCCTCTGGAGACACTCGCTACCCTCTTTGTGAAACAATTGTCCCTCTGGACCCTTTTGTATCTCTCCCCTCTCACCTTAAACCTATGCCCTCTAGTTTTAGACTCCCCTACCTTTGGGAAAAGATATTGACTATCTAGCTGATCTATGCCCCTCATTATTTTATAGACCTCTATAAGATCACCCCTCAGCCTCCTACGCTCCAGGGAAAAAAGTTCCAGTCTATCCAGCCTCTCCTTATAACTCAAACCATCAAGTCCCGGTAGCATCCTAGTAAATCTTTTCTGCACTCTTTCTGGTTTAATTCTGGTTTCTACAATAAGGTGACCAGAACTCTACACAGTATTTCAAGTGTGGCCTTACCACTGTCTTGTACAACTTCAACAAGACGTCTCAACTCAATGTTCTGACCAATGAAACCAAGCATGCCAAATGCCTTCTTCACCACCCTGTCCACCTATGACTCCATTTGCAAGGAGCTATGAACTTGTACCCCTAGATCTCTTTGTTCTGTAACTCTCCCCAACGCTCTACCATTAACTGAGTAAGTCCTGCCCTGGCTCGATCTATCAAAATGCATCACCTTGCATTTATCTAAATGTGTTTTCGAGGCTTATCTATCAGGACAAGTTTCGTAGACCAGCCCTGTAGAAGGTTAAGGGGCAATCTATTTGAGGTTAATAAGATGATTAAAGAACTGTGAGGGTGACTAGAGAATGAAGCCATTTCCTCTGAGGCCAGACTCCACAACATGGGGGTATAACCTAACGATTGGAGCTGTGCCACTGGGGGGGGGGTGTCGGCAGGAAGAACACCTCAGACAAAGTGTTGTAGAAATCTGGAACACTCTCTCCCAAAGGCTGCTGAGGATGGGACATCAACAGGGAGAGGGGGGAAAGGCAGGAAAGTGGAGTTAAACCCTTATTCAAATCAGCCATGATTTTATTGAAAGAAGGAGCAGGCTAGAGGGGCTGAATGGCCTATTCCTAATCTTATCAGAAAACGTCGAAACTGAGATTGATAGATTTTTTTTGTTGAGACCATTAGACGGAGGAGCTTAATTAGTCTATTCGGCCTGTCGAATCTATTCTGCCATTCGATCATGGCTGATAAGTATCTCAACCTCATTCTCCCATCTTTTCCCCATAACCTTTGATCCCCTTAGCAATCAAGAACCTATCTATCTCTGTCTTAAATACACTCAATGACCTGGCCTCCACAGCCTTCTGTGGCAATGAATTCCACAGATTCATCCACCCTCTGGCTGAAGAAATTCCTCCTTTTTTTTATTCATTCGCGGGACTTGGGCATCGCTGGTTGGGCCAGTATTTATTGCCCATCCCTAGTTGCCTTTGGAAGGCAGTTGAGACTCAACCACATTGCTGTGGCCCTGGAGTCACTTATAGGCCAGACCAGGTAAGGACGGCAGATTCCCTTCCCTGAAGGACATTAGATCCTCATCTCGGTTCTGTAGGTTCACCCCTTTACTCTGAGGCTGTGCCCTTGGGGCCTAGTCTCTCCGACTAATGGAAACATCTTCCCCACGTCCACTCTATCCAGGCCTTTCATTATTCTATTGTCACGGGTGTTAAAGATAACAGAACCGAGGCAGGTAGACAGAGTTGATCAGTTATGATCTAACTGAATGGTGGAACAATCTTGAGGGGCCGAATGGCCTCCTCTTGTTTCCATGTTCCTATGTTTCACCCTAGAACCATTCCTGTTAAATGTCTTTCTAACCTTTATGCAGGAAGGGTGGAGTCAGTGTGTTGTCCCTCTAACACACCATTATCCAACTTCAGAATGCTTTTATTAGCGGTAGACGGATCTTTAGAAAAACTCAAAATGAATATGTTTGGTGTGTGACTCAGGCAGCGATCAGGATAACTGATGAGAATATCAGACAGGGTCTAACATTACCTCAATGTTTGGCAATTGGCCTGTTATAAGATATTAAAGAATTAATGCCTTGAAAACTATTTATTATGAGAAGGGTTAGTCATTGGTATTGAGAGCCAAGTTTTACTTGTTGCTACGATACACAAATGAAGAGTATTGACCTCCATTGTGCGTAAGAACATAATAAATAGGCCATTCAGCCCCTTGAGCCTGTTCCTCCATTCACTAAAATCATGGCTGATCTGATTGTGGCTTTAACTGCACTTCCCTGTCTACCCCGCCCCACAGCTCTTGACCCCGTCATAGATCAAAGAACTGTCTAACTCAGCCTCGAATCTACTCAATGACCCAGCCTCCACTGCTCGCTCTGGAAGAGAATTTGAGGTGAAACATTCTCTCAGCATCATAGGGGCGGCACGGTGGCACGGTGGTTAGCACTGCTGCCTCACAGCGCCAGGGATCCGGGTTCAATTCTGGCCTCGGGTGACTGTCTGTCTGGAGTTTGCGGTTCTCCCCATGTCTGTGTGGGTTTCCTCCGGGTGCTCCAGTTTCCTCCCACAGTCCAAAGATGGTTAGGTGGATTGGCCGTGCTGAATTATCCCTTAGTGCTCCAAGATGTGTGCGTCTGGTTAATGTTAGGGGATAGGGCGGGAGGTGGGCCTGAGTAAGATGCTCTGGAAGAGAGTCAGCACAGACTTGATGGGCTGAATGGTCTCCTTCTGCACTGTAGGGATTCTATGATTGATTCTAAACCCCAAGGAGTATGGGCCCAAACTGTATGGATGAAGGAAAGAATCTAAATTTATATAGTGTCTGTTTTGACCTCATGGAGGCTCCAGTGTACGTTACAGCCAATGAAGTATACTTGAAGTGTGGTCACTGGTGAAGTGTTCAGAAATGGAACACCCAATTTGTGCACAGCAAGATCCCGATAACAGTACTGTGCTAATGACCGCAGTAATGTATTTCAGTGTTCTGGGTTGAGAGGTGGACATTGCACAGGACATGGGGGTTAACACCTTCAAACATTGCCACAGGACTTCTACATCCATCTGAGGAAGCAAGTGGAGCCTTCAACAATCTCGCGCTGGAGTGCCCCCCACCCAGCCTAGAGACAGTGTACAAATGTCAGGAGCATGACTCAAGCCCACAACTTTCAAAATGCGCAGTGTGAGGTGCTACCCATTGAACCACAACTGATGCTAAAGGATGTGTCAGATAGCAACACCATGAGATCATTTGTCTATTAGCATTAGTCTGCACAGCGGTGATACGTTCCAATTTGCTCAGGGACTCTGTGTTGCTGGGGCAACATACACTGTTACACGTATGTTGTAGGCTGGAGGCTCCAACATCAAATGGCTGGCCAGGAACCTCTCCCACTCTTAACCGGTTGCCACTGGCGTGTGTTGTAAGAATTTGCAGGTTGTTTGGCCACATGATGAACGCACCTTGGACTTGAACCCAGAACTCCTGGCACAGGGGTGGCGATGCTAGGCACTGCATCACAAGATCCTCCCTACTTCTTCCATAGACCCTGAGGCAAACCCAAGTGAAATGTTGACCTGGTTTGATCAAAAGGTGGCCGTGGACTCCAGGATTGTGATTAGCAAAAATAAAAATGATCTTTGGATTTTCTTCTCAGTTCCAAAACAGAAAAGCCCACATGAAATCTCTTTCCTTTGCGGCTTTTATCAGTACGTGACTCATGATGAGGTAGGGTTCCACTGAATCTTACTCTCTCTTTCCTTATGTGTGTATGTGATAATGCTAGCAGGCTACGTAATCCCGGATGAATCATGGCTTATCTCATATTTGTTCTCCATCCACCTCCTAAATGCATATAATCAGCTTCCAGTGAATGCATGGCTATTTGGAATGGAACCCCTGGCTGTTCCTTTCTGTTTTCCTATCCGCAGGGCCTTTTCTTCATTTATTAGTGTCACAAGTAGGCTTACATTAACACTGCAATGAAGCTACTGTGAAAATCCCCGAGTCGCCACACTCCGGCGCCTGTTCGGGTACACTGAGGGAGAATTTAGCACCGCCAATGCACCCTAACCAGCACGTCTTTCGGACTGTGGGAGGAAACTGGAGCACCCGGAGGAAACCCACGCAGACACGGGGAGAGCGTGCAGACTTCACACAGACAGTGACCCAAGCCGGGAATCGAGCCCGGGTCCTTGGCGCTGTGAGGCAGCAGTGCTAACCACTGTGCCACCGTGCTGCCCGTATGTAATTCCTGCAATCGTTTGTTTTTGTTCCTGGTTTGTTGGTGTCACTGACTGAGCCAGCATTTGTTGCCTTTGGAGGGCAGTTGAGAGTCAACCACATTGCTGTGGCTCTGGAGTCACATGTAGGCCAGACCCGGTAAGGACGGCAGATTTCCTTCCTTAAAGGACATTAGTGAGCCAGATGGGTTTTTCCAACAATTGACAGTGGTTTCATGGTCATCAGCAGATTCTTAATTCCAGATTTTTAAAATTGAATTCAATTTCCACCTAGTGCCATAGCGGGATTCGAACCCGGGTCCCCAGGACATTAGCTGAGTTTCTGGATTAATAGTCTAGCGATGATACCATTAGGCCATCGCCTATAATTGCCCTTGAACTGAATGGGCCGCTTTCAGAGGGTGGGTAAGAGTCAACCACATTGCTGTGGGCCTGGAGTCACATGTAGGCCAAACCTCTTCATAGAACTTCATAGAATCCTACTTGCAGAAGGAAGATTTCCCTCCTAAAGAACATTGGTGAACAAAGAACAAAAAACAAAGAAAATGGCAGCACAGGAACAGGCCCTTCGGCCCTCCAAGCCCGCACCGACCAGACTGCCCGACTGAACTAAACCCCCTACCCTTCCGGGGAAACCAGATGGGTTCTTTAGACATTTGACAATAGTTGTCATGGTCACCATGTGAGAATGTGTTTTTAAATCCCATCAGTGTTGTTTTAAAATTTGAATCCAATTTTCTAAGCTAGTAAGTTCAGTAGAAGTATCCAGGTGGCTGTTTGATTGGTATAAGAAGCCCAAAATGTTCTCTGCGGCCCTTTAATGAAGGAAACTTACAATATTTACCTGGGCCAAGTCAAATAGAAAAGTTATCGCCATCCATAAAGACCAAAGAGACTGGGGTTCCTCTCCCTGGGAAGACAAAGATAGCAGGTTGATAAGATAAAGGTTTTTATCTTAAGATAATGGTTCGATCTGGAGGAGATTCTTTTCATTTACAGGGAGACCAAAACTAGGTGCCAAATGTAAGAGAGTCATTAATAAGCCTAACAAGGAATTCACGTGAAATGTTCTTACTCACAGGGTGGTGACAATGTGGAACTCACTACCACAGGGAGTTGTTGATGGGACCAGCAACGGGGAAGCTGGAGTGAGAAAGATGCTGAAGGAATATATGGATGGGGTTGGATGAAGTAGGGTTGGGAAAGACTCAGGTGGAACTGACAGTGCACTGTTGGGCCCAAATGGTCCACCGGGAATCAGTCCTGCTCTTACCACTTGCCATTACATCCTGTGTTTGTTGGCAGGCTGGTAAAATTAGGGATCACCCTCTTAGGGCAGGGATGAGGAGAAATGTTTTCTCTCAGGGGGTTGTCCGACTTTAGAACTGTCTGCCTCAGAAGGAGGCGGGCCATTGAATATTTTAAAGATGGAGGTAGATAGATTCTGGTCAGGTAAGGGCGACAGATGGGAATGTGGAATTCGAAACACCAAATGGATTAGACGTGATCTTTAAATTTTCATTTCATTCATCGTTTCATTTGTCCGCTTCTAAATCTCGCTTTCCATCTTGTATCCCCCGCCCACCTCACGAGGCCACATTCCTCAGGTTGTCCTTTGACACTCTGTACCTTTGTTCAGCCATTTCCACATTCCCATCTCTTAATGGACGCTATTAACACCATTCCAAGCCATTAGCACCACAATTTACATTCCCTTCGTCCTTTTGTCCATGTATGACATCTGGGTCAATTACAAACCCCCCCTTACGGTGTAAATCTTGTCCTATTTTCCTTTGTCTTCAGCTTTGATGAAGGATCACCCAGACTCGAAATGTTGGCTCTATTCTCTCCCCACAGATGCTGTCAGACTTGCTGAGATTTTCCAGCGTTTTCAGTTTTTGTTTCAGATTCCAGCGTCCGCAGTATTTTGCTTTTATATTGCTATGGGTCTGAATGAATAGTGGAGCAGACTCGAGGGGCTGAATGGCCTACTTCTGCTCTTGTTTCGTATGTACAATCAACCTGTTGAACTATATTATGAGTGCACCTTCCTCGGCCATCAAGTCCTGGGGTGGGATTGGACCTCATGGCTTCACAGCTCAGAGGCACGGGTGCGACACACCCCACCACAAGCTTTATACAACACTATTCAATAATCTGCAGCCTCACATTAATGTAGTTGACTCTTAACCAACCTCTGAAGTTGCACAAAGAAGTTCGTGGCTGGTATCCAGGGCGACTAGGGATGGGCAATATATACCAACAGTGGCCACATCCTGGGAATGGATTAAAGACTTTAGGCTTTATATTTACTCATTACCATGTGATCCTTGCTTCAATCTGTTACAGCTTTATAACCCAGACTGTTTATTGTAGCTGAATGACATTCGGGGAGACATGGATGAAATATCTGCTTATATTCTGCATTGTCATAGAAGTCATAGAAACCCTACAGTGCAGAAGGAGGCCATTCGGCCCATCGAGTCTGCACCGACCACAATCCCACCCAGGCCCTACCCGCACATATCTACCCGCTAATCCCTCTAACCCACGCATCCTAGGACTCTAAGGGGCAATTTTCAACCTGGCCAATCAACCTAACCTGCACATCTTTGGACTGTGGGAGGAAACCGGAGCACCCGGAGTAAACCCACGCAGACACGAGGAGAATGTGCAAACTCCACACAGACAGTGACCCGAGCCGGGAATCGAACCCGGGACCCTGGAGCTGTGAAGCAGCAGTGCTAACCACTGTGCTACCGTGTATTTAGAGATCTGTGCTGTTTTCATGCTGGTTAGGGTGCATTGACCCAAATAGGTGCCGGAGTGTGGCAACTAGGGGATTTTCACAGTAACTTCATTGCAGTGTTAATGTGAGCCTTACTTGTGACTAATAAATAAACTTTTTTTATTGAATGGTGAAACCCAATGATCGTTAGCAGCCAAGTAAGGCAATGTTTCTTAAAATAATAAATGAGTTTTTGCCTAGTTGTCGATGGTTGCAGATAGATGATGACTCCACTGTTTTTGCCCCCCGATTGTTAGAAACGTAAAAACATAGAAAATAGGTGCAGGAGTAGGCCATTCAGCCCATTGAGCCTGTTCAAGGTGAACCATGCCCACTAGGATCGGTGACTAGAAGACATGGATTTAAGATGGTTGGCAAAAGAAACCAGAGGAAATGTGAGGAGAATTTATTATTTAGACTTGCTGAGTTGTTATCCTTTGGAATGCACGGCGTCAAGGATTCAAAAGAAAGAGTTTCAATATTAATACAAACCGTGGGTGGGATTTTTCAGCCCTCCCGACAGGTGGAATTTTCTGGTTCCGCCAATGGTGACCTCCCCCATCCCCCTCCCACGCGGCGGGATCCCCAGGGGCAGGATGGGCAAGTCATGCAAAATGTTGTAGACATTATCGGGATTGGGAGATCCCACCGGCGGCCAATGGCACTCTGCCTCCGCTGCCAGAAAACACATCGTGGGGGCAGGGGTGGGTGACATTGACACAACGGTTAGCGCTGCTGCCTCACAGCGCCAGGGACCCGGGTTCAATTCCCAGCTCGGGTCACTGTCTGTGTGGAGTTCGCACATTCTCCCCGTGTCTGCGTGGGTTTCTTCCGGGTGCTCCGGTTTCTCCCACACTCCAAAGATGTGCGGGTTAGGCGGATTGGCCATGCTAAATTGCCGCTTAGTGTCCAAAGATGTGTAGTTTAGATGGATTAGCCATGGGAAATGTGCAGGGTTACGGGGATAGGGCAGGGAAGAGATTCAGAGTGAGATGCTCTGTCAGAGAGTCGGTGCAGACTCAATGGGCCGAATGGCCTCTTCGGCACTGTAGGGATTTTATGATTCTATGGCTCTTCTTCGGAACTGAATCCATTTTTGTGATGTGGATTCTGGGATAAACGGTCAGTTCACTGAAGGGGAGAACACCCTCCTCTTCGAAATAATATCAAAGAATATGAATAACTGACGATCAACAAGGCAGATAAATGAACAAGACATTATTGAGGGAGAAAATAACCATACACAAGGCAGAGATAAGAATGCTTCCGAACTCCATTACTCCCAGACTCCAACTGCTGGAAATCCCTAGCTCCCGCTCTCGATTCACGCGCCTCACTGTGATTGGCCCAGTGGGTCATGTGATCCTCGATACCTCACCCCTTAAAGGGGCATGCTACCATAAATCTTTTATAAGTGTAACAAGAGGCGGCACCTCCAAAATTGCAGATCTCCTTCACAGCATTAGACTGGATTTTTGTGCTCAAACCCATGGAGGGACTTAAACCCTCTTGACTCAGAGGAAAGAGTACCACCCATTGAACCACAGCTGATCCTTTTTGAGTTCATCTTTCAAAAGGGAATTGGATATATATCTGAAAATCATGGAGTCATCGAGGTTTACAGCATGGGAACAGGCCCTTTGGCCCAACTTGTCCATGCCGCCCAGTTTTTACCACTAAGCTAGTCCTAATTGCCTGCATTTGGCCCATATCCCTCTATACCCATCTTACTCATGCAACTGTCTAAATGCTTTTTAAAAGACAAAATTGTACCCGCCTCTACTACTACCTCTGGCAGCTTGTTCCAGACACTCGCCACCCTCTGTGTGAAAATATTGCCCCTGTGGAGCCTTTTGTGTCTCTCCCCTCTGACCTTAAACCTATGCCCTCTAGTTTTAGACTCCCATAGCTTTGGGAAAAGATATTGACTATATAGCTGATCTGTGCCCCTCATTATTTTATAGACCTCTATAAGATCACCCCTTAGCCTTCTACACTCCAGTGAAAAAAGTCCCAATCTATCCAGCCTCTCCTTACAACTCAAACCATCAAATCCCGGTAGCATCCTAGTAAATCTTTTCCGCAAGGAAAGTTTTTTTCAATCCTCTGGGAAAAGAACAGGGAATGGGACTAATTGACTAATTGAGTGGGACTTTCAAAGACCCAATCAATGGGCTGAATGGCCTCCTTCTGTGTTGTATCAATGAGAAATACAAGAGCAAGAAACCCAGTCGGCATTCTGAAGATGCACTTCCTAAGTATATTGCTGGCTGGGTTATGGACATAATGTAGGGATAATGGACCAAATACAACTCTTCATTTTAAAAACCAGTACAGACATGAGGGGCTGAATGGCCTCCTTCTATGCCTATGATTCGATACATATTTAAAGGGATTTCTTTTGCTCACTTTTCTTGAGAGATAGAAGGTAGTTTCGCACCTTTTCCTTTCCCCTGCTGATGCTGTCAGGTGACATTCAATGCGGCTGAAGGCTCGGTGTGACCCCCCCAACCCCCCCCCCGCCCGCCGGCCAAGGAGACAACTCCATTTTGCGGTAAGCTTCAGTCCTGGGAGAGGTTTGACAAGCGTCAGCTTCATCCTCTGACATATGAGGCATCAGGACAGATTTACATCCTGCCGTTCATCAACCGAGCTGATGTGCTGTAGCCAATACCACTCTGTCCTTCCAGTGGGTCTGGCTCGCGATCAATAGTTTCATTATTCAAACCACTGAAAAATGCTGCTGTGCGTATTGACAGATTGTAAGTGGACAAGCGGAGCTACTTGCGTAATTCCAGAAAGTCTTTGGGCTTGTGCCCTTTCTATTGACTCCATATGTTGGCATCGCCCCTCCTGTCGTTTCCTGGGTACTGCTCCACATTACAATATGGGCGGCACGGTGGCACAGTGGTTAGCGCTGCCGCCTCACAGCGCCAGGGACCCGGGTTCAATTCCAGCCTTGGGTCACTGTCTGTGTGGAGTCTGCACCTTCTCCACGTGTCTGCGTGGGTTTCCTCCGGGTGCTCCGGTTTCCTCCCACAGTCTGAAAGACGTGCGGGTTAGGTACATTGGCCGCGCTAAATTCTCCCTCAATGTGCCTGAACAGGCGCCAGAGTGTGGCGACTAGGGGATTTTCACAGTAACTTCATTGCAGTTTTAATGAAAGCCTACTTGTGACAATTTAAACTTAAAAACTTTTAAAAAAACTTGACTGGCCATGCTAAATTGACCCGAGTGCCAGGGGGATTAGCAGGGTAACTGAGGGTTACGGGAATAGGCCCTGGGTGGGATTGTGGCCGGTACGGACTCGATGGGACAAATGGCTTCCTTCTGTACTGAAGGGATTCCATGATTCTATGATACGTCTCAATACTCGGTATGTGCCAGTCACTTTCATCAGATTTGGAAGAAGCCGCCATCACGGTCATTATTCTTTACACATCCGACTATTGAATGGAACCCAAGGTGTTTCCTCCTGGTTTCCCCTCACCTGGGGGCACAGGAGATGAAGATGATGGATCTGGGCTGCACTCTTATCCGGCCAAGCTAAATGGAAGTCACAGAATCCCTACAGTGCAGAAGGAGGCCATTCGGCCCATCGAGACTGCACCGACTACAATCCCACTCAGGCCCCACCCCCATAACCCTATTGCATTTACCCTAACTAGTCCCCCTGACACTAAAGGGCAATTTAGCATGGCCAATCAATTTAACCTGCACATCTTTGGAGTGTGGGAGGAAACCGGAGCACCCGGAGGAAACCCACGCAGACACGGGGAGAATGGGCAAACTCCACACAGTCACCCAAGGCTGGAATTGAACCCAGGTCCCTGACGCTTTGAGGCAGCAGCGCTAACCACTGTGCCATCTTGCCGCCCCATGTTGCAATATGTCGTACTGCTGTATGTTTACAGATTTTGTCAGGAACATAAAGATATTTGTGAATAAGGAAAACTTGTATAGAGACTAGCATCTCCCCCAATGGCTGCCCCAATCCCTGCCTGTCTTCCACATGGCTTCTAGATGTCTCATGCCCAAGAGAGGACTCCATCCCCTGGGTGATTACCCACTCTCTGTCCCAATTGGTCCCTCTAGCTAGGTGACCCTATTCTGCTGTGTTGTCCTTAAAGGGACAATCCTCAAAACTGTTTCACTGATCTCCCCCTGTCTTCAATTGCAACAAAGGCTGGTAGTCCCTTTATTAAATAACGGATTGGGGGCTGAAATGAAAAAACATGAAATGTTTGTCCATCGGTATTACCAACATCAATTTTGAGGATTATTTTTCATTTTCTTGGCCTAAAACTCCTTCCCTGGTTCATTGCGATTAGTGGTAAAATCCTATTGTATCATCTCATGCATAAGGCATTCGAATGAAATCTTGCCCCATGAATAGAAACATTCTAACAAGATCAGTCTTTCTTCCCTTAGATAATGATTCTGAATCTATATTATTTGGAGTCTGTTTCTCTTTGGGAGTAAATGTATTCCTTGAGTTATGAGTTCATTACTGGTGAACAGGAAGAGGCGATAATGGTTCCTGCAGAGGATACACCCAAATCAATCTCATCCAGGTTGCAACATGCAAGATCTGGTATTGCAACACTTAACATCGTGCTGCAGCAGTTATCAACATTGATATTTCATGAGTCATTTTGCAAGTATTTGGCTTCCCGGTAAAATCTAACATAACCAAAGGTGGTCATTGTTATCATTAGATGTTGCAAGTGTTTTCAATAACTTGACTGTTGTACTACCTGTCTCTTAACTTGTGCCAAATCTTCTTCCATCACCCCGGTGCTTGCTACTCTACATTGGCTCCCGATCTGGCAATGCCTCACGATCGTCCTCATTTTCAAATCCCCCCATTTGCCACTCTCTTTTGTGTCCCTACCTTCCTCCAGCCCTACAACACACTGTGTGTGTTTCCTCCCACAGTCCGAAAGACGTGCTGGTTAGGCGCGTTGGCCATGCTAAATCCTCCCTCAGTGTACCCGAACAGGCGCCAGAGTGTGGCGACTAGGGGATTTTCACAGTAACTTCATTGCAGTGTTAAGGTAAGCCTACTTGTGACCTAATAATAAAAATAAACTTAAGAGATAGAATCATAGACTTCCTACAGTGCAGACGGAGGCCATTCTGCCCAACAAGTCTGCACTGGCTCTCTGACATAGTGTCTTATCCAAGCCCCTTCCCCCACCCTATCCCCTTAACCCCGCACATGCACCATGGCTAATCCATCCGTAGCTAACCTACACATCTTGGGACACCAAGGGGCAATTTAACATGGCCAATCCATCTAACTCCCACATCTTTCGGACTGTGGGAGGAAACCGGAGCACTCGGAGGAAACCCACGCTGACACGGGGAGAATGCGCAAACTCCACACAGACAGTGACCCCAGCTGGATCTCCAATTTTGGTCTCAAGTGCACTGCCCAGTTTTCTTTACTGTGATATTGGCAATCATGCCTAAGCTCTGGAGTCTGTTTCTCTATTGGAGTAAATGTATTCCTTGAGTTATTAGTTCATTACTGGTGAACAGGAAGAGGCGATGAAGGTTCATAGAATCATAGAATCTCTACAGTGCAGAAGGACGCCATTTGGCCCATTGAGTCTGCACCGACCACAATCCGACCCAGGCCCTATTCCCGTAACCCCACATATTTACCCTACTAGTCCCCCCGACACTAAGTGGCAGTTGAGCTTGGCCAATCAGCCGAATCCGCAAATCTCTGGAGTGTGGGAGGAAACCGGAGCACCCGGAGGAAACCCACGCAGACACAGGGAGAATGTGCAAACTCCACACTAGACAGTGACCCAAGCCTGGAATCGAACTTGAACTGCGACTACCACTCTACTTCAAAAACACCCCCGAAAGCTTATCTTTTTAACCAGTATCTGTCCAAATATTGAGTATGTGGCTCATTGCAGTGTTAATGTAAGCCTACTTGTGACTAATAAATAAACTTTAACTTTACACACATTACTAGTCAAGGCTTCTGAAAAGGTACTGTAGTGACATAACCATTATACTACTGTACCCTTGGGTGACTGTGCAGAGTTTGCACATTCTCCCCGTGTCTGCGTGGGTTTCCTCCGGGTGCTCTGGGTTTCCTCCTACAGTCCAAAGATGTGCTGGTTAGGTGGATTGGCCATGTTAAATTGCCCCAGAGTGTCAGGGGGACTAGCTAGGGTAAATGCATGGGGTTATGGGGATAGGGCCTGGGTGGGATTGAGGTCGGTGCAGACTCGATGGGCCGAATGGCCTCTTTCTGCACTGTCGGATTCTTTGATCTACCTATCTCAGCCTTAAATATAGTCAATTACATATTCAACTTCTGTCATCTTATACATGAATGCACCCAGACTGTGTTAAGGTGGAAGGAGGTAACCATGCTGGTCTCCAAGATAAGACCATAAGATATAGGACCAGAATTGGTCCATTTGGCCCATTGGGTCTGCTCCACCATTCGATCATGGCTGATAAGTTTCTCAACCCCATTCTTCCACCTTTTTCCCATAATCTTTGATCCACTTACCAATCAAAAACCTATCTATCCCTGTCTTAAATGCACTCAATGACCTGGCCTCCACAGCCTTCTGTGGCAATGAATCCTACAGATTCACCACCCTCTGGCTGAATAAATTCCTCCTCATCTCCGTTCTAAAGGGTCACCCTTTACTCTGAGGCTGTTTTTTTATTATCCTCACATTTCCTTTAAATGTGCACTCTGAGCTCACCATGCTCCCCCAACTCTGGAAGGTTTTAATCTATGAATTCCTGCCAGCGATATCAATGAAGGACATTCCAGCGTGAGTTTTATCTGCAGTTTTGACGGAAGCACTAATTACTGTAATCCGAAATGGTGACGTAGATGCCATCCAGGGTCGGAAACAGATACGGAGGTCAGCTCCCATCTCAAGCGCAGTGACGTAGGGACCTGTTTTTTCCAACCACTGATTTTCCCGGACACACATTTAGTCCCTCTGCGTAATTTCTCTCAGTGTGGATTTTAACAGAGGGCTAACCAAAATGGTCATCTGAAACGTTAGGAATCCAGAGAGGGAATGTGGAAGCATTTATACGGAAGCAGGGTTGATTGGAAAATCTTCCACATAGCTTAGATTAAAACCTTCCATGAAATGTTTTCCAAAGGTGACGATAAATGGATTGGAGTCTTCCGATGGATGGAATCTCCCCGGTAGATTGGAGACCATGGGCGGGATTTTCCAGCCACACTTGCCCCAAAACTGGAAAATCCCGCCTGAGATTCGATTCGATTCCCGGCTCGAGTCACTGTCTGTGTGGAGTTTGCACATTTTTAAAGAGTTTATTTATTAGTCACAAGTAGGCTTAAATTAACACTGCAATTAAGTTACTGTGAAAATCCCCTAGTCGCCACACTCCGGCGCCTGTTTGGGTACACTGAGGGAGAATTTAGCACGGCCAATGCACCTAACCAGCACATCTTTGGAGTGTGGGAGGAAACCGGAGCACCCGGAGGAAACCCACGCAGACACAGGGAGAATGTGCAAACTCCACACAGATAGTGATCCAAGCCGGGAATTGAACCCAGTCCCTGGCGCTGTGAGGCAGTAGCGCTAACCACTGTGCCACCGTGCCGCCCCGTGTCTGCGTGGGTTTCCTCCCACAGTCTGAAAGACGTGCTGGTTAGGGTGCATTGACCCGAACAGGCGGCAGAGTGTGGCGACTGGGGGAATTTCACAGTAACTTCATTGCAGTGTTAATGTAAGCCTTACTTGTGACTAATAAATAAAACTTTAAAACTTTGAGATCAATGGACCTTTGCATGCGCCCCCCACCATCTTCCCCACCCCCAAGCTCGTTACGATTCCCATGGTGGGTCGGGATGGGAAAACACCCCTCCTCCCCCAGGTCATTTTTCATTCAGAACCAAGACTGCCACCCACTGAGCCATGGCATCCCCTCGGGTGGCAGAACGTTCAAGCTGCAATACATTTGCCATTGTGTTACTCAGACATCATTCAGGAGGCCCAGACTGTATCCAACATGGGTCCTTGGCGTTACTTACATACACACATAATATAAGTTGCACGGTGGCACAGTGGTTAGCGTTGCTGCCTCACAGTGCCAGGGACCTGGGTTCAATTCCGGCCTCGGGTCACTGTCTGTGTGGAGTTTGCACATTCTCCCCGTGTCTGCGTGGATTTCCTCCGGGTGCTTCGGTTTCCTCCCACTGTCCAAAGATGTGCGGGTTAGGTTGATTAGCCATGCTAAATTGACCCTAGTGTCAGGGGGATTAGTAGGGTAAATGTCTGGGGTAACAGGAATAGGGCCTGGATAGGATTATGGTCGGTGGGCCAAATGGCCTCCTTCTGCACTGAAGGGATTCTATGACATAAAGCAAAATGGTGCATTCAGGGCGATTGACAGCAGTTAGGGTTTGGCAGCCTGTCAATGAAAGGGTGATATTTCCACCCCAACTAAGATTAAACCCTGGCACAAGGCCAATGCCAACAATGGTACAGTGGTATTGTCACTGGATTAGTAATCCAGAGACCTGTTCTGGGGACGTGGGTTCAAATCCCACTACAGCAAATAGTGAAATTTGAGATCAACAAAAACCTAGAGTTAAACGTCTAAATCATGACCATGAAACCATTGTCGTAAAAACACATTTGGTTCACGAATGCCCTTCAGGGAATCTGCTGTCCTCACCTGGTCTGGCCTACATGTGACTCCAGATCCACAATGTGGTTGGCTCTTAATCGTCCAATTCATGCACTTAGAGGACAGAGTGAAGAATTGTAGATGAATTTGTGCATCGGATTCCACGGTTAGATTCCAAAGCTTGTATTTATTTGAGATGGGCAATAAGTACAGGTCCCAGTATTCACAGTAAATAAACTGATTTTATTACGATGGAGAAAAAGGTATTGATAATTGAAGCAAAACCACTCACTCGGTTCCCACGCTAGTTGGACTGAAGGAACAGATAATGATTATTTATGGAGCTGGAGGTAGAAAGAAAACATCTCTGTCAGTGCACATTACGGGGAAGAAATGTGCTTACTTCAGATTCCATTCCAATTCTTTTCCTGCACCTAATGGCACACTAAGGCAGACTTTTGTCTGTTTCCATAGCTAGTAATTCCCGGAACAGTTCATCAGGGGCTTATAACTTGAGGGGGCGCCATTCCACATCAAGCGTGGCTGATCAGGATCTCTTCTGCTCTTATCCCCAGCCATTGGCGCATTTGGAAGAATTTTGCAGGTTGCCACTCAACCTGTTTGGCCATGTTACGAGCGCACGTTCCTTGGCCGTCAAGTTCTGGGGTGGGACTTGAACCCGGAGCTCCTGGTTCACTGCGCCACAGGACCAGCTGCTTAATTCTGATGCTGAGATTTTGATGTCGTTTACTCCTGGATAATTCAAAATGGTTTCCTTGCTCAGAAAAATTCAAATAACCCAGCAGTTTGGGGGAAGCAAATTCTCTAAAATTAAAACACGCAGGGAAACATATTTGCACCCTTTTAACAAGACAATTCGAACTAAGCATCTTTGGGTTGAGGGGTTGACAGTGTCCAGGAAGAAATCAAAAGCAAAAAATCATAAGCTTTAAAATCTAACTGTGGCAATCTGTGCACAAATTCATCTACAATTCCTCTCTGGGGAAGGAAAAGGCCAATAGATCCATCAAGCCTGCCCCACACTGGTAATACAGCTGCTGAAACTTCAAGACTGGATACTTTCTACCATGTAGGAACTGTCCAGTCTTGAAGTTTCTACTATGTAGGGCGGCACGGTAGCACAGTGGTCAGCACTGCTGCCTCACAGTGCCAGGGGCCCGGGTTCGATTCTGGCCTTGGGTCTCTGTATGGAGTTTGCACATTCTCCCCGTGTCTGCTTGGGTTTCCTCCCACAATCCAAAGATGTGTGGGTTAGGTTGATTGGCCATGCTAAATTGCCTCTTAGTGTCAGAGGACAAGCAGGGTAAATATGTGGGGTTACAAGAATAGGGCCTGGATGGGATTATGGATGGTACAGACTTGATGGGCTGAATGGCCTCCTTCTGTACTGTAGGTATTCTATGGTATGTAATCTCCTGGGAATGAAATCAGAGAAAAACCTATGAGACCGGTTCTGCTCCGATAAGTGATAGGAGCAGAATTAGACCATTCAGCCCATCGAGTCTGCTCCGCCATTCAATCATGGCTGATAAATTTCTCAACTCCATTCTCCCGCCTTTTGCCCTTAACCTTTGATCCCCTTATTAATCAAAAACCTATCTATCTCTGTCTTAAATACACTCAACGACCTGGCCTCCACAGCCTTCTGAGGCAAAGAGTTCCACAGATTCACTCAGCCTCTGGCTGAAGAAAGTCCTCCTCATCTCAGTTCTAAAGGGTCATCCATTTACTCTGAGGCTGTGCCCTCGAATCCCAGTCTCTCCTACTCATGGAAACATCTTCCCCACATCCAGGCCTCTCTGTAAGCTTCAATGAGATCATCCCCTCATCCTTCTAAACTCCATCGAGTACAGACCCAGAGTCCTCAAACGCTCCTCATACATCAAGCTTTTCATTCCTGGGCTCATTCTTGTGAACCTCCTCTGGACCCTCTCCAAGGCCACCACATCCTTCCTTAGCCCAAAATTGCTCACAATATTCCTAAGGGTAATACGGGAAGAAAAATACTCGGGAAATCCTTCTCCAACCACCTCTGGCAATTGGAACGCCGTCCAGGATATCGTATCGAGCATTCATAAGTTGCGATCTCCACTGTTGAATTGTAGGTCTTGTACATCTAAAGAAGCGATTAGCACAATGAGTTGCCAATAAATCGGGAAGGAATTTCTGCTGACATCAGCATCCACACCTTATAAGGAAACTAACATCATTCAATTGCACATGAGGTAACGTCGGCTCAATATCGACTCCATTAGCTGCAATAATTAAATCCTGCAAAGGTCACGTTTGATTTTATAATGGATTTACATTTCCTAATTACTTTCCCTGAAGAATTTTGCAGACTGAGTTAATTTTTTTCTAGAAGTTGGTTTAATTAAACCATAACTTGCTTGCTGCAGCTTTGGTCCAAAGATGTGCGGGTTAGGTGGATTGGCCGTGTTAAATTGCTCTTTAGTGTTCTGGGGACTAGCAAGGCTAAATGTGTAGGGATAGGGCCTGGATGGGATGCTAGTCGGTGCAGACTTGATGGGCCGAATGGCCTCCTTCTGCACTGTAGGGATTCCATGATTTTATGGTCCAAACCTTAACAATTCTATTACTAGTGTTGCAGAGTAATTGATGAATATGCTTGGAAAACAGAACAATTATACATACTTAAGGTGTATGTTGTTATTTCTTAAACATGTGACATGCTTGGGACACTTCAGAAACTTGCCTCATGTGACCACCTGGTAACTGAAGCCCGCATTTAATTTGTGACAACTCATTCACTCATAAGACCATAAAACCATAAGACATAGGAGCAGAATTAGGCCACTCGGCCCATTGAGTCTGCTCCGCCATTCAATCATGGCTGATATTTTTCTCATCTCCATTCTCCTGCCTTTTCCCCATAACCCCTGATCCCATTATTAATCAAGAATCTATCTATCTCTGTCTTAAAGACACCCAATGACCCGGCCTCCACAGCCTTCTACGGCAAAGAGTTCCACAGATCCACCACTCTCTGGCTGAAGAAATTCCTCCTCATCTCTGTTTTAAAGGATTGTCCCTTTAGCCTGAGGTTGTGCCCTCTGGTTTTAGTTTTTCCTACTAGTGGAAACATCATCTTCAATTCTACTCTATTCAGTCCTCGCAGTATCCTGTAAGTTTCAATAAGATCCCCCCATATCCTTCTAAACTCCAATGAATACAGACCCAGAGTCCTCAACCTTTCCTCATACGACAAGCAATTCATTCCAGGGATCATTCTTGTGAACCTCCTCTGGACCCTTTCCAAGGCTAGCACATCCTTCCTTAGATGCGGGACCCAAAACTGTTCACAATATTCATGTCTGCTCTGCTTGAAGGCAGGTCCGTTGCTCTTTGTCTTATCCTGAACTGTTTGGTTCAGTGGTGCTTTGTCTATTGCGTGATGGGAGTTGATGGCCTAATGGTATTAGCGCTAAACTATTAATCCAGAAACTCAGCTAATGCCCTGGGGACCTGGGTTTGAATTTGAATTCAATGAAATTAAGAATCTACTGATGACCATGAAACCATTGTCAATTGTCAGAAAAATCCATCTGGTTCACTAATGTCCTTTAAGGAAGGAAACTATAATTGGTAATGGGTTGATGGGTTATGGGGAGAAGGCAGGAAAATGGGGATGAGGAGCATATCAGCCATGATCGAATAGCGGAGCGGACTTGATGGGCTGAATGGCCTAATTCTGCTCCTATATCTTATGAACTTATGAATCTTATGAACTTATGAAATCTGCTGTCCTTACCTGGTCTGGCCTACATGTGACTCCAGAGCCATAGCAATGTGGTTGATTCTCAACTGCTCTTCAAGGGCAACTAGGGATGGGCAATAAATGCTGGCCAGCTAGCAATGCCCATGTCCCATGAATGAATAAAAAAACCCTCCCAGGACCAGGGTCCCCCACCCTGGCCTTTGTAAGCTGCCATAGCACAATAGAATGGGACTATTACTCGGAGTTAAGTCATTGGCTGCGAAGAGATAACCTGTGATGTCCTGAGATTGTTATGGGAATATTCTACATGACTGCAAATTCTTTCTGACAAGCCCAACACAAGTCAATACCTTCCTTTGTATGCCCTGTCGCCGGCCTAGAAGGAGCATGTAATGGATGTTGGAAGAGGTGGATTACCCCAGGATAAATTGTAAGCTCCTTTAAGAGTGTGGAGTTGGGATCTTTCTATTCTATGAAGCTGTTCCAGGCCATGTCTACTGCTATGGAATTCAGGGTGAGTAATGTTGACATGCACTTAAATGTGCAATGTGTCTGTTCTGACCCTATTAGTGCCACCATTCACACAACCTGAGGCTAGGTGTTGGCACTGTCTCTTTGCTGCACTGATGTAAGAAGTCTAACAACACCAGGTTAAAGTCCAACAGGTTTATTTGGTAGCAAAATCCATTAGCTTTCAGAGCGCTGCTCCTTCATCAGGTGAGTGGGAGTTCTGTTCACAAACTGGGCATATAAAGACACAAACTCAATTTACAAAATAATGGTTGGAATGCGAGTCTTTACAGGTAATCAAGTCTCAAAGGTACAGACAATGTGAGTGGAGAGAGCATTAAGCACAGGTTAAAGAGATGTGTATTGTCTCCAGACAGGACAGTTCGTGACTCTTTGCAAGCCCAGGCAAGTCATGGGGGTTACAGATAGTGTGACATAAACCCAAGATCCCAGTTGAGGCCGTCCTCATGTGTGCGTAACTTGACTATCAGTCTCTGCTCAGCGACTTTGCGCTGTCGTGTGTCGTGAAGGCCGCCTTGGAGAACGCTTATCCGAAGATCAGAGGCCGAATGCCCGTGACCGCTGAAGTGTTCCCCAACAGGAAGAGAACAGTCGTGCCTGGTGATTGTCGAGTGGTGTTCATTCATCCGCTGTCGTAGTGTCTGCATGATCTCCCCAATGTACCATGCCTCGGGACATCCTTTCCTGCAGCGTATCAGGTAGACAACGTTGGCCGAGTTGCAAGAGTATGTACCATGTACCTGGTGGGTGGTGTTACATAGAACATAGAACATAGAACAGTACAGCACAGAACAGGCCCTTCGGCCCACGATGTTGTGCCGACCTTCATCTGAAACCAAGATCAAGCTATCCCACTCCCTACCATCCTGGTGTGCTCCATGTGCCTATCCAATAACCGCTTCTCACGTGAGATGATGGCATCTGTGTCGATGATCCGGCACGTCTTGCAGAGGTTGCTGTGGCAGGGTTGTGTGGTGTCGTGGTCACTGTTCTCCTGAAGGCTGGGTAGTTTGCTGCGGACAATGGTCTGTTTGAGGTTGTGCGGTTGTTTGAAGGCAAGAAGTGGGGGAGTGGGGATGGCCTTGGCGAGATGTTCGTCTTCATCAATGACATGTTGAAGGCTCCGGAGAAGATGTCGTAGCTTCTCTGCTCTGGGGAAGTACTGGACGACGAAGGGTACTCTGTCCGCCGTGTCCCGTATTTGTCTTCTGAGGAGGTCGGTGCGGTTTTTTGATGTGGCGCGTCGGAACTGTCGATCGATGAGTCGAGCGCCATATCCTGTTCTTATGAGGGCATCTTTCAGCGTCTGGAGGTGTCTGTTGCGATCCTCCTCATCCGAGCAGATCCTGTGTATACGGAGGGCTTGTCCGTAGGGGATGGCTTCTTTAACGTGTTTAGGGTGGAAGCTGGAGAAGCGGAGCATCGTGAGGTTATCCGTGGGCTTGCGGTACAGTGAGGTGCTGAGGTGACCGTCCTTAATGGAGATGCGTGTGTCTAAGAATGCAACCGATTCCGGAGAGTAGTCCATGGTGGGTCTGATGGTGGGATGGAACTTGTTGATATCATCATATAGTTGTTTCAGTGATTGTTCACCATGAGTCCAAAGGAAGAAAATGCCATCGATGTATCTAGTGTATAGCATCGGCTGACGGTCCTGTGCGGTGAAGAAGTCTTGTTCGAACCTGTGCATGAAGATGTTGGCATATTGAGGTGCGAATTTGGTCCCCATGGCTGTTCCTTGTGTCTGGATGAAGAACTGGTTGTTGAAGGTGAAGACATTGTGGTCCAGGATGAAGCGGATGAGATGTAAAATTGCATCTGGAGACTGGCAGTTGACGGCATTGAGTACTGAGGCAGTTGCAGCAATGCCATCGTCGTGGGGGATGCTGGTGTAGAGCGCCGAGACATCCATTGTGACGAGGAGTGCTCCTGGTTCAACTGCTCCATGTGTGCTGAGTTTCTGTAGGAAGTCCGTAGTGTCGCGACAAAAGCTGGGGGTTCTTTCTACAATGGGTTTCAGGATGCCCTCGACGTAGCCGGAGAGGTTCTTGCACAGGGTCCCATTGCCTGATACGATGGGACGGCCGGGTGTGTTTGCCTTGTGTATCTTCGGGAGGCAGTAGAGATCTCCAACGCGGGGAATACATGGGATGAGAGCACGGAGGATGCTCTGAAGGTCCAGATCAAAGGTCTTGATCAGTCTGTTCAGTTCACGGGTGTGTTCTTTGTTCGGATCTGCGGGTTGACTTGCCTGGGCTTGCAAAATCTCACTAACTGTCCTGTCTGGAGACAATACACATCTTTTTAACCTGTGCTTAACGCCCTCTCCACTCACATTGTCTGTACCTTTGAGACTTGATTACCTGTAAAGACTCGCATTCCAACCATTATTTTGTAAATTGAATTTGTGTCTTTATATGCCCAGTTTGTGAACAGAACTCCCACTCACCTGACGAAGGGGCAGCGCTCCGAAAGCTAGTGGATTTTGCTACCAAATAAACCTGTTGGACTTTAACCTGATGTTGTGAGACTTCTCACTGTGTTTACCCCAGTCCAACGCCGGCATCTCCACATCGTGACTGCACTGATGTGTCAGTCTAGGTGTAAGTCGTGTGGATTGAGCTCGACATACCAACTGAGGTATCAGTAATATAATGCAACTTTGGAACTAGTGTTTGACGGGAAACAGTCCAACAGCAGCGTCCTCTCCCAGGCCAACTTCCCCATCATCGAGGAGCTAGTCACTCAATACCAGCTCTGCTGGGCAGGACATGCCATTCGTAGACCTGGCACCGCACTCTCGAAGCAATTCCTCTCCTCAGAATTTGACCCCGGCAGGAGATTCCAAGAGGACAGTGTACATTTTAAAAAATTCATTCGTGGGACATGGGTGTCGCTAGTTGGCCAGCATTTATTGCCCAACCCTCGTTGCCCTTGGAGGGCAGTTGAGAATCAGCCACATTGCTGTGGCTCTGGACTCACATGTAGCCCAGACCGGGTAAGGACGGCAGATTTCCTTCCCTAAAGGACATTAGTGAACCAGATGGGTTTTTCCGACAATCGATTTCATGGTCATCAGTAGATTCTGAATTCCAAATTTTTTTATTGAATTCAAATTCCACTACCTGTCGTGGCAGGGTTTGAACCTGGGTCCCCAGAGCATTAGTAGAGTTTCTGGATTAATAGTCCAGCGATAATACCACTAGGCCATTGCCTCCCATGCCTAAAAGATGTGCTCACAGCACCCCTGGAGAGGTCAATGATCTCAGCCGACTCATGGGAGACCCTGGCTTGGGACCGACCCAAAGTGGAGAAGATCCAGGAGGCCATTGGACACATCGAGGGACTTTGTCGGGAACGTACAGAGGTGAAGTTGTGGAGGGAAAATGTACAAACCTCCAAACAGCCCGTCTACCCATCCCTTCCAGCACCACCTGCCCCACATGCAGCAGAATCAGTGGTCATACATTGAACTTATCGGCCATCTAAGAATTCAAAGCGGAATGGAAACAAATAATCCTCAACCCCAGGGACTACCTAAAAATAACTAGCTTTTGAACCATAGTTGGGCTTTCAAAAGTCTGAGGTCACGTACCAACTGACTCAAGAACAACTTCTTCCCTGCTGCCTTCAGACTTTTTGAATGAACCTACCCTATATTAAGTTGATCTTTCTCTACACCCTAGCTATGACTGTAACACTACATTCTGCACTCTCTCCTTTCCTTCTCCGCTATGTATTCTATGAACGGTATGCTTCGTCTGTATAGCGCGCAAGAAACAATAATTTTCACTGTATACTAATACATGTGACAATAATAAATCAAATCAAACTCTCTCAATTTTTACTTTTGATTGGCCACTCAAGGGCCTCAGGGCGAGTGGGCTTCTTGACACCTTGCCCGCCCACCGATATATGGGAGACAGGTTGGGGGTGGAAGTGGGCGGGGAGAGGGTGGTAAGACCAGCCACCCTGTGTTACAGGCCCTCATACATATCAATGGTGGACACACACACACAAAAAATATTGAGAAACAGAGCAGAATGTAGAAGCATTCGGAGAGCGAATCGGCGGAACTGAACAGCTTAACAACAAGCCAAACACAGTGTCTAGACACGATGGTTTAATAGTAGCCCTGCCCTAAATTCTAGTTCTGATTATTGAAGGTGCTCTTCCTACAATATAATACACCCGGTTAAAGCACGACATAGCACAGCCCTCCAGAGTACATAGAAATTAAGTTCAATCTTGCAATGCTTTGACATTCTACAGCAGCGAACAGGTACAAGACTGCATGACAAGTTTTCACAATACTGAGTAATTCCTGTAGGTTCTGACACCATGAGTCAATGTTCCATCTCTTGAGTAATGCAGCAAGTTCATGCCGAAATTGGCTGCGGTGCGTGCGGCGATAGTGGGGTGTTATTCTAAATGAAGACAGATATTGCATTTTTCAGCCGATTAAGATTTACCTCCCTCCAAAAGCGCCAACCCATCCACACATATCCTGAATGTCAGCTTGCTTGCATTTCTCTTTAATCACCATAATCTTTCTCGATAGTGATCCCTTCAGAAGCTGTACAGAAAGCTACGATATGGAGAAGAGATTATCGCGGCACGGTAGCACAGTGGTTAGCACTGCTGCTTCACAGCTCCAGGGACCTGGGTTCGATTCCCGGCTTGGGTCACTGTCTGTGTGGAGTTTGCACATTCTCCTCGTGTCTGCGTGGGTTTCCTCCGGGTGCTCCGGTTTCCTCCCACAGTCCAAAGATGTGCGGGTTAGGTTGATTGGCCATGCTAAAAATTGCCCTTAGTGTCCTGAGATGCGTAGATTAGAGGGATTAGTGGATAAATATATAGGGATCTGGAGGTAGGGCCTGGGTGGGATTGTGGTTGGTGCAGACTCGATGGGCCGAATGGCCTCTTTCTGCACTGTAGGGTTTCTATGATTCATATTTCTATGATCGCAGAGTGCCTCATACATTTATCGCTGAGCCCAGGACAATTATGACAGACAGTGTTCTCAGGAGCGCTCAACGCAGTTATCTTTCCTGAGGGTCTTAGAACTAGCCTCTCTTAGCAGATTTGCAATCACTTGACCTAATTTCTCTCGATGGGGCTTAGTGTCAAATTTTGGTCCAGCGACACCCCTGTGAAGCACCTCGGGATGTTTTACAACATTAAAGGTGTTATATAAATGCACATTGTTGCTACACCAGTAAAGCAAAACTTCCCAATTACAGCAAGGAGATGCCACCGCTCTGTGACACTTTAAAGTTTATTTATTAGTCACAAGTAAGGCTTACATTAACACTGCAATGAAGTTACTGTGAAAATCCCCGAGTCGCCACACTCCGGCGCCTGTTCGGGTACCAGCACGTCTTTCAGATTGTGGGAGGAAATCGGAGCACCCGGAGGAAACCCGTGCAGACATGGGGGGAGAATGTGCCAACTCCACACAGACAGTGACCCAAGCCAGGAATTGAACCTGAGTCCCTGGCGCTGTGGGGCAGCAGTGCTAACCACTGTGCCGCCATGTCACCCCACCCGTGGCATTTACGACCTTCTTTTCCCCTGCTTGGGGGCGCATGGGGGTCCTTGATTATGTTGGCTGCTTTCCCGATGCAGCGGGATGAGTATAGATGGAATCAATGGATGGGAGGTTCTCAACCAGACGGTTATATCACAGACACCCATATTCACACTAATGCATAAAGTCAAAACTACCACTCACTATTTAAATATCCTAATCCAAGATATTTCACACATTTTTTTTTAAAGAAAAATATTTTTTTAATGAGGAAGTTGAAGGTGATGATGAAACAGGTGAAACTGAGGAAGAAAGGTATTTTAATTAACTGACAAATTTAAGATTTGGGCTTGGATTCTCATTGAATAGTACCTGACTGAGCTCATATTACATGCTTAGCATTCACATTAACATCTGGAGCAGTCTCTGTCTGCAAGATTTTTTTCACGTTAATGTATTCTCAGACAAGGTCACATTCTCCCCACTGATGTCTACCAGGAAATAGCTTTCGAAAATGTACATCGAAATATAGTTTCCAAGGGCTTTCACTCTTCTTTCAAAGAAGCCAACTACCAAATCACTGCAAAAAGTGGCATAAATCATTGAATATCTGAATATCTGAAGTGGTTCATAGAATTATAGAATCTAACAGTGTAGAAAGAGGCCATTTAGCCCATCGAGTCTGCACAGACAACAAACCCACCCAGACCCTTTCCCCATAAACCCATTTACCCCGCTAATCCCCCTAACCTGCACATCTTTGGACACTTAGGGGCAATTTAGCATGGCTAATCCCCCTAACCTACACATCTTTGGACACTAAAGGGCAATTTAGCATGGCTAATCCCCCTAACCTACACATCTTTGGACACTAAGGGGCAATCTAGTATGGCCAATCCACCTAACCTACACATCTTTGGACACAAAAGGGCAATTTAACATGGCTAATCCCCCTAACCTACACATCTTTGGACACTAAGGGGCAATTTAGCATGATTAATCCCCCTAACCTACATGTCTTTGGATACTAAGGGGCAATCTGGTATGGCCAATCCACCCAACCTACACATCTTTGGACACTAAGGGGCAATTTAGCACGGCCAATCCATCTAACCTGCACATCTTTGGAGTGTGGGAGGAAACTGGAGCACCCGGAGGAAACCCACGCAGACACGGGGAGAATATACAAACTCCACACAGACAGTGACCCGAGGCTGGAATCGAACCCGGGTTCCTGGTGCTGTGAGGCAGCAGTGCTAACCCACTATGTCACCGTGCACACTTGTACAGAGTAAAAGACAAACGCTGACATGTTAGTTAATATAAATATCAGAAGGAGATAATACAAGTTCTGTGACAAATACCTTCAGTAAGAAGTCTCACAACACCAGGTTAAAATCCAACAGGTTTATTTGGTAGCACAAGGTTTCGGAGTGTTGCTCCTTCATCAGGTGAGCGAAGAGTTGTGTTAATGTAACACATTTACACATAATGACATCTCCACATCACAAATACCGTCCCCATGAATGAAACGCCCAATAACTGTCTCGGTCTTTATCTTGAACACACTCAATGACCAAGCATTCCCAACTTGCTGGGCTGGAGGGTTACAGAAATTCACAGCCCTTTGAGTGAAAAACGTCTCCTCACCTCAGTCCTAAATGGCTGGCCCTTCATTCTGAAACTAGACCCCTTGCCCTACACTCCCCAATCAGGGGAATCATTCTCCCAGCATCTGCCCTGCCAAGCCCCTTTATTTACTATATCGTGGTTTGCCTGTGTCTTAGCTCCCTCTATCCACCTTGGGATCATAACCTTTAATATTCTTGCCTGACAAAAATAGCTATCAATCTGGGCACGGCACGGCAGCACAGTGGTTAGCACTGCTGCCTCACAACGCCAGGGACCCGGGTTCAATTCCGGCCTTGGGTGACCATCTATGTAGAGTTTCCCTATGTTTGCGTGGGTCTCCTCCGGTTTGAAGTTTAAGTTTATTTATTAGTGTCACAATTAGGCTTACATTAACACTGCAATGGAGTTACTGTGAAAATCCTCTAGTCGCCACACTCCAGCACCTGTTCAGGTATACCGAGGGAGAATTTAGCATGGCCAATGTACCTAACCAGCACGTCTTTCGGACCGTGGGAGGAAACCGGAGCACCCGGACGAAACCCACAGTCCAAAGACGTGCGGGTTAGGTGGATTGGCTATGCTAAATTGCCCCTTAGTATCTAAAGATGTGTAGGTTAAATGGATTTGTGGCATAGTGGCACAGTGGTTAGCACAGCTGCCTCACAGCGCCAGGGACCCGGGTTCAATTCCCAGCTTGGGTCACTGTCTGTGCGGAGTTTGCACATTCTCCCTGTGTCTGCGTGGGTTTCCTCTGGGTGCTCCGGTTTCCTCCCACAGTCCAAAAGATGTGCGTGTTAGTTGCATTGGTCATGCTAAATCGCCCCTTAGTGTTCTGGGAAGCGTAGGTTAGAGGGATTAGCGGGAGAAATATGTTGGGTTGCGGGAATAGGGCCTGGGTGGGATTGTTATTGGTGCAGATACAAATGGCCTCCTTCTGCACTGTAGGGAGTCGATGATTCTAATCTCAGTGTTAGCAATGTTGAAATGGCCCACCCAGCCTCTCAACAGCTGTGGCCAAGACAATGCGGACATATCCCTGTTGCAGGGGAGAGCACTTGTCTATAACTGGAATAGATCCTTCATTGCCGCAGCGCTGCTCAGCTGACCCCTGATGGTTCAGGACTATTATCCAATGCAAGGGCAGGAGGAACAACAAAAAAGGCTCCCGCCCCCACAACCCCCACCGTGAGCAAAAATAAACAATTATTTAAATGCCCTCGGACACAATGAAGTGGCGAGCTGGCCCGGCCTCAACCCTGCCCCTGCCCCCCCCCCCCCCCCCCCCCCCCCCAACACCCACACCCACCGAACAGGAGCTGAAAACCTCATTGTGAAACTTCTGTATGCAGGGGCCTAGACGCTCCACAGATGACAAGTTGTGTTTCCACGGTAACCAGGCTTGGCTTGTTGAAGCCGTGACCCTCGTTCCCATGTTACAACAGTGGAATAATTGTATAATCTTCAGCCCATTGTTCGAGAGCCAATTCTCTCCTAAAGATTAAGTCCCGTGTGTATCACCACTTTCCGCATGCACATGGTTAGAGTAATGGCAATCGCTCAATAAAGTGGAAAAGGTAGCTTTGATTCAAATGCGTCAGTTTTTAAAAAGATGGGCTTTGCTATGCCGACTCCATTTTCCCCAAGACAATGGTATTTCACCCACCGTCATGAGTAAATCATTAATAGTACCCTTAAGGCTCTTACTTTTTCATTTGGCTAAGTATCCTAATTAAATCCAATGTCAAAACTGGCACCAGTCCCATTCTAGACCGTACATAGTCAATTATTTCCAAATCACTAAATGGAGAAACTTTGGTCTAAGTGTTTGGCACGATGGTGCAAAGTTGCTAACATAGTGTGATTAACATCAGTGGAACATGGTGTAGCTTTTGCACTGGGGACTACAGTTCTGGTGGCACAGTGGTTAGCACTGCAATCCATCAGGCAAACCAGCCTTCCATCCATTGACTCTGTCTACACTTCCCGCTGCCTCGGAAAAGCAGCCAGCATAATTACGGACCCTCACGCACCCCGGACATTCTCTCTTCCACCTTCTTCCATTGGGAAAAAGATACAAAAGTCTGAGGTCACCGACTCAAGAACAGCTTCTTTCCTGCTGCTGTCAGATTTTTGAATGGACCTACCTCGCACTAAGTTGATCTTTCTCTACACCCTAGCTATGACTGTAACACCACACTCTGCACCCTCTCACTTTTCCTTCTCTATGAATGGTATGCTTTGTCTGTATAGTGCGCGAGAAACAATACTTTTCACTGTATACTAATACATGTGACAATAATAAATCAAATCACAGCGCCAGGGATAAAAGCAAATTACTGCGGATTCTGGAATCTGAAACCAAATGAGAAAATGCTGGAAAATCTCAGCAGGTCTGGCAGCATCTGTAGGGAGAGAAAAGAGCTGACGTTTTGAGTCCAGATGACCCTTTGTCAAAGACAGGGACCTGGGTTCAGTTCCGACCTCAGGTGAATGCCTGCGTGGAGTTTGCATGTTCTCCCCGTATCTGCAGAGGTTTCCTACCACACTCCAAAGGTTAGGTGGATTGGCCATGTTAAATTGTCCCTTGGTGTCGGGGGAGGATTAGCAGGGTGAATACATGGGGTTACAGGGATAGGGCCCGGGTTGGATTGTTGTCGGTGGGCTGAATGGCCTGCTTCTGCATTGTAGGGATTCTCTGATTCCAGGTGCTGAGAGGTACAAGGTGTGTTGTAATTCTCCCCACTTTTATAATGTAGGAAAAACGGCAGCAAATTTGTGCACAGCAAGCTCCCACAGACAACAAGATGGAGTGCAGCTCCATTAACACTAACGAAGATCAACACAATCCAGGACAAAGCAGCTTGCTCGATTGGCATCCTCTCCTCCACCTTAAACATTCATTCCCTCCACCAGTGTCCAACCGTCACAAGATGCACTACAGCAACTCACTACAGCTCCTTACACAGCACCTTCCAAGTTATAGAATCACAGAATCCTACAGTGCAGAAGGAGGCCATTCGGTCCATCGAGTCTGCACCAACCACAATCCCACCCCAGGCCCTATCCTCATGACCCCATTCATTTACCCTCGCTAGTCCCCCTGGCACTAAGGGTTAATTTAGCTTGGCCAATCCACCTAACCTGGACATCTTTGGACTGTGAGAGGAAACCGGAGCACCCGGAGGAAACCCATGCAAACATGGGGAGAACGTGCAAACTCCACACAAACAGTGACCCAAGCCTGGAGTCAAACCCAGTTCCCTGGCACTGTGAGGCAGCAATGCTAACCACTGTGCCACCCATGACCTTGCCCTCTGCCATCTAGAAGGGCAAGTGTTGCAGATGCATGGGATGCACCACAACCTGCAACTTCCTCTCTAAGCTACACACTAGCCTGACTTGGAAATCTATCGCCGTTCTTTCACTGTCACAGGCCAAGTCCTCCAACTCCCTCCCTAACAGCACGGTGGGTGTACCTACACCAGATGGACCGCAACAGTTCAAGAAGGTGGCTGACCACCACCTTCGCGAGGGCAATTAGGGATGGGCAATAAATGCTGGCCTAGCCAGTGATACCCCTTGGAAGAACAAGGAAAGAATGATTAGGCTGGTTTGATATCCCTTTCCACCATAAGGCACTCTTTGGCATTCTTTGACACAGAGACTTTACATTAATGCAAATTGCTGTTGTGCATTCCCGATTATGGGTTAGAGAATAATCCAGATCCCAAGGACAGAATGGTCTATTTGGCCCGCTCATGCATACCTCCTAACAGCTGATTCAAGGATGGTGTTGGATGAGGGTCCAGGGAGTAAGAAGTATTTAAATATCGATTAATCATATCTCTCGGATCAAAACACAGCACCTACAATGCTTTTGATTTACAGTGACTATTACGGTCTTACACAGACAAATGCCATAGCCATTCTGTTCTTTGCAAAGTTCCTCCAGCAACATTAGCACTGCTGCTTCACAGCTCCAGAGACCTGGGTTCGATTCCCGGCTTGGGTCACTGTCTGTGTGGAGTTTGCACATTCTCCTCGTGTCTGCGTGGGTTTCCTCTGGTTGCTCCGGTTTCCTCCCACAGTTCAAAAATGTGCGGGTTAGGTTGATTGGCCATGCTAAAAATTGCCCTTAGTGTCCTGAGATGTGTAGGTTCGAGGAATTAGTGGGTAAATATGTAGGGATATGGGGGCAGGGCCTGGGTGGGATTGTGGTCGGTGCAGACTCGATGGGCCAAATGGCCTCTTTCTGTACTGTAGGGTTTCTGTGATTCTGTGACATGAATGACGAGGTAATCTGTTTTTGACAATGTATGTTGAGGGATCTTGTTGGCCAGGAGAACTCCCTTCACTTAATCACTCTGGCTGATATCATGTTTGAGATCCAGCCTGATCTACCAGCAGAATCTGGACACAGTAACCTGTTGTCCAAACATGTCCCTAGGGTCCTGACCAATGTTTATCCCTCAACCAAAATCTGAAACTGATTAAAAGCAGAAAATGCTGGAAGAACTCAGCAAATCTGGCAGCATCTGTGGGGAGAAGAAAACAGAGTTAATGCTTCGAGTCCAATTTAACTCTTCTTCGGAGCTGTCTTTTGCTTTTATCTGAAACAGGTTATTTGGTTATTTTGATGTTGTTTGTGGGAGCTTGCTGTGCACAAATTTACTGCCATTTCTCCTACATTATAAAAGTGCCAACACTTGAAGAAGTATCAGTTTTGTTGTTCAGTGCTTTGGGATGTTCTGAAGAGCACTGTACAAGGCTTTCTTTTCTCCAAGGTGAGTACTTAGTTGAGAAACACATTACACAACACCCAGCTGACAATGAGTTTTAAATTTCCATTCCGTCCCAAAGTGCCAGGAGTATGAACGAAAAGAGGAGGAAACAAATGTTGCCATTGCATGATGGTTCCTTTGGATTCGGAGCCAAAAATTTCCAAGCACCTCCCAAACGCACATTTCCTGCAGCAACAGTAATTAGCTCCTGATAGATGGATGTTTATAGCAGAGACTTAGTGGGCTTCAAAGAATAGGCCAATTCGTCCTTCACACGAGAATCATATACTCTGGGTTACATGGTACAACATGCCTGGAAGAATAAAAACGTGTATTATCTGCCTTACGGGAGATCTGTTAATAAGCTATGATTTCAATTTCAATTCTCCATTATATTCTAAACCTCATACAGGAAATGAACTTTCTCCGGGTGCTCCAGTTTCATCCCACTGTCCAAAGATGTGCGAGTTGGGTGGATTGGCCATGCTAAATTCCCCCTTAGTGTCCAAAGATGTATAGATTCGGTGCACTCTGTTTAACGTTTATTTATTAGTGTCACAAGTAGGCTTACATTAACACTGCAATGAAGTTACTGTGAAAATCCTCTAGTTGCCACACTCCAGCGCCTGTTCAGGTACACTGAGGGAAAATTTAGCATGGCCAATGCATCTAACCAGCACATTTTTTGGACTCTGGGAGGAAACTGGAGCACCCAGAGGAAACCCACGCAGACATGGGGAGAACATGCAGACTCTGCACAGACAGTGACCCAAGCCGGGAATCGAACTCGGATCCCTGGTGCCGTGAGGCAGCAGTGCTAACCACTGTGCCACCCCTGGAATATTCTTCCTAAATCTCTACCCCCTTAGGACTTCAATTCATTCCCACCTCCTGATGATCAACCTTTCAGACATGTCTCCTAAAGTTTTCTTTGGCTCAGTATCCATTCTCAGAAGTCCAACCGCGCCTGTGAAGCATTTTGGAAAAGTGCTAACATAAAATTGCTGTTGAAGACTGATTTTGGACTAAAGTCACAGCCTTCTGACAGGGAAGCAAAAAAATGCCACCAATAAGCCAAGTTGGCACCAAGTACAATTCTGATGCAAGTTAGGAAGTGTTGATTAGCTGACATTGTGGTTGCTATTTAAATGCACAAGTGTTGTGGCAGGAAGGTTTGCCAGTCGGCTGAAATGAACTAGAGCAAGAAGTTGCAGGATTCAAGCAGGAGAATGTGTGCAGAGAAGTGGTTCCATTCAGGAGAAAGAGTAGAATTTGGAAGTAGCACTATCCATAAGATTATAGTCAAACTATTAGCATTGAATAGCAGATATGGGTCGGCGCAGTGCACAATGGTTGGCACTGCTGCCCCACAGCTCCAGGGCCCTGGGTTCGATTCCCGGCTTGGGTGACTGTGTGGAATTTGCACATCCTCCCCGCGTCTGTGTGGGTTTCCTCCGGGTTCCTCCCACAGCCCAAAGATGTGCGGGTTGGGTTGATTGGCCATGCTGAATTGCCCCTTAGTGTCCCAGGACGCATAAGTTAGAGGGATTAGCAGGGTAAATATGTGGGGTTACGTGGATAGGGCCAGGGTGGGATTGTTGTCGGTGCAGACTCGATGGGCTGAATGGCCTCCTTCTGCACTGTAGGGATTCTATGTGGGAACACCACCACCTACAAGTTCCCCGCCCAACCACTCACCATCCCTGACTTGGAAATATATCACCACTCCTCCATTGTCAAGGGGTTAAAATCCTGGAACTCCCTTCCTAACAGCACTGTGGGTGTACCTACATGTCATGGACTGCAGTGTTTCAAAAAAAGGCGGCTCACCACCACCTTCTCAAGGGGCAATTAGGGATGGGCAATAAATGCTGGCCTTGCCAGCGACACCCACATCCCATGAATAAATTTAAAAAGTGACAACTGACAGGTTTACTGATACATAAATGATCTCATTTGTTGCGAAAAGTTCATTTTTCATCTCTTTTTATTGATTTGACATACATCACTACACAGATATAAGTAGAATAGCTTCTTCCTTTTAGCTTCTACAAGATCAAGAAATAACAGCAAGTCCTCACTCACCGAGAGCGAGACTATTTTTAATAATGTCAACCTATACTCCATGACATTTTCAGAATAAGCTCCTCACAAGCTTTGTGTACATCAGTTATGCATAAAACTAAAGTGAAAAGATCAGCAAAAGGATATAATAAATTAACCAGACGCTTGCCTGAAATGTCACAAGTCTGTCTGACTTAATGCAACAATCCCCATATTTCTATCTTTGTGTAAAATGTTCAATACTGTCTGTGTCACAGATCATAAAATGCCACCGGATTGTCAAAACGTAACGGCAGTTAGCGTATTTGGATGAAATGGTTGGGTCTTTCTTCCGGTTCTGCAAAAACAGTGGGTGGCACAGTGGGTTAGCACTGCTGCCTCACAGCAGCAGGGAAGCCCCGGTTCGATTCCCGGCTTGGGTCACTGTCTGTGCAGAGTCTGCATGTTCTCCCCGTGTCTGCGTGGGTTTCCTCTGGGTGCCCCGGTTTCCTCCCACAAGCCAAAGATGTGCGGGTTAGGTGGATTGGCTGTGCTAAAGTGCCCTTTAGTGCCAGGGGGACTAGCTTGGGTACATGCAAGGGGTTATGGGGATAGGACCTGGGTGGAATTGTGGTCGGTGGGGGCTTGATGGGCCGAATGGCCTCCCTCGGCACTGTAGGGATTCTATGATTCTCTAACAGTTAGCAGGCACAGGCATGGTGGGCCAATGGGCTGCTTTGAGATGCAGGACGATTCTATGAACTTGATCTCAGGGATGCTCGACAATTGTTACTACTCCATCCAGCCATTTTGGGGAGAATTTTCCCCCCTGCCCCCCCCTCCCACTTTGTGTCCCTTCGACGCCTAATAATTCACCCATGACTTAACATCTCTATCATTCATCAGATTGCATCATCCACATTGTGTCATAGAATCCCGACAGTGCACAAAGAGGCCATTCGGCCCATCGAGCCTGCACCAGAAACAATCCCATCCGGGCCCTATCCCCGTAACCCCCACGTATTTAACCTGCAAATTTCCCTGACACCACGGGGCAATTTTTCACGGCCAATCCACCTAACCGGCTTTGGGAGGAAACCGGAGCACCCGGAGGAATCCCACGCCGACACGGGGAGAACGTGCAAACCCCACACAGACAGAGTCACCCGAGCCTGGAATGGAACCCGGGTCTCTGGAGCTGTGAGGCAGTGGTTCTGACCACTCCGCCGCCCATAGACATTAGCAGAAAGCTAAAGGCACCGGCCCACACAAAAAAAATAAAACAAACTTGACAAAGAGTTTCATCCCACAGGGATCGAAGTACGAAATTAACAGTGACAATGAACAGCTGCATTATAAAAAAAAAGAGGTTGACGAGAGGCAACAAGAAGACATTCAACGTTTCTTTGGGCATGGGCGAAACACTGTAATCGGTATGACTTGGAACCCGTTCAGCCTTACTGCCGTGTATATATGCCGCTTTGGAACAAAAATCAATCTTGCACATTAACCTGCATCAAGCAGGCAAAGCCCGAAGCACGCAATACTCAGAAGTGGTCAGTGCCTGAATTCAGAATGAACCATGCAAAGCAATCGGAAATAATTCTCTGGCAGTCACTTCAACTGATGTACTAATTCATCCCAAACTTGAAATAGGGGAATTGCTTCGAAAGCGCAATAGATTAATTCAGCTCCTCCGTCAGTTCAACGCGCAAAATAGTTTGCTTCACTCTGCGTGAAAACTCTTGAGGGTGGCAATTGGTGTAATGTGTCACAATCAATAATTGTGTCGCAATCTGCCAAGACTTGGGGCGGCATGTGGGGAAGAGGCGCGAATCAGTGGTTCATTCCATGGGTAACTTGACAGCGAGATCTGATGCCTCGTCGTAGAATCTCTACAGTGCAGGAGGCCATTCGGCCCATCGAGTCTGCACCCACCACAATCCCACTCAGGCCCTGTCCCCATAGCCCCATGCATTTATCCTATCTAGTCCCCCTGACACTAAGGGGCAATTTAGCATGGCCAATCCACCCAACCTGCACATCTTTGGACATTGTCAACATGTTAATTCCACTATTTTTCCCGTTGTGGAATTTATACACAAATTAAAGAAAGTTGGAGATTTAAATGGAAGTGGCTCTATTGTTAACGCGATGACAGAATGGTTCTAGTAGCAATGTCCTCCTCTTCCTTCAGGTATCATGCCCTAAGAGACCATTGGACTTCTGTTGGATTTGTCCGTGATCACTCTTGGCAAAGCACCGCAGTGGTTGGTTGTTGCCTTCCTCTGTATGGCTGACTGGGAAACCTCTCCGCTCTTTACGGACTGCTATCAGGCACATTGGAAGGATTTACAGGCTGATAAGCAACCCATATGGCCATGTTATGAAGGCACCTTCTGCGCCCATCAAAGTCCCGAAGTGACTTTTTTTAAACCCGGAGCCTCTGGCTCAGAGGTAGGGACTGAATCATAAGACCTCTACTCTAGTGATGTACTGAACTTAAAGAAATCATCCCTCTCAACGTTGTCCTCACTAAACTATGACAACTGCAAAAGAAAAGCTACAGAAACTATTTCACGAGTGCCGGGTAAATTCTGTGCTATACCTCTGAACACATGCTCACGTCAAACTGTAGTTTTCTTCAGTGATTTAAGATCTTCCTCTACTCATACAAGAGTTATCTTAAATCATCTCATTCTTCTTACCAGTCTCTTGCTACCTTTCTTGGTCATGCCTGGACTGCAACCTATTTATACTTTGTCAAAAAAATAGTCAAAAATCACAACACACCAGAACCAGTCCTTTTGATTTATGGGGTTAATAAAAATTATACCTCGACGGCAAGATTCATATTTCATGAAGCTTGGAAAATGACTGAAAACCTGAGATAAATTGAGCTACTGACAGTTTTCAAGTGGAGCTCTGGTCTCCCTCAGGCACCAATTAACCCTGCTCCAACATCGACACTGTCAATCACCGGGAAGCGTACAAGGAACCCTGAAGCACTATACCCCCAGCGACCAAATGATAAACGATCGAGTAACCTTGAGAAGGCAAGAGGAAACATTTCCGAGTTGGCACATAATGAATCTTCAAGAAGGTCCACAATGGCAGCTCCCAAGGTACCAATACAGACGGCATTGCTCAAGAACGTTTTTGCAAACATATTTTTACAGCCTCTTCTTCCCCCTTGTTGCACCTTCCTTCCAGATGAATGCAAAAGCCAGATATAGTTTTCGCTAGTACAATACGCCATTAAAAAGCATGTTTCAGGAGTGCAAACTCTTCTGCTTTGAAGTTACAGTGTGAATATTAATTATCCAATCTGTAATACACTAAAAGGTCTCCTATGTTATAAATTTCTATGCTCCCATTGAATGTGGAAACTGCTTCGGACTATAAACACTTGCGTTAGTGTGATATGTCTGCACTTCTAACAGTGCAAACCTAAAAAATATATATTGAAGAATTTATTTTATTCATTCGTGGGACATGGCTGTCGCTGGCTGGGCCAGCATTTATTACCCATCCCTAGTTGCCCCTTGAGAAGGTGGTGGTGTCCATGTGCTGTAGGTTGATCCACAATGCCGTTAGGGAGGGAATTCCAAGATTTTGACCCAGCGACTGCGAACGAACGGCGATATATTTCCAAATCAGGACGGTGAGTGGCTTGGAGGGGAACTTTGCAATAAAATTGTCGATTTCAAATGAGGATAATTTACACTGGCATGTCATAGTTTAATTGTCCCTTCAACATCTGCTGAGGCATCACTGAAGACTACACTTGGTCTTAATTCCATGTGGAAAGATCAGGACAGGTCGGCGTGTGGGAAGGAATGCGACAGAAAAGTCAGGTTAAACTTACATTAAACCATGGTTCGCCAGACGTTAGCTGAGTTTCTGGATTAATAGTCTAGAGATAATACCACTAAGCCATCCCTTTAAAGGGGAAGCAAGATAAATACATGAACATAATATGTAATGTTTTAAGTTTATTTATCAGTGTCACAAGTCGGCTTACATTAACACCCCAGTGAAGTTATTGTGAAAATCTCCTAGTCACACCACACTCTGGCGCCTGTTCGGGTACACGGAAGGAGAATTTAGCATCACCAATGCGCGTCTTTCAGACTGACGGGGCTCATTTGGAATATACATCTATTGGGCCAAATGACCTGCTACTGAGCTGTCATGCTCATGTCAAATCCTGTAAAACAGAAGGCGTTTACCGCATTTAGAAGGTTAAAGAGAGGGAGACACCAAATTTGATCTAAACTCTAGTGTTGCAATATTAAGTGTAATTTAAAGACACTTAACTCTCTGTACAAGGGGCAGCTGGAGAGGAATTACAGAGATTAGTCCAGGCTTGCAGCATCACTGGCCCTCTGTCGCACACCCATTTCGCGTGGGAACATCTTGCATGGATTGAACTTCAATTCCCAAACCAGACATCCCTCAAAAGGTGAAACAAGTCTTAAATCTGATAATTAGCACCATTTTTAACACAACGGAAATGTCGTGCGTGCCAGACCACTTAAACAGCTTACTAGTTTATTCAGTTTGAATGCTTCTTCCCCTGCCCAAACAATGGAAAACAGCCTGTTTTTGGGTAAATTTGAACAGGATAAATATGAAAAAAGAGATTTTAAAAAGTAGAAAAGTTGCTTCCAATAAAAATATATCTATATATAAAAGTGTCAATGAAGTATATGATAATTAAATTCACAAAACTGGTGGTAGTGTTTAACCAGCGGCCTAATTCTCAAGCAGCAGTCGCAGATGTCCTTAGTCCCAACGTTAGTGTTTGATCCTCTTTGACATTATTTGATGAACGTAGTCCCACAGTTTATTTGGGTTGGTCTCATTCTGGTGAATCATAGTGCTCAGGGCTTCGGCCTGGTCGAGGCTCTGCCAGTAGTCCTGCTGCCACATTTGTTTCCAGCTGCAAGAGAACATCAAATAAAGTCAGAGGGTTTGGTGGGGCGGTGGAAAGGGTCAAGAAGAAATAGTTTGGTTACTTAATCTTGCAGAGCAATCCTGAACTGGTAACAGAAGACAAAGGCTCGTGCATCCAATGAGATCATAAACCATTCCCAGGTTTGTCCCCACTGTCTTAGCTGTGTTGAAGTATGAAGAGCTTCCTGCCACCATTTCCACGTTTACCCATTGTCACATCCCCCCCACCGCTTGCACAGCGATTGTGGTTTTGATCAACGAGGGCCATTCTAGATTTGTCTTGTCCATATCATTTACTACCTTAGGAACATAGGAATTAGGAGCAGAAGTCGGCGAATTCAGCCCTTCGAGCCTGCTCCGCCATTCAATCAGTTCATGGCTGATCTCTCCCTGGTCTCAAATCCACCTCCCCACCTGCTCCCCATGTCCTTTCATCCCTTTTTTAAAGGTCAGAAATATATCTATCTCCTTCTTGAAACCATTCAATGATTCAGACTCCACCGCGCGATGGGGCAGCGAGTTCCACAAATGCACCGCCCTCTGAGAGAAGTAGTTCCTCCTCACCTCAGTTTTAAATCTACCGCCTCTCAACTTATACCTGTGACCTCTTGTTCAAGATCGCCCCATCAGAGGAAACATTTGGTCTATATTTACTTTATCAATCCCTTTTAACATTTTACATACCTCCATCAGATCCCCTCTCATCCTTCTAAACTCCAGCGAGCATCAGCCCAAATTATTTAATCTCTCCTCGTACATCCAACCCTTTCATCCCCGGAATCAGGAACCTTAAATGTCTCAATTAAGTTTTCCCTTTTCAAGGGCAAAAAGCTCAAGTTTATTGGCTCAGATACAATTAACACTTACCCTTAAATAATAATGTACATAATTAGTAGAATTCAAATGACACTTGGCTAGTTTTGAATTATTTTATAGGTTAGGCAGAGAACTGTACTGTCAAGCTTTGGCAGAAAATGTGATGCAATTAGCAGCTTGCAGCCAAGGTAGACATTTGAGTTTTAGATTGTATCGTGAGCACTATTTTTAATGAAATGAAAATGTAGGGTGGTCTCTAGTAACCTAGTTCACACGCTGGAAACAAGAGACTAATAGCAATCAAATTCATTAAAATGAAATGATGCAATGACATTCTATAGAAATGCAAGTGTTTTTTTCTACAAGACAATCACAGAAATCACACAGTGCAGAAGAGGCCCTTCGGCCCATCGAGTCTACACCGACACATGACCTTCCCACCCAATCCCGCTTGCCAGCACTTGGCCCATAGCCTTGAATGTTATGGCGTGCCAAGTGCTCATCCAGGTACTTTTCAAAGGATGTGAGGCATCCCGCCTCCACCACCCTCCCAGGCAGTGCATTCCAGACCCTCACCACCCTCTGGGTAGAAAGGTTTTTCCTCAACTCTCCCCTAAACCTCCCACCCCTCACTTTTAACTTGTGTCCCCTCGCAACTGACCCTTCATGTAAGGGGAACAGCTGCTCCCTATCCACGCCCCTCATAATCTTGAACACCTCACATGCACCCATCTTTGCAAAGCCCCACAGTCTTTCTGCTCAAGAATTGACATCATCCTCAATCCTCTCACTTGGCCCCTACCTGAGCAATCCTTTCCGCTCACACAGCCCTCCCTACCTACACTATCCTCTCTCCTGACGACCTTGTCTCCAGCCTATTAGAGTCAACAGCGATGCATTTCTGTAGGGCTTCTTCAGCTTTGCTGATGCAAAGCAGGTTCCCACCAAATTTAAGGCAGTGGAAGGGAAGCCCCACAGAATTTCACCCCAACTACAAGTCTGGCCTCTGAAATTTTACCTGCAAATCCATCACTAACTTCCTCCTTTCAAAAACCTATTCAAAACTAATTGATTGCCCCATTCTGTTTATCCCCCCTCCCCCCCAGCTCAATGCCCACTTTTTCTCTTTACACACAGTGAAATATTTTCCTGATCACTGAATAGGTACAGAACAGTTAGATAGTCTTCACTGTCTCAACTGCAGGTTCCAGCTTATGGATCAAAATCTATGTCCTTTTGTTACTGATTCCCATCGGTGGAAAATAGTTTTGCCTTATTTACCCCATCAAACACCTCATAAACCCCCTTGCGGTTGCATCCTCCGTAACCTACTCTGTTCTAATGAGAACAATCCTTAGAGAGTCTCTAACCTCTCTGGGGTGGCACGGTGGCACAGTGGTTAGCACTGTTGCCTCACAGCGCCAGGGACCCGGGTTCAATTCCTGGCCTTGGGCAACTGTCTGTGTGGAGTTTGCACGTTCTCCCTGTGTCTGTCTGGGTTTCCTCCGGGTGCTCCGGTTTCCTCCCACAGTTCAAAGATGTGCGGGTTAGGTGGATTGGCTATGCTAAATTGACCCTTAGTGTGAGGGAGACTAGCTAGGGTAAATGCATGGGGTTATGGGGATAGGGCCTGGGTGGGATTGTGGTCGGTGCAGACTCGATGGGTCGAATGGCCTCCTTCTGCACTGTAGGGATTCTATGCTTCTATAGAGCTGAAGTCTCTGAGCATGTTGGTACATCTCCTTTGCACCCTCAAGGGTTTGACATCCTTTGTAAAAAGTGGTGCTGGAATAGGACACAACACTCTGGCTGAGACCTGAGCATTTAGTAAGGTTGAGCAGAGCTCCCTTGCCTTTGTCCCGCCCATGTCTCTACAAAACAAGGATCCTGTTTATGCCAAACAGCCCTATCAACTTGGCCCAACACCTTCAAGATTTGTGTACGAGAACCCCTCAGCCTCTCTGCTCCTGCGTTGCCTTTTAAAATTGTAATTCGTGATAACTCATCATTAGCATGTTAGATGCATGAACAAAACACATAATTAGATCACAATTGACCGAGCAGCTTTCTATGGAGGTCAGTTAACATGTCTGGACAAGTGCACTTCATGGAAGTAGCAAGATTGCCACATATATAATGCTCATGAACCCTCTGTGTGGTAGCATCCTCCGTAAACTACTCTATTCTAAGGACATTGAACAATGGTTCAATGGTTCGCAGCTCTTTCTTTTGCGAACATCGACTTGCGCACTGCTTTCACCAATCTCTGCTCAGCATTCATCAAGTGTCCTTTGGCAACTATTGTGGTCTGTAACCCCCCAAACACCATTTTCCAACTATATTATGCATTCAGAGAATATGATTTCCCAAAAGACGGCAGGAACGCACGGAGATACTCTGCCTCTGCGTTTGAGGTGTAAAAACTTATAGTAGCAACGTTTAAGAGGCATTTTGACGCATACATGAATAGACAGGGAAGACAGAGATTTGGACCGCGTAGAGGCAAAAGGTCTTTCTTTAGTTTAGGAAGGCATCATGTGTCAGCGCAGGGTTGGTGGGTTGAAGGGCCTGTTCCTAGGCTGTACTGTTCATTGTATCCCATATCCGCCCCCCTCGACTTCTTTTCCTGCCCATTTGGATCTCTTTCCACAGGGTGGTTAGCACTGGTGCCTCACAGCACCAGGGACCCCAGTTCGATTCCCGGCTCGGGTCACCGTCTGCGTGGAGTCTGCACGCTCTCCCCATGTCTGCGTGAGTTTCCTCCGGGTGCTCCGATTTCCTCCCACATTCTGAAAGACGTGCTGGTTAGGTACAGCGACCCGAACAGGCGCCGGAGTGTGGCGACTGGGAGAAATTTCACAGTAACTTCATTGCAGTGTTAATGTGAGCCTTACTTGTGACTAATAAATAAACTTTAAAAACTTTATCTGTCTAGTTGGGAGTGTGTTTGAGCAGACTGTACATTCGCATGACAAATTCGAAATAAGCTCCATGACCCAAGGCACTGAGGTTTCTGTTTCCCCTTCCCCCATCCGCCCCAATGCATCGATTACCAGCCGATCCAAAGTCTCAGACCGTGCGTCTAGCATGTTTGAGATCGAATCCACTCCCAAATTCAACTCGCAATCCCCAAGAGATCAGCTTTCTGTTTCTTGCTCTCACCATTTCACCAAACCTAGGTTGGAATGAGAATCGTGGTTTGGACAATTCACCTGTAAACCGTTGTCACTGTCAATATAGGAGTCAGCCTATGTCACAGCGGCTACTGACAAAGCTGCTACCACTCCACACCGCCCTGTTTCTAAAAGCCTGTCTAAATGGCATAATGAATATTAATACAGGGTACATTGTATACTAGGAATCAGTTAGGTCAGTTGGAATCAGTTGGAATTCAGAAGGTCTTACAGAAACATATAAGATTATGAAGGGAATAGATAAGGTAAAAGCAGGGAGGTTGTTTCCACTGGTAGGTAAAACTAGAACCAGGGGGTATGGCCTCAAAATAAGGGGGAGCAGATTTAGGACTGAGTTGAGGAGGAACTTCTTCACCCAAAGGGTTGTGAATCTGTGGAATTCCCTGCCCAGTGAAGCAGTTGAGGCTACCTCATTGAATGTTTTTAAGGCAAGGATAGATAGATTTTTGAACAGTAAAGGAATTAAGGGTTATGGTGAGCAGGTTGGTAAGTGGAGCTGAGTCCACGAAAAGATCAGCCATGATCTTATTGAATGGCGGAGCAGGCTCGAGGGGCCAGATGGCCGACTCCTGCTCCGAGTTCTTATGTAGGTCAATTAGCTGGATGGCAACTGTGTGATACAGAACGATGCCAATAGTGTGGGCTCAATCTTTGTACTGATGGTGGTCGTTCATGAAGGCCTGCCCCCTCACCTCACCCCATGCTTGCAGAGTGCTGTCCCTCAAGCTACTTTGAACCAATTGCCCCTCTCTAAGAGAGATGCCGAGAGTCCGAATAGATATCTCAAGTAGCATTATGGGGTGGCACGATGGCACGAGCATTCTCCCCGATTCCTCCGGGTGCCCCGGTTTCCTCCCACAGTCCAAAATGTGCAGGTTAGTTGGATTGGCCGTGCTAAATCGCCCCTTAGTGTCAGAGGGACTAGCTAGGGTAAATGCATGAAGTTATGGGGATAGGGCCTGGGTGGGATTGTGGTCGGTGCAGACTCGATGGGTTGAATGGCCTCCTTCTGTACTGTAGGATTCTATGAGAGCCAGGGGGATAGAGGGGAGAGCCTGGGTGGGATGCTCTTTTGGAGAGTCGGTGCAGACTCGATGGGCTGAATGGCCTGTACTGCAGCGATTCTATGATTCTAAGGCTGGATTGTTAATAGAGTGAATGGCTTTGGCTGTTTAAAGGTGATTGTGATGACCGTGCCAGAATCTAAACTTTGACCATGCACAATTCAAGGTCTATCTTCAAATTATATTAAAATAATTGAAATGCATTTTTCTTAAACGCGATGACTCATCCATCCACCATGTTGGACACCCTAACTCACAAAATCCATTTTCTTTTGGAAAAAAAAGTTTCTCAGAGTCTTCAAAGTAATCTAATGAAAAATGACAATATAGGTTTAATTCAAATACAGCTGTACAATAAATTTAATCAGGCTCTTTTAATTAATTAGAATATTAACTGGAATAAGTACGTTAGCTTTTATACGTCGTGCTGCACTACAGACTGGAGAAACAGTTGAACAAAGAGCTATATTAAATGCACATCACAGAGATGCCATTCAGTCCAACTGGCTTATGTTTATGCTCCACGCAAAGCCTTATTTAAAGTTTATTTACTAGTGTCACAAGTAAGGCTTACATTAACACTGCAATGAAGTTACTGTGAAATTTCTCTTGTCGCCGCACTCCGGCGCCTGTTCGGGTCAATGCACCCTAACCAGCACGTCTTTCAGACTGTGGGAGGAAACCGGAGCCCCCGGAGGAAACCCACGCAGACACGGGGAGAATGCGCAACCTCCACACAGACAGCGATCCGAGCCGGGAATCGAACCCGGATCCCTGGTGCTGTGAGGCAGCAGTGTTAACCACTGTGCCACCCCTCTGTCCCCACCTCTGCTCATTTAACCCCATCAAACTTTACCATCTATTCCTATCTCCCTCCTGTGTTTATCTTGTTTCCCCTGTACATCTTAAGTGGTGGCAAATCCTACATTTCAAGCCTTACCACTCTCTGGGTTAAGAGATTTCTCCTGAATTCCCTACTGGATTGCTTAGTGACTTTCCTATATTTCTGGCTTTGATCGTTTTCCAAGTGGAAAGATCTACTCTTATTGTCCTATCAAACCCCTTCATCATCTTAAAAATCTCTACGAGGTCAGCCCTCAGCCTTCTCTTTGCTACAGAAAGAGTCCCAGCCTGTTGAATCTTTCCTGATCTAGTAAATCTTTTTGTGCATCTCATCCAGTGTTTCCACATCCTAACGCACGTCCCTGTGGAAATGCAACTCAGTGCTTGGTTTGCTTTTTAAGTGTCCTGATTATCCGACACGGGTGCTTTTAGTGATTTGTCAATCTGAATCCTTCAGTCCTTTTGCACCTCCAAAGGTAGAGGAGTCTAAAACTAGAGGGCAGAGGTTTGAGGTGAGAGGGGAGAGATACAAAAGGGTCCAGAGGGGCAATTCTTTCACACACAGAGGGTGGTGAGTGTCTGGAACAAGCTGCCAGAGGCAGTAGTAGAGGCGGGTACAATTTTGTCTTTTAAAAAGCATTTAGACAGTTACACGGGTAAGATGGGTATAGAGGGATATGGGCCAAATGCGGGCAATTGGGACTAGATTAGGGCTTTAAAAAAAAAGGGCAGCATGGATAAGTTGGGCCGAAGGGCCTGTTTCCATGCTGGAAACCTCTATGACTCCCCCCGCCCCGTTACAGGCCTTATTTTTCTGAGGAGCATGGAACCTCCTTATTCTTTTACTGAAGTGCACCACCACACGCTTATCCTTATTCAAATTCATTTGCCGATCACATGACCATTCTGCATTCAGAACCATAGAAAGGTTGCAGCACAGGAGGAGGCCATTAGGTCCATCTTGTCCATGCCAGCCCGAGGACACCCAGGCGCCCTTTCTAATCCCACCTTCCTGCACCCGGCCCCATAGGAAATCTGCCCTCTTTACCTGGTGTGGCCAACTGCCCTCTGCAATGGCCTAGCAAGCCACTCAATTGAAGGACAATGAATGCTGGCCTTGCCAGTGACCCCCCTCTCCCCATGAAACAATAAAAAGAGATAAAAAGCAGAGAGTTGGGAATATTTTCTGACAGTCAAGTTAGCCTTTGCTCTCCTCATGTGTTCGCTCAAACCAAATGTTTCACTTCTGTTCTCGATGAATCATGATAACAGGGTGACTTTGCAGTGACGAATGAAACTGGGTAGAGGAAAGCAGGCATTAAGTGGAAGCTTTCCAATTGATTTTTATTACAGGATGGGCAATTTGGCTAATGGACATTTTACGGGAATGAAATCTGGCTGCGTTAAATGATGGGGTGACTCAGTCTGAACAAACCAGTCCTGAACTTCTAAAATTAACAACTATACCTCTATAAATACAGGCAAGCCAGGTTTAATAGTACACTGCAGTAGAACAATAGCAAATAATTCATCTAGAGAAAAAGCTTTCTTGACAAAAGCAGGTCCCATAAGCATTCATACACTTAGCAGCTAAAGGGCAACTATTTTCTTACTTAAGAACATTTCCTTTCCAGTGTAGATTAAAGCCCCGTGTGGCTATATTTCTGGCCTCTGTATGAGAAAGGGCTTGCATCTATATAGCACTTTTCACAGACTCAGCACATTCGCAAGCATCTCACAACCAATGAAGTGCTTAAGGAAATTAGCAGTACTCCAGTCGGTAAGGAGAAGGAAGATAAGAGTTGGGTACCAAACTGCCACAGCCGGTGGGAAAAGAACTCCGATAGGCTGGTCAATGCGGAGCCATGGAGGAAATTACAGATGAACGCTCTCACTCCTGCGATGCGCTTCTGCTTTCCCGGATAATCATGGTGCTGAAGTCACCAGTGAAATTCCCCCTGGACCAATTGACTTATTGTGAGCAGCTATCATCTCTGACAGTACCTCCCATACCCGCGACTTCTGCCACTTAGAAGGACAAGGATAGCACCAGCAACGACTATAAGTTACCACCCAGAAGAATCCCAAACCACAAACTCTTGATCCCCTTATTCGTCCATTCCAATCAAATCATTAGGATTTTCAAGCCTAAATCTGCCGTCACCTTCTCACTCCTCTTGATTGGCCGTATCTAGGCCATTCTTTGGTAATTTCCCACACCTCAGCCCTCAACAGTATATTTTAAAAAATGTACGTTAGATCCTGAGGACACTTCACCGATATCCTATACTCTGTAATTCTAATTAATTCCACTAAGCAGCCATTCTGTATTAGATCAATCATTTGCTCCAGTCCAAAGCTGTCCAAATCCTTCCAATTTCATCTTCGACCATTTGACCAACACAACAGTTTTATTTTTAGTATCCAATCATTGTTGGGCTAATGTCCAATTTAATACACTTCAGTTACAACTCCCGACATCAGCCCACCATAACTCTGATCGACTACCTTCCCAACTGGCTTTTCAAATGCAAAGTAGCTACGGCCATCGCTGAAATAAACTGCGATGTTTTCTTCTGATACCTTTCATAGAATCGAATCCCTACAGTGCAGCAGGAGGCCTTTCAGCCCATCGAGTCTGCACCGACCACAATCCCACCCAGGCCCTATCCCCATAACCGCTTGCACTTACCCTAGCTAGTCCTCCTGACACTAAGGGGCAATTTAGCACGGCCAATCCACCTAACCCGCACGTCTTTGCATTGTGGGAGGAAACTGGAGCACCCGGAGGAAACCCATGCAGACACGGGGAGAATGTGTAAACTCCGCACAGACAGTGCCCCAAGCCAGGAATCGAACCCGGGTCCTTGGCGCTGTGAGGCAGCAGTGCTAACCACTGTGCCACCGTATCTTTGAAGCCATTCTGCAATGTTTGGTACGATATTAATCCGGTACATGAGAAATGTAACTTTTGGATGATTTTCACACTTTGTACTTCGTACAGTGAATACTGATCGAAGTCACCAGTGAAATAGCCCTGGAACAACGGACTTATCGTGGACGGGTATCACCTTTGACAGCACCTCCCAAACCCACGACTTCTGCCACCTAGAAGTTTAAGTTTATTTATTAGTGTCACAGGTAGGCTTACATTAACACTGCAATGAAGTTACAGTGAAAATCCCCACAAGGATACCAGACACATGGGGACATCATTCCCTGCCCATTCCCTTCCAAGTCACACCGACTCAGAGGTATATCTTATATCTCCGTTCCTTCACCATCGCTGGGCCAAAAATCCTGGAACGTCCTCCCTAGCAGCACTGTGGGTGTATCTACGCCACATGGGCTCCAATGGTTCAAGGCAGCAGCTCATCCTCACCTTCTCGGGGCAATTAGGGATGGGCAATAAATGCTGGCCCCTACAACAATATTCCAGTGAATGAATACAAGTAAAGTTCTATCTAGATTTGTCGCATTTAATTAGTTTGACTTTGCTAGACACCATGCAGCCAGAAAGAGCAGAACCCTTCCAGTCCCCTCTCAGTATTCTGGGATAGACCCTATCTGGCCCTGGGGACTTGTCCACCTTAATGTTTTTCAAAACCTCCAATTCCTCCTCCATTTTTATCTCAACATGTCCCAGAATGTCAACGTTCTCCATTCTACACTTACCATCCACCGCATCCTTTTCTTTTGCGAATACTGATGCAAAGTACTCGTTAAGGACCTCATCCACCTCATCTGGCTCCACACACAAATTCCCTCCGCTGTCCTTGAGTGGACCTACCCTTTCCTTAACTACCCTCTTCCTCCTTATATACGCATAAAAAGCCTTGAGATTCTCCTTAATCCTGCCAGCCAAGGACATTTCGTGCCCCCTTTTAGCCCTCCTAAGTCCCTGTTTAAGCTCTTTCCTGCTATCTTTATATTCCTCAAGAGCTTTATCCTCCTTCTCAATTTGCTGAAATTTATGTATGCCTCCTTCTTCTTTTTCACTAAGCTCACAATCTCTCTCGTCATCCAGGGTTAGACCATAAGACATAGGAGCGGAAGTAAGGCCATTCGGCCCATCGAGTCCACTCCACCATTCAATCATGGTTGATTTCAACTCCATTTACCCGCTCTCTCCCCATAGCCCTTAATTCCTCGAGAAATCAAGAATTTATCAATTTCTGTCTTGAAGACGCTCAACGTCTCGGCCTCCACAGCCCTCTGTGGCAATGAATTCCACAGACCCACCACTCTCTGGCTGAAGAAATTTCTCCTCATCTCTGTTCTAAAGTGACTCCCTTTTATTCTAAGGCTGTGCCCCCGCGTCCTAGTCTCCCCTGTTAATGGAAACAACTTCCCTACGTCCATCCTATCTAAGCCGTTCATTATCTTGTAAGTTTCTATCAGATCTCCCCTCAACCTCCTAAACTCCAATGAATATAATCCCACGATCCTCAGACGTTCATCGTATGTCAGGCCTACCATTCCTGGGATCATCCGTGTGAATCTCCGCTGGTTCCCGAATCTTGCCATCTTTATCCTTCATTTTTACAGGGACATACTTGTCCTGAATTCTTAACAACTGACTTTTAAAAGACTCCCACATATCTGATGTGGATTTACCCTCAAACAGCCGCCCCAGTGTACATTCCCTAGCTCCTGCCAAATACTATTGTAGTTAGCCTTCCCCCAGTTTAGTACTTTCACTCTGGGACTACTCCTGTCCTTTTCTACAAGTATCTTGAAACTTATAGAATTGTGACCACTGTTCCCACTAAGACATCAATCACCTGTCCGGGCTCATTTCCCAGAACCAGGTCTAAGATAGCCCCTTCCCAAGTTAGACTATCTACATATTGGTGAAGCACTCTTGGACACACTAAACAAACTCTGCCCCGTTCCAAGACCCTGACACTAAAGAAATCCTACTCTGTTGGGGAAGTTAAAATCGCTCATCACAACAACCCTATTGTTTTTACATCTTCCCATAATCTGCTGACATAACAGTTCCTCCACTTCACGCTAGCTGTTGGGAGGTCTGTAGTACAACCCCAAAAGTGTGATTGCACTGCTCCTGTTCCTGAGTTCTACCCATATGGCCTCACTGCATGATCCCACTAAGGTATCCTCCATCTGCAAAGCTGTGACATTTTCCCTAATCAGTAAAGCAACACCCCCACCTCTTCTGTCAGCCTATCTCGCCTGAAGCATCTAAATCCTGGAATGCTAAGGTACCAGTCCTGCCCTTCTTTCTTCAAAGTCTCCGTAGCTGCCACAACATCATAGTTACATGTAGTAATCTAAGCTTTAAGTTCATCCGCCTTACCTGTCATACACCTTGCGTCTGCCCTGTCATGCTTTGTACACTCTCCCTGTGTTTTATTTCTCTGAGCCTTACTGGACCCATTCAGTGAGTTCTCCACAGTCTCTGTGCGCCCAATGGTAAACTGCCACCAGCAACTCAAAAAACAGCTAGTGGTCATCAACGTAGCATTTAGCTTCAACCCTGGGAAGTCCAGATCACCAACAACCTGCCCTGGTCCCCCCCCCCAATGCTGACACTATAGTTAAGAAAGCCCATCAATGCCTCTACTTTCTCAGAAGACTAAGGAGATTTGGCATGTCAGCTACAACTCTCACCAATTTTTACAGATGCACCATAGAAAGCATTATTTCGGTTTGTATTACAGCTTGGAATGGCTCCTGCTCTGTCCAAGACCCCAAGGAACTACAAAGGATTGTGAATGTAGCCCAATCCATCACGCAAACCAGCCTCCCATCCACTGACTCTGTCTACACTTCCCGTTGCCTCGGCAAAGCAGCCAGCATAATTAAGGACCCCATGCACCCCGGACATTCTCTCTTCCGCCTTCTTCCGTCGGGAAAAAGATACAAAAGTCTGAGGTCACCGACTCAAGAACAGCTTCTTCCCTGCTGCTGTCAGACTTTTGAATGGATCTGACTTGCACTAAGCTGATCTTTCTCTATACCCTAGCTATGACTGTGACACTACATTCTGCACTCTCTCGTTTCCTTTTCTATGAACGGTATGCTTTGTCTGTACAGCGTGCAAGAAACAATACTTTTCGCTATATGCTAATACATGTGACAATAATAAATCAAATCAAAAAGGCAATATTTAGCTTGTGTTGTATTTTTCTGTGCAACTAATCAAAGCTCACTGTACATCTGATTCTAAGATTTCTATCAGAAGCGTAATTATTTTAACGGTGGAAAATACTTTAGCAAACCTATGGCTTTGTAAGTCTGCGGTGCTTTGTTTCCCTCTGTCAAAACAATGCAGTTGCTGTAGAAACTGCGCTTCATTTTTTTTTATTGCTGACATACCAACATTGCTAAACATTCTGGGCATTGTCACAGGACATTAGTCGTGAACAAGCAGAGGCATTTACAAATGTGTTTAACCGAATTGGAATGAAAACCTACAGCTTCATTCGTAGGAACCACCGCCCCCCCCCCTCCCCCCCGTCCCCCTCACCCTATCTTCGCTACGTGCAACTCTGTAACACCCTAGACTGACCCGCACACCACATAATCCTCTTCTGATACGGGCTAATTTCTGAACGTGTCTCCTTCCTTCACCTAAAGGGGGACAGCATCTGCTTCCTGCCTCCATAATCTGGCTGCTGCTTTCGAAGGGGGAAGCACCAAGAGTAAATGATGCTGGGACGAGAATCAAACCACAGTTACTTAGTCAAAGCTTCAATATAATTGCAGTCAGTCGCAGCATGAACACATTGCATATTTATTTGGCAACACTCCCATCCAGCAACCTTGGGACGCTGTACTTGTTGGGTTTAAATGCATGTTGTCGTTGTAAATCCCTGCGGTAATGGCTTGCCAATATCTTCATACACACCCTGCCTGCCAAACGTAATCCGTTGCTGCAATCCTAACGTGCCTATTCACGCCCACACCACTAATTGCAATTTACTTTCACAAACTTTCCCGTAGCGTCTGTAGCAAATTGTCCTGTAACCTCCCATCGCTGGAACGGAGAATCTGGGCAAGATTGAAGCTTAAAGGATTTGGGCAGCACGGTAGCACAGTGGGTTAGCATTGCTGTTTCACAGCTCCAGCGACTTGGGTTCGATTCCCGGCTTGGGTCACTGTCTGTGTGGAGTTTGCACATTCTCCTCGTGTCTGCGTGGGTTTCCTCCGGTTTCCTCCCACAGTCCAAAGATGTGCGGGTTAGGTTGATTGGCCATGCTAAAATTGCCCTTAGTGTCCTAGGATGCGTAGGTTAGAGGGATTAGTGAGTAAATATGTAGGGATATGGGGGTAGGGCCTGGGTGGGATTGTGGTCGGTGCAGACTTGATGGGCCGAATGGCCTCTTTCTGTGCTGTAGGGTTTCTATGATTCTTTCTATGATTCTATGAAACACCAACAGAATTCGCTAACAATGGCTTCGACAGCAAGTTTCACAGCTCGCGTTGCTGCCATTTCCACAGGCACCCACTAATCGCTTGGCCTGGCCCTCTGCAGATCACAGCACCACACTTAATACATCGACACGTGCGCCTGCAGCAAGTAATCCAGAAACTCAATTATCGTAGATTAAGGGATCTGGAATTTTCCTCCAATTGATAGATTTGGAGCAGCAATAGAGAGGAGTGAGGTAGAGTTGTAGAATCCTGACAGTGCAGAAGGAGGCCAGTCGGCCCATCGAGTCTGCACCGACCACAATCCCACCCAGGCCCTACCCCCATATCCCAACATATTTACCCACTAATCCCTCTAACTTACACATCTCAGGACACTAAGGGCAATTTTTAGCATGGCCAATCAACCTAACCCGCACATCCTTGGACTGTGGGAGGAAATCAGAGCACCCGGAGGAAACCCACGCAGACACGGGGAGAATGTGCAAACTCCACACAGACAGTGACCCAAGCCAGGAATCGAACCCAGGTCCCTGGAGCTGTGAAGCAGCAGTGCTAACCACTGTGCCACCCGAATAAGTGGAGAACGAGTTGCAGGGAACGCCAAACCATGCAAATATCTCCTTCAATGCTCTTGTACGTTCTGTGCACCTGACACGATGGTGGTGGCAATACCTGTCATCCTCGGGAATGTCTTCAAAGTTTCCGTACCCAGGGACTGGCAGCGGGCAGCCCATGTGATTGTAAGCAGCTATTCTTGGGGCCGGCGGGGGAAACTTATCTGGCTGTTGTCGGTGAGCCTCCTCTGCTCGCAGTCTCTCGTTCTCCTTCTCACACACAAAGCACTCAAACCCGTTCAGATAGTTGGGCTTGCTGATGTCGTTCACCCCCCAGTCCCTCTTCTCCAAGCTCTCCAGCAGCAGCGTGTTGGTGATGCCTCCCGGCTGCTTGTACTCGAGATACTTCAGATACTCTTCGTCGTTCTGATCCAGGAAGTTTATGTAGTCCGCCAGGGCCTTTGGAGATTCAAAGCTGTCGATGAGGATCACGGAGTGCGGGTTGGGCATCCAGTCCTGTACCACTGGGGAGCCGCGGTATATCGGCACAGCTCCCAAGTGCATGGGGCGCCACAGTTTCTCAGTCATGTAGTCATCGCAGATTGCGTTCTCCATGGCCAGGTGAAACTTGTACTGGCTAATGAATTCCATGAACTCGGCATCTTCAGTCGTGGCTGTCAGTGTGTCCACCAGCCGATCATTAGGCAGATCCTTGTTCTGCAGACACTGTCCGTAAGAATCAATCTAGGTGTGAGACAAAGAGGGAAGGAAATCAAATGAGTTAAGGGTACAATTTTAAAAAGCATTTAGACAGTTACATGAGTAAGATGGGTATAAAGGGATATGAGTCAAACGCAGGCAATTGGGACTGGCTCAGTGGTTAAAAACAAAAAGGCGGCATGGACAAGTTGGGCCGAAGGGCCTGTTTCATGTATATGGTGAAACAGTCATAGAAATCATAGAAACCCTACAGTGCAGAAGGAGGCCATTCGGCCCATCGAGTCTGCACCGACCACAATCCCACCCAGGCCCTACCCCCACAGTGTGGTAATACATGTGACATGCATACAGGTTCCATGCTGTAAACCTCTATGACTCTATGGTCAATGGGAGAAGTCTCACAACAACAGGTTAAAGTCCAACAGGTTTATTTGGAATCACGAGCTTTCGGAGCGCTGCTCCTTCATCAGGTGAGTGAAGAGGTAGGTTTCACAAAATGAGGCATATTTAGGCAAATACACAATTGCAAGATAATGGTTGGAATGCGAGTCTTTACAGGTAATCAAGTCTTCACAGGTCCAGACAGTGCGTCAAGTCTTTACAGGTACAGACAGTGTCTACCTTTTCACTCACCTGATGAAGGGGCAGCGCTCCGAAAGCTCGTGATTCCAAATAAACCTGTTGGACTTTGACCTGGTGTTGTGAGACATCTTACTGTGCCCATCCCAGTCCAACGCTATAATCTCTACACTATGGTCAATGTATGTCTAAACAGCCATTTTATGTTACTGCTGATTCTGCACCCTCTCCTTTCCTTCTCCCCTGTGTACCCTATGAACGGTATGTTTTGTCTGTATAGCATGCCAGAAATAATACTTTTCATTGTATACTAATATATGTGACAATAAGTCAAATAAGCAGAGAAAAATGCTCGCTGGAGGCTTGTAAAAAGCAGTCTGTTTCATCAGTTGTATACATGAAACCTTGGCAAATAATATATGGATAGTTCATATTAAAATAAAATGGCAATGTCTTTGACCGTGAATGAGGAGGAGGGGCTAACTGGGGATAGGTTGCAACTCAAACAATGCCAGAAATCTTGCTCCACATAGCAGTGTGAACATGATAACCAATTCAACCACATCACTTAGTGTCGAGTTTAGAATATTTAATTTTGGTTCTTGTCAACACCACAAACAAAATTACTGTAATCATGAAGGTTATATGGCCACTTGGGAGGAAACCGGAGCAGCTGGAGGAAATCCACAGAGAACGTGTAAGCTGCACGCAGACTGTCACCCGAGACTGGAATCGAACCCGGGTCCCTGGCGCTGTGGGGCAGCAGTGCTAACCACTAACCACTGTGCCGCCCAGGAATAGACCCATGCAGGTTAGGTGGATTGGCCATGCTAAATTGCCCCTGAGTGTGCAAAGACGTACAGGTTAGGTGGATTAGAGAGGTAAATGTGCAGGTTACGGGGATAGGGCAGAGGGGAGAGACTGGGTGGATGCTCTTTTGGAGAGTCGATGGGCCAGTCTTTCTGCACCACAGAGAATCTATAGTTATCCAGTTGTAGGAGTGATCTTTGTTGGCTGTCAAGCACTTTGGGGGGTCTTGAGGTCGGGAAAGGCGCTGTATAATCAGGGTCGGCATGGCGGCACAGTGGTTAGCACTGCTGCCTCACAGCTCCAGAAACCTGGGCTCGATTCCCGGCTTGGGTCGCTGTCTGTGTGGAGTTTGCACGTTCTCCCCGTGTCTGCGTGGGTTTCCTCCGGGTGCTCGCACAGTCCAAAGATGTGCAGGTTAGGTCGATTCATAGAATCATAGAAAACCTACAGTGCAGAAAGAGGCCATTTGACCCATCGAGTCTGCACCGACCACAATCCCACCCAGGCCTTACCCCCATATCCCTACATATTTACCCGCTAATCCCTCTAACCTACGCTTCTCAGGACTCTGAGGGGCAATGTTTAGCGTGGCCAATCAACCTAACCCACACATCTTTGGACTGTGGGAGGAAACCGGAGCACCCGGAGGAAACCCACGCAGACACGAGGAGAACGTGCAAACTCCACACAGACAGTGACCCAAGCCGGGAATCGAACCCAGGTCCCTGGAGCTGTGAAGCAGCAGTGCTAACCACTGTGCTACCGTGCTATGCTACATTGCCCCTTGGTATCCCAGGATGCGTAGGTTAGAGGGATTAGCAGGGTAAATATGTGGGATTACGGCGATAGGTGGGATTGTTGTTGGTGCATTCTCAATGGGCCGAATGGTCTCCTTCTGCATTGTGGGATTCTATGATAAATGCAAGTCTTCCTATACACCAGATTCAATTATGGAAAAATGAAGGTTTTATTCTTTATTTTTGAAAGTAAATGCATATTTTCTGTTCAGGCTTAAATTATAGGCCGTTGCAACAATGGTGCACATTTAAGTGTTAAAACTAGGTAAAGCTTAGTCAAAAAGGAGGATCTCTTTAAACCGGTTATCAGTTAAATTACTGAACAAAAAGGTGTGACGATCTTTAGTGTTGCTCAATCTGAAAACACATCCAATGCAGTTCCTCATAAATAGGACAAATGGTGTACGGTTCGATATTTAAACATAAATGGAGTTTGAATTTCAAATAAAACTCTCTGCATTGTTGATTGCTTCTTTAACCGCAGCTCATGAAGAAGAATGTTTCAAATATCCTATTTTAATCTTGGTCAGCTCGAGTTGACTAAACCCAATTGAAACCATTATTGTGATTTCTTCGTGTTCCTTCTGCTTGTAGATTCACACTGCCACCTACAGTATAGTGCAAGCTATTTGCCGCGCTAATCTATATTTCAGTGGTTTTACAACCTGCTGATGAACCCTAATAATAGAACAGAATCCCTACAGTGCAGAAGGAGGCCATTCGGCCCATCGAGTCTGCACCCACTCTCCAACAAAGCATCTTACTCAGGCCCACCCTGCCCCTGCACATTTACCCCGCTAACCCTCCTAACCTTCACATCACGGTGGCACAGTGGTTAGCACTGCTCCCTCACAGCTGGGTTCGATGCCCGGCTTGGGTCACTGTCTGTGCGGAGTTTGCACGTTCTCCCCGTGTCTGCGTGGGTTTCCTCCGGGTGCTCCGGTTTCCTCCCACTGTCTGAAAGATGTGCTGGATAGTGCATTGGCCGTGCTAAATTCTCCCTCAGTGTACCCGAACAGGCGCCGGAGTGTGGCGACTAGGGGATTTTCACAGTAACTTCATTGCAGTGTGAATGTAAGCCTACTTGTGACATTAATAGATAAACTTTAAAAAAAATATTTTTTTAAACTTTATCTTGGGACACTAAGGGACAATTTAGCATGGCCAATCCACCTAACCCTAATATATTGTAAAATTTTGTAAAACCTCAAGGTAAAACACTATTCAAAGAATGCAACATTAAACTATAAAGGGAAACAGCAAGACATTGGCTGTGTTAGTGCTTGCCACATCCCTAATAGCTAAATTACACCTGGGAGTCATTTGGGAGAATTTTGAAATTGAGTTAGGGTCTGAGTGGGATTGTGGTCGGTGCAGACTCGATGGGCCGAATGGCCTCCTTCTGCACAGTAGCATTCGATGAAACCTCTCTATATTCACCCTAACAGGATACTTCTGAATCCTGCGCGCTTCAATGACATCACCTCTCTCCTAAACTCCGGAGAAAATAAATCCAGCTGACTCAAAGATCTTATCATAGGACAGCTCCCTTATCTCTGGGACTAATTTACTGAACCTTCGCTGTACCACCTTCAATAGATAGACTCCCCGCCAAAGCTAACAATGGTTAATTGAGTGATCTGTTGTAGCGATATACATGGTTAGAACTAATTGTTTGCGTGGAGGGTGAATGCTGACAATGTTAAATCTGAAGGATCATCTCCCATGCTGTAATTTCAATGGAAACAACTTGGGGAGGGGAATTGCCTACTCATTAAAGAAACTGAGCTGTGATTTACTGTCGATCTGGGTGATGGCAGTGTTACGACACAGAGGTTGATCCCTTTTTGAGAACCCACTCCGAATCCCCCAAAGAGGAATACCTCGCTTCATAATCTGTTAAAAGTGTTTGGGAAGGTGTGGACTGTTCTTCATTCACGTTTAGAGGTTCATTAACGGAAAGACCTGACATTCACTTTAATTAAATTAACAAGTTATTTATTTAACCAACCAGGAACTTTAACTAAACAAGTAACATATTGATTAAAGTAAGACACTACTGGAATGCTGTTCAAATAAATACAAGGTCCTTTCATTACCAAAACTAAATATAAATTTAATCACTCTCAAAAGATATACAACCAGGTGTTTTGGCTTTGGAAAACCTTTTGCAGTTCTTCTGTTGATTCCGCAGTCTATAAGCTCTTTCTGATTTGGTACACTTTGTTAGGTAGATGGAGAATTCTCTCGAGATATTTTAAGCTGGCAGGGAGCTGCTCTTGCCCTCTCTAGGTGTTGAGAGGTGGCAGCTCTTCAGTTGAACCCCAGGTAGGCTGTTGAGTTCCTCTTTATATAACTGTGATGACCTATCAATTTTCCTACATCAGGATTGGTCTGATGTTGTCTACAACAGCAAATTCAAATTTGATAGGCTCCTGATAGCTGAGTGTCTTCTTTAAACTGATAGGCTGTCCTAATACAAAAGCCTGCAAAGCCTGCAAAGCCTGTTACCAAGGCAACCCTGCTGCTTGGTCCTGGTTACAATTGTTGCAATCTGTGTACCCTGTGTTTTAAACATCCAAGCACTGACCCAAAACCAACTTTTAAAGGGACCGCACTTCACAAACTCAACTTCACAACAGCAGGCTGTCTAACATTGACCTTAATATCAAACCCAACGTAGCCAAATGCTCAAAGGGTAGCCAGTGAGGGGGCTTACAAATTCAGCCACTGATAACCCTGAAGCTCCAGTGAACTCAGTGGCTCCAGTGGCCTGAATGTGGTACTTTCTCTGGGAGACAACACACTCCTCGTTCAACAGCACAAACTGAGAATCCAACAGCAGCACCATCTTGTGACAGACACAATACCTTTCACATTAGTATTTCTTCAATCTCTCCAAAGACAGGCTATGTTAACACCAGATTAAATGAAGTTTTGTTCAAACTGTATGGTAGCATGTTGTCTCATGAAGTGGTCCAGAGGCTTGTATGTTTGAACAATAACTGTTTATTAATAACACATAACTATATACAGGATACAGTCCCTCACTACTATCCCCATGTGACTCTCTACAACATAATGTTTCCCCACTCCCACATTAACTCTTCCAAGTCTCAAACACCCCGACCAACACACACTTCATTAAGGTGCTTTATCCTATGGTTGTGAGAATGTACAGAGCAACAATTGTGGACAGGTTCACTTGGTTCGAATGATGTAAAATTCTGACAGGGATGCACGGATGTTCCCTCTGGGGGCAGAGGTCTAGAACAAGGGATCACGGTCTCAGGATATGGGATAGGCCATTTAGGACTGAGATGAAGAGAAACCTCTTCACTCAGATAGTGAATCTGCGGAGCTCTCTACCACACACTGTGGAGGCCAAGTCACTGAATATATTTAAGAAATAAATAGATAAGATTTCGAGACACTAAAGGTGACGAGGGGTATGGGGAAAGTGTGGGAGTATGGCATTGAGTTAGAGGATCAGCCGTAACGCATTGAATGGTGGGGAAGACTCAAGGGCCAAATGGCCTACTCCATGTTTCTATGTAACTTAATTTCATGTACGATCAAAAAAATGCTGCACGACCGGCGTCAATGGGTTAAACACTTCCACAGATTGGATCCTTTGCGTTCTTAGTTTATGAGGGTGCCAGGACCACCTGAACTATTTCTCCATTGCCTTTGTAAGTATTATGTTCCTGATATTTAGTTAAAAAGAAATCAAATACCTTCCAACAGGCTGGGTCTTAGGTGTTTAGCTATTAAGTTTATTATTTGCAGACTACGTAGATATTAAAGTTGTTTACCAACTTAGACTCTGTAATTTGCAGCAATATGCCACGTAACTCTTTTTCCTAATTGATCGGGGGAGGGTGGGGGGTGATAGGGTGGGGGGTGATGGGGGGGGGGGGGAACGCTTAAACCATTGGCTGCACGGTCAGCTCAGAATCAGAGAATTGTGGATTCAAGTCCCACTCCAGGGACTCGAGAGAAAAGTCGAGAAGGACACTTTTCTGCAGCAGTGAGGGACATTAATAATAATAATAAAGGAACAGTTGAATTATCCCTGGCAACACACATTTTCACTTTGCTGCTTGCGTGGCTTTGCTATGGGCAATCTGGTTGTTGAGCACTGCCAGTCACACAACAACCTCACCCTCACGAGTGCCCAACACCGCCCCCAATGCAGTCTCCTGCTCGCTCACTGGCTGTTCCCACAATCACACTGCCCCTTCCCTGGTCCCCTTCCCACGCTCCAGCTCCTCACCCACAGCCCTGCAGTAGGCCCCCTCATGCCATGACCCACCCCCCCCAGGCTCCTCCCCCTCTCCTGGCCTCTCTCTCTCACCTGGCCCCTCCCCCTTTCATCATGACCCCCCTCCATCTCCCCTGGAGCCCCTCCCCCTCTCCCCAGGGCCCCACCCCTCCCCAGTCTCCTCCCCCTCTCCCCAGGGCCCCTCCCCAGTCTCCTCCCCCTCTCCCCAGGGCCCTGGCCCTCCCCCCCAGTCTCCTCCCCCTCTCCCCAGGGCCCCGGCCCTCCCCCCCCAGTCTCCTCCCCCTCTCCCCATGGCCCCGCCCATCCACCCCAGTCTCCTCCCCCTCTCCCCAGGGCCCCTCCACCCCAATCTCCTCCCCCTCTCCCCAGGGCCCCGCCCCTCCACCCCAGTCTCCTCCCCCTCTCCCCAGGGCCCCGCCCCCAGTCTCCTCCCCCTCTCCCCTTGGCCCCGCCCCTCCACCCCCTCGCCCCATGGCCCCGCCCCTCCCGTCAGGCCCCGCCCCCCTCACCTGCAGGTGCTCCATGAGGCGGCGGACATAGCGGTCTCGGTCGGAGGCCACCTGGCAGTGTGACTGCAGGTAGAGGACGGGGGCCAGGCCGCGGGGGTGGCGGCGGAGCTGGTTCTTGCGGTGCAGGGGGAGAGCGGGCGGCGTGTGCAGGTAGTCGGGGCCGGGCAGCCACTGCAGGGGGAGCGGGTAGTCGGAGCGGCGGCGGAAGGTGGCGGTGTAGTTGAAGAGGCGGATGGCGGGGCCCTGCGACAGCAGGTAGTTGTTCATGGGCGACTCCTCGTGGAACAGGGCCCAGCTCTGGCGCGGGGCCCGCGGCAGCGGCGCCCGCTCGGCGCGGAAGTCGGTGCCGTAGAAGATGAGGGCGGCGCGGCGCTGGCGGGCGGCCCGCTTGCTGCGGCTCACCAGGCAGGAGGAGGCGCCGCACTCGATCCGCTGCTGGCTCCGCTCCCCGGGGAAATGCGGGAACAGCCGCCCGCTCCACCACACCAGCAGCGGCAGCTCGCTGTCCGCCCGCTCCCCGCTGCCGTTCCTGCCCCCGCCCGCCGTGCCGAACTCGAAGCCCGACAGCGCCGAGGCCGCCTCGAACACCTGGGCCTCCCGCAGGCCGCACACCGAGCACAGCAGCGCCAGGAGCGGCCAGGGTCCGCACAGCACCGCCGCCGCCATGGCCGCTGTGCCTCAGTTTAGCGGCAACTTTACGACAGGAGGGCAACACCCCCTCAATGCGGCACTGCGTACCCGCTTTACGGCAGCAGGTCAGGGCTCCCTTAGTGTTATCTCTAACCTGGGTGTGGTTATCTCTTTGTGATAGTGGTCCATCCACTTTACGGCAGAAGGACAGCATTACCTTGTATTTTACGGCAGGAAGGCACACCCCACTTTACGGCAGCAGGTCAGGGCTCCCCCCTGGCCCCTCTTAAGGTCAAACCAAATGAACAAACTCAAGTTAAATCAGGGACAAAGTAAAAAGGGGGCAGCTCCCCAAAAGGAGGGGGGAACATCTCGAACAAAAATCAAAGTACAAAGGAAACTTGAATCACATAATTTGATGTTTTTTATTAGGGTCAATAATGCACCCCAACCCCCCCCGCGGTGCCCAGCGGGCGCAGAAGGCGTCAACCCCCCCCCCATGGACACCGCATGCTCCCCCTCCATGGACACCTGGCCACGAACGTAGCCGCGATAGAGGGGGCAGACAGTCAGGACAGACCCCCCCCCCCCCCTTCCCTCGATCGCCCGCTGCCTACACCTGTAAATGGCGTATCTCGCCAGGAGCAGGTTCACAAGGAGGTCACCATCCCGAGCCCCCCCCCCCCCGCACCGGGTGCCCGTAGATCAGGAGCGTGGGACTGAAGTGCAAACAAAACATCAGTAAAAGGTTCTTGAGGAAAACGAAAAGGGAGTGCAACCTAAGACACAAAACACAGACGTGGTCCACGGACTCCACAAGGCCACAGAAAGGGGCAAGCTTCGGAGCCCGTGAACCAGTGAATCCTACGGTTGTGTGGAACTGCTGCATGCGCCACCCTCCACCCCAGGTCTCTTTAACCTGGTGGTGTGAGACTTCTTACTGTGGTTATCTCTTTATGACAGATGGTCCATCCACTTTACGGCAGAAGGACAGCATTGCCTTGTATTTTACGGCAGGAAGGCACATCCACTTTACGGCAGCAGGTCAGGGCTTCCCCAATGTTATCCCTTTTTATGACAGATGGTCCGTCCACTTTACGGCAGAAGGACAAGCCTCCTTTTACTATTGTATTTTGCGACAGAAAGACCATCCACTTAACGGCAGAAGGACAGGATTCCCATATTTGTCTTTTAGGACAGAAGGTCCATCCATTTTACGGTAGAAGGACAGCACTCTCTGTTGTCCTTTACGACAGAAGGCCACCCACTTTATGGCAGAAGTCAGGACTCCCTTGTATTAAGACCATAAGTATATAATAGCCAAGTTCTGCATGCATGAGGACGGCCTCAACCGGGCTCTTGGGTTCATGTCACACTACATGTAACCTCCACCATACTGCCTGGGTTTGCAAAATCCTATTAACTGTCCTGGGGGGCTTGAGGCAATTCTTTAACCTGTGATTACCCCCCTCTCCATGCACATTTCGTACCTGTAAAGACTCGCATTCCAACCATTTTTCACATTCCGATCTAATCTTGCAATTGTCTTTGCCTACATAAGCCTTGTTTGTGAAACCTACCTCTCCACTCACCTGGTGAAGAAGCAGCGCTCCGAAAACTTGTGACTCCAAATAAACCTGTTGGACTTTAACCTGTGTTGTGAGACTTCTTTCTTTACTGTTGTATTTTATGACAACATCCATCGACTTTACATCAGAAGGCCAGGATTCCCTTAATTGTCTTTTACGACAGAAGGTCCACCCACTTTCTGGTAGAAGGACAGCACTCCCTTAGATATTGTTTCTTACGACAGAAGGCCCATGCACTTTATGGCAGAAGGTCAGGACTCACTTGTGTTCAGACCATAGGCTATAAGAGCAGAATTAAGATCAAGTCTGCTCCTCCATTCAATCATGGCTGATAATTTTCTCAATCCCATTCTCCTGCCTTTTCCCCGTAAGCTTTGATCCCCTTACCAATCAAGAACTATCTGTCTTAAATACACTCAATGAGCTGGCCTCCACAGCCTTCTGTGGCAATGAATTCCACAGATTCACTGCCCTCTGGCTGAAGAAATTGCTCCTCATCTCAGTTCTAAAAGGTCATCCCTTTACTCTGAGGTTGTACCCTCCGATCCTAGTCTCCTACTGATGGAAACATGTACCCCACGCCCACTCTATCCAGGCCTTTTAATGAGATTCCCCCCCTGCCATATCTTTCTAAACTCCACTGAGTACAGACCCAGAGTCCTCAGATGCTCCTCATACAACAAGCTTTTCATTCCTGGGATCATTCTTGTGAACCTCCTCTGGACCTACTCCAAGGCCAGTGCGTCCTTCCTTAGGTACGAGGCCCAGAATTGCTCACAATACTCCAAATTCTTCACCATTGTTGTCCCTCTTTACGGCAAGTGGTCAGCGCCACACTTTTCCCGCTTGCAAGAGATTCCTATTGTTTCTTTAGTAACTATATGCACCAATCACAAAGCACATCATTTCATACCCAATGCTGATTGGCTAGCTTATTCCCCCAATCAGAAACTAGTTCCACCAATTAAAGACAAGACTCAAATTACAAAATAATTCACAAAGTTTCCACTACGGAATACCTGTGTACAACACAACATTGACCCAATAAAAATAATTTTACCCAGCTGTAAATCTGTGCATTTTTATTCTCTCTCCAAAGCCACTGTGATGTATGTTCCTTTACTTGACATTTGGCCTATTCTCTTTGACCACTCAGTTGTGGTCAGATCCCGTGTGTGTGCGCACACGGTTGTTTGAGGCCAGGGTGCTGAGTAACTGTTATGTATTTTATGGGGCATGCTCCTTTAAGGGAATGGGTCAGGTGACCTGGGACACAAGCTCCACCCTGGTTGGGTCTTTTATGATGTGGAGATGCCGGCGTTGGACTGGGGTGAACACAGTAAGAGTTTTAACAACAACCTGGTGTTGTTAAAACTCTTACTGTCTTTTACTAGCCAGTCCTGTGCTGACTGTGCTCGAATACAGACTCGTTAATAAACCGTTCCAGTTAGGACACTTCCACTTACCTGGGGGTCTTTTATTAGTCTTTATATCAGACCTCAAACATAATACTCTCTAACTCTTTTCATTAGTTTGTGGGATTTGGGCTTTGCTGCTTGCCCATTCCTAAATGCCCTCGAGATTGCAACTTTTGGGCCTCTGCAGGTAAAGTTTATTCATATCACTTTGCACATGCCCTGATTTTGACCACACATTTTCTGTTTCCCTCTTTCATTCATGAACTCAGTCCCATTATCCCGCTGCTCCAAGCCTTCCTCCCTAGACTCAGGACTTTCCCAGCCCACCTGGGCAAGCCATACATCCTCGCGACTGTGGTCTTTGACAGCTTCCAAATGATTCAGCTCATCGAGTCTGCATCGATTCTCTGACAGAGTATCTTATGATGTGGAGATGCCGGCGTTGGACTGGGGTAAACACAGTAAGAAGTTTAACAACACCAGGTTAAAGTCCAACAGGTTTATTTGGTAGCAAAAGCCACACAGAGTATCTTACGCAGGCCCTCTCCCCTTCCCTGTCCCCCTAATCTCGTACATTTACCATGACCAGTCCACCTAACCTGCACATCTTGGGACGCGAAGGGGCAATTTAGCATAGCCAATTCACCTAAGAGGACGACACAGCTTTGGAGCGTGGGAGGAAACTGGAGCACCCGGAGGAAACCCACGCAGACACGGGGAGAATGTGGCTGCTCTCAGAAAAGGCATACTGGAAGTGCAATAAGACAATAGGTTGTTCTTTTGAAACACAGCTGGGCTTCACAGACTCGCGGGGGTTTGACGTTGCAGAGGGTTCGGACACTGGGGCGGTGGGGGTGCCGAAGGCTGGTTAAAGGCAGCTGGACATTTCTGTGACCTTTCTGCCTCCTAGTGCTTTTCCCTGAGGTGCCCTCTGGGCCAGCAAGCCACCAGCATTGCAACAACTCGGACCCGTCAGTTAGCGGTCATTTCCCCAGGGCAGTGGATTTTTACCAATGGTGCGTGGGACCCACGCACTGCCCAGAACTCTGGGATCAACTTGCAGGAGGCCCGTGCACAGCAAGAGGTCAGAGTGGCATTAAAGTGACATGCAATGGGGCAGTTGAAATTGAAACGAGGTCATTTCTACGTAGAGGCTAGCTTTTTTTTATTCATGGGACATGGGTGATGCTGGCAAGGCCAGCATTTATTGCCCATCCCTAGTTGCCCTTGAGAAGGTGGTGGTGAGCTGCCTTCTTGAATCGCCGCAGTCCACGTGCTGTGGGTTGACCCACAATGCCGTTAGGGAGGGAATTCCAGGATTTTGACCCAGCGACTGAAGGAACGGCGATATATTTCCAAATCAGGACGGTGAGTGGCTTGGAGGGGAACTTGCAGGTGGTGGTGTTCCCATGTATCTGCTGCCCTTGTCCTTCTAGATGGAAATGGTCGTGGGTTTGGAAGGTGCTGTCTAAGGATCTTTGGTGAATAGGTGCAGTGCATCTTGTAGATAGCACACACTGCTGCTCCCTCCGTGGTGGAGGGAGTGAATATTTGTAGATGTGCCAGTCAAGCGGGGCTGCTTTGTCCTGGATGGTGTCAAGCTTCTCGAGTGTTGTTGGAGCTGCACCCATCCATGCGAGTGGGGAGTATTCCATCACACTCCTGACTTGTACTCTGTAGATGGTGGGCAGGCTTTGGGGAGTCAGGAGGTGAGTTACTCACCGCAGTATTCCCAGCCTCTGACCTGCTCTTGCAGCAATATCTCATTGAGGCTTTTGTTATGTAGTGCTCGAGGTGGAGAATTGGCTGCGGGACCCTTCAGTCTTCAGCCTTCATTTTGTTTTACCCTCTCTTGTACCATTTACCTCAACAGCTGCTCGAGCTACAGTCACCGTTCGTTAAATCGCAGCCACTGATTTACTCCGGTGGCACAATGGTTAGCACTGCTGCCTCACAGCGCTAGGGACCTAGGTTCGATTCCTGGCTTGGGTCGCTGTCTATGTGGAGTTTGCACGTTCTCCCCGTGTCTGCGTGGATTTCCTCCGGGTGCTCCGGTTTCCTCCCACAGTCCAAAAATGTGCGGATTAGGTGGATTGGCCATGGTAAATTGCCCCTTAGTGTCCCGGGATGAGTAGGTTAGAGGGATTAGCAGGGTAAATCTGTGGGGTTACGGGAATGCCCTAGGTGGGATTGTGGTCGGTGCAGATTCGATGGGCCCAATGGCCTCCTGCACTGTAGGGATTCTATGATTCTACCCTCCACCTTCCTCGGTCTGCCTGTTAACTCTAACCAGACAGTGATTATGGAGGCTGTTTCTTAAATGACTTTTTAAAAAAAAAATTCTTCCATGGGATATGGTCATTGTTGTCTGGGCCAGCATTTATTGCTCATTGTCTTTGAGAGGGTATTTTAAGAGTCAACCACATTGCTGCGGATCTGGAGCCACATGTAGGCCAGACCAGGTAAGGACGGCAGTGGGCAGCACGGGTGGCACAGTGTTTAGCGCTGCTGCCTCATTGCCAGCGACCAGGGTTTGATTCTCAGCTTGGGAAACTGTCTGTGTGGAGTTTGTACATTCCCCCCGTGTCTGTGTGGGTTTCCTCCGGGTGCTCCGGTTTCCTCCCACAGTCCGAAAGACGTGCTGATTAGGTGAATTGGCCGTGCTAAATTCTCCCTCAGTGTACCCGAACAGGCGCCGGAGAGTGGCGACTAGGGGATCTTCACACTAACTTCATTGCAGTGTTAATGTAAGCCTACTTGTGACACTAATAAAAAAACGTGAGCTTAAAACTTTTTTAAAAACTTAAACTTAAAAAACTTAAAAATTTCCTCCCCTAAAGGACATTAGTGAACAAGATGGGTTTTTCTGACAATCGACATAATTAGACTTTTTATTCCAGATTTCTATTCAATTCAAATTTCACCATCTGCTGTGGTGGGATTTGAACCCGGGTCCCCAGAGCATCACCCCGGGGGTACCACTACGCCACTGCTTCCTGGAAGATTGGAGTGGGTGTCCTGCTCGTGGTAACTTGCATCAGTTTCGACCTCTGAAAACAAACTGAGTCACGAAACCACAACCCCATGACCAAACCGTGAAAGCAATTTCCTGGTTCACCATTATCCTGGGTGCTCTTGGATGTTGTTGAAGTCGTACCTGCACATCTAATGTGTTCACTCGGAAGGAAAGCATTAAATTTTGATTCATAATGCTCTGCATAATAATACTACCAACTTGTCAACCAAGCACAGTACTTTCCTGCAATATTGTGCTCGAATCGAATCCGCCTCTCAGTGAAGTGAGGCACTCTGATCACCCTGTACAGCTGTAGAATTGAAATCAATGGAGTATGAAGCAGATAGTAAAACAGATTTATTGACTTGCCCAGAGAGTGGCGTACATAAATTCCTGCTCTGCACAGCAAATTATCACTCGAAGGAAATAAAACTTGGTACAAGGTTAGGACAAAACATTTGCTTCAGGACTGTGTCCTGTCACTGGAGCAAGATGCCAGAAAAAAAATAAAGAGTCCATTAAATTAGCCCCCTGGTAGTCATGTGATACAGCACTGATGGAGTTGACCGTGGACAATCCCATCAGTTATCCCGCCCTATCGTCCTGTGCTTTGATGCCCAGTGACCAACTCAATGATTGAATGATATCTCAATGTCAAAGGTGACTATTCCTTTTGGCATTTGGCTACATATTAGAGGTCGGAGGTTAGAAACCGAACCATGCTCCGTCAGTATGCCCTTAAAATGGACATGAAGAAAGTCAATCTGGGGGAACGACCCAACGGTCCCCGTCTGAAACACAGATGCCTGGCGTCTTTTTGAGGATCCGTCCATTAAATTTGTCCTCTGCGCCTACCCTGGTCAATTCTTCCATGGCTCAATGCAATGGCTGACTGAAAGGTTTCTGTCGAGCCAGGAGGAGTAGGGATACATTGCTGAGAGCAAACACCTTTGGTTACCTGCCCCCTTCTCTGAAGGCCATGACTTGCTGTTAGTCTTTCACTATCAGTCCTCCAGGGGCCTTGCATGGGAGGTTGAACAGTGATTATCCACTATTGTCCAAAGATATCACTGACTATCTGCAGAGACATTGTTTTAGCTGCATACAGAATTGTTGCAGGAGGCCATGCAGCCCATCGTCTCTGTACTAGCTCTCTGAGCTATTAACCTAGTGCCACTCCCCTGCCTTCTCCCTGCAATGGTCCACACTGAACCTTCTCAGATTACAGTCGAATTGCCTTCTGAACACCTCGATTGAGTCCACCTCTGACACACCCTCAGGCAGTGTTTTCCAGACTTTAACAACTCGCTGTCAAAACGTTTGCCTTTGTGTTGCTGTTGCTTCTTTTGCCAATTATTTTAACTCTTTGTCCTGGTGTTCTTGAACTATCCCTGAGTGGGAACAGTTTCTTCCTATCTGTCCAGACCCCTCATGACTCTGGACACCTACAAAGAACAAACCTCCATCCAATCTCCTCTTCTCCAAGGAAATAAGTCCCAATGTCTCCAAACTATCTTCATAACTGAAGTTCCTCATCCCTGGAACCATTCTTGTGAATCTTCTCTGCACCCACTCTAATGCCTTCCCAAAGTATGGTGCCCAGAGCGGGTCGCAATCTGGCTAATCTTATAGGAAGCTCTTTGCACGTACACAGAACAGGGAACGGGACTTCCCAAGAATATATACATAATAAACATTGTTCATAATCAAGGAAATGAAACACTCCCAATGATCAACAAACACTCATTTCGTCTCACTATTTTACCAACAAATGTTAAAACAGTAGATGTGGGTATCTCGTGTGAATGCGAATATTGGAACCCTAGTGCCCAAGGATGGTGTCTTGCTCACTTTTTTGTTTGCTGCTCAGAAATGCACACCTGGATTCGGCACGGTGGCACAGTGTTTAGTACTGCTGCCTCACAGCGCCAGGGGCCTGGGTTCGATTCCCGGCTTGGGTCACTGTCTGTATGGAGTCTGCACATTCTCCCCATGTTTGTGTGAGTTTTCTCTGGGTGCTCCAGTTTCCTCCCACAGTCCGAAAGACGTGCTGGTTAGGGTGCATTGGCCATGCTAAACTCTCCCTCAGTGTACCCGAACAGGCAATGGAGTATGGCGACTAGGGGATTTTCACAGTAACTTCACTGCAGTGTTAATGTAAGCCTACTTGTGACACTGATAAATAAACTTTAAACTTTAGTTTGCTGCATTTAGCTAGCATCTGACATTACTGGATTACATTGAGCTCAGTGCTATCCTCATCAACCCAATGGACTTCTTCCTATTTGCCTTCCCCAATCCACTCCACTGCTGTAATACAGCTGAACTGACATGGAAGATTGTGACTGCTGCCAGAGGGGCTTTCACATGACAACACCCTTGATAGGGTCCCAAGACCTCCTTCATCTGTATGTGTGTGTGTGTGGCTGGGTGTGCCTGAGTGTGTGTGTGATTTAGTTTGACACCAGATGGTGCCACAGTCCTTTCATAACATAAGAACATAAGAAATAGGAGCAGGAGTAGGCCATCTAGCCCCTCGAGCCTGCCCCGCCATTCAATAAGATCATGGCTGATCTGATAGTGGTTTAGTTCCACTTACCCGCCCGCTCCCCATAACCCTTAATTCCCTTATTGATCAGAAATCTATCTACCTGTGACTTAAACATATTTAACGAGGTAGCCTCCACTGCTTCAATGAGCAGAGAATTCCAGAGATTCACTACCCGCTGAGAGAAGAAGTTCCTCCTCAACTCTGTTCTAAACTGACTCCCCCTTATTTTGAGGCTGTGTCCTCTAGTTCTTGTTTCCTTTCTAAGTGGAAAGAATCTCTCTGCCTCTGCCCTGTCTAGCCCCTTCATTATCTTCTATGTCTCTATAAGATCTCCCCTCAGCCTTCTAAACTCCAACGAGTACAGGCCCAATCTACTCAATCTCTCCTCATAAGCTAACCCCCTCATCTCCGGTATCAACCTGGTGAACCTTCTCTGTACTCCCTCCAAGGCCAATATATCCTTCCGCAAATAAGGGGACCAAAATTGCACACAGTACTCCAGTTGCGGCCTCACCAATACCTTGTACAATTGCAGCAAGACCTCCCTGCTTTTATACTCTATCCACTTCGCGATAAAGGCCAACATTCCATTTGCCTTCTTGATCACCTGCTGCACCTGCAAACTGAGTTTTTGCGATTCATGCACAAGGACCCCCAGGTCCCTCTGCACAGTAGCATGTTGTAATTTTTCACCATTTAAATAATAGTCCATTTTACTATTATTCCTTCCAAAGTGGATAACCTCACACTTGTCAACGTTATACTCCATCTGCCAGATCCTCGCCCACTCACTTAGCCTATCCAAATCTCTCTGCAGACTTTCCGCATCCTCCACGCAATTCGCTTTCCCACTCATCTTTGCGTCATGCGCAAACTTTGTTACCCTACACTCGGTCCCCTCCTCCAGATCGTCTATGTATATGGTATCTCCCATCATTAAAGTGTAACTTGACATTTATCTTTCTGTCAATGTTTGTCCTGCGGGTGAGTATATTCATTGTCACGACAGAGCACTGGGTAGAAAATGAGCACACACACAAGTCAAAGGGGGTGATTTATGCAAAATGACAATATCTTGCATTAATTGACCATATCGATAACATTGTTGGTGGGACCATATTTGTATTAAAGGAGTGCCTCACTACGCGCAAGGTCACGTACTTGAGTTTGATTAATAGATTTAGAGTGAAACTATACGTTTTAGACAGTTTATTGCATTTGCTGGTAACCTCTTATTCAAAACTACCATTGTACGCCTTGTGACTTGTAAAAAGTGGAATAGGGATTCCGAAATGGCAGAGAAATGCTCCATCTCTGAGCTGGAACTGTGCATGCATTTAATACAGTAAGAAGTTTAACAACACCAGGTTAAAGTCCAACAGGTTTATTTGGTAGCAAAAGCCTAAAAGCAAAAGGTGGCTTTTGCTACCAAATAAACCTGTTGGACTTTAACCTGGTGTTGTTAAACTTCTTACTGTGTTTACCCCAGTCCAACGCCGGCATCTCCACATCATGCATTTAATCCCAGAGCTCACCGCCATTTTCTCAAGGGCGATTAGGGATGGACAATAAATGCCGGTTAAGTCAGTGATGCCCACACCCCGTGAACGAATATATAAAATACTCAATCACCCAGGAAGAACCTACATTATCACAGCCAACTGCTTCTTAAATGATTTCAGGGATCCCACCCCCCCACATTCTGCTGCTCTATTCTACTTGGACGTATGGGTGGCACGGTGGCACATGGGCGGCTCAGTGGTTAGCACTGCTGCCTCACAGCGCCAGGGACCCGGGTTCGATTCACGGCTTGGGTCACTGTCTGTGTGGAGTTTGCACGTTCTCCCCGTGTCTGCGTGGGTTTCCTCGGGGTGCTCCGGTTTCCTCCCACATTCTGAAAGACGTGCTGGTTAGGGTGCATTGACCCGAGTAGGCGCCGGACTGTGGCGACTAGGGGAATTTCACAGTAACTTCATTGCAGTGTTAATGTAAGCCTTACCTGTGACTAATAAATAAACTTTATAGATATAGGTGAGACAGGGTTTATCTCAAATCTCCTGATTCTTCCAAGAAGATTAAGAGATTGACCCGGCAGCAGGAGTCTTCCTGAGATTTGCAACAAGAGACATGTCGCCAGGAGGAAAACCCTTCAGATTTAGGAGTTTAGCATTTTACAGTTTGGAGCACTGAACCTGGACATGGGAATGACAGATTCGAGGTCAAGCCATGAATGTAAAGTTTGTCGCACAAAGGCGTCTGTGCATCCTTCTTCACGTTGCTCCCACCAGCGAGATGTCAGGGGTATGCTTCACCCTCCAGATTAGTACAACAGCTGGAGGCAGGACGATTAGACAGCTCATTGTAATGATGGTAGCCAGGATCACCAGAAAAATTGCCCAGACTTCCAGTACATAGGTTGACATCGTCGACCGTCGGCATTCACACCACGGGGGTAAAGTCAAGCCAACGGCACCTACAAAGCACAAGATGGGTGAAGAAAGACATTTGATTACATCCTGATTTATCCTCAGCCAGCTGTTTATAAATTGATCACTAATCTTAAGGATGGCACAGTGGTTAGCACTGCTGCCTCACAGCGCCAGGGACCTGGGTTCGATTCCCGGCTTGGGTGACTGTGCGTGGAGTCTGCACGTTCTCCTTGAGTCTGCCTGGGTTTCCTCCGGGTGCTCCAGTTTCCTCCCACAGTCCGAAAGCTGTGCAGGTGAGGTGCACTGGCCATGTTAAATTCTCCCACAGTGTACCCGAACGGGCACTGGAGTGTGGCGACTAGGGGATTTTCACTGTAACTTCATTGCAGTGTTAATGTAAGCCTACTTGTGGCTAAGAAATAAACTTTAAATTTTAAGTGATATGATTTTTGAATGCCTAACTTTAGTGCGCTACCTTAATGGCAAATTTATCAAATATATTTCTGCAATCTACCCAAATACCCTTCTGGCATATGTATTATCATGACCTCAATGAGACCCAGTAGGGCTATTGGAGTATGAGCTCCCTGATTGAGCTTTCTTCAATCAGGGAGCTCATACTCCATGATCCCAAACTTATGGGCCTCGTTGAGGTCATTACATGTATACTTGTCCACGTCTGCTGGTTTCAATTAAGGGATGGTCTTGTGGTGCAGTGAGTAGCGTCCCTGCCTCTGAGCCAGAAGCTCTAGGTTCAAGTCTCACTCCGTGATCCGATGACCAAGGAAGGTGCGTGCACAATCCAGACAAACTAGGTTGCGTGTAAGTTCTTCCAACACACGCCAACGGCTGTTGGTAAGAGTGGGAGAGATTCCTGGGCAGCCGTGTGAATCCCTACAGAGCAGAAGGATGCCATTCGGCCCATCGAATCTGCACCGACTCTCTGGCAGAGCATCTGACCCAGACCCTATCCCCATAACCCTGCGTATTTACCCCGCTAATCCCCCAACCTACATATCTTGAGACAATTTAGTGCGGCCAATCCACCTAACCTGCACATCTTTGGACAGTGGGGGGAAACCAGAGTACCTGGGGGAAACCCACACAGACACGGGGGGAATGAGCAAACTTCACACAGACAGTGACCCAAGCCGGGAATCGAACCCGGGTCCCTCGCGTTGTGAGGCAGCAGTGCTAACCACTGTGCCACCGTGCCGTATGTGTCATTGTTGCTCGTGAGTGATAGGGTGGGATTTTACGATGTTGCTCGTCCGAAACCGTAAAATCCACCCCTCGCCTGCTACGATTCCCGTGGTGGATGGGACAGTAAAATTCCAGCCATAGTCTTTGAGTGGCCAACGTGTGAAGATGCCTTTTGAAAATTGTATTGCGTAAGTATCGTGTGACACTGTTTGGGAGTGGGGAAGAGAATGGCCATATTACCTCACTCCAAATTATTTAACATAGATAAAGCCCCCTGTTACCAATCCTGAAAATGCCTGCTATTTGATTTTGCATGTTTATCCCTGTCATGTAAGCATGATTCCAATGTTATCACTGACTGCAGGATGCTGACTCTAACTCGGCAGGAAAAGTGGGTTGATCTGAATTTCTGCCGACAAGAGAAATTGTACTATAATAATTTTGAGCATTGCTGCTTCAGCAGAGAATACTAAATTTGATTGGATCCAACATAGTCAAGGAGTCCAACATTCCCTCAAACTCAGTTATATTCGTATAAGATAAAGACAGAATACTGCGGGTGCTGGAATCTGAAACAAAAACAGAAAATGCTGGAAAATCTCAACATGTCTGACAGCATCTGTGGAGAGAGAATAGAGCCAACATTTCGAGTCTGCAGGATCCTTTGTCAGAATTATACTCACACAATCTACCACTTTGCATTCTGATTTTAAATGAATTGGGATGCATACCCCTGAGTGCCGGGTCTTGGGCTCTCGGACAATAAATAAAATCGACATGAAATCCTTTCGAATATTGGAAATATCTGTGTACCTTAGTGATTTAAAACTTCCCAGCCTGGTTTGCAAATCCCTTCATGGTCGCTCCTTCCCCCCACTGTAACCTGCTCCAGTCCGACAACCCTCTGTGTTCTCTGGTGCTCCTACTGGTCTGGCCCTTTGCACATTTCCCAGTCGGGCTCAAGGTGAGAGGGGCGAAGTATAACTCAGATATTAGAGGGATGTTTTTTACACAGAGGGTGGTGGGGGCCTGGAATGCGCTGCCAAGTAGGGTGGTGGAGGCAGACATGCTGACATCGTTTAAGACTGACCTGGATAGTCACATGAGCAGCCTGGGAATGGAGGGATACAAACGATTGGTCTAGTTGGACCAAGGGGCGGCACAGGCTTGGAGGGCTGAAGGGCCTGTTTCCTGTGCTGTACTGTTCTTTGTTCTTTGTAGTTAGACTGCACCATTGGACATTGTGTGCCTTCAGCCGTAGAAAGACCTTAGGTTTTCCAAATCCTCCCCTAAGCCTCTCCATCTCTCCTTCTTTGACTTTGAAACCCACCTCTTGGATCACATCATTTGTCCTGGTATCTCTTCTGTGTCGATTCAGTATTAAATTTTGTCTGATAACTCTCCTGTGAGGTACCTTGGGATGATGATGTACTCTGCATTATGTAAATGTAGGCTTTTGATTCGATTTGACTTGATTTATTATTGTTACAGAGATCGTGGCCTGAAATCTTTCAACTCTGTTGAGTCCAGAAGGTGTAACCCTAGTGCGGCCTCTTTAAGGGGTGATGTGGGTCACGTGACCCTTCCAGGACCTATCAGAATGGACCAGGTGAACCTCAGCTTATCGAGTGTTAGGGCACGGATCTGGGCAGGTGGAACCTGCAGTGTGTGAGCCTGGGAATTGGTGGAACTAGACCTGTATCTGTACTGAGCTTGTCTGTATATAGTTATAACTGTTGTTCAATAGATCACGATTGTGATGGAGTCAGAGAATCCCTACAGTACAGAAGGAGGCCATTCGGCCCATCAAGCCTGCGCCAACTACAATCCCACCCAAGCTCTATCCTCATAAGCCCAAGTATTTACCCTGCTAATACCCCTGACACCAAGGGTTAATTTAGCATGGCCAATCAACTAACCCTCATATCTTTGGGGTGTGGGAGGAACACAGTAAGAAGTCTCACAACACCAGGTTAAAGTCCAACAGGTTTATTTGGTAGCAAATACCATAAGCTTTCGGAGCACTGCTCCTTCGTCAGATGGAGTGGAAATGTGCTCTCAAACAGTGCAAACAGACAGAATCAAGTTGCAGAATACTGATTAGAATGTGAATCCTACAGCCAGCCAGGTCTTAAATGTACAGACAATGTGGGTGGAGGGAACATTAAACACAGGTTAAAGAGATGTGTATTGTCTCCAGACAGAATGTTTGCACTGTTTGGGAGCAGATTTCCACTCCATCTGACGAAGGAGCAGTGCTCCGAAAGCTTATGGTATTTGCTACCAAATAAACCTGTTGGACTTTAACCTGGTGTTGTGAGACTTCTTACTGTGTTTACCCCAGTCCAACGCCGGCATCTCCACATCGTGTGGGAGGAAACCAGAGCAACCAGAGGAAACCCACGCAGACACGGGGGAGAATGTGCAAACTTCACACTTTGAAGTGATTTAAAGCTTCCTCATTGTGTTACCTCGCGCTAACCTAATTGAGGGTGGTGAGTGTCTGGAACGAGCTGCCAGAGGCAGTAGTAGAGGCGGGTACAATTTTGTCTTTTAAAAAACGTTTAGACAGTTACATGGGTAAGATGGGGACAGAGGGATATGGGCCAAACGCGGGCAATTGGGACTAGTTTAGCGGTGAAGGCTGGGAGCATGGACAAGTTGGGCCGAAGGGCCTGTTTCCATGCTGTAAACCTCTATGAATCTATAATTGAAAGGTGAGGTGTTGATCCTTAGGTTTACGGCGATCAACACACTTGAAATGCTAACTCTGTCTCCCTCTCTCACCATAGATGGGGCCTGATTATCGAAATAAGAACGTTTTGTTCTTGTCACAGAGGAAGCACTTTGGGAGAAGCGAAAGTCTTCATTTATGGAGCATCTTCCTGATTTCAGGACACCAAGCAGACGACAGCTAATGGAGGACAATTAAAGTGTCATCCAGGGAGGGAAAATTGTCGCCTTTTGCTCCTCACTTTCAATTGGCACATCTTGAGTTTCAAGGGTCTGACTGGGCTACATTCAGGTGTTCCTGAATTGACAAAATACCATCTTTTATTTGGCTGAGGCATAGAATCATACCGTGCGGAAGGAGGCCATTTGGCCCATCCAGTCTGCACCAACCACAATCCCATCCCTGCCTTATCCCTGTAACTCCCTAACTTTACCCTAACTCGTCTCCCTGACACTAAGGGTCAATTTAGCATGGCCAATCCACCTAACCTGCACATCTTTGGAGTGTGGGAGGAAACCGGAACACCCGGAGGAAACCCACGCAAACACGGGAAGAATGTGCAAACTCGCACAGACAGTGACCCAAGGCCGGGAATCGAACCCAGGTCCCTGGCGCTGTGAGGCAGCAGTGCTAACCACTGTGCCACCGTGCCGCCCTAACAGTATCCATCATAGAAGGCAGTAAAATTCTGTGTTAATTTTGTACTCAGGTGGGTTTTGTTAGCAGGTAAGAGAGCTTGCAGCATGAAGAGAGTCCATCAGACATTTAAACTGACCATTTGGTTTGCACCCCGTCCAATGATGAATGAACTTGACGTCAAGCTTCAGCTGAAACTAAACCAAAAGCACGAGTAAAATTGTTTGTACTGCAGATACAAATCTTAGTTCTAGTTGGAATGGGTTCTGGCGGTCACCATCGCAGACTCTGCAACTAAAACAGAAAATGCTGGAAAATCACAGCAGGTCTGACAGCATCTGTGGAGAGAGAATACGGCTGACTCTGTGCTGATATAACAGAACCAGTCGCAAGAACTGGGGATTCTCACAGTAACTTTATTGCAGTGTTAATGTAAGCCTACCTGTGACACGAATAAATAAACTTAAAATAGCTGTGAGGCTATGGTTCCACAGCATTAAATGAACAATAGTGAATCACACTCCCCCTTCTTAACAGGCTGCTGCTGTGCTATTGCACTATAGACTACATTCCATCCACTTTCCCGTCTGCCTCAGAAACAGGGACAATCTGCGGAAGTTAAATAGAGGCCTTTGAAACGTGGATGCTAAGACGCATACTAAAAATTCCATCCACAGACAAATGAAGAGGTGTTTGAAATAGCAAAGAGCAAACTAAAACTCTAAAAAGTGACATCCAGAAGAGGAAATGTCGGCTTTTTGGCCATTCGACCAGAGCTGAATAGCTATAGCCCTCTCTTCCAGAGGACAAGGTGAAGGCAGCAGAAAGAAGGGTCGGCCTTGGTGTAGCTGGATGACGGACGTCACAGAGCAATTGCAGACTGCTACAGCAGATGTATGTGAATGGAGCAAGACAGATATTGTGACACACCACGACAGCAGATCTCCTGCCAGGAGTAACATTTATTTATTAGTGTCACAAGTAGGCTTACATTCACATTGCAATGAAGTTACTGTGAAAATCCCCTAGTCGCCACACTCCAGCGCCTGTTCGGGTACACTGAGGGAGAATTTAGCACAGCCAATGCACCTAACCAGCACGTCTTTCCGACTGTGGGAGGAAACCAGACCACCCGGAGGAAACCAGACCACCCGGGGGAAACCCAAGCAGACATGAGGAGAACGTGCAAACTCCACACAGACAGTGACCCAAACCGGGAATTGAACCCAGGTTCCTGGCGCTGTGAGGCAGCAGTGCTAACCACTGTGCCACCGTGTCACCCCTGCAAAGAGCAGCAGCACTATAATCCAATAGCAATGTATGAACACAGCAAATACACAATGCATCCAAAGATTCTATTCCTTTTGCTTCCTCCAGTGCTTTAGAAATCCTGTCCTGAACATCTCCTTTCATGATATTGATGGAAGTGTTGATGTTCCCGCTTTCGCTCTGATCTGCAGAGTTTTATTCATTAGATTTCCCAGTTCCCTTATTACTTCGTGCTCCATCTATAACTCTTCCATCCCAGCCGTTGACTTTTCTCTCCATTCCTGGCTACTACTTCACAACTACCGGAGTTGCATTCAGCCCCATTCTGCTTCATCGACCCTTTTCTCCTTCTCAAATCTAATGATTACACTTGCTGTGCCAGAGCTTCTGAAATCCTCCCTTTCCTCCGCCATATTTTCCAGTCTCTGTGGTCACAGAGGCAATCCCCTATGGTGCATCCCATCTTCCTTGTTGCTGCACTCACCCTCTCTCCTTCCTCTCACAGGAACTACAGGGTGGCACGGTGGCACAGTGGTTAGCACTGCTGCCTCAAAGTGCCAAGAACCTGGGTTCGATTCTGGCCTTGGGTGATTGTCCGTGTGGAATTTGCATGTTCTCCCTGTGTGGGTTTCCTCCGGGTGCTCCGGTTTCCTCCCACACTCCAAAGATGTGCAGGTTATGTGGATTGGCCATGCTTAATTGCCCCTTAACGTCCAAAGATGTGCAGGTTAGGTAGATTGGCCATGCTAAATTGTCCCTTAATGTCCAAAGATGTGTAGGTTAGGGGGATTGGCATGCTAATTTGCCCCTTAATGTCCAAAGATGTTCAGGTTAGGTGGATTAGCCATGCTAAATTGCCCCTTAATGTCCAAAGATGTGCAGGTTAGGTAGATTGGCCATGGTAAATTGTCCCTTAGTGTCCAAAGATGTGTAGGTTAGGTGGATTGGCCATGGTAAATTGTCCCTTAATGTCCAAAGATGTGGAGGTTAGGGGAATTAGTGGGATAAATATATGGGGTTACGGGAATAGGGCAAGGGGGTATGTCTGGGTAAGATTTCTGTCGGAGAGTCAGTGTAGACTTGATGGGCTGAATGGCCTCCTCCTGCACTGTCGGGATTCTATGACCCTTTGATTTCTCTTCACACGTAAAGCACATCTCCTGGCCAGAAGTAGCGGGGTTGTCCACCAGAATGTACCAAGATGCGACCTGATGTGTATTGCTTGTGTATCGAGCTTTCCATTGTTTGGAACAATGGCACAGATACGAATGTTAAAACAGAAAGTAAGGTGCGAAGCACTAAACAAAATTAACACATTTACTTCATGACGGGCTTGAAGAGAAAGAAATATATTTGCTGACCAAACATTTAGTTTCATTGCAATTAAGGTAAACTCATTATAGTGTTCGCTCTGCAATCATTTGCACTGTTGTTGATGCAAGTAGTCATGGTGATTGTTGATGTGTCACCCTCAGTGGCTCTTCGTCACAATCGCAGGCTGAATTACTCACTTACAAGACTGGAAACACACCTACTCTCAAGTTGGAAGTGGCTTAAAAGTTCATATCATAATTCTTTGTGTTTAAAACTAACAATCCCACTTCAGTGCGGTGCCAAACCTTCTTACCCGATGTGCCCACACGGTGGCACAAGAATAATTTGCATTCAGAGCCTTCAGCATAATCAAATGTCCCCGGACACTTTACAAAAGTGTAATCAGTCTAAATCTAACATCAAACGCCTGAGGAGATATAAGGACAGGCAACCAAGCCAAAGAGATTGGTTGGACATAAAGAACAGGAGTTGGCTCTCGAGCCTGTTCTGCTATTCATTTAGGTCACGATTTATCTCTATTTAATTCCATCTACTCTCGTTGGTTCCATAACCCTTAACCCTTTTCCCAATTAAAGATCCCAAAATGTCAATGGCATTTTCAACGGCTATTTTTGACGGAGAATGGTTTAAATTTGTGTGAAGGAGTGCCTCCTTGGTGTCACTCCTGAATTCACCTGCTTCCAATTTTAAGGTTATGCCGCCCTTGTTCTGAGCTCCTCCCACCAGAGGAAATAGTTTGTGTCTATCCAGCCCACTCTATCATCTTAAACCCCACAGTTAGTTGTTCGCCCTTTATCTACACTCAGTGGAGTCACTCAGTCTATGCAAACTGTCTGGATAGAAATTGTCCCATTGGGAAGACATGGCATGGGTTCATGAAAGGCCGGTCATAGAACAAAGAACAAAGAAAATTACAGCACAGGAACAGGCCCTTTGGCCCTCCAAGCCTGCACCGACCATGCTGCCCGACTGAACTAAAGCCCCCTACCCTTCCGGGGACCATATCCCTCTATTCCCATCCTATTCATGTATTTGTCCAGATGGCCCTTAAAACTCACTATCGTATCTACTTCCACTACCTCCCCCGACAGCGAGTTCCAGGCACCCATCACCCTCTGTGTAAAAAACTTGCCTCGTACATCTCCTTTAAATCTTGCCCCTCGCACCTTGAACCTATGTCCCCCAGTAATTGACTCTTCCACCCTGAGAAAAAGCTTCTGACTATCCACTCTGTCCATGCCCCTCATAACCTTGTAGACTTCTATCAGGTCGCCCCTCAACCTCCGTCATTCCAGTGAGAACAAACCAAATTTCACCAGCCTCTTCTCTTGCTAATGCCCTCCATATCAGGCAACATCCTGGTAAATCTTTTCTGTACCCTCTCCAAAGCCTCCAAAGTCATGTTTAACTAATTTAGTGGAATTCTTTGAGGACGGTACGAGCGCGATGGACAATGGGGAACCGGTGGATGTGGTGTATCTGGATTTCCAGAAGGCATTCGACAAGGTGCCGCACAAAAGGCTGCTGCATAAGATAAAGGTGCACGGTGTTACAGGTAATGTATTAACAATCTGTTAACAATCTATAGACAATACTGTATACAGGTTTGGTCTCCTTACTTGAGAAAGGATATACTGGCACTGGAGGGAGTGCAGAGGAGATTCACTAGGTTGATTCCGGAGTTGAGAGGGTTGGTTTATGAGGAGAGACTGAGTAGACTGGGGCTATACTCATTGGGATTCAGAAGAATGAGGGAGGATCTTATAGAAACATAAGATTATGGAGGGAATAGATAAGATAGAAGCAGAGAAGTTGTTTCCACGGGCAGGTAAAACTAGAACTAAGAGGCATGGCCTCAAAATAAGGGGGAGCAGATTTAGGACTGAGTTGGAGAGGAACGTCTTCACCCAAAGGTTATGAATCTGTGGAGTTCCCTGCCCAGTGAAGCAGTTGAGGCTACCTCATTGAATGTTTTTAAGGCAAGGATAGATAAATTTTTGAACAGTAAAGGAATTAAGGGTTATGGTGAGCGGGCGGGTAAGTGGAGCTGAGTCCACGAAAAGATCAGCCATGATCTTATTGAATGGCGGAGCAGGCTCGAGGGGCCAGGTGGCCTACTCCTGCTCTTAGTTCTTATGTTATTAAAATGAAGGTGATAGAGAGGTGTGAGCATATATCTAATTCTAACAACCACACACTGTTTCACAGTGTGCTAGAACAGGACTTGTACTCACTGCTTTCCATCAATGTGTTGCCATTGGTCCCTGTTCAGGGAGACTGAGAGCCCTTTGATGAGAACTCAGTTGTCATCATGCACCAAAAAAAGGGTGCTAAAAAAGACAACTAGACTTGCAAAGCAACGGGCAGAATGGCCTCGTGTGTTGCATTGTTTTACAGATTCTGATCTTGTTTCATGTCTCCTTTGTTTTCAGATGCAGCGCCCTATTATTTGGAGCCCCCCTTGAAAATGAACTCCTTTGTCTGTGTTAGAATCGTAGAATCTCTACAGTGCAGAAGGAGGCCATTCAGCCCATCGAGTCTGCACCAACCACAATCCCACAATTAGAAAAGGCACCATTAACTTCCACGCCATTAGATCATTGGGACGTGACTGTGCAGCAGAGCTGAGAAGCAATGGTGGAAACTTGTAGGCTTGTGACACGGTACTGACAGAGTCACATGTGATGTCTGGCGATAATCTTCTACCGATATCAGTCACCTTTTAGAGAGGAAGCAAGTTTGTGTTGTGATAATATCATGTATCTGCCCCAAATGGCAATCTGATACATTTATCCAACAAAGGCAGCAAAGATGTTCGACAGTTCATGTTACTGAATTAAAAGGTGTTGACAGGGGGAAGTATTGCAATATAACTTTCCGGGACTTTCCATGGGATGGGATTCAGTTCTTGAATTAAGTCATGGATACGGCAATGAAGCAAGAAATGCGGTAAAGTGGGAGTCCGAAAGCGTGACAAGGATTGATAGACTTTCGAAAGCGCATTATGACACCTCACAGAATTTGATGAAATATATATTAAATATAAATTAAATAAATACACCACTTGTATTTATCCATACGGCCCCTTAGGTGAAAGCAATTCACTGCTGACAAAAGCGTTTCCTCTGGAGAAAACCACAGCAATCATTCTGAGCTATTAGCAAGATACCACAGGCATGCAATGACTTTTATTTTTCTACAGCGTTAGTTCAGTCAGAAATATTACTCAGAGCACCTGATCAATGGGAGAGGGGATTTAGCAGGGATTTGAGGAAAACCTTTTTCACCCAGAGGCTGGTGGGAATCTGGAACTCACTGCCTGAAAGGGTGGTAGAGACGGGGAACACTCACAACATTTAAGAAGCATTTAGATGAGCACTTGAAACGCCATAGTATAGATCATCGAATCCTACAGGGCGGCGCGGTGGCACAGTGGTTAGCACTGCTGCCTCACAGCGCCAGGGATCCGGGTTCGATTCCCGGCTCAAGTCACTGTCTGTGTGGAGGCTGCATGTTCTCTGCGTGGGTTTCCTCCGACTGCTCCAGTTTCCTCCCACAGTCCAAAAGACGTGCTGGTTAGGTGCATTGACCATGCTAAATTCTCCCTCATTGTACCCGAACAGGCACCGGAGTGTGGCGACTAGGGGATTTCCACAATAAATATAACTCTATTTATAAATAACTTTTACAGTGCAGAAGGAGGCCATTCGGCCCATTGAGTCTGCACCGACCACAATCCCACCCAGGCCCTATCCCCGTCACCCCATTTGCCCCAGCTAGTCCCCCTGACACTAAGGGGCAATTTTAGCATGGCCAATCCACCTAACCTGCACATCTTTAGACTGTGGGAGGAAACCGGAGCACCCGGAGGAAACCCACGCAGACACGGGGAGAACGTGCAGACTCCGCACAGACAGTGAACCAAGCCGGGAATCAAATGCAAGTCCCTGGCGCTGTGAGGCAGCAGTGCTAACCACTGTGCCACTGTGCCGCCCCCAGTATACAAGGCTACGGACCAAGTGCTGGAAAATGAGATTAGAATAGGTATTTGATGACCAGCACAGACAAGATGGGCCAAAGGACCTCTTTGTGTGCTGTAAAAATCTACAGGGGGGATTTTTCCCGTTTGGCCCACCATGGGAATCGTAGCGGGCGACGGGTGGACCATGCAAAGGTCCGTTGACCTCTGGTGGGATTGTCCGGATTTGGGAGGAGCGCAGCTGGAAAATCCCACCCTACAACCCTTCTCTCGCCCGAAAGGAGGCACCACACCAGAATGCCAGCAACGGGTGGGAAAGCAGTGGCACAAGGAAAGCCTTTTTTTAATATATTCTCAAGAACTAGAAGTTAAGAAACAAAGTGAGTCATCACTAACCTTATTGTCACCAACAGCTGCAGGTAACTCGTCTTTGGCTGTAGGTTAATCCTGGTTGATGTGACAGACACACAGACAGCACGACCTTAGGCTGGAGATAAGGAAGTAAATTCCATAGTTACACCTGGACAGGGGTTGCATTTCCACTATCCAGCCTGTGCCTGGTCCTGGTTTTACTCCAACTCTGCCTCTGTTTAGCTCCTCTGTGCTGTTAGCTCTCTGCTCGATCAGTCATTACTCTGAGCTAATGTCATGTCCTGCCTGTTGGCAACTTAAAGCTGAGGCTGTCAGGTGATGTGGGCAGTGCAGAGGAGAGTGCATGCATAATCATTTTGGACTCGCTCTGAGTTTGCACTGCTTTGTCAGCTTGTCCTCCCACACTCTCAACTTTCAGCACAAATCACTCGCTCCAAAATGCAATCTGTCATCGAGGCTGCCCAGCACCAACATCAATCAGCTCAACCATCAACCAGTGTGCTTCCTGCTCCGGGAAATAAAATCTTGCAGAGTTGCCTTGTGCTTAAACAAAAGGCCGAAGAGATGATTCAGGGCAGGCCGGGAGGGGGATTCGAACCTCGGCAATTTGATTCAGTTCTTCTAACTGGTGGCACAGTGGCACACTGATTAGCACTGCTGCCTCACAGCGCCACTCTGCTGGTCATCAAATACTTATTCTAATCTCATTATCCAGCACTCGGCCTTAGGAAACATAGAAAACTACAGCACAAAACAGGCCCTTCGGCCCCACAAGTTGTGCCGAACATATCCCTACCTTTTAGGCCTACCTATAACCCTCCATCCTATTAAGTCCCATGTACTCATCCAGGAGTCTCTTAAAAGACCCTATTGTGTTCGCCTCCACCACCACTGACGGCAGCCGATTCCACTCGCCCACCACCCGCTGTGTGAAACACTTCCCCCTAACATTTCCCCTGTACCTAACCCCCCCCCCCCCCCCCCCCCCCAGCACCTTAAACCTGTGTCCTCTCGTAGCAGCCATTTCCACCCTGGGAAAAAGCCTCTGAGAGTCCACCCGATCTATGCCTCTCAACATCTTAGATACCTCTATTAGGTCTCCTCTCATCCTACGTCTCTCCAAGGAGAAAAGACCGAGCTCCCTCAGCCTATCCTCATAAGGCATGCCACTCAATCCAGGCAACATCCTTGTAAATCGCCTCTGCACCCTTTCAATCTTTTCCACATCCTTCCTGTAATGAGGCGACCAGAACTGAGCACAGTACTCCAAGTGGGGTCTGACGAGGGTCTTATATAGCTGCATCATTATCCCCGGACTCCTAAACTCAATCCCTCGATTGATAAAGGCCAGCACACCATACCACCTCCTTCGTAACCACCTCCTCCACCTGCGGGGCCGATTTTAGAGTCCTATGGACCCGGACCCCAAGGTCCTTCTGATCCTCTACAGTACTAAGAGTCTTTCCCTTTATATTGTACTCCTTCATCCCATTTGACCTGCCAAAATGGACCACTACGCATTTATCTGGGTTGAAGTCCATCTGCCACTTCTCCGCCCAGTCTTGCATCCTATCTATGTCCCTCTGTAACTTCTGACATCCCTCCAGACTATCCACAACCCCACCAACCTTCGTGTCGTCGGCAAACTTACCAACTCATCCCTCCACTTCCTCATCCAGGAGTACACTGGGGCGGCATGGTGGCACAGTGCTTAGCACTGCTCCCTCACAGCGCCAGGGACCCAGGTTCGATTCCCGGCTCGGGGCACTGTCTGTGCGGAGTTTGCACATTCTCCCCATGTCTGCGTGCGTTTCCTCCGGGTGCTCCGGTTTCCTCCCACAATCCAAAGATGTGCAGGTTAGGTGCATTGACCGTGCTAAATTGCCCCTTGGGGTCCCACATGTGTAGGTTGGTTGAACTGGCCATGATAGATGCGTGGGTTTACAGGGACAGGGAAGAGGAGGGAGGGGGGGAGGGTGAATCTTGGTAAGATGCTCTTAAGTTTAAATTTTATTTATCCGTGTCACGAGTGGGCTTACATTAACACTGCAATGAAGTTACTGTGAAAATCCCCTAGTGGCCACACTCCAGCGCCTGTTTGGGTACACTGAGGGAGAACTTAGCACGGCCGATGCACCCTAACCAGCACACCTTTTTGACTGTGTGAGAAAACTGGAGCACCCGGAGGAAACCCACATTGACACGGGGAGAATGTGCAAACTCCACACAGACAGTGACACCAAACTGTCACTGTGAGACAAAGTCCTGTCTTCACATTGAGGATCCCTCCATCGTGTTTGTGTGGCATTATCACCGTGCTAAACGCGATAGATTTCAAACAGATCTAGCAACTTCAGCTGGGCAACCATCAGAAAAACCATGAGGGAAAAGGAGAGGTGGATCTTGTCGGATGGAATCCCTGTGCAGACAGTTAAAGGCTGAAGGCTTCATCACCAGAACTTTCCAACAAGCACCAAGACCTAGCTGGGCTGGTGGTGAGAAAGGCCCCTCCCCGTCAGATCCTTCATGTCCCCCCGAAGTCTCTCCATCACCACACGCTGCCCTTGAAGTGACTGCGGGGAGTGGGGGGAGATGGGGGCTGTGGGGGGGCGGCGGGGGGTGGGGGGGGGCCAAGATGGTCACACACCTCCTTGTGGAATGTGCCTTTGCAAAGACGGTGTGGAGAGAGATGCAGTGATATTTGTCCAGGTTCATCCCGAACAGCTCCGTGATGCAGGACTCTGTGCTCTATGGGCTATTCCTAGGGACGCGGGACTCTGTGCTCTACGGGCTATTCCTCGGGACACACTCCAAGACAAATATCAACTGTTGCTAGAGGGTCACCAACTCGGTGAAGGACACTCTTTGGTTTGCCCGAAACTGTCAACCTTCCAGTGCAAAGAATCGCCACTGATTGAGTGTTGCAGACTGGAACATTCCGAAGTCCGGGACTATGTGCTGAGGGACGCACTCAAGATTGGAGCAGCCACCACCAAGGCACAATGGGGAAAGGTCACCATGTGAGGCCTTTCGGCCAATGTACACCGAGGGGCTAGTAACCCTGTAAGAGCCCTCAGACTGTGTGCTTAATCCTAACCATATGCAACTGGTACTGAAGCACCAGAGTGCGACATGACCGATGTGTATAGTTTGAACAGAATCGTACTCTTTGTTACAGAAATATGGAAATGTTTGTGTTGCGGGAAATTCTTCCAGGTGGCCTGATTAATTTTTCATTAAACATTTCATTTCACAAAGACAAATAAAAAAAGTTCATTCAGTTCAATGCAATTCTTCAATTAAACTAGTTTTATTAAAACATTTAGAATCAAAAACATTACAAATTAACAATATTCAGATTCAGACAAACATACAATTAAGACAAATTTCTTTCGGCTGAAAGGGAGATCTCTGATTTCAGCTGCACTGCAAATTAGCAATGAGGCATTCTCGAAAGATCTCAGATCTCATGCCAAAGAATGGTTATACTTTTTGCAATCAGATTATACAGCCCAGCACTTAATTAAAAAGCAATTTCATTCATTCACTGTTCTGTCAACCTAACAATGGCATGTCCTTCAATCAATTATAGTTTGACACCTTCAAATATTGACCTGTCATTCGTCTGTTTTACGCAAGTTCTCTCCCAAAAATGGCTTCTTATAATTCAACATTTCTCTAACTAGTTTAAACCAGCTCTAAAACCAAATGAAGACGCCTTTATCTTTTGGTATTATCACCCGGCCTGGGTAATTTACTTTGTTGCTCAATTTGTGCCTGACTTTTGCAGATATCTTTCATGAATACATTTTACCGACATGTTACAAATTCATTCCTTAGAGACATTATTAAGATGTTACTTAAATATTTTGTATTATTCTCAAACCACTTACTAAAACATTAGCCGCTAATTATCTTCACATGGGACATTTAGAATTAATCAGAATTCTCAACTACAGTTTATAATCCTACAGTGCAGAAGGAGGCCACTCGGCCCATCGATTCTGCACCAGCCACAATCCCACCCAGGCCCTACTCCCGTGACCCTATACATTTACCCCAGTTCGCCCCCCCCCCGACACTAAGGGGCAATTTTTAGCACGGCCAATCCACCTAACCCGCACATCTTTGGAGTGTGGGAGGAAACCGGAGCACCCGGAGGAAACCCACGCAGATACGGGGAGAATGTGCAAACTCCGCACAGACAGTGAGCCAAGCCGAGAATCAAACCTGGGTCCCTGGCGCTGTGAGGCAGCAGTGCTAACCGCTGTGCCACTGTGCCGCCCCATGTTCTAATGTTCTACTTGCTGAATGGAAGGATGTGAGAGTGCACCTTGATCTCTGGAGGAAATGAGAATTTCATTTCACTTTTGTGTTGTGACAGTCTGAAATGTTTTCTAATGTCTCCTTTAGATATTTTATGAATAAAGTATGTTTTTGCAAAATGTGATATCAGGAAATGGCTAAAAGCATTGGATATTGCAAAGGCAATGGGCCTGATAATATTCTGATAATAGCAAAGATCAAAAGCTAGTGTTACCACAGTCCCAGATGACTATAGGCTGCTTTCCCCTTTGTGGGAGAGAGCATGACTGGTGGTGATTTAACCTGGGGGTCACCATACCTCAGGCGAGGGGCAAGGTTGAGAAGGTGGGGCTTTCTGGCAATAGTACTGAAAGCTCGTGCTCCAGAACTTGCCACACCCCTAGCCACGCTGTTCCAGTACAGCTACGACACTCGCATCTACCCAGAAATGTCAAAATCTTTTTTCTTATTCATTCAAGGGATGCGGGCATTGTTGGCTAAGCCAGCATTTACTGCCCACCCCCAACTGCCCTCAAGAAGCTGGTGGTGGCGGTGAGCTGCCTTCTTGAACTGCTACAGTCCATGTGGCGTAGGTACACCCACAGTGCTGTTAGGGAGGGAGTTCCAGGATTTTGACTCAGCGACAGTGAAGAAATGGCCGATATATTTCCAAGTCAGGATGGTGAAGGGCTTGGAGGGGGAACTTGCTGGTGGTGGTGTTCCCATGTATCTGCTGCCCTTGCCCTTCCAGATGGCTGTGGTTTTAGAAGGTGGTGTGAAAGGAGCACTATTGAGTTGCTGCAGTGCATCTTGGATGCCCTGTCCACAAAAAGCAGGCCAAATCCACCCCAGCCAATTACTACATCATCGGTCTATTCTCGATAATCAGCAAACTGAGAGATGCCAATAAACTGTGCCAGGGCCACTCAGCTCCTAACCCCATTACAGCCTTGGTCCAAACATGGACAAAATAGCAGAATTCAAGAGGTGAGAGTGACTGTCCTTGACATCACGCAGCTTTTGAACGAGTGTGGCATTCAGGGCAAAATTGAAATCAGTGGGAATCAGGGAAAAATCTCCATTGATGGGAACCAGACCGAGAGCAAAGGACAATAAAATACTGCGGCTGCTGGAAACCTGAAATAAAAACAGAAAATGTTGAATGAACTCAGCAGGTCGGGCAGCATCTATGGGGAGAGAAACAGAGTTAACATTTTAAGTCCAATATCATTCTTCTTCGGAGCTAAAGAGGAATAGAAATGTAATTAATTATATAGTCGGGGAGGTGGGTGGGGCAGAATGGATGGTCAGAGCTAAGGAGAGATTGACAAAGATGGTCACAGACACAAGGCAAAGTTTATTTATTTGTTAGTGTCACAAGTAGGCTTGCATTAACACTGCAATGAAACTACTGTGAGAATCCCCTAGTCGCCACACTCCGGCGCCTGTTCGGGTACACTGAGGGAGAATTTGGCATGGCCAATCCACCTAACCAGCACATCTTTCACTCTGTGGGAGGAGACCGGAGCACCCGGAGGAAACCCACGCAGACACGGGGAGAACGTGCAGACTCCGTACGGCCATACTAGTCTGAAAAGGCTCGATCTCATCTGATCTTGGAGGCTAAACAGACGCAGGCCTGATTAGTACTTGGACGGGAGACCGCCTGGGAATACCAGGTGCAGTAGGCTTTCTGGGTTAGCACTTGTGGTTAGCACTGCTGCCGCACAGCGCCAGAGACCCGGGCTTGATTCCCGGTTTGGGTCACTGTCTGTGTGGAGGTTACACGTTCTCCCCGTGTCTACGTGGGTTTCCTCCGGGTGCTCTGGTTTCCTCCCACAGACTGAAAGATCTGCTGGTTAGGGTGCATTGGCCACGCTAAATTCTCCCTCAGTGTACCTGAACAGGTGCCGGAGTGTGCGACTTGGGGATTTTCACAGTAACTTCATTGCAGTGTTAATGTAAGCCTACTTCTGACTAATAAATAAACTTTAAGACAGTGACCCAAGCTGGGAATTGAACCCGGGTCCCTGGCGCTGTGAGGCAGCAGTGCTAACCACCGTGCCACCCTAGGGGGTGTTAATGGTACCTTTATGGACTAAAGAAGGTGCTTATAGTGGCTTGAAGGTAAGAATGTATTGATAGGAGAACAAAGGTCGGTACTCAATGAGAGCAAAACTGAAGAACAAGTGAAAGATGGCTCAGTTGGGGAGGTGAAACTGTTTTCATTGGAATGGAACTTCAGTTGGATTCCACAGTAATGAGAGAAGGAGACATTGGCTGTGGAAGTGAGTTTAGGTAAACACCTTGTCAAACACCAAGAGGGAAATGGAAAGCGATGAAAATGAACAGAGTAAAAGAAACAAATAGGAATCGCGTCGAGGAGAGGAGGAAGCACTTCTCCAAGGTTGGTATTCCTGGAAAAGAAACAGCAGTGAATTAAACACTCAAATGAAAGTAAAATACTGCAGCTGCTGAAAATCTGAAATAAAGACGGAAAATGCTGAATAATTTCAGCGGCGTGTGTGGAGAGAGAAACAGAGTTAACGTTCTGAGACCTTGCGACTCTTCTTCAGAGCTGAAGAGGGATTGAAATGTAATGAATGATATATTTGGTGACGGGGTTAGGGCAGGATAGAAGGTCAGGCAACAATCAGCTCAGATTCACTGCGCATCCGGGGATTTCCCGGGGATTTCCCAGTGCCGGGAAGGCCGAGTTTGTGAATTACGGTAAGAAATTCAACAGAGAGAAAGTCCCAAGTTCAACATTCAGCTTCAGAATTAAAATAGAGATTTGCCGTGTAAATACAGTGTAACTTTTTATAATATTAACCAGTTGGGCGACGTACATTTTGGGTGGCATGGTGGCACAGTGATTTGCACTGCTCCCTCACAGCGCCAGGGACCTGGGTTCCATTCCGGCCTTGGGTCCCTGTCTGTGTGGGGTTTGCACGTTCTCCCCGTGTCTGCGGGGGTTTCCTCCAGGTGCTGCGGTTTCCTTCCACACTCCAAAGATATGCGGGTTATGTTGATTGGCCATGCTAAATTGCCCCTTAATGTCAGGGGGATGAGCAGGGTAAATATGTGGCGATACGGGGATAGGGCCTGGGTGGGATTGTGGTTGGTGCAGGCTCGATGGGCCGAATGGCCTCCTTCTGCACTGTAGGGATTCTATGAGTCTATGAACAGTGCTAACCACTGTGCCACCTTGCCGCCCAGCCACTGTGCCACCATATGGCACGATGTGATGAAAACTTCTCCTTTGGCTGTTGTTCAAACTGACTGGTCATTTGTATTTTCCTTGACTCGCTCTGCACCTGTTGCACTTGGTCACCAAAAGCTGTTGAAATGGCGCAAGGACAGTATAAGCACTGTATCTGGAGGATTCTTAGTCAATGCATGTCCACATTACAGAGGGTGCAGGTGGACATCTCTTCCAGTGCTGTGTTGTGTCGCAGAGGCTACCAGGAGAAAAATGCCTGTTTGGGTGTGGTTAAAATTGGGTCTAGAAGTTTTGCCTTGGGTTGGGACTTCGGCACTCCTCCAACTCTGGCCTCTTGCCAGTTTTGATACGAGAGTGACTTTTAAGGGGTGTCTTGACAAATCCATGAATAGGATGGGAATGGAGGGATATGGTCCCCGGAAGTGTAGGGGGTTTTAGTTCAGTTGGGCAGCATGGTTGGTTCAGGCTTGGAGGGCCGAAGGGCCTGTTCCTGTGCTGTTCTTTGTTCTTTGTTCTTTATTCCTGATTGTCCCAGTACTTGGAGGCTGTGCATTGCAGCCACCTGGATCCTAAACTCTGGAATTCCCTCCCTGAACCTCTCCATCTCTCTCCTCCTGCATGGTGCTTCTCAAAACCTACCTCCGTGAGCGGACTTTTGGTCACTTGTCTTTACGTGACTATGAGTTAAGGTTTATTTATTAGTGTCACATGTAGGCTGACATTAACACTGCAATGAAGTTACTGTGAAAATCTCCGAGTCGCCACACTCCGGCGCCTGTTCGGGTACAAAGAACAAAGAACAAAGAAAATTACAGCACAGGAACAGGCCCTTCGGCCCTCCAAGCCTGCACCGACTAAGCTGCCCGACTGAACTAAAACCCCCTACCCTTCCGGGGACCATATCCCTCTATTCCCATCCTATTCATGTATTTGTGCAGACGCCTCTTAAAAGTCACTATCGTATCTGTTTCCACTACCTCCCCCGGCAACGAGTTCCAGGCACCCACCACCCTCTGTGTAAAAAACTTGCCTCGTACATCTCCTTTAAACCTTGCCCCTCGCACCTTAAACCTATGCCCTCTAGTAATTGACTCTTCCACCCTGGGAAAAAATCCACTCTGTCCATGCCCCTCATAATCTTGTAGGCTTCTATCAGCGGTACACTCCCTGTGCAATGTGTTAAGTTTTGTTTGATAAGCCTTCTTACAAAGCATCTGGGGCTGCTTTATTCCTCTAAAAAGGTGCTTTTTAAGTGCAAGGTGTTGGGTTATGACTCAGTGTTCCAGTGGAACATAGCCAATCCTGCATCTCTATACTCTGACTGATTGGCCCAGTGGTGATACAGAATTAGACTAACATTTGCTTTGTTAATCTGTGCATGAAAGCAGCAGACAGGAACAAAAATCTCTGATAAATGGAAAAGTAGATTCGGTGCACTGTGGACACATAGTAATGCAGCACAACTGAACAAACATTTCATCAGCCTGGGTCCTTGAATTATTCAACACTGTAAAAAACGGAACGGAAAGGCTGACTTGCCACTTTTCCGTTTGCTAATCCCGGCATGGATTCCCTTGCACTAAGGAACCCATTCACAGTTTGGTAATGCTTCTGAGCCCTCCTTGGGTTGGATTTGTAACGATCGACATATCCAGGATTCGGCCTCTGAATCCCAGAGTTCAAAATTTAAAAGGGTTCCGTCTTCCAAAGTGCTTTCAAAACGTGGGTCCAGCAATTCGGAGCGTGCTAGTGTAAACCTAGCCTGAGATGATAGGCGTGACATTGAGAGGGTGTGTGTGTGTGTGTGTCTATGCAGCGTTGTTCCTGCATGCACCCCACCTGTCTGGAGTTAAATCGAGGCTGAACCACTCATTGCGCAAGAATGGACATTTGTAGCCAGCACCAGAGGGATCCGGCATTCTAAACTGGAACCTAGCCCAGGTCCCAAAAGACAAAAACATCAGAGCGCCAACTCACCTTCCCACCCAGCCCTCTGAGCAGAGCCATTCAGCTTGAACAGTTGGCGATCACGTTGTTTACATACTAGCTACACGCATGATAGCCAATGAAGTAGAGCACGGGAGTTTTAGCAATCACCAACCGTGGCTGCCGCCAGAATGCTCCACAGGAAATGCAATGCTTGCCGAGCTACATCAAGGAGTTCCAGATTACTTCCAGACACAGCGCAAACCAACAGCCTACCTTTTAACTTTTCAGACACACTGTTAATTTTACACTCACAGGCCCATGGATTAAACACCCTGGTCAATTCAAGAACAGAAAGTACTGGAAAATCTCGGCAGTGGTTTAGCACGGTCGCCTCACATGCGCCAGGGACCCGGGTTCTATTCCGGCCTTGGGTCACTGTCTGTGTGGAGTTTGCAGATTCTCCTTGTGTCTGCGTGGGTTTCCTCCGGATGCTCCGGTTTGCCCCCACAGTCCGAAAGATGTGCGGGTTAGGTTGATTGGCCATGCTAAATTAATCCTAGTGGCAGGGGGATTAGCATGTGGGGTTACAGGAATAGGGCCTGGGTGGGACTGTGGTCAGTGCTGATTCGATGGGCCAAATGGCCTCCTTCTGCACTGTAGGGATTCTAGATCTGACAGCATCTGTGGGTGAGAATAGAGACAATGTTTTGAGTATGGATGACCATTCGTCAGAGCACAAATGAGCTCTGACGCAGGGTCATCTAGACTTGAAACGCTTCCTCTATTCTCTCTCTACAGATGCTGTCAGACCTGCTGAGATTTTCCAGCATTTTCTGTTTCTGTTTCAGATTCCAGCATCTGCAGTATTTTGCTTTTATCCTGGTTAAGTCACTGACAGAAGTCTCACAACACCAGGTTAAAGTCCAACAGGTTTATTTGGTAGCAAATACCATAAGCTTTCGGAGCACAGCTCCTTCGTCAGATGGAGTGGATATCTCACTGACCACATGGTCTGAACAGGAAGCAATGCTTCAAGGGACCATGGGTCAATGATTGGGCACTTGTTGCCATGCTAACCGATTCATACTCCCTCAGTGACTCACTCTCCATTGTGAGTGTGGGACTGGTGATGTTACCTATTCTGCCTGAATATATATTTGCAATGATTCTAAAACAACTTGTATCCATATTGCCCCAAAACGTTATAAAATAGCTCAAGACGCATCACAAAAGCATTATCTCACAAAATTTGACACTGAGTCACCCAAGGGGATGGAGTGGCACAGTGGTTAGCACTGCTGCCTCACAGCTCCAGGGACATGGGTTCGATTCTGGCCTTGGGAGTTTGCATGTTCTCCCTGTGTCTGTGTGGATTTCCTCCGGGTGCTCCGGCTTCTTCCCACAGTCCGAAAGACGTGCAGGTTAGGTGGATTGGCCGTGCTAAGTAGCCCCTTAGTGTCCCAAGATGTGTAGGTTAGGGGGCTTAGCCATGGTAAATTGTCCCTCAGTGTCCAAAGATGTTTGGTTAGGTGAAATAACCATGGTAAATGCATGGGGTTACAGGGATAGAGGGGAAGGGATGGGACCTGTGTTGGATGTTCTTTTGAAGTGTTGGTGCAGACTCGATGAGCAGAATGGCCACTTTCTGCATTGGAGAAATTCTATGGTTCTATTGGAATAAATTTATATTTATGTATAAATTTATAATCAGAATAAATCCAATTATCAGTCCTCTACGCCTGGTAATCTCCCCATCACTTACACTTCTCCTTCACATCGGTGGAATTATAGTTTTTAATTCTGGAAGAGCCTCCAATTCTTTTCAGGGTGCCAGATCAGAAACCCCAATGTATATTACAAAGCCAGACTAGACCCCAAAACTTTCTCATTTGGCATAAACGTGAGGAAAGGATGCTTTGTCTCAGGGGTGATTCCATTGACAAATTAGGGATCTTATTTCTTTCATAACAAGCTTTATTCATAACACAATTTAGGTGTAACCATTAAACATTGAATAATCTTTGAACATGAAAAGAAACAACTCAACTTCTAATGAATTATATTCAGTTCCAATTAAGCAATAGACTTAAACCCCACTTTAAAGATATAGTTAGCAAATCCAAATATACTTGCTCTGACTTGGGTTAACAGTTTTGGAACTTCCAGAGAGATTTTGTAGAGAGGGAGAATTGATTGTAGGCTGTTATCTTTAACCAGCCCTCTGCAGCAACTGCACTCTTTCTAAAATGAAAATGAAACTGTTTTTTCAGCTGCAAGCCGAGCTCCTCCCAGTAACCTAAAATCACATGACTCGGCCATCCTAGTCTGAAACCCCAGGAGAACTTCAGTGAACATTAACTCTACAAAGTAACACGTTCCTAGCTAAAATTATCCTGGTTATTATCCTATATTCTCAGCATCTGCTGCATTCCTTCCAGACAAACCGACTGCTTGTAGAAAAACACTGAATCTTAAAACAGTCCCCCCTAAAAATAAAATATATTAATAGCACATTATTGTCACAATTATCACGTCTCAGCTTGGCTACCACATTTGTTACGTTACAACAGGAGTTCCACTTCAAAAGTACTTCATTGGTTCAGGTGGTTGCATATGAATGTAAGTCTCTCTTTATTAATAACATTGTTGGATTAAAGAAAGATATTATCTGCGGAGAACGATGATGGTGATTAATCTTTTTTAAGAAGTATAGGCAGCATTAAATTGTTGTTACAGAAAATCTCCCATAATCCAGCACAGCAGCTTGTTGACTTTGCGTTCTTTGCAATAGCCACGCAGATAAAAGAGGGAACCTTGTACAAAGCACCTTTGTGATTTTGCATAGGGAGTCTGTGGTGGACTTCAGTTGTGCCTTTGCCCTGCCTGGACCACCGTTGTGTGTTTGTCATGCCTGGACACATCCCCTGCCAGCTCCTCCCCTTGTCACCTAGTATAAAGGTGGCTGTTTCCTCCCCCTTGTTCAGTTCGGGTCGGTTACCTGTTGGGATGTGCTCCTAGTTCTGTAATGAATAAAAGCCTACAGTTGTATTGGCACACAAGTAGTCTTTTGCCTAATTGATAGCGCATCAGAGTCTTTACTGGGCCAACAAAGGAAATAAATTGCCTCGGACAAACCAACACTCGGAGGTTGTCGCACTTTCCCTCTCTTCCCTGTTTCAGCAATGCCATTTATTGATGTTGATAAGTCTCCACTTGCAAGGTGGGAGGTTATGTCGGACAGGGAGGTGTTTGCTGCAAATGTTTCGGAACGTTTAGGGGGAAAATAAAGTGTCCAGATTTCTGAATCAATGTTATCAGCCAGCGGAAACATAAAGCTGAAAGTAAAAACCATGGCAGAGATTGATTTATGGATCTGTTCATGACTGTTGCACCCCTTCAGTCACTTTGCACTGGTACAGTGCATTCAAGCTAGCAAACAATCGAGGCTGCGTGTGAAAAGATTCAGAGTAGGGAAAACAATTATGAATCATAGAAACCCTACAATGCAGAAAGAGGCCTTTTGGCCCATCGCGCCTGCACTGACAGCAATCCCACCCTATCCCCATAATCCCATACATTTAACCTAACTAGTCCCCTGACACTAAGGGGCAATTTAGCACAGCCAATGCACCTAACCCGCACACCTTTGGACTGTGGGAGGAAACCGGAACACCCGGAGGAAACCCACGCAGACATGGGGAGAATGTGCAAACTCTGCACAGTCACCCGAGGCCGGAATTGAATCTGGGTCTCTGCTGCTGTGAGGCAGCAGAGCTAACCGCTGTGCCAATGTGCAAGATCAAAAAAGCAATACAGTACAAGAGCATTTTCTTTTAATCGTTTGATCTTGTTCTCGTGTACGGTATATTGTGGGTGGAAAATATTTCACAACATACTGTTCACGTGTCAGAATTATTCTGTGCCATGTACAGGCCAGACCCAGAAGATAAATAGATGTTTACTCCACGCAGCTGATCAATATGGCGGCACGGTGGCACAATGGTTAGCACTGCTGCCTCACAGTGCCAGGGACCCGGATTCAATTCGAGGCTTGGGTCACCGTCTGTGTGGAGTTTGCATGTTCTCCCCGTGTCTGCGTGGGTTTCCTCCGGGTGCTCCGGTTTCCTCCCACAGTCCATAGATGTGCGGGTTAGGTGGATTGGCCATGCCAAATTGCCACTTAGTGGTAGGGGATTAGCAGGATAAATATGTGGAATTATGGGAATAGGGCCTAGGTGGGAATGTGGTCGGTGCAGATTCGATGGGCTGAATGGCTTTTTATAGGGATTCTATGATTCTATGAATTCAACAACTGCAGAAGTATCTGGATACATAAGGCAAGCTGATACTCCAGTGCACTACTGAGGGAGTGCTGCTGCATTGTCGGACCCTGTGAATGCAACACTAAATCCAGACCCCGTCTGCTGTCTTGGGTGGAGATAAAAGACCTCATGGCACTATTTCAAAGGAGAATTACTTCCACCTTGGTAACCTGGCCTGACTTTGCCTCTACCCCGGCTCATAAGCTGCTGAAACCTTCACCCATGTGATCCTGATCGCTCGACTTGAGTGCCCCAATGCTCTCCTGTCTGGCCTCCCAGTGCCCAACTTACATAAACTTGACGCCATCCGAAACTCCGCTGCCAGTACCCTAGCTCACACCGAGTCGCGCTGACCCATCACTGGTGTATTCACTGACTTTTATTGTCTGGCACCGCCTCGATTTCATAGAGGTTTACAGCATGGAAACAGGCCCCTCGGCCCAACTTGTCCGTACTGCCCAGTTTTTACCTCTAAGTTGGTTCCAATTGCCGGCATTTGGACCATATCCCGCTACACCCATCTTACCCATGTAACTGTCTAAACGTTTTTTAAAAGGCAAAATTGTACCCGCCTCTACTACTACCTCTGGCAGCTCGTTCCAGACAATCACCACCCTCTGTGTGAAAAAATTGCCCCTCTGGACCCTTTTGTATCTCTCCCCTCTCACCGTAAACCTATGCTCTCTAGTTTTAGGCTCCCCTACCTTTGGGAAAAGATGTTGACTATCTAGCTGATCTACGCCCCTCATTATTTTATAGACCCAGCAGTCTCTCTTTATAAGTGCTCGAAGTCATTAATTAAACAGTGCCCTTTACTTGTCTATCTTAACAATATAATTAACATTCTATTGACACTCTTTCGATCTGTGTCAATCTCAATGATGTGTACATTTGCCCCAAATATAGTTTGATAAAATAAGCTCGAATCCACCTATATTTCTTCCAAAACCAGTACTGCTGCCTCACTGTGCCAGGGACCCGGGTTCAATTCCAGCCTCGGGTCACTGTCTGTGTGGAGTTTGCACATTCTTCCCGTGTCTGCGTGGGTTTCCTCCGGGTGCTCCGGTTCCCTCCCACATCCAAAGACGTACAGGTTAGGTTGAATGGCCATGCTAAATTCTCCCTCAGTGGGATTAGCAGGGTAAATACGAGGGACTACTGAGATAGGAATGGGTGGAATTGTTGTCAGTGCAGGCTCGATGGGCTGAATGGCCTCCTCCTGCACTGTAGGGATACTATAAATCTATGATTAAACAAGACCTCCGCAGGAACCATGCTCCATATATCACAGTGGCACGGCGGCACAGTGGTTAGCATTGCTCAGGAACCCAGGTTCGATTCCCGGCTTGGGTCATTGTGCGGAGTTTGCACGTTCTCCCCGTGTCTGCATGGGTTTCCCCCGGGTGCTCCGGTTTCCTCCCACAGTCTGAAAGATGTGCAGGTTAGGGTGCATTGACCGTGCTAAATTCTCCCTCAGTGTACCCGAACAGGTGCCGGAGTGTGGCGACTAGGGGATTTTCACAGTAACTTCATTCCAGTGTTAATGTAAGCCTTACTTGTGACATGAATAAATAAATATACTTTAAAAAGGTACAAAAGGTGGTACTGTAGAGATTATGTTGCTGGACTGAAAATAGATAAATAATCAAATGCAACAAATTCAAATCACACTTGACCAGTTGGAGGTTAGTTTTGGATATTTAGTGATAGAGGGATAGGATGTGAAAGTAGATTTGATATAGGAGATCATTGAGGAATTTATAAAATGGCGGAACAGGCTTGGAGGAATGTGTCTTTCGCTTCTCCTAATTCTTTGGAAAACAAGTCCAAATTCTTCCATATCCTTGCTCCTCTCCTTTTCTATTGTTGCGGGGGAATTAAAGAAATGGCTACCTGACACACAAAATGGTTGCCTGGGAAGGGACATTAAACAGGCACTGGCTTTTAGCACAGACAAGTTACTTAAAGTTAAAACATGCAGTAACCGAAATGCTGCAGGAAGCCAGTCAGAGCTTGAGGCACTTTAAGATAAGGGCAGACCCAGAACAATAAAGACTGATAATAAGATCAGCCCCAGATGGGAACATAAATACATAAATGCAACAACATCAGCCACTGAATGTATAGATCGAAACCAGTCATTGATAGAGGAAATGTGAACAATGCTATGTTAACTGCCCATGTCTGTACCTGTCTGATTGTAACGACGTGTTAACGATCGATCACCATGATCTGTCTACTCAACTTATAACAATGTGTTAAATGGCTAATGTCCGAACTACCTATTGTCTAAAAGGTATAAAAATGATCAACTGCTATTGTATAGTTGAGGAGGTAGCTGCCAAGTACTGCGGAGTACCAGTGTTTTCTCCCCGAAGCTTCGTGTCCGAAATAAAACTGTATTATTGAACCTCCAAGTCTGACTCCGGTGGTAAATCTCCCACAACACTATAAACTCCTCCAGCTCTTCGGGATCACCCAATTCTGGCGCCTTGGGCATCCCCGGTTTTTCACTACTGTCTTTTCATCAGCCTCACCCCCACATTCTGAAATTCCCTCCCTAAACCTGTCCCTCTCACTTTCCCCCCCTCAAGACAGCCTTTGAACCCAAACTCTTCGGGGCATCTGTTCTGATATCTTCTTCTGAGACTTGGGCTGGAACATTTTGGCCGTACACACTGGTGGGGTCTTCCAGTCCTGCCGACGGTGCACCCCGTCGTGGGTCCCCGGCGGCAAGGGGTATATTCGATGGGAAGCCCTGTTGACAACGGGTTCGAATCCCACCACGGCAGATGGTGAAATTTGAATTCAATAATAAAAGAAATCTGGACTTAAGAATCTACTGGTGACCATGAAACCATTGTCAATTGTCAGAAAAACCTCTAATGTCCTTTAGGGAAGGAAATCTGCCATCCTTACTCAGTCTGGCCTACATGTAACTCCAAAGCCACAGCAATGGTCAAATGGGCAGTGGCAGATGGAATTTAACCCTGAAAAGTGTGAGGTGATATCCTTTGGAAGGAAAATTTGACAAGAAAGTACTCAATGAATTGTAGGACACTAGGAAGTTCTGTGGTACAAAGGGACCTTGGCGTGTTTGTCCACAGATCTCTGAAAGTGGAAGGACCTGTTAGCAGGGTAGTGAAAACGTCATATGGGACACTTGCCTTTATCAACCGAGGCATAGATTACAAAAGCACTGGATGATTCTATGATTATAATGACACCAAATGCATTTCGGAAAATCTCCAGCAAAATCAACTTCAGTGGACTGGATACTGTGTCCAAATGGTCAAGAATCACCCGCCACATCACTTATTATTCTCTCAAATCTCAGATGTGTAATGTTCCAGAGAATGACAAAGAAAAACCCTTGAAAGACACCCTGAAACTCTCCATGAAGCACAGCAGCACTGGCATTCATAATGGGAGAAGATTGCTACCGACCGTCCATGCTTGTCCTTCAAGCTGTGTCACGCACTCACTCACAACGTCTTAATGATGAGGTAGACCGGCGGCAAAGAGGGGAGGTAAAGGAAGCCAAAATCCTGCACTCTGTTCCCCGCTGCCTCATGGGACATCCCGCCCCACGAACCCAAGGATCTGAGGGTGGGGAAACGGCCTCTGCTGCCACATGAAGATCCCTGGCAGAAACTCAGAGAAATTTCATGCCCGGATTGAGGGACCTCTAACGCCAAGGACGGCGTCACAGTTTTAATCCAATCACTGTTTGAGCAGCCTGTATTGTTCACGACTTTGCATTTCTGCACAACTGGCAGCATCTGGTTCTCAGCCTCTACTCGAACAACAGAAAATCCAATCTAATCATTTGGTATTACTTGTTGGAGTGGCAGTGGAATCTCACTGTGCAAATCGCCCACTATCTCCACAGCCTGTCTCCAATATTGTTTTGTTGACATTGAAATTCTATGGGTTAACTTTGACACTGTTCGTAGCCTGTTTGTTTTGGCACAGTAGGAAATTTACTAGAAACATATTAACCAACGTCCAAAACAGTAGCACCCAGGAGGATTAAATTCTCATTAACCCGCTTGAAGTTGCCAAGTGCCATTTGTTGCCCTACTTTCGCTAAGTTGTATTTCTGATCATGGGCACCAGAAATGTTTCAATGACAGTGATGGCCGCTGGGTAACTCAGGGTTACGTGAAGGGACAATTAGTGTCTTGTGGACCGCGATGGATGGTCCAAACATCCCAGTGGGAGAGTCCTATTGCCCTCTCTGCTGTTTGACTCTAGTCGTGTTCCTATTCCCTGTTCACAAGCCCTCGTGGGGAATTTCCCCGGTGATTCACTGCCGAAGTTATGCCAATGTTGCACCGACTAGTTGGGAGAATTCCCCCAGAACTCCCCCAGAAAATTCCTGGTGATGACCTGTGAATTTTTACTGCAACAAAGTGGCAGCGAGGCCAGCAAAGGTGTTTAACACTTCACCTGTCCCATAGCGCACGCGCACACACACACACACACGTGCGCGGGCACACACACATGCACACACACACACACGCACACACACACATGCACACACACATGCACGCACACACATGCACGCACACATACACACACACACACGCACGCACACACACACACATGTATACGCACACAAACATACACACACACATGCACACACACACATTTGCGCATGCATGCACACACACACACGTGCGCATGTGCATTTGCATGTACACACACACAAGCACACGCATGTACACGCACACAGACACATGCACACGCACGCACATGCACACACACGTGCGCGTGCACATGTACACACACACACATGCACATGCACACAGACACATGTATGCGCACACGCCCACATACCCAGACACACACACACATGAACGCACCCACATGCACAAATGTACACATGCACACACAACGCACACACACGCACACATCCACACACACAGACACACACACACATATTCACACACACACAAATGCACCCACACACACACATGTACAGACGCACACATACACACATGCACGCACACACACTCACTCATGCACACACACACACCCACAGACAGACAGACAAATACACACAAAGACGAATGCACCCACACACACACATATACACACGCACATACAAGCACGCACGCACATGCACACAGGTTTTTTTTTCACTTATCAGTGGTGTCGAGGTGAACATGATGGAACAGGTGAATTAATTTTCTACATTTCCACTCCCGCAGGTTTTGGATACTCAGCTGGTCAGAACCGGTCGAGCCAGTAAATGTAACCAGTCTAACCGATCACGACCGGAGTCGATCTAATTTTCAATTTGAGTCACGTTAACTGGTTTCAACTGGAACCAACTCAGTCTGGTCAAGGGTTCCAATTTCTATTTGACAACTGGTTTGAACTCGCTCAAAGGTGAATCGTGCTTTCAGTGGTCAGTGTTAACCATCCTTAACCGCAGCTGCTATCTGTATTCGGAAACTTCGATTCTCATTCTCTTTATCCCTTCCAGGAAAGAAGATTAGGGGAGGCAGTAACTGAAGTGTTTAAGATGATTGAAGAGCATGAATTGAGAGATATGGTTTCCTCTGGAAAGGGGAGTTCAGAACAAAGGGTCATCATCTTAAAATTAGATCGAGGCCTTTCAGGATGATGTCAGGAAGCATTTCTTCATGCACAGAGGAGTGGAAATCCGGAACTCTCGCCAGCAATCAGCTGACAAGGAAGGGCACCAGTTAAACATTTCAAAATTAAGATTAATTTTAGACAAGAATATGGAACCAACATTGATAAATAGAGTTAAGATGCACATCACCCATGATCCAGTGGTTAGCACTGCTGCCTCACAGCGCCAAGGACCTGGGTTCGATTCCGGGCCTTGGGTGCCTCTCTGTGTGGAGTTTGCACATTCTCCCCGTGTCTGCGTGGGTTTCCTCTGAGTGCTCCGGTTTCCTCCCACACTCCAAAGATGTGCAGGTTAGGTGGATTGGCCATGCTAATTGCCCCTTAGCGTCCAAAGATGTGTGGGTTAGGTGGATTGACCATGCTAAACTGCCCCTTACTATCCAAAGATGTGCAGGTTGAGTGGATTGGCCGTGCTAAATTGTCCCTTAGTGTCCAAAGACGTGTGGGTTAGGTGGATTGACCATGCTAAATTGCCCCTTCATGCCCAAAAAGATTACTGTCCACAGATGTGCAGGTTGGGTGGATTGGCCGTGCTAAATTGCCCCTTAGTGTCCAAAGATGTGTAGGTTAGGTGAATTGGCCATGCTAAATTGCCCCTTAGTGTCCAAAGATGTGCAGGTTAGGTGGATTGGCCATGCTAAATTGCCCCTTAGTGTCCAAAGATGTGCAGGTTGGGTGAATTGGCCATGCTAAATTGCCCCTTAGTGTCCAAAGATGAGCAGGTTGGGTGGATTGGTCATGGTAAATGCGCAGGGATGGGGCAGAGGGGAGGGCCAGGGTGGGGATGCTCTCTTGGTGAGTCAGTCTGGACTCGATGGGCCGGATAGCCTCTCTCTGCACTGTAGGGATTCTTTGGAATTAAGAACAGACTTGAGGGGCTGAATGGCCTACTCCAGTTCCGATGTTAAACCAAATGGATAAATGCACAGTTTATTCACAGATAATTACAGATGATAAACAAAGTTTGAGTTGTACGACCTCAAGCTGTCCCCATGCACTTTATATCCAGCGATATATTTTTGTATTGCGGTCACTGCTGTAATGCAGATGACAGGCCATTTGTCTTACTATCATTTCTTTTTTTATTCATTCGTGGGATATGGGTGTCGCTGGCTAGGCCAGCATTGATTGCCCACCCCTAGTTGCCCTTGAGAAGGTGCTGGTGAGCTGCCTTCTTGAATCCATAATGCCATAAGACCATAAGACATAGGAGCAGAATTAGGCCACTCGGCCCATCGGGTCTGCTCCGCCATTCAATCATGGCTGATATTTTTCTCATCCCCATTCTCCTGCCTTTTCCCCATAACCCCTGATCCCCTTATTAACCAAGAACCCTATCTATCTCTGTCTTAAAGACACTCAACAACATGGCCTCCACAGCCTTCTGCGGCAAAGAGTTCCACAGATTCACCACTCTCTGGCTGAAGAAATTCCTCCTCATCTCTGTTTTAAAGGATTGTCCCTTTAGCCTGAGGTTGTGCCCTCTGGTTCTAGTTTTTCTGAGTGTGGAAACATTCTCTTCACATCCACTCTATCCAGGCCTTGCAGTATCCTGTCAGTTTCAATAAGATCCCTCCTTATCCTTCTAAACCCCAATGAGTACAGACCCCGAGTCCTCAACCCTTGCTCATACGACAAGCAATTAATTCCAGGTATCATTCTTGTGAACCTCCTCTGGACTCTTTCCAAGGCCAGCACGTCCTTCCTTAGATATAGGGCCCAAAACTGCTCACAGTACGCCAAATTGGGTCTGCCCAGAGCCTTATACAGCCACAGAAATACATCCCTGTTCTTGTATTCTCGCCCTCTCGACATGAATCGCTGCAGTCCACGTGCTGTGGGTTGACCCACAATGCCGTTAGGGAGGGAATTCCAGAAATTTGACCCAGCGACTGCGAAGGAATGGCAATATGTTTCCAAGTCAGGATGGTGAGTGGCTTGGAGGGGAACTTGCAGGTGGTGGTGTTCCCATGTAGCTGCTGCCCTTGCCCTTCTAGATGGAAGTGGTCATGGGTTTGGAAGGTGCTGTCTAAGGATCTTTGGTGAATTGCTGCAGTGCATCTTGTAGATAGTACACACTGCTGCTACTGAGCGTCGGTGGTGGAAGGATTGAATGTTGTAGAAGTGGTGCCAATCAAGCGGGGTTGCTTTGTCCTGGATGGTGTCAAGCTTCTTGAGTGTTGTTGGAACTGCACCCATCCAGGCAAATGGATGTTACTGTGCTGTGGATATTACTGTGCGAGAGTTTGGTTTGATGGTGTGGCATTACTTTGCTATTTTAACTGAGCCATGATCCAATTTGATGTGAATGGCTTAGCTCTTCAGTTAAAATAGGGAAAAATTAAGCTCATTCCGTCACTAATAATAATAGCAAAAATTCTGCCAATGATGCAAGTATAAGTGGAAAGTGCCAAAAATACTTAGCCTATCAGGAGAAATTAAGAGTTAACATTTCAGGTCTGACCTTTTGCTTGAAGTAGATCTTAATCTGTAACGATTTTCACCTCCTCCAGATTCACCTTTCCTTCTTACTTATCCCATTTTGCCTTTGCAGCACCATTGTTGAATTGCTCATTTTTGTTTCCCTCCTCTGTATTTGTTTAAAATCTGAGCATTTTCCAGTTCTGATGAAAGACCATTGGCCTGAACCGTTAACCCCGTTTCTCTCGCCACAGACATAGCCGGACCCACTGAGTACTTTCAGCATTTTCTGTTTGTCCGTCTAACCTAACCTGCACATCTTTGGACTGTGGGAGGAAACCGGAGCACCCGGAGGAAACCCATGCAGACATGGGGAGAATGTGCAGACTCCACACAGACAGTCACCTTGGGCCGGAATCGAACCCGGGTCCCTGGCGCTGTGAGGCAGCAGTGCTAACCACTGGGTCATGGGTGATGTGCATCTTAACTTTATTTATCAATGTTCGTTCCATATCCTTTAATATCCTTTTCTAAAATTAATCTTAGTTTTGCATGGGTGGGAATGGCGGGAGTTGGAGTGGGGGGGGAGGTAATTTAACGAGTTTACGCAGTCTCCCCTCAAAGCAATTTTGGGTGGAAGCACTAAGCTGTTCAAATTCTTCAAGTTTCGTTGCTCTGATTGCATCAGTCCCACCCAGTTGTTGTCCCACCAGCAAACGACAGAGGGTGCTGCCGATAAAGGCAAAATTCTGCGGGTGCTGGAATCTGAAACAAAAACAGAAAATGCTGGAAAATCTCAGCAGGTCTGACAGCATCTGTGGGGAGAGAATGGAGCCAACGTTTCGAGTTGGGATGACCCTTCGTCAGAGCTGCTGAGTTCATTTAGGCAGAGCCGCGAGCTGGGCTTAAGTGCTTGTGGAGTTCCGATCGTTCAAATCGGGAATGCTTGAGGCAATTTACCTTTGCTGCTAATTTTTAGGTGATCTGTGAGTATGGAAAGAGGGAGGTAAAAGCCTACAAGATTATGACAGGGTTTAGATTGGGTAGACAAAGAAAAATGTTGTTCCCATTAGGACTAGGGGACACGGATTTAAGGTTTAAATAAAAGTTTATTTATTAGTGTCGCAAGTAGGCTTACATTATTAACACTGCAATGAAGTTACTGTGAAAATCCCCCAGTCGCCACACTCCGGCGCCTGTTCGGGTACACTGAGGGAGAATTTCGCATGGCCAATGCACCTAACCAGCACGTCTTTGGACAGTGGGACGAAACCGGAGCACCCGAAGGAAACCCACGCAGACATGGGGAGAACGTGCAAACTCCACACAGACAGTGTCCTGAGCCGGGAATTGAACCCGGGTCCCTGGCGCTGTGAGGCACCAGTGCTAACCGCTGTGCCACCGTGCCGCCCAGGACAAGGAGTTGCAAGGGGAGGGGGCAATGTGAGGAAGGATTTATTTTACGCAGCGATTAGTGATGCCTATCAGGAAACGCGATGATAGGTGATGTCAAAAGGAAAGTATGGATGGGCGCTTGCGGGAAATAAATTTACAGGGATACGGGGATAGAGTGGGGAATGGGGACTGACTGGCTTGCCCTACAGAGTCGATGGACCGAAAGGCCTCTGTCTGTGTCCTATGAATTCTCCGGTCTCGCACGCCTCATCACCGCTGCCAGCGAGAAGGGAGAATTTGGCACTCAGCTAAATCCCCATTCAGCGCAGCAGGACTGGAGAATCCTAGCTGCGGGCAACGTTGGAGAATTCCAGCCCACGGCTTCTGAGGCTTGATATTAAATTCACAGCATTTTTTTATTCATTCGTGGGACACGGGCGTCGCTGACTGGGCCAGCATTTATTGCTCATCCCTAGTTACCATTGGAGGGCAGTTGAGAGTCAACCACATTGCTGTGGCTCTGGAGTCACATGTAGGCCAGACCAGGTAAGGACGGCAGACTTCTTTCCCTAAAGGACAGTGGTGACCCAGATGGGTTTTCCGGGTAATCGACATTGGTTTCATGGTCATCAGCAGATACTTAATTCCAGATATCTTTATTGAATTCAAATTCAACCATCTGCCATGGCGGGTTTCGAACCCGGGTCCCCAGAACATTAGCTGAGTTTCTGGATTAATAGTCTAGTGATAATACCACTCGGCCATCGCACCAATCTATTGATTTATTGTGCTGCTGTCACATGTTTGATCAGGTTAAACCTCTTGCCAAGCACAACCTCTAAACAGGCAGCACGGTGGCACAATGGTTAGCACTGCTGCCTCACAGCACCAGGGACCCGGGTTCGATTTCGACCTTGGGTCACTGTCTGTGTGGAGTTTGCACATTCTCCCCGTGTCTGCGTGGGTTTCCTCCGGGTGCTCCGATTTCCTTCCTCAGTCCAAAGGTTAGGTGGATTGGCCATTCTAAATTGTCCTCTAGGGCCCAAAGATGTGTAGGTTAGGGGGCGATTAGCAGGGTAACGGGGATAGGGACTGCGTGGGATGCTCTGTTGGAGAGTCGATGGGCCGAATGGGCTCTTTCTGCACTGTAGTGATACTACCAAGGATGTTACCACTTTTCACAATCAGGAAATAGACTTGTCTAGAAGCAAAGTTTGCTTCTGGTAAATTGCCATAAAAAACAGATTATTTCCTGGCTGGGAAAACTGGTTCAACGTCTTTTGGGTGAGATGTTAAACAGAGGCCTGGTCGCCTAGTCGCAGTCAATATATTGTTCAAAGAGAAGACCAGAGTTGACCTCTACAGTGTCCTGTCCAAACGCCCGTTCCCTCCGTCGTTTATAAACACATTAAATGGCCTATCATTATCTCATTGCACTATTCTTTGGGGATCTTGCTGTGCAGAGATGGGTTGCTATGTTGCCCACTTAGTAACAGTGAAGGTGCTGCTGAGGTGATTCAATTGGTTGGAACCATTCTGGGGCTTTCTGAGTAGGCGATAAATATTTTATTGGCGATATGTGAATCCCCGTTAGAGAATGCTCACTCCAATGTTTGCTTTTATGGGATGTTTATTAATGTGAGAGTGAGCAACGTCCCAGCTCCCCTGTAATGTTCCCAAAAAAGGGTTCACCAGGAAAAGGACCTCTTGAAGTGACTGAGAATTAGACTTAGAAGTCGAAATGAGAGGGCGGCACGGTGGCACAGTGGTTAGCGCTGCTGCCTCACAGCGCCAGGGACCCGGGTTCAATTCCCGGCTCGGGTCACTGTCTGTGCGGAGTCTGCACGTTCTCCCCGTGTCTGCGTGGGTTTCCTCCGGGTGCTCCGGTTTCCTCCCACAGTCCGAAAGACGAGTTGATTAGGGTGCATTGGCCGTGCTAAATTCTCCCTCAGTGTACCCGAACAGACGCCGGAGTGTGGCGGCTAGGGGATTTTCACAGTAACTTCATTGCAGTGTTAATGTAAGCCTACTCGTGACACGAATAAATAAACTTTACTTCGAATTGTGCTTTGAACAAGTCAAAATTTGTTCTGTAAACCACTAGGTGTCAGCAGTTCATTTAGAATGTCATTCTATCTGTTCATTTGCTCTCCTATTTTTATTTTCTCGTTCTCTCCGTTTTCTCTTTGTTTTTCTCTCTTGTTATTTCACTTCTTTGGTGGAGCATAATGCTGGCATCGACTGGTCGGGCCGAATGGCCTGTTTCTGTGCACAACATTCGGTGTAATTCCCTCTCTCTCTCTTTCATTTGTGCAATTCTTTCGCTCTCTCTATTACTCTCTATTTCCTCTCCACGCCAGAGACAGTTTAGTTGAATCCTTCAGCTAATCCACCAGGATGACAAACAAGGAAGCCACATGTGTAATTATGTTAAAATTAAACACAGCCTCCGTGGATGTCAAATCTGCCAATCTTGTTATATTAATATCTCCCTGGGGTGGATCGCTCTGCGTTAACATGCATGACACAGACCCGTCTGTCAGCGACAGAGGGCAGAATTTTCCCACCCCGCCTGCCGTGGGAATTGTAGTGGGCAGGGTTGGGCGGACAATGGAAAAGTCTGTTGACCTCGGGTGGGATTTTCCGATCTTGGGGCGAAAGTGGCTGGAAAATCCCGCCCAAGGTCAACAGACTTTTCAACAGAGAATCAAAGTTCAGTACAGCTCAGAAAGAGGCCATTCGACCCATTTATTTAAGAGAAATCCAGTTGGTCCCAGGTCCTCGCTTCCCCCCCCCCCCCTCCGTATCTATACAATCCTTTTCTCTTTTGGATATTTTTCCAATGCTAGGGGATTTTCACTGTAACTTCATTGCAGTGTTAATGTAAGCTACTTGTGACACTAATAAATAAACTTTTTATCTAACTCTGCAACAATAAATAGTCTTTATATAACTTGTAACTGGTAACGGCACGGTGGCACAGTGGTTAGCACTGCTGCCTCACAGCGCCAGGGACCCGGGTTCGATTCCTGGCTTGAGCCACTGTCTGTGCAGAATCTGCAGGTTCTTCCTGTGTCTGCTTGGGTTTCCTCCGGGTGCTCCGGTTTCCTCCCACTGTCTGAAAGACGTGCTGGTTATGTGCCTTGCTAAATTCTCCCTCAGTGTACCTGAACAGGCGCCGGAGTGTGGCGACTAGGGGATTTTCACAGTAACTTCATTGCAGTGTTAATGTAAGATTTGATTTGATTTATTATTGTCACATAGAAATCATAGAAACCCTACAGCACAGAAAGAGGCCATTCGACCCATCGAGTCTGCACCGACCACAATCCCACCCAGGCCCTACCCCCATATCCCTACATATTTTACCCACTATCCCTCTAACCTACGCATCTCAGGACACTAAGGGCAGTTTTTAGCATGGCCAATCAACCTAACCCGCACATCTTTGGACTGTGGGAGGAAATCGGAGCACCCAGAGGAAACCCACGCAGACATGAGGAGAATGTGCAAACTCCACACAGACAGTGACCCAAGCCGGGAATCGAACCCAGGTTCCTGGAGCTGTGAAGCAGCAGTGCTAACCACTGTGCTACCGTGCCGTGTATTAGTATACAGTGAAAAGTATTGTTTCTTGTGCGCTATACAGACAATGCATACAATAAGCCTACTTATGATACTAATAAATAAAAATAAAATAGAAAAAAAATGTTTCACATTTGTACAATAAAAGTGTGTAGATAAAGTTTCATACATAGCTGGTTGGTCTCCTGTGATGTGTTTGAGGACTCAGATATTGTTAGAAAGGACATACATTCATATGCAGAGGCCTTTCTACGCAAACAAAAGGAATACGTTCAAGCCTTGTGGCTTCTTTGAATTACCTGGGGAATCTTCAGTTCCCTCTTGTTTTCACCATGGCAATGCCTTAGCCAATCAGAATCAACCTGCCAAACAATCAGCACCCTTTCCTCCTGTAGTATTGTGATTGTTTGAAATTTGGTATTCTTGTAACTGTACTGATGAGTGCAAGACAAAAAACTTCAGCAAGACGTTTCTTTTTCCAGCAATACTGTCACAGTCAGCTCAGGTGGGCAGAAAAGTGGTAAATTGAATTCAACCCAGAGAAGTGTTAGGGGAGGTCAAAGGAATGGACAATAAATGGGAGGATACCTAGAGGTGTAGAGGAAGTGAGGGACCTTGGAGTGAATGCCCAGAGATACCTGAAGGTAGCAGGACATGTCGATAAGGTGGTTAAGAAGGCAAATTAAATGCATTCCATATTAAATAAAGCATAGAATAGAAAATCAGGGAGGAACCATACAAAGCATTAGTTGGACCACAACTTGAGTACTGTATGCAGTCCTGGTCACCTCATTATAGAAAGGTTGTAATTGCATGAGAGAGGGTGCAGAGGAGATTTACGAGGATGTTGCCAGAACTGGAAAATTGCAGCTATCGGGAAAGTTTGGATAGGCTGGGATTGTTCTCCTTGGAACAGAGGAGGCTGGGAGGAGATTAGATTGAGATGTACAACATTGTGAGGAGCTTGGTTCGAGTGGATGGGAAGGACCTATTGACTTTAGAAGAGAGGTTAGTGACTGGGGGGAGAGGGGGTGTAGAGATTTAAAATGATCGGCAGAGAGATTAGAGGGGGGATGAGGAAAAGGATTTTCACTGAGGGGGGTGGTGGGGGTCTGGAACTCATTGCCCGAAGGGGGCAGTAGGGGCAGAAACACTCAACTCGTTTCAAAGCTGTGTGGATTTGTACCTCACATGCTGTAACCTCCAGGGCTGCAGCCCAAATGCTGGAAACTGGGATTAGACTTGGTGGTTTTTCAGACAGCATAGACATGATGGGCCAAGTGGCCTCTTCCTGTGTCATAAACATTTTCTGATTCTATATATATTCCTTTATAAACTCCCACGTCCACAGTTAATTGTGATTTCTAGAAGATTGAAATAATCACACTTATAGGGAGCAATTTTCTAGTCCCGCCCACGACGGGAATCGGAGCAGGCGGGAGGGAAGCGGACAATGTAAAGGTCTGTTGATCTCGGGCGGGATTTTCCAGTTTCCGGGCGAAAGCGGCCGGAAAATCCCACCCACAGACATAAATGCTGGCGCTTAATCGAACGTAAATCACACAGCTCTCCATGTGACTGACGCACTGATACATTATTCCCCATAGAATCCCTATGGTGCAGAAAGAGGCCATTCGGTCCATCGAGTCTACAACAACTACAAAGAGCACACCCACCCACCAACGCCCCCCCCCCTCCCCCCCACCCGCCCCATCCCCGTAACCCTGCGCATTTCCCATGGCCAATCCCTCTAACATACACATCTTCGACCACACTAAGGGGCAATGCAGCATGGCCAATCTACCTAACCGACACATCTTCAGACACACTAAGGGGCAATTTTACATGACCAGTCCACCTAACTGGCACGTCTTTGGACTATGGAAGGAAACCAGGGCATCTGGAGGAAGCCCACGCAGACACGGGGAGAATGTGCAGGCACCACACAGAGAGAGACCTGATGCTGGAATCAAACCCAGGTCCCTGACGCTGTGAGGTAGCAGTGCTAACCACTGTGCCACTGTGCTGCCCATATTAACGAAAAATCTGGTTCACTATTGCTCTGCAAAGGAGTAAATCTGCCATCCTTACTTGGTTCGGTTATATGCTGGTAGGTGCATTGGCCATGCTAAATTCTCCCTCAGTGTACCCGAACAGGCGCCGGAGTGTGGCGACTAGGGAATTTTCACAGTAACTTCATTGCAGTGTTAGTGTAAGTCTACTTGTGTCACTAATAAATAAACTGTAACTGATCAGTTGGGATCTTTGGGATGTTGAGCTTCCATTGAGGGGGCGACCATGATTCATATACTGGGGAATCACAATCTCCAGCGACGTGGTTTTCTAAACATTTGTTATGTGACATGTTAATAAGAAAGGATGAATTAAAAAGAAAAATGGTGGCACTGATAGCGTCAGTGAGCGAGGGGGCGTGGGACTGAGTGTCGGAATCATGGTGACGATCATGATGAACCCGGACTCGCCAGGGTATGATGACCGCTGAGAGTCCTCAATGACCCCTGGTGATTCCATTTTAAGTTGATGCCCTTCACATTTGTTGCTGTCCCACTGCTGAATGTTTGGGAGCAGTGCCAGCGAGGCAGCATATCCGGATTCAGTACAATACTGCGGAGGCTGGAAATCGGAAATAAAAACAGAATATGCTGGAAAAAACTCAGCGGGTCTGGCAGCACCCGTGGAGAGAGGAACAGTTTCAGCCTTTACTTCAATTCTGATGGAAGGTCATTTGCCTGAAATGTTTTTGTTCCACTGTGGGGGTGTATTGCGTGTGTTGTGCCTTATGTTGTGGTTTGGGTGCATGCACTGTTCGTTTTATTGTGAGTTCTATTGTGGTGGGAGTATGTGTCTGTTTTATTGTATTTTGTATGTGTTTTATACTGCGGTATGTGTATATTTTGTGTTAAATTGTTTGCGTTTTTGTTGTATTTGCGTGTACTATTGTATGTTTTTACTGTGTGTTTGCGTGTTTTATTGTATGTTTTTATTTTATGCATGTTCTATTGTGTGTTTTTGCTGTGTTTGTGTGTTCTATTGTGTTTTACTGTATGTTTGCATGTTCTATTGTGTGTTTTTATTTTATGCATGTTCTATTGTGTGTTTTTGTTGTGTTTGCGTGTTCTATTGTGTGTTTTTACTGTATGTTTGCAGAACACACATAGAGGCAAAGACAATAAAAACACACAATAGAACACACAAACATACAATAGAAACACACACAATAGAATGCACATTACAGTAAAAACATACACAATAGAATGTACGTACACACAATAAAAACACACACAATAGAACACGCAAACACACAATAAAAACACACAATAGAACACGCATACTGTAAAAACACACACAATAGAACACGCAAATGCACAATAAAAACACAATAGAACACGCATACTGTAAAAACACACAATAGAACACGCAAACACACAATAAAAATACACAATAGAACACGCATACTGTAAAAACACACAATAGAACACGCAAACACACAATAAAAACACACAATAGAACACACATACTGTAAAAACACACACAATAGAACATGCAAACACACAATAAAAATACACAATAGAACACGCATACTGTAAAAACACACAATAGAACACGCAAACACACAATAAAAACACACAATAGAACACACATACTGTAAAAACACACACAATAGAACACGCAAACACAATAAAAACACACACAATGGAACTCACAATATACACATACCACGATATAACAAACATACAAAATATAATTGTTCTATTGTGTATGTTTTTACTGTTTGTGTGTTCTATTGTCTGTTTCTGTTGTGTGTTTGCGTGTTCTATTGTATATATTTTTATTATATTTTATTTGTGTGTTTTATTGTGTGTTTTTATTGTCTTCACCTACATGTGTGTTCTATGGTGTGTGTGTGTCCTTTCCTGTGTGTGTTATACACACACCATAAGGAGGCCAACATTTTGACATTCCCATCAAAAATATTTATAAAGATCAGCTGGACTGCCCCCAGAAGAAATCCTTTGGGAGCCTAGGGGTCTCCCAGATAATAAGGAGCAGTGTGTTAGTTCACCTGCCCAGACCTGGCTGTGGTGCGGAGGGAGGGAGGGGGATGGAGAAATGATTGTGCAGGCTGTTTTTTGTAAACACTGGCTGACAGGCAGAGCTGCTGTAGACGGCAGCTACACAATGCAACTCGCCAAGAAAAAAAGGATCAGTCGGGTTTGTCAGGAGCGTTGTGGTCCCGGCAGCTTTCAATTTAAACCTCGGCATTGCCTCTAATCATCTCCTGACCAGCTAGTGTTGTGCTCTCTGCAGTGAGTTCGCCTCTGTGGTCAGAGGCTGGAGTGACTGCTTTTGGTCTGGATTGTTTTCCAGAGCTGGCTAAATTAATTGTGCGTTTAATCATAAGGCTGGCAGGCTTGAGTGTAATTGAAATCAGGAGAGGAGGAGGAGGAGAAGAGGGGGGATTTAGGGGGAATCACGTGCAGTCAGGCTGTGCTCAGAGATTCCCTGTGGACTATCTGTAATCCACACTGGCAGGCGAGGTTTTGCCTCCTGTAAGGACAGCGAGAGAGCTCCGTGCAGACCTTACACTGGGAGGAGATGGATCTCTCTCATCGTGCGGGAGCTGGAGATGCTGCGAGTGGGATCTGAAGACAGGACTGTCCGGCAGTGCAGTGCAGTGGAACAACTCGCAGGATGCTCAGTGTTCCCAGCTGTGCAGAGGGTTCGTGAGAAACACCAGTCCTGCAGTTACTGTCCCTCCTGGGCGAAGGAGCTGCTATTGTTCCTGCCAGACAGGTATTGTGCTGAACCTCCTATTCTGGATCAGAGATTAGCAATCATTTTCCTTTATTCAAATCTTGTTCTGTATTTTCTTCTGTTAACCCTTTCCGAGCTAACATAACTCATGTCGCTGTAAATTACACCAATATTCAGGGAAGTATGTGGTTAAATGTTTGATTTTGATTTGATTTATTATTGTCACATGTATTGGGATAGAGTGAAAGTATTGTTCCTTGCGCGCTACACAGACAAAGCATACTGTTCATAGAGTACATAGGTGAGGAAAGGAGAGGGTGCAGAATATAGGGGGCGATTCCCCCCCAAAAATTCTAAGTGTCAAATTCGCATATAACCCCCCCCCCTTCACCCGCCCCGATCGCTGGCCCCCCTCCTTCTGTCACTCAGCCCAATTGCAGAGTGGCAGTGGGACCCCCCCCACCCCCACTGATCTCTCCCCCGCCCTCCCAGAGGCTCTGCCCCATTAGGCCCCACCCCCTCGGCACTGCCCCATGTCTGGTGGGCAGTGCCAAGGTGCCCCCTGGGCATTGGGACTTTGCTCCTTGGACAGTGACAGGGGGCCCAGGCTGGTACTGTCAAGGTGCCAATGCCCAGGGGCGGCACCAGTCCCCTGGTGCCTGACCTTCTGGGGGGGCCTCGATTGCCCCTCCTTCACTCCACTGGGGTCGGGCCGCCAGCTCCCCACCAGTGGGAAGCTACTTTAAACCCCGCTGGAGTGAAATACTCTTGGCACGGGGTAGAAGCTCGCAAGCTCCCTGGAGATTTAAGTCCCGGGCCCACTAATTACATTTAAATTAGAAGCTGCATCTCAAATTTTATTTCCGGCCCAGGGTGAGGTACTCGGGCCCGGACGCCCAGCGCGAATCACGCTAATCCGGCGCCGCTTGGATCTCCTGGCCCGCTGCACTAAAAAAAATCAGCGCAGCAGCATGGGAGAATCACCCCATACTGTTACAGTTACAGATAGGGTGCTGAGAAAGATCAGCTTAATATATGGCAGGCCCATTCAAAAGTCTGACAGCAGCAGGGAAGAAGCTGTTCTTGAGTCGGTTGGTACACGACCTCAGACTTTTGTATCTTTTTCCCCGACGGGAGAAGGTGGAAGAGAGAATGTCCGGGGTGTATGGGGTCCTTAATTATGCTGGCTGCTTTTCCGAGGCAGCGGGAAGTGTAGACGGAGTCAATGGATGGGAGGCTGGTTTGTGTGATGGACTGGACTATGTACGTTTGGGGTTGTGTTAGGGGTGAGGGTGGGTTTTCGGGTGTGGGGGGGGGGTGATTGTGGGGCTGGGTATTAATAACTCCTGGGGGAAAATGGGGGCAGAATATAAGCTTACTGTTAAGCTGTGCCAGTTGAACAATCTCTCTTGTTGCTTTTTTGCAATCGTTTTCTTTGTGATTTTCTACTTAAAAAAACAAACATCTTTTGAACTGTGCGGTTTGGAATCATGGGGCTGATGCACTGTGCAATCTTAGCAAGTGTGATGGTTGGCTACGTTGGTTACAAAACATGAAAGTGACTTTATCGTGGGAGATTTTTTTTTGTAGAGGGCGGTGAGAATGGTGAATGCCTCTGGACAGCTGCCCAGTTGTGCTTCAAGGGTGCATGAGCCTTTCCAGGGATATTCTAGATAAATATGGTTCACACTTGCCTCAATATCAGAAGGTTGTGGATTCTGGCTCATCTGAGGTTGGAGCACATAATTCAGCTGCCAGTGTCACACTGAGGGGGTGCCACACTGTTCGAGGCATCACCCTCAAGATGTGACATCCAAATAAAGTCCCCTCAATTGATTTATTGTTTGCAGTGGACAATAAACCTTCCTTGGCCATAGAGTTCTGAAGATATGTTGTATTATTTAAGGTGTTCTGCTTTGGGTCAGGACTTAAGGCCGCTACTTGCACTGACGGTTTAGAGAAGTGCAGGAAACTCTGGCAAGGTTTGAGTGACTCACTCACTAACTAGAGGGTGGCATGGTGGCACAGTGACTAGCACTGCTGCCTCACAGCGCCAGGAACCTGGGTTCAATCCTGGCCTTGGTTCACTGTCTGTGTGGAGTTTGCACGTTCTCCCCGTGTCTGCGTGGGTTTCCTCCGGGTGCTCCGGTTTCCTCCCACAATCTGAAAGATGTGCTGGTTAGGGTGCATTGGCCGTGCTAAATTCTCCCTCATTGTACCCGAACAGGTGCCGGAGTGTGGGGGATTTTAATTCTCTATTGCTCATCGTTCTTTAGGTGTGGGTCCATATCGGAATGGGAGGAAGGGAATGGTCTGGGCATCGTATTCAAGCCCAAACGCCTCTTGATTTGACATCCAGTCTTGGAATCACTGAACAAGAGTGTAATTGCCAAATGAGTAGTCAAAGAAAAGTTTCTACATCCTATCCCAGAGCTGCATGCGGCCCATTGTACAGTCACCATTGCTGCCTCCTCTACACCATTGGCCAACTGCTGGTGGCAATTTCAGCCAATCACAATTTGTGTCTTTGTGGTCCAATGAAATATTGTGACTCGCTGAAAGCTGGTACTGGGATTGTCACGATTCGGACCACCCCCAACACATGCAATTTGCAACAAAGAGCATTTAAAAAAATAGCTGAAGTGTAAAATGTTTGTGTACTAATTGCTTCCCCAAAAGAGACGGCTAATGGGCCGTCAGACAGGAGAAGGTCGGAAAGCGATTCTCAACACTCTGGAGAAGAACACGTTTATCTCAAATCCATCTTCGTTGTACGATTCAGTGCATCTTGGTGAGGAATCGTTAGGTTTCCTCACTGACTGCAGAACGATAAGGACAAAGGATGGCACAGTGGTTAGCACTGCTGCCTCACAGCGCCAGGAACCCGGGTTCGATTCCTGGTTTGGGTCACTGCCTGTGTGGAGTCTGCATTTTCCCCCTCGTGTCTGTGTGGGTTTCCCCTGGGTGCTCTGGTTTCCTCCCACAGCCCAAAGATGTGCTGGTTAGGGTACATTGGCCGTGCTAAATTCTCCCTCAGTGTACCCGAACAGGCGCCGGAGCGTGGCGACGAGGGGATTTTCACAGTAACTCCATTGCAGTGTTAATGTAAGCCTACTTGTGACTGACAAATTAAGGAAATGGAATATCTGGAATTATAACAAGGACTACCAGCCATCCAGTAAAATAATCTATTCCCCCCCGCGCCCCCCCCACACAACTTTCAATGCATTAATTGAGAGAGCGATCAAGGAAAATATGTTTTCTTTTAAAACATCCTGTGATGGTCATCCTGGGTTGCTGAAGATTAATCTCTTTCTTAAATTCATTTGTGGGATGTAAATGTCACTGGCTGGGCCAGCATTTATTGCCCATCCCTAATTGCCCTTGAACTAAATGATTTACTGACCATTTAAAAGTCATGATGTGGAGATGCCAGCGTTGGACTGGGGTGGGGCACAATAAGAAACCTCATGAACACCAGGTTAAAGTCAAACAGGTTTATTTGAAATCACGAGCTTTCGGAGCGCTGCTCCTTCATCTGGTGAGTGATGAAGGAGCGGCGCTCCGAAAGCTCGTGATTCCAAATAAATCTGTTGGACTTTAACCTGGAGTTGTGAGACTTCTTACTGTGCCCAGTTAAAAGTCAACCATATTGCTCTGGAGTCACAAGTAGGCCAGACCAGGTAAGGATGTCAGATTTTCTTCCCTAAAGGATATTAGTGAACCAGATGGGTTTTTGCATCAATCATTTCATTGACTCCCAATTCTAGATTTTCATTGAATTCAAATTTTAAAATCTGCTGCAGTGGGATTTGAACCCAAGAGCATTAGTCTAGGCTACTAATCTAGTGACAATACCACTGCGCCATCGCCTCCCCTAAGACCCTTGGGCAGCCATAGGCAATAAGTAATCCTGGTTGTATTTGATTGTGAGTTGGAGCACATATGACTTTGTTGAAACTTACTTTATTTTTTTATACTGCGGGGCTACAGGGATAGAACAGGGGAATGGGACTGACTGGGCTGCTCTACAGGGAGCCAGCACTGACTCAATGGGTCGACTGGCCTCCTTCTGTGCCGCCAATGACTCTGAAGAATGAGAGAGGATGAGTGGGGAAGAGGTTAGAAAGACAGCAAGGTTCAGAAAGATTGACAAAATAAGAGGAGGAGACCAAATGGACTCTGCTGGGGTTGAGAAGAGTAAGAGGCAACTTGATTGGAACATATAAGATTGAAACATATGAAAAAATCTTGAGGGGTCTTGACAGAGTCGATAGGGAGAGGATGGGTGGGATTCCCCAGCTGCGCACGGCCCAAGACCGGAAATTCCCACCCGAGCTCGACAGACGTCGAATTGGTCTGCCGAATTCTCTAACTCTCTCACTACAATAACCGTGGCGGGCGAGATGGGAGATTTTCGTCCATCCTTTCCTCTTGTGGGAGAACCTCTTACTAGGGGCCACTGTTTAAAAATGAGGGGGTCCCCCATTTAGGACAGAGATTCTCTCAGGGGGTTTGTGAGTCTCTGGAACATTCTTCCTCCAAAGGCAGTGGGAGCACGGTCTTTGGATGTTTTTAAGGCAGAGGTAGATAGATTCTTGATAAGCAAGGGGGTGAAAGGTTATTGGGGGTAGGTGGGAATGTGGGGTTGAGGTTGCAGCCTGTTGAATGGTGGAGTAGGCCCGAGTGGCCTACTCCTGTTCCTAATTTGTCTGTTTGCATAAACTAGTTCTGTGGAAGGTGCCAAATAAAAATTAAAGGGATTGATATAAAACTTAAATTTTATATAAGTTTTATAAGACCATACAATAACCATACTTAACACAATTGTTAAGCTTGTCCCGAGTTACTAGAAAGCTAAATGTAACCCAATAGCTTCAAAAGGCCCTGATGGTGGGAGAGTCCAGAACTAGGGGTCATAGTTTGAGGATAAGGGGTCAACCTTTAGAACTGAGGTGAGGAGAAATTTCTTCACCCAGAGAGTGGTGAACGTGTGGAATTCACTACCACAGAATGTAGATGAGGCCAAAACGTTGTGTGATTTCTTGCTGCTTCAGTTTATCCCCTTTCATTTCCCGCAAGTAGCCATCCAATTCCCTTTCTGGTTGTTTCCTCCTCCACCGCCCTCCTAGACAGCGAGTTCCTTCTTTCCCCTCAGATATTTTTGTTGCTTGTGTCTTTCTCCCCTCTTTGTTCCTCGTCTCTCCTTTTCCATCTCTCTCTACCTGGCATAGGTGGCACGGTAGCACAGTGGTTAGCACTGCTACCTCACAGCACCAGGGACCCGGGTTCGATTCCCGGCTTGGGTCACTGTCTGTGTGGAGTTTGCACATTCTCCCCGTGTCTGCGTGGGTTTCCTGCGGGTGCTCCAGTTTCCGCCCACAGTCTGAAAGACGTGCTGGTTAGGTGCATTGACCCGAACAGGCGCCGGAGTGTGGCGACTGGGGGAATTTCACTTCATTGCAGTGTTAATGTAAGCCTTACTTGTGACTAATAAATAAACATTACTTCTGGGGATATTTTATCTTCTCTGTTCCTTGCATCCTCCTTATTCTATCCTTTACGTTGCTGGTAGATCGAAGAAAACTTTTTTGTCGGTGGGATTATTGTGTAATCATACACAGCCTGGTGACTGGTTCTGGCCTGTTGTACGTGGCTCCAAGCTCCAAAAGTTTGAGAGTTGCTACTGTCATCCAACGTTCCAGCTTCGGGAGTCATTAAACAGGGTTGCTCCATCAGTATTCAAGCCAAAATGTTGTTCTGAGAATGCTTGTAATTCATGTTGTGTGGGCAGTTAATTCATCACATTGGCTTGGTTAATGAACATTTAATCCTGGCACCTATTGCCTCCTGATCCATCTGTAGTGATTGATTTTCTGTTATTATGGCCAGCGTTCAGTATCATCGCTGATGATAGCTACAGGGTTGCATTTCTTTTCATGCAAACCAATTAAACTAAATCAATCAAACTCGGGGGCAAAGCAAGATTGGGGCAGCCCCCAAAAAAAGGGAACCACCCAAACCAAAAGACAAAGCATAAAGAAAACTTAAAATATCAAACCAAAACATTATTACAAAAGTCAGTAATACACCCCAGCCCCTGCGGTACCCAATGGGCAAGGAAGCCCTTGGTGCCCGTGGACACCGCATGCTCCCTCTCTTGGGACACCCTGCCGCGAATGTAGCTGTGGTAGAGGGGCAGACAGTTGGGTCGGATGACCCCCTTGATCTTCCGCTACCTGGGCCTGTTGAAGCTATTGGCTTACATTTAGCTTTCTAGTAACCCGGGGCAAGCTTAACATTGCTGAATCTACCTGTGTAATCCTGTTAGAATTCTGTAAATTTTATAAATTTTATATAAGTTTTATAAGACCATACTTAACACAATTGTTAAGCTTGCCCCGGATTACTAGAAAGCTAAATGTAACCCAATAGCTTCAAAAGGCCCTGATGGTGAGGGAGTCCAGAACTAGGGGTCATAGTTTGAGGATAAGGGGTAAGCCTTTAGAACTGAGATGAGGAGAAATTTCTTCACCCAGAGGGTGGTGAATGTGTGAAATTCATTACCACAGAATGTGGTTGAGGCCAAAACATTGTGTGATTGCAAGAAATAATTAGATATAGCTCTTGGGGCTAAAGGGATCAAGGAATATGGGGGAAGGGGAGGATCAGGATATTGAATTCGATGATCAGCCATGATCAAAATGAATGGCAGAGCAGGCTCGAAGGGCCGAATGGCCTCCTCCTGCTTCTAGTTTCTATGTCACGGGCAGAAAGTCAACCATGTGTAGAAACATTAAGAAGTCTCAACACCAGTCCTGATGAAGGAGCAGCGCTCCGAAAGCTCGTGATTCCAAATAAACCTGCTGGACTTTAACCTGGTGTTGTGAGACTTCTTACTGTGACCCACCCCCAGTCCAACGCCGGCATCTCCACATCACTTACAGAAAGTGAGAGATGATGGGGAAATCAAGGAGAAACACAGGATTTACCATGGATAAGGGACAAAAACCGTGCCAAAACCACCCCCCCCCCCCCCGCCCCCCCCAATCCCCTTATGGTCACATTGGAAGAGAAACACATTATATTGGAGCAAGTATTGGTATTGTCTTGTAAGTTGAATGTGTTTTCATTTGTAGGTCATCTTGCTTCAGTTTTAGCGAGGCTTTGTGGCACATTGGCCCACTTATGAGGAGATTTTGTTTTCTCTCTCAGAAGGTTGTGAATCTTTGGAACTCTCTGCCTGCCTCTGAGCCAGAAGCTCCGAGTTTGAGTCGCACCCCAGGACTTGATGGCCAAGGAAGGTGCATTCATGACGTGGCCCAACAGGCTGAGTATCAACCTGCAAAATCCTTCCCGTGTAGACACAACAATGTCTTATATTTATACAATGCCTTTAACATTGTAATTGGCTCCAAGCCACTTTACTAGAACACTGCTGATGAAAAACTGACGCCAAAGAAGGAGATATTAGCACACAAACGCTTGGTCAAAGCGGCAAGTTTTAAGGAGTGTCTCAAAGGAGGAGAGAGTGGTGGAGAGGTTTAAGGAGAGAATCCCAAAGCTTTAGATGGCCAAGGAAGATGCATTCATAACACTGCCAAATAGGTGGAGTATCAACCTGCAGAATTCTTCCAACACATGCCTGTGGCAAGAGTGGAAGAAACTTCGAGTTGGTTTGTTTTGATGTGGAGTGGAGCCTTGTTCTTAGATGGCTGAAGACACCGCTACCAGTAATGGGATATAGGTAAAGTCGCCATAATCCCAGATGACCGTAGGCTGCTCTTCCCTTTGAGGGTGGTGGGGGGATGGCTGACTGGTGGTGATTTAACCTGAGGATCAGCACACCTCAGGCGAGGGGCAAGGTTGAGAAGGCTTGAAGAAATCTTCATGGATAACCTCAGCCGGTACGGGAATTGAACTGTTGGCATCGCTCTGCATCAGAACCAACTGTCCTGTGAACTGAGCTAAACCGATCCCCGATGTGGTGTTATGAAGCAATGTGGGTTTGACAAGAGGCCATAACTGTACTTCCATTTACTGCGTTTATCCAGATAGCTTTGCTGGTTGGCTGGATACTTTGGAGATTATTTCATTTCTGCATTTGGTTTGAACAGCACAGCAGTGACAGTGCACTGAACTTTTTAACTCCTTGGACGGATCATAGTTTCAGCTTTCAAGTATAAAAGTGTAGAGTCCTAGAGTAATACAGCACGGAAACAGGCCCTTAGGCCCAACCAGTCCATGTTGACCATGGTGCCCTCCCAGCTAGTCCCAACTGCCTGCGTTTGGCCCATATCCCTCTAATCCTTCCCCATCCATGTACTTATCCAAATGCTTTTAAAATGTTGCTATTGTACCCGCCTCAACCACTTTCTCTGGCAGTTCATTCCATATACGCCCCACCTTCTGCGTGAAGAAGTTGCCCCTCGGGTCCCTTTCAAATCTTTCCCCTCTCACCTTAAACCTATGCCTTCTAGTTTTCAATTCCCCATCCCTGGGAAAAAAACTATGTGTGATATTTGCTGATCGCGCTAGCCCCAAAACCGGAAAATCCCGCTCAAGGTTAACGGACCGTCCACTCCCCGCCCGCTATGATTCCTGTGGCGGATGGGATGGGAGAACTCCCTTCTATGTGCGTTCATCCTATTTATGCCCCTCATGATTTTAAGGCTACCCCTCATTCTCCTACGTTCCAAGGAATAAAGTCCTAGCCTGGCCAACCTCTGCCTATAACTCAGGCCCACCAGTCCTGGCACCATCCTCGTAAATCTTTGCACTCTTTCCAGTTTATCAATGTCTTTCCTATAACAGGGTGACCAAAACTGTGCACAATACTCCAAGTAATACAGTAAGAAGTCTCACAACACCAGGTTAAAATTCAACAGGTTTATTTGGAATCACGAGCTTTCGGAGTGCTGCTCCTTCATCAGGTGGATGAAGGTGGCTATCTTGATAGCCAAGTTCTACACGCATCTTGGGTTTTCATGTCACAGTACATGTAACCCCCACCATTTGGCCTGGGCTTTCAAAATCCTACTAACTGTCCTGGCGTGAGACAATTCATACCTCTTTTAACCTGTGATTACTCCACTCACACTGTCTGTACCTGTAAAGACCTGATTACCTGAAAAGACTCGCATTCCAACCGTTATCTTGCAATTGTGTCTCTGTCTATATATGCCGTATTTGTGAAACCTACCTCTCCACTCACCTGATGAAGGAGCAGCGCTCCAAAAGCTCGTGATTCCAAATAAACCTGTTGGATTTTAACCTGGTGTTGTGAGCCTTCTAACTGCGCCCCACCCCAGTCCAACGCCGGCATCTCCACACCAAGTAATATGGTAATATTGTTCATAATGTACTCACTCACAGACCGAGATCGACTACCGATTTGCAACATGCGCTTCCATTGACTGATCAGGGAATGCGAGAGGATGTTAATACTCCTGAGTGCTGTCCCATTAATTAACAGTAAGAAGTGATTTCCCCTTCATTGCAGATCCCAATGCACTGTCTCATTAACCAAATGATAATAGTACAAGAAGTCAGCTTTAATTTCTACTGTATGTCCCAGTAAGTAAGTTGGAGGTTAGTGGGTCCACATTGGGTGGAATGTCCCTGCCTCTTTACATCCTCAATGTGATCTGCTTTCATATCCGGATACCTCTTGAGTTCCTGCCAAGCCAGAGCTGTGTCTGACGACTGCGCGGGTGTTACAGTTTGATGTTAAGTATCTCCGACAGGTATCGGGGAAAGTGCTTCTGAGGAAAGAGTCACGTCACACAAGGTAAAAATTCCACTTCTGTGCCCAGACAGTGCTACATGGTGAAGATACGATGGGCCAAGTGGCCTCCTTATTTGCCGTAACAATTCTGTGATGGGCCAAGACAGTGCTGCACAGTGCAGACATGATGGGCCGAGTGGTCTCCTTCTTTGCTGTAACAATTCCGTGATGGGCCAAGACAGTGCTGCATGGTCCAGACATGATGGGCCAAATGGCCTCCTTCCGTGCCGTAACAATTCTGCGATTGCGTTGAGATACTAAACCAAGGTTTGTTCGGATGGATGTAAAAGAACTTGTCGCACTAATTTTGAAGGAGCGCAGAAGGGTTCTCCCCAACATTCTATCCAATATTTATCCCTTAACCAACATCACAAAGAGCAGATTATCTGGTCATTATCACATTGTTGTTTGTGGGAGTTTATTAGTGAGTAGAAATTCACTGCTGGGTTTCCTGCATTACAACAATGAATATACTTCAAAAGTGCTTCATTGTCTGTAAAGTACTTTGAGATGTCTGGTGATCGCAAGAATCACTACATAGATGCTAGTCTTTTTAAATCTTGCTGTGTGCACAATGGCTCTCATTTGCTGATATGAAACACCCACTGTGTTACAAAGCATAGTGACTGTTTTATAAAATGCAAAGCAACACAATGGCTGGAATTCTCCAACCATTCATGTCCCAGTGAGGACAGACAATTTGGCGCTCAGCCAAATCACCGTTCACTGCAGCGGGACAGGAGAATCCCGGGGGGTGTGAATGGCCAGGGAATCCCAGGGAATCCGGGCAATGTCTGTGAGGTCTGACTAGGAATTCCTAAGTGTTTTATATTTGTTCCGGCTACCCAGAGCTAATGAAAATGTTCTGAAGGTTAACCAACTACTTGCTTTCACAGGCCATCTAGTCTAACACACCATCCGTCTACTCCACTCCCCCCCCCCCCCCCCCCCCCCCCCCACTGCTTTTACTCACAATTACATTTGATTCTCTGCCCCTCTGTGACTCTTTATGTGCTCTGGTCCTGTCCGCCCCTCCCAAGTGGAGGTAAAAGATTCCATGGCCTCTATCTCCAAGCAGAGCAAGGTTGTATTATCCTTGGTGGATTGACCAATACTTATCCCTCAACTAACATCATTCAAAAAGCAAACCACACAGATGATCTGGTCATCATCTCATTATTATTGTAAAAGCAAAATACTGCGGATGCCGGGGTCCTGAAATAAAATCAGAAAGTGCAAGAAAATCTCAGAGGGTCCGACAGCATCTGTTGGAGAGAGAAATAGAGACCAGAATTATTTGGGTGCTACAGTGGTTAACACTGCTGCCTCACAGCTCCAGGAACCCGGGTTCAAATCCAGCATTGGGTGACTGTCTGTGTGGAGTTTGCACATTCTCCTCGTGTCTGCGTGGGTGGTATGGTGGCACAGTGGTTAGCACTGCTGCCTCACAGCTCCAGGGACCCGGGTTCGATTCCTGGCTTGGGTCACTGTCTCCACCCCCCGGCCCTGTCTGCGTGGGTTTCTTCCGGGCGGTCCGGTTTCCTCCCACAGTCCAAAGATGTGTGGGTTAGGTTGATTGGCCATGCTAAATTGCCCCTTAGTGTCCCGGGATGTGGAAATTAGAGGGATTAGCAGCGAAAATGTGTGGGGTGACGGGGACGGGGCCTGGGTGGGATTGTTGTTGGTGCAGACCCAATGAGTCGAATGACCTCCCTCTGAACTGTAGGGCTTCTATGGTTCTAAATTGCCCCTTAGTTCCCAAAGTTGTGCAGGTTAGGTGGATTGGCCATACAAAGTTGCCCCTTAGTGTCCCAAGATGTGTAGGTTAGGGAGATTGGCCATGGGAAATGTGTGGGGTTACGACAATAGGGCGGGGAGTGGGCTTGGGTAAGATATTCTATCAGAGAGTCGATGCAGACGTAATGGGCCGAATAGCCTCTTTAAGAGAAATTCTATTGTCTGTCAGAGCTCGCAGAGCGAGGATTCGCTGACACGTATCCTACATTGCAACAGCGACTGCACTTCATAAATGAAATTTATTGCTTAGCAATGCTTTGGCATGTCCTGAGCTGGTTAAAAGTGCCATATAAATACTAATTATTTTATTCCTGGAGTCTCGCTGAGCCTTTTCAAGAAATTTTCCATGAATTGAGGGATCACCGAAAATCAATAGGTGCTTGGGGAGGTGTTCCCAGAAGTTATAGATGGAAGTTATAGGAACGGGACTGTCAAAGCAGCTGTCCAGATAACTGAGTGAGTTGCAAATTGCAAGAATCAACAGTTGGTTCGCAATGATCCATCTACACAGGCAGCAGGATTGCAAAGGGCCTCGGCATCAAGAGAGGATTGTTATTCAGTGGGACTCCACTCTGATTGACAGATAGCTGCCTATTGTCAGTTTTTCCGTGCTATTTTCATGTACTTAAGTGCTATCATTTTCTTGTCTCCCCTGTCAGGGTAAACTATTCCCAGCGCTCTCTCTTGAATGGAGAATGTAATCAAAATGTTCAGTGAATGGCACTGCGACAAGTGGGTTCTTTTTAGGCTGATTTTAAAAACGGGTTGTGAATCAATTTCCATCTTTCTCGCTCTGTGCTCTTGTTGAGTTTCCAGCCCTGCACTGTCGGTGCTATCAGTTAGCCTGAGCTGCGCTTTGTGTGGAGTTCCAGGCTCGTGCTCACCACTGAAGAAGGGGACCTAAGCACTAAGCCGAAGCCCTGATGGTGAAACACAGCAAGGTGCTTCAAGGGACTGTTATTAAAACAGAATCCGACACTTCTTTAAAAGGGCGGCACAATGTTTAGCACTGCTGCCTCACAGCGCCAGGGACCCGGGTTCGATTCCGGCCTCGGCTCGCCGTCTGTGTGGAGTTTGCACGTTCTCCCTGTGTCTGCGTGGGTTTCCTCTGGGAGCTCCGGTTTCCTCCCACACTCCAAAGACGTGTGGATTAGGTTGATTGGCTGTAATAAATTGACCTTAACGTCAGGGGGATTGACAGGGTAAATATGTGGGGTTACAGGAAAGGGCCTGGGTGGGATTGTGGTCGGTGCAGACTCGATGGGCCGAATGGCTTCCTTCTCCATGGTCGGGTTTCTATGATTCCCCCGAGCGCTCCGGTTTCCTCCAAGGATTCGAAAGACATGCTGGTTAGGTGCATTGGCCATGCTAAATTCTCCCTCAGTGTACCCGAACAGCCACCGGAGTGCAGCGACTAGGGGATTTTCACAGTAACTTCATTGCAGTGTTAATGTAAGCCTACTTGTGACACTAATATAAAAATAAAATTCAATTTCAGGGGATGTGGACGTCACTGGCTGGGCCAGCATTTGTTACCCATCCCTAGTCGCCCTTGAACTAAATGGCTTGCTCGGCCATTTCAGAGGGCAGTTGAGAGTCAACCACATTGCTGTGGCTCTGGAGTCACATCTAGGACAGACCAGGTAATGACGGAAGATTTCCTTCCCTAAAGAACATTAGTGAACTAGGTGGGTTTTTCCAACAACCGGCAATGGTTTCATGGTCATCAGTAGACCTTTAATTCTGAACACTGAACCAAATAAAAAATATTAGGATGTCGGACATCAAGGTAGTGCCAGTCCTGAATCCCTATCAATTTACACTTGGAAAGCCTCGCACTTGCCAGATGTTGATTTTCCCTCAAACATCTGCCCCCAGAAGGTGAAGTCGCACGGGATCAGAGGTGAGCTGGCAAGGTGGATACAAAACTGGCTCGGTCAAAGAAGACAGAGGGTAGCAGTGGAAGGATGCATTTCTGAATGGAGGGCTGTGACAAGTGGCGTTCCTCAGGGATCAATGCTGGGACCTTTGTTGTTTGTAATATATAGAAATGATTTGGAGGAAAATGTAACTGGTTTGATTGGTAAATTTGCGGACGACACAAATGTTGGTGGATTTGCAGATAGCGATGAGGACCATCAGAGGATACAGCAGGATATAGATCAGTTGGAGACTTGGGCGGAGAGCTGGCAGATGGAGTTTAATCCGGACAAACGTGAGGTAATGCATTTTGGAAGGTCTAATACAAATAGGAAATATATAGTAAATGGCAGAATCCTTAAGAGTATTGATAGGCAAAAAGATCTGGGTGTACAGGTACACAGGTCAGTGAAAGTGACAACGCAGGTGGAGAAGGTAGTCAAGAAGGCATACGGCATGCTTGCCTTCATCGGCCAGGGCATTGAGTTTAAAAATTGGCAAGTCATGTTGCAGCTTTATAGAACCTTAGTTAGGTCGCAGTTGGAATATAATGTTCAATTCTGGTCACAGCACTACCAGAAGGATGTGGAGGCTTTGGGGAGGGTACAGAAAAGATTTACCAGGATGTTGCCTGGTATGGAGGGCATCAGCTATGAGGAGAGTTGGAGAAACTTGGTTAGTTTTTATTGGAACGACGAAGGTTGAGGGGTGACCTGATAGAAGCCTGCATGATTATGAGGAGCACGGACAGAGTGGATAATCAGAAGCTTTTTCCTAGGTTGGAAGAGTCAATTACTTGGGGGCATAGGTTTAAGGTGTGAGGGGAAAGGTTTAAAGGAGATGTATGAGGCAGATGTTTTACACAGAGGGTGGTGGGTGCCTGGAACTCGTTGCCGGGGGAGATAGTGGAAGCAGATACAGTAGTGACTTTTAAGGGGCGTCTTGACAAATACATGAATAGGATGGGAATAGAGGGATATGGTCCCCGGAAGGGTAGGGGGTTTTAGTTAAGTTAGGTAGCATGGCCGGTGCAGGCTTGGAGGGCCGAAAGGCCTGTTCCTGCGCTGTAATTCTTTTTGTTCTTTGTCCTTTGTGGTAGGGAATTGAGTGTTATGTGGATAAGGCAGGAAAGTGGACTTAAGGATTACCACATCGGATCAGTCATGATCTCATTGAATGGCGGAGCGAACTCGATGGGCTGAATGGCCTGCGTCTGCTCCTACATCTTCTGGTTGATGAGATGTATTCCTGGAGGTTTCATCACATGACTTGCTCCCATGCACCCAGCCATTATTCATCCAAATAGTCCATCCTAATGGCTTCCTATGCCAATTGGAAAACAAAAAGACTCATTACCCAATATGATTGTCGGCCAAACAGCCTTTATTTCCCATTTGCAATATTATTATATCTGATCGAGAGAAAGGTTCAAAGGAAATGACAAATCCAGCAGTCTTTTTCAATATCCCGATGATTTTTCTTCAGGATTGTTGGACAGCAGTGTCTCAGGGATTGACCTTCAATTCCGGGAGACTCCAGGCTGATTCTGGAAGGTTGGTGACCCTGTAGGACGGGGGCCTGGTCAAAGAGGTAAGTTATAAGGAACATTTCAAAAGAGGTGAGAGAGGGAGAGGTAAGGAAGGATTAAGGAGGGGAGTCCAGAGTCTGGGGCCTAGCCAGCAAAGGTGGGGCAATAGGAAGTTGGGGAGGTACAAGAAACCAGAATTAGTGGAGTGCAAAGATCCTGGAAGGATGTAGGGCTGGAGGAGTTTCAAATTGAGATTCAAGGGAACATTAAAAATGGTGTGGCTTTGTTGGAAGAAGAGCAGAGAGTTTTCCTGGTGGCCTGGTCGCTACTCGGCCTTTGAAGATGTAGACAAGAGTCACTGAGGGCAGGGTAATGACATCTCTGATTCTGTTCTTCTCCCTCCAGTGCCTGCTGATCTCTCTCCCTCTCTCTCAGCTGGTATTATTAATTCCTCTGGATGATTTAAGCCCGACACTCAGAGTCATAGAGTCATAGAGATTTATAGCATGGAAACAGGCTCTTCGGCCCAACTTGTCCCTTTTTTTTCAACCCCGAAGCTAGTCCCAATTGTCCTCATTTGGCACATATCCCTCTATACCCATCTTACCCATGTAACTGTCTAAATGCTTTTTAAAAGACAAAATTGTACCCGCCTCTACTACTACCTCTGGCAGCTCGTTCCAGACACTCACCACCCTCTGTATGAAAAAATTGCCCCTCTGGACACTTTTGTATCTCTCCCCTCTCGCCTTAAACCTATGCCCTCTAATTTTAGACTCCCCTACCTTTGGGAAAAGATATTGACTATCTAGCTGATCTATGCCCCTCCTTTTCATCCTGGCCAACATTCATTCCTTGGTTTACACCAACGACAATAGATTCACTACTCTTCTTGTTGCTGTCAGTGAGATCTTGCTGTGCACAGAGTTAGAGGGCGGGATTTTCCAGCTGCGCTCACCCCAAAACTGGAAAATCCCATCCAAGGTCAATGACGAGGTCATGGCAGCCCCCCCCCCCCCCCGTGGCAGTCGGGACGGGAAAATTACCCCCCCCCCCTCCACTGTCTGCATCGCATCAGGAACTGCATTTCATTACGAGTTGTCAAATGTGAAGTGCTTTCTGATGTTTTTTTGTAGATTATTGCTTTAATGCATTAGTCTAAAATTTCCCTGTGCGTTTTCTGCATCCATTAACCTGTCAAAAATAAATGGAGGTCAATCAAGTCAAGCCCAATGTGATGATGACTGTGCTGCCACAGAAGCTTAAACCACCGGGACTTTGTGGAATTAAAGTTTGTACGGGGTCACTGTATTGCCTTGATGAACATTGAATGAAAGAGGTACAGAGTAGAACACAACGACCAGCTGAGTGAGTGGGCAGGTGGCAGGTGCAGCGCCATGTGGTTAAATGTGAAGTTATCCATTTCGGCGTGAAAAGCAGAAAGGAAGAGTGTTATTTAAATGCTGATATATTGGGAAGTGTAGATGCACCAAGGGATCCTTGTCCACCTGTCAATGAAAGTGGAGAGGCAGGATGCTGGAACCAATAAGGAAAGCCAATGGCATGTTGGCCTTCATTGCAAGAGGATTTAAGTTCAGAAGGAGGGATGTCTTGCTACAGGGCCTTGGTGAGACCACACCTGGAGTATTGCGTGCAGTTTTGGTCTCCCTATCCAGGAAAGGATATACTTGTCACAGATGGAGTGCAGCAAAAGGTCACGAGGCTGATACTGGGGTTGGTAGGCCTGTCCTGTGAGGAGAGATTGGTTCGACTGGTTCTGTATTCACTGGAGTTCAGAAGAATGAGAGGAGATCTGATTGAAACAAGTAAAATTCCAACAGTGCGTTCTCCCCGTGTCTGCGTGGGTTTCCTCTGGGTGCTCCGGTTTCCTCCCACAGTCCAAAAGACGTGCTGGTTAGGTGCATTAGGCCATGCTAAATTCTCCCTCAGTGTACCCGAACGGGCACCGGAGTGTGGTGACTAGCGGGTTTTCACAGTAACTACATTGCAGTGTTAATGTAAGCCCACTTGTGATACTAACAAATAAACTTTAAACAGACTAGATGCAGGGAGGATGTTTTCCCTGGCTGGGGAATCTAGAATACAGTCAGAAGTTTAACAACACCAGGTTAAAGTCCAACCTGTCGATATGCGCGATCTTCTTGGAGATCCTCTCCACTTGGAGCCGGCAGTTTGCGGTGTCGATGGTAGTCATGACCTGGTGGAGAGGCAACCACCTGGTGTTGTTAAACTTCTTATTGTGTTTACCCCAGTCCAACGCCGGCATCTCCACATGGGGAATCTAGAACCAGGGGCCACAGTTTCAGGATACGGGATAGACCATTTAGAACTAAGATGAGGAACAATGTCTTCACTCAGAGGGTGGTGAACCTGTGGAATTCTCTACCACAGAAGGCTGTGGAGGTCAAGTCACTGAATATATTCAAAAAAGAGATAGATTCTTTAGATTTTAATGGCATCAAAGGGCATGGAGAGAAAGCGGGATTATGGCATTGAGATGGAGGATCAGCTATGATCATATTGAATGGCAGAGCAGGCTAGAAGGGCTGAATGGCCTACTCCTGCTCCTAGTCTTTATAAGGTTGTAAGGAAACGAGCTGAAGTAGCCCATTCAACCCTTCAAGCCTGCTCTGTCATTCAACAAGACCATGGCTAACTTAGCTCAAGCCTGCCTTCCTGCATTGTCCCCCAATGTCCCTCAATTCCTTCAGTACCCAAACATCTATAGGCCTTTGTCCTGATTTTTTTCATTTGTGGGACATGGGCATTGCAGGCTGGCCAGCATTTATTGCACATCCCTAGTTGCCCTTGTTCAGAGGGCAGTTGAGAGTCAACCACATTGCTGTGGCTCTGGAGTTACATGTCGGCCAGACCAGGTAAGGACGGCAGATTTCCTTCCCTAAAAGACATTAGTGACCCAGATGGGTTTTTCCGACAATGGTTTCATGGTCATCAGAAGATTCTTAATTCCGGATATTTTTTATTGAGTTCAAATTCCACCATCTGCCGTGGTGGGATTCGAACCCAGGACCCCAGAACATTAGCTGAGTTTCTGGATTGATAGTCTAGCGATAATACCACTAGGCCATCACCTCCCCATTATACCCAATAGCTCACTGTGGTAGAGAATTCCAAAGATTTACAACCTTTTCAGTGTCTCATCTCGGTCCTAAACAGCCGACCGCTTACTCAGAGACTGTGACCAAGTGTTCTACATTTGCGAGCCAGGAGAACATATTTCAGAATCTAACCTGTCAAGTCCGTGAAGTATTTTATGTGTTTAAATCGATCACCTCTCATTCTTCCGAACTCCAGGGAATCCACACAGCCTCTCCTCAGTGCCATATCATAAGACCATAAGACATAGGAGCGGAAGTAAGGCCATTCGGCCCATCGAGTCCACTCCACCATTCAATCATGGTTGATTTCAACTCCATTTACCCGCCCTCTCCCCATAGCCCTTAATTCCTCGAGAAATCAAGAATTTATCAATTTCTGTCTTGAAGACGCTCAACGTCTCGGCCTCCACAGCCCTCTGTGGCAATGAATTCCACAGACCCACCACTCTCTGGCTGAAGAAATTTCTCCTCATCTCTGTTCTAAAGTGACTCCCTTTTATTCTAAGGCTGTGCCCCCGCGTCCTAGTCTCCCCTGTTAATGGAAACAACTTCCCTACGTCCATCCTATCTAAGCCGTTCATTATCTTGTAAGTTTCTATCAGATCTCCCCTCAACCTCCTAAACTCCAATGAATATAATCCCACGATCCTCAGACGTTCATCGTATGTCAGGCCTACCATTCCTGGGATCATCCGTGTGAATCTCCGCTGGACCCGCTCCAGTGCCAGTATGTCCTTCCTGAGGTGTGGGGCCCAAAATTGCTCACAGTACTCCAAATGGGGCCTAACCAGTGCTTTATAAAGCCTCAGAAGTACATCCCTGCCTTTGTATTCCAAGCCTCTTGAGATAAATGACAACATTACATTTGCTTTCCTCCCGGGAATATAGTGAACTTCTTTCTGCACTCCGTCTCGGGGAAATAATGTCCTTCCTCAGCTTGGAGCATAGCAATCCAGGGGTGGGCCTCAGCAACGCTCTGGACAGGATAAATCTGCTGATTCTTTGGGGCTCCAGGGGGATCAGGTGTAAAGGGAGCTCCCGGTTGGAGGAACCAGAGAACCAATGTTGTAACATTACCTCCATCACTTGTGACTTCCTGCTGCAATGTCGTTTCTACAATTAATGGCAGCGTGAAGAATTGAAACCAAAATAGAGGATTATTCTGATATATTTGCAGAAAATATTGCCCGTGCCACCTCTTAACTCAGGTCTGCCAGTGTGTCAAAATATTTGACAATGTGCTCTGAGAAGTTGAACATCCATTTGCATATCACAAAATATGTAAAACCTTCAATCAATTACTGTCAGGTGCAGCAGCCATTTTACACACAGTAAGATCCCACAATAAGGTCAGTGGGTGTAATTTGCTGGTGTTAAGTGAGCGAAGTGGCAGGGCACTGGGGTCTTTTAGCAACCACTGGAGGACGGATCTCCAATGATGTAGCGGTAACTTGTCAGGATTGCCAGTCTGAGGTCCATAAGGCTTGAACTCCAACCTTCCAACCAACAGGCAGGAACACGAGGCACTGAGCCAAGCTACTACTGCAGGGACTATTAGGTAACCAATTTGCTTCTCCATTGAGGTGGCACTGATCCAGCTTTCCAAGTATGTGATAAAAGCAGCTCCTCTGTTCATTTCTCCATGTCTCGGGATCCTCCGCTTTCCTCTTCAGTTGCACGTGAGCTCCCCACCACTGTGCTACCATATTATTCATTCCTGGGACATGGGTGTCACTGGCTGGCCAGCTTTTATTGCCCATCCCTAGTTGCACGAGGGCAGTTGAGAGTCAACCACATTGCTGAGGCTCTGGAGTCGCATGTAGGCCAGACCCGGTAAGGACGACAGATTTCTTTCCCTAAAGCACGTTAGTGAACCAGATTGGGTTTTTCCAACAATTGACAATGGTTTCATAGTCATCAGTAGACTCTTAATTCCAAATTTTTAAAATTAAATTCAAATTCTACTATCTGCCGTGGCGAGATTCGAACCCGGGTCCCCAGAACATTAGCTGAGTGATAATACCAGTCGGCCATCGCCTCCCTCTATATCATGCCGCTTAGGGCAAATACAAGTTCTCTTCCTGAAGGATCCTCTGCCCATAAGCAGCCATCATTCCTCGAGGTTTTAGCTCTTCCACCTCAGGGGCGGCACAGTGGTTAGCGCTGCTGCCTCACAGCGCCAGGGATGCGGATTCGATTCCGGCCTTGGGTTACTGTCCGTGTGGAGTCTACACGTTCTCCCCATGACTGTGGAGGTTTCCTCCGGGTGCTCTGTTTTATTCCCACGTCTCCATCTGACGAAGGAGCATTGCTCCGAAAGCTTATGGTATTTGCTACCAAATAAACCTGTTGGACTTTAACCTGGTGTTGTGAGACTTCTTACTGTTATTCCCACAGTCCAGTGGTGTGTAGATTAGGTGGATTGGCCATGATAAATTGCCCCTTAATCTATCAAGATTAAGAGGATTAGCAGGGAAATAGGTAGAATTACAGGGATGGGGACTGGGTAAGGTAAGTGTCGGAGAGTCAGTGCAGACCTGAAGGGCAGAATGGCCTCCTTCTGTACTGTAGGGATTCTATGATCACCGCTGAAAATTTGCCGGTTCCTCAGTTGGTGATGCCTCACAGCCCTGAACATAAACCCTTACCTAAACTGGGGGGGAGGGGGGTTCACAAGAAGGTAGGGATGAGCACCCCCTGAGATTGTGAATGTTATCCTCAAAGTATGCGGTACTGTAGAATAAATAGACATATTTCCTGCACTACCCCGAGTTGGCTAAGGCTTGATCTAGCTGTGGGTGACATAGTTTGCCTCTGCCGCTGAAGATGATGAATGTTCCTCTGCTGAAAAGCTATGTTCATGAGGTGAATAAGAAGAGAGATGTAACACATGATTCACCTCTTCCCCTATTCACTTGTGCTATTTCCATCTCCTTGCTACTGAAGGTAAGCTTATTCGTGTAGGAACCTTCAGTGCACTTCAAAACATCGATGTGTTTGTATTTATGAAAACGAGAAAAGCTGTGTGCGCTGGAAATGGTGGATTGGAAATGAAAAATAGCTGACAGGCCAGTCAGGATTAGAGGAGAAAGAACAGAAAATCTCAGTGCATGAAGCAATATCTGGAAGTTGCAGTTTACAGCAGGAAGAGTTATTAAAAATAAAACATTTGAGAAGTACAGAGGGGCCCATCTGTAAAAGGAGAGATTAAATAGAGGAGAAAGAGCAGTTTTGTGTTTATATATTTTAAGCTGGATGCCGAATGAAAGGTTTACAGTGGGTTTAATCTCTCCTTTTACTAAAGGGACCAAGAGAAAATGGGGGGAAAAGAGGGATCAGGATATTGAATTCAATGATCAGCCATGATCAAGATGAATGGTGGAGCAGGTTCGAAGGGCCGAATGGCCTCCTCCTGCTTCTAGTTTCCACGTTTCTGTGTCACGCTGAACTCAAAACATTAACTCTGTTTCTCTCTCCGCTGATTCTGCTGGTCTGGTTAAGGTTTATCCAGCACTGTTTTTTTTAACATTATCGCTGTGTTACCATCCTCATTAGGCTATCGTTTTAACACGACTGCCAATAGTGAAAAATGGGGGTCGGTTTCAGGCGAAAGTGGCGGGGGCGGGGGCGGGGGCGGGGGCGGGGTGGTTGCAGAGGTTAAACAGCAGCTCCTTCTGACTTCAAGACCTCCCTCTGTACTTCCTCCAAATGTTTTATTTTTAATCATTCTTCTTGCTGTAAACTGCAAATTCCAGATATTGCTTCATGTACCGAGATTTTTTTGTTCAATACGGAAGCAGTTACCCTTGTGCAGAATCCACCACCCCCCCCCCCCTCCCCGACGCAGGAGGGAGGTCTTGAAGTCAGAAGGAGCTGCTGTTTAACCTCTGCAACCACCCCCTCCTCTTTCGCCTGAAACTGACCCCCATTTTTCACTATTGGCAGTTGTGTTAGAACGATAGCCTAATGAGGATGGTAACACAGCGATAATGTTAAAAAAAACAGTGCTGGATAAACCTTAGCCAGACCAGCAGAGTCTGTGGAGAGAGAAACAGAGTTAATGTTTTGAGTCCAGTGTGACACAGAAACGTGGAAACTAGAAGCAGGAGGAGGCCATTCGGCCCTTCGAACCTGCTCCGCCATTCATCTTGATCATGGCTGATCGTCGAATTCAATATCCTGATCCCTCTTTTCCCCCCATTTTCCCTTGGTCCCTTTAGCCCTAAAAGCTGTATCTAATTTCTTCTTGAAATCACACAAAGCTTTGGCCGCAGTTACTTTCTGTGGGAGTGAATTCCACACATTCGTCACCCTCTGGGTGAAGAAATTTCTCCTCACCTCAGTTCTAAAAGGTTTACCCCTTATCCTCAAACTACGATCCTAGTTCTGGACTCCCCCACCATTGGGAACATTCTTTCTGAATCTGCCCTGTTTAACCCTGTTAGAATTTTATAAATTTCTATGAGATCCCCCCTCACTCTTCTAAACTCCAGTGAATATAATCCTAACCGACTTCGCCCCTCCTCATATGACAGACCTGCCATCCCAGGAATCAGCCTGGAGTTCAGAATTTCTTCGGAACTCAGGTGGCGATTCAGAAGCCCAACGAATGATTTGGAGATATCCAACCATGGCTTCTGAGGAATTTAAATACAATTAATTTATTTCTGCTTTTCCCTTGCAGCGTAAATTGTTGCCAGTGTTTGAAATTTGGCATTCTTGCATTTGTCCTGTAAGTGCAAGACGAGAAACTTCGACAGCATTGTCTCTCTTTAGCAGTAAGGGTGGCACAGTGGTGAGCACTGCTGCCTCACAGTGCCTGGGTTCAATTCCGGCCTCAGGTCACTGTCTGTGAGGAGTTTGCACATTCTCCCCGTGTCTGCGTGGGTTTCCTCCGGGTGCTCCGGTTTCCTCCCACACTCCAAAGGTATGCAGGGTAGATGGATTGGGCCATGCTAAATTGTCCCAAGGTGTGTAGGTTAGGGGGATTAGTGGGGAAAATTTATGGGGATAGGGCCTGGGCGAGATGCTCTGTCAGAGAGTCAGTGCAGACTCGATCGGCCGAATGGCCTCCTTCAGCACTGGAGGGATTCTATGAATCCTGCGGCGAGTAACTCATCTCCTGACTCCCTAAAGCCTGTTCACAATTTACAAGGCACAAGTCAGGAATGTAATGGAAACTCTCCACTTGTCTGGATAGGTACAGCTCCAAAAACATTCAAGAAGCTCGACACCATCCAGAACAAAGCAGCCCACTTGATCATTACCCATTTCACAAACATTCACTCCCTCCATCTACAGGATGCACTGCAGGAACCAACCAAGTCTCGTTTGACAACACCTTCCAAACCCGTGACTACTAGTACCTAGAAGAACAAGGACAACAGGTCTATGGGAATACTACGACTTAGAAGTTCCCCAAATCTGGTTCAAACCCGGGAGGCATGGTGGCACAGTGGTTAGCATTGCTACCTCACAGTGCCGGGGACCCGGGTTCGATTCCCAACTTGGGTCGCTATCTGTGCAGAGCCTGCAGTTCTCCTCGTGTCTGCGTGGGTTTCCTCCGGGTGCTCCGGTTTCCTCCCACAGTGCGAAAGACGTGCTGGTTAGGTGGGTTGGCCATGCTAAATTCTCCCTCAGTGTACCCGAACAGGTGCCGGAGTGTGACGACTGGGGGATTATCACAGTAACTTCATTGCAGTGTTAATGTACGCCTACTTGTGACTAATAAATAAATAGAAGGCTTCCACCACCTTCTCAAGGGCAATTTGAGATGGCACTAAATGTTGGCCTAGCCAATAATGCCCACATCCCTTGAGTGCATGAAAAAAAGAGAATTGGTCCTTATAGTCTCTCCAATTACCTAAGGAATTGGTTTTTCTTCAACAGCTGCTCCTGACGTACCCCCTTTGCCAATTCGGATTGCTGGGGTGCAGAGCAATGCAGTGTTAGCCGATCTATCCGGTCGGTTATGGCGAGGAAAAGGGCTTGAAGATTCCTTGTGTGATGGAAGCATTTTGCTTCCTTGTCACCAATCTCCTCATGATGCTCAGTCGAGGGAGAACATGATTAGATTCAGATGTGTCTGCCCATTAATTCAAGGAGTGTTGAAAAAGGCAGCAGGGGGTCCTTCTTAATCCAAGATGTTGTGGCGTCTGTGTGGTGTTTGATCATGGGCCAGGGGTAAGAAGTTCACATTTGGTGTCCTGCTATAGGCCTGAAATATCAAAAACATGATGTCTGCAGCGATTTAAAGAGACCAAGATGCTGATCCTGAAGCGCTGACATGTGTTTTTCAGATTATGTTCAAAAGAAGCTGTTAACAATTCACATCGGGGCCTGCCTCAAAGTTTCATTTCCATCATCTCTGTCTCTGTCTGTTTCTGTTTCTCCCTCTGTCTCCCTCTATCTCTATCAGGTTCCCTCCGTCTGTCCTTCTGTCTGTCCATAGAAACCCTACAGTGCAGAATGAGGCCATTCGGCCCATCGAGTCTGCACCGACCACAATCCCACCCAGGCCCTACCCCCACATATTTTACCCACTAATCCCTCTAACCTACGCAACTTAGGATTCTAAGGGGCAATTTTTAACCTGGCCAATCAACCTAACCCGCAAATCTTTGGACTATGGGAGGAAACCCACGCAGACACGAGGAGAATGTGCAAACTCCACACAGACAGTGACCCGAGCCGGGAATCGAACCCGGGACCCTAGAGCTGTGAAGCAGCAGTGCTAACCACTGCGCTACCGTGCCGCCCCACTGCCACTACCGTGTCCTTCTGTCTGTCCTTCTGTCTGTCCTTCTGTCTGTCCTTCTGTCTGTCCTTCTGTCTGTCCTTCTGTCTGTCCTTCTGTCTGTCCCTCTGTCTGTCCCTCTGTCTGTCCCTCTGTCTGTCCCTCTGTCTGTCCCTCTGTCTGTCCCTCTGTCTGTCCCTCTGTCTGTCCCTCTGTCTGTCCCTCTGTCTGTCCCTCTGTGTCTCCCTCCGTCTCTCTCCGTCTCTCTTGTCTCTCTCTCTTGTGTCTCTCTCTCTTGTGTCTCTCTCTCTCTCTGTCTCTGGGTCCTATTTTACCATTTTGATTCTAAGTGCTGGGCGGACTTGAAACTGGGAGTGTTTCAGATCCGACTTTTAAACCTGTTCTCCGGTGCCTCCATACGCACTCTGCCTGAAAAAATATCAGCGATTCCGAATCGCGCTGCAGAAGCGTGTGGGCGGGGCTTAACGTGCCCGAAACACTCCAGCTCCGATCGGCACCTCCGACTGCACATGCGCAGAAAAAGAATGATAGAATGCAGCTCCCTGCCACATCCCTCGCGGGCCGGATAATGCCTCCCCCTGACCCTCTCAGACATTACCCTACCTCCACAACATTACTGACCCCCTTATCCCCCCTTCCCCCTCATTGATCTCAGGCAGATCCCCCCCCCCCCACCGCCGATCTCAAACAGAGAGCCGTCGGACACGCGGCACCTACCCCCTCACTAACTGGAGCGCCCGAATCAGACTTTTGTGGAGCATGCCTGTTTCGCTCTGATTCTGGATGGGTGAACACGGTGGTAAAGGGGGAAGCACCGGTAAGGTTGGGTGTGCAGCCCATTAAGTCAATTTAAATGCATGCAAATGCATTTAAATGGCCGGGCGCGTTCCCGATTGTGGCCATTTTTGGGCCTTGGTAAAGGGGGAACTGTCACAGAGCTGGGTGCGGATCGCGGTACTCTCCTCACGCCCGACTTTACTGAGTTTTCAGGTCCGAAAACTGGCACAACTTGATAAAATTGGGCCGTCTGTCTCTGCCTCTCTGTCCCTCTCTGTCCCTCTCTGTCCCTCTCTGTCCCTCTCTGTCCCTCTCTGTCCCTCTCTGTCTCTACCTGTTTCTCACTCTGTCTGTGCCTCTCTCGGTCCCTGTCTGTTTCTCTCTGTCTCTGTGTCTCTGTCTCTCTCTGTCTGTCTCTCTGTGTCTCTCTGTCTCTGTCTGTTCACTCTCTCTCGTCAGATGCTTACAATTTGCAGTTTTGATATCAGAACCCTGGTGCTGAGTGTTCTCCACTCGATATTCGGAAGGAAGCAGGGCTGGTAAATCCAGTGACGATTCGCAGGACCCACCATGAGAAGTTGGCACTTTTGCAATTTTTAGCGGAACAGGGAGTGTGGCTTTAACTGGAATCGCAATGGACCAGTGAATCCTGTAACAACCCATCTGTTGTAATGAGGCAGTGCTAATCTGGAGTGAAAAAAAGAAAGACTTGTATTTATATAGCGCCTGTCACACCTGCTAGATATGCCAAAGTACTGAATGGTTTATTGAGTACATTTTGAAGTGTAGTCACTGTTGTAAGGTAGGAAACGTGGCAGCCAATTTGCTCACAGCAAGCTCCCATCAACCGCAATGTGAGTTTTAGTGACATTGAATCTTGGTCTAGGACACTGGGGAGAACTTCCCTGCTCTTCCCCAAGATGGTGTAATGAAGTCTTTTGCGTACCCATATGACAGCGAGATGGTTTCAGCTATGATGGTGACACCATCCACACATCTCAATCTCATTTCTGTTTCCGTGATTGCTTGCTGGTTGCCTCTCAAGTCTATTGTTCTGAATTGACGTTGGGTTCAATGATCTCTTGTAGCTTGGGGCATCTGGGGAGGCGATGGCCTAGTGGTGTTATCGCTAGACTATTAATCCAGAAACTCAGCTAATGTTCTGGGAAAACCGGATTTGAATCCCGCCACGGCAGATGGTGAAATTTGAATTCAATAAAGAAAATCTGGAATTAAGAATCTACTGATGACCGTGAAACCATTGTCGATTGTTGGAAAAACCCATCTGGTTCATTAATGTTCTTTAGGGAAGGAAATCTACCATCCTTACCTACGTCTGGCCTACATGTGACTCCAGAAGCACAACAATGTGGTTGACTCTCAGCTGTCCTCTGAAATGCCTGAGCAAGCCATTTAGAACATAGAGGACATAGAACATAGAAAAGCTACAGCATAAACAGGCCCTTCGGCCCACAAGTTGCGCCGAACAATTTCCTTACCTTCTAGGCTCATCTATAACCCTCTATCTTACTAACCTCCATGAACCTATCCAAAAGTCTCTTAAAAGACTTAATCGAATCTGCTTCCACCACCACTACCGACAGCCGATTCCACGCACCCACCACCCTCTGAGTGAAAAACTTACCCCTAACATCTCCTCTATACCTACTCCCCAGCACCCTAAACCTGTGACCTCTCGTGACAACCATTTCAGCCCTGGGTGAAAGCCTCTGAGAATCCACTCCATCAATACCTCTCAATATCTTATACACCTCTATCAGGTCACCTCTCATCCTTCGCCTCTCCAAGGAGAATAAACCTAGCTCTCTCAACCTATCCTCATAAGGCATACCACTTAGTCCCGGCAACATCTCCTCCGCACCCGTTCTATGGCTTCCACATCCTTTCTGTAATGAGGCGACCAGAACTGGGCACAGTACTCCAGGTGGGGTCTGACCAGGTCCTATACAGCTGCAGCATTATCTCCCGATTTCTAAACTCAATTCCTCTGTTGATGAGGGCCAGTATTCCATACGCCTTCTTAACCACAGCCTCTACCTGCGACGCCGCTTTAAGCGTCCTATGAACCCGGACCCCAAGATCCCTCTGTTCTTCCACACTGCCAAGCGTCTTACCCTTAATATTATATTCTTCCATCCTATTCGACCTGCCAAAATGAACCACCGCACACTTATCTGGGTTGAAGTCCATCTGCCACTTCTCTGCCCAGTCTTGCATCTTATCTATTTAGTTCAAGGGTGACTAGAGATGGGCAATAAGTGCTGACCAGCAGTGATGCCCATGTCTCACGAATGAGTAAAAAAAAAGACAGGCTTTTTACCTGCATAATAGATTTATTGGAAGACACATTTGCTGAGGGGAGGCAGTGGTGTCCTGGTATTGTCCTAGGCTTATAATTCAGAAACACGTGGCAAGATCTGGGGACCTGGGTTCAAATCCCAACAGGGCAGATGGTGAACCTCAATAAAAATCTGGAATTTTAAAAAAGGTCTAATGATGACCATGATTGTAACAAAAACCCAGCCGGTTCAATAATGTCCCTTAGGGAACAGGGAAAATAATCTTCTGTTAATTAAGATATTGGCTCCAGTTTTAAATCTTTTTCTCAATAGCAACAAAACATTGAAATTTGGACATAATTTTTAATTTACAAAACTCTTTGAAGGTAATTTTTTTTCATAATGTTTGGCAGTTTTAATAAACGTAATGTTGTACAATTTTATTCTGGTTATTGCTGTGTTTTCAATGTCTATGGGTGTGTCTTCTGCAGTGGTTGTTCCCCTTTTGGGAAGTTTTGTGTTACTTTGAGATGTCTCGAGGCTACCTCCTTCAGTTGTTTCATTGACACGGTACATTTTCACGTTATGACAGTGCATTACGCCTGATTTAATTCGTCTCGAGCTGTTGCGAATGTGATAATTACGAATCTTTTACCTTGATGAATATCAAATTGGAATCTCACACTTGCAATTTTCTGCACATTCGCAGTTACAGCCTCATCCCAAGCAAGACAAACACTTGTCCCTACAGCTCCTCCTACTATTCCCCCTTACATGTCCATTCTCGATTCTCCCTCCCTGTGTCGCTTCACTATTTCTCATTTCTATATTTTCTCTCTCACAATTTCCCTAATATTTCTTGTGACTCATCCAAAGATGTGCGGGTTAGGTTGATTGGCCAGGTTAAAAAATTGCCCTTAGAGTCCTGGGTTAGAGGGATTAGCGGGTAAAATATGTGGGGGTAGGGTCTGGGTGGGATTGTGGTCGGTGCAGACTCGATGGGCCGAATGGCCTCCTTCTGCACTGTAGGGTTTCTATTTCTTCTCTGTATTTTCTCTCATTCCTCTGTGGTTCCCTCCCCAGTTCCTGCTGTCCATTCCCCCCCGCCCATTCCTCTGCTCCCTGTTCCTTCTTTCTCTGTTTTCCCATTTCTCCTCTTCTCTGTTCACCCCTTTCTCTGTTTCCCCTCTCCAGTTTCCCCTCTTCCCAGTCTCTCTTTCTCTGTTCCCCCTTTCTCCATTCTCCCCCTCTCTGTTCACCCTCTCCCCATTTTCCCTCCTCATTTCCCCTTCTTTGTGTTTTGTCTTTGACGTTACCTCCTGTCTCTGTTCCCCCCCTCTCCTGTATCCCCTTCTCTCCATCACTCCTTATTTCCCCTTCCGCATTTCTCCCCCTCCTCAATTTCCCTCTGCCTGTTCTCCACCTCTCCCCATATCAACCTCTCTCTATTACCCCTTTTTCTGTTGTCCCCCCTCCCCATTTCCTTGCTCTCCCAATACGTCCCTGTGTGGTGATTGCCCCTTGAAGGGCAACACAGCGGATTAAGGGTCACCTGGCCTGGGGAACCAACTGGGACTCAGAATGGTGAATCGCCCCATAGGGTGGAGTCTGCTTTGGCAAAGAGCGATTATGGGAGCTCTCTTAGGCAGGAGACATGTAGGGAACGCACTGTAGCCATGAGACTGCTGAACAATTCTTATCAACAAATCCTTTTGGTGTTCATTAATGAAGTCTATAAAAATGCATCCTTACATTCCATCTCCCCATTCTGTCCCTCTCTCCATTGCCTCCATCCTGATTTTCTCCCTTTTCCCATTTCTCACTCTCTCTTCATTCTCACCTTGTTCTATGTACATCTGTCCATCAATATCCACCACCAGACAGGATGTGATGACTCTATAGACAGAATATAGCAGCAGCCAGACAGATCAGACATGTCTACACAGCCTCCCCATTACAATGTACTTTCTCCAAATATGGATGCCAGGTGGCACAGTGGTTAGCACTGCTGCCTCACAGCACCAGGTTCCCAGGTTCGATTCCCGGCTTGGGTCACTGTCTGTTCGGAGTCTACACCTTCTCCCCGCGTCTGAGTGGGTTTCCTCCGGGTGCTCCGGTTTCCTCCCACAGTCTGAAAGACGTGCTGGTTAGGTGCATTGGCCGTGCTAAATTCTCCCTCGGTGTACCCGAACAGGCGCCGGAGTGTGGCGACTTAGAGGATTTTCACTGTAACTTCATTGCAGTGTTAATGTGAGCCTACTGGTGACACTAATAATTAAATAAAGAACATGCATTAATGTTTAAAAGCAAATTACTGCGGATGCTGGAATCTGAAACCAAAAGAGAAAATGCTGGAAAATCTCAGCAGGTCTGGGAGCATCTGTGAGGAGAGAAAAGAGCTGACGTTTCGAGTCCAGATGACCCTTTGACAAAGCAAAGATGTACATACAGCTGTGACAAAGGATCATCTGGACTCGAAACGTCAGCTCTTTTCTCTCCTTACAGATGCTGCCAGACCCGCTGAGATGTTCCAGCATTTTCTCTTTGGATGCATTAATGTTTTAGCGATTCCTGCATGATTAGAACATTTGCATCAAACAGATGAAAATAAAGTAAAGTTTATTTATTAGTCACAAGTAGGTTTACATTAACACTGCAATTAAGTTACTGTGAAAATCCCCGAGAATACAATGGTTGGCAGCTTTAAGTTCCATGTTGATGTGAACGATCACCTCCAAAGAGGGAGACTACACCCGAGTACAGCCTCCACCAGGGCTTTTACCAGGGATTACTGCTTAACGGAGATCCACTGCCCAAGGATGGCTCAGGGTAAGGCAAGGGCAGTGATTGGAAATAAGAGTATCGCTGGAAGACCCAAGGATGATACATGGGTCAGAGAGAAGAAGGAATAATGCATAGCTCAAGGCGGGCTAGTATTCTAGGAAATTATATATCTTTGTGCTAATAGCTACACTAACAACCAATGTAAAATAATCAATCAAGCTCATAATATGGCTCATTTACACTTGTTAAAAGTGAGCGGCACAGTGATTAGCACTGCAGCCTCACAGCGCCAGGGACCCGGGTTCGATTCCCAGCTTGGGTCACTGTCTATGTGGAGTTTGCACATTCTCCCCCGTGCCTCTGGGTGGTCCGGTTTCATCCCACATGCCAAAGGTGCGCAGATTAGGTGGATGGCCATGCTAAATTGTCCCTTAGTGTCAGGGGGATTAGCTAGGATAAATGCCTGGGGTTATGGGGATAGGGCCTGGGTGGGATTGTGGTCGGTGCAGAATTGATGGGCTGAATGGCCTCCTCCTGCGCTGTAGGCATTCTATGATGCTATGATATACATTCATACACAGGGACACATACACTGCAAACAAAAGGACAAGCCTTGCACCTCTATTCAAATTCCCCTGAGCTTGGGAGCCTATAGAATCATAGAACGCCTGTAGTGCAGAAGGAGGCCATTTGGCCCATTGGGTTTGCACTGAGCCTCTGAAGAGCATCCCACCCTATCCCAGAACCCTGTGCATCCACTATATCTAATCCACCGAACCTACACACTGAGGGGCAATTTAGCATGGCCAATCCATCTTCGGAGTGTGGGAGGAAACCGCAGCACCCGGAGGAAACCCACGGGGACAACGTGCAAACTCCTCACAACGTAAGAAGTCTCACAACACCAGGTTAAAGTCCAACAGTTTGTTTGGAATCACGAGCTGTGAGTGAAGGAGCAGCGCTCCGAAAGCTCGTGATCCCAAATGAACCTGTTGGACTTTAACCTGGTGTTGTGAGACTTCTTACTGTGCCTCACCCCCAGTCCAACGCCGGCATCTCCACATCATGGCTACCATCCACAGATACAGTCACCTGAGGCCGGAATCGAACCCGGGTCCCCGGCAGCAGTGCTAACTACTGTGCCGCTGTGCCACCCATATAGTTCCCCATTGCTTTCTCCATGGTAACACCTTGGCCAATCAGGCGCGACTTGCCAACCAATCAGCGCCCTCTTCTCCTGCAGTATAGAATTGTTGCGATGGTTGGAAATTTGGCATTCTTGCATTTGTCCTGATGGGTGCAAGACGAAAAGCTTCGGCGACATCTCCCTTTTTCAGCAATGCAAGCAAAAGATTTAATTATTGGGTATCAACTGTGCATCGTTCCTGAAAAGGGGGGAAGTGAAATCTGCACTCTGTGCTTGCTGAAGCTTTTCATCCTCTAACCACTTTCCTTGAAGCTTATTTCATAAACTGAGAATAGTCCTTCCAATGTGGAGGGCTGCACCATGTCAGACAGAAGCCGTTACTGATTACCGTGCTATGCCTTGCAATTGACAGCAGACACAGTCATTCTGGTTAAAAACAGACCAGCTCAGACGTACGTACCAATTAATGGGCTTGTTCTGTCCATAATGTTGAAGGATAACCGGTGCCTCCTCCACCATACTTGCTCAAAGCGAACATTTCAGCAATAGGGGCGAATCCATTTGCTCTCACAGCTGCTGTGTTCCTCCCCGTTCGATAAATCGCTTCAAAACTCCGAGTGTAACGACTTTAATCAGGCAACTGAGGTGGGCCTGTTAGAGTATGAGCTCCCTGATTCAGGGCCAAATTGATGGGCCAATCAGGGAGCCTCTTGGTTTGCATTCAACCAGGAGTGTCAGTTCCTCTGGGACTCCTGGTGTCACGAGCTTTCGGAGCGCTGCCCCTTCCTCGGGTGAGTGAGGACTGAGGAAGGAGCAGCGCTCCGAAAGCGCGGGATCCCAAATAAACCTAGAATCATAGAAATCATACAAACCCTACAGTACAGAAAGAGGCCATTCGGCCCATCGAGTCTGCACCGACCACAATCCCACTCAGGCCCTACCCCCATATCCCTACATATTTTACCCACTAATCCCTCTAACCTACGCATCTCAGGACACTAAGGGGCAATTTTTTAGCATGGCCAATCAACGTAACCCGCACATCTTTGGACTGTGGGAGGAAACTGGAGCACCCGGAGGAAACCCACGCAGACATGAGGAGAATGTGCAAACTCCACACAGACAGTGACTCAAGCCGGGAATCGAACCCAGGTCCCTGGAGCTGTGAAGCAGCAGTGCTAACCACTGTACTGCCGTGCCGCCCCAACAAAACCTGTTGGATTTTAACCTGGTGTTGTGAGACTTCTTACCGTGCCCACCCCAGTCCAATGTGGGCATCTCCACATCACTCCTGGCGTAGGCTGCTAACTGAAAGCACTCGGTTTGCTTTGTTGTCAGACTTGTAAATAAAGGGATTTTGGTGAAGGGACTTCTGCTTCCGAGGATGTATTACACACAGCAACCATTAATGTGTGTGTGGGTGGGCGTGGCAGCCATCTTGTGCACAGCAGAATCCGAAGGCCTTTGAGATGCCTGAGCAGTTTTGGGTGGCGCTAGTGGAAGGGACTCTTGCTGCTTGAATGATGCCGGGGGTCCATAACGCTTGCCCCAAAGAAAAATGTAGTCAGTGTTATTTTCAGACTGCAGTGTGGGCGGCCTGAGAGGGTCAGGAAAACACATGGAGCCCCTGCAGGGGTCAAGAACATGTCCTGAAAATAAGGTGGATGTTAAAAATGGAGCCATTGGCCAATGTGCTGGGTCCCTGATTCCACCCCATTCCTCGCCATACTGTGGGTAGTTGATTAACAGCCGCCTCAGGATAATTGAAGTTGATGATCAGTTTTCTGGAGGTGGTGAGTCCAGTTCGCTGGCTGGAGCCAGTCTCCTGGTGACAGGTCAGGGGTCAGGTGCTCCCAGCATGCTTTGAGGTCTTTCCTGGCTGGTAGGGCGGCTGAAGGTCACATTGCAGAAAGGCTCCCCCATCACAGTGGAATCCCGCCTACAAAGAACATTACTTATTTCAAAACTTGAAATGTTGGAGAGAGAGAGGGCGTCTTCATATAGAAGGCCCCTCCCCCTTACCCACCATTGCAATCTGCTGCTTCTTCCAAGCTGGAAGACGTCAGGCTCTCCAGCCCTCGAGAGCCGGGTTACTATGGGGCAGCACGGTGGCACAGTGGTGAGCACTGCTGCCTCACAGCGCCAGGGACCCGGCTTCGATTCCTGGCTTGGGTCACTGTCTGCGTGGAGTCTGCACGTTCTCCCCGTGTCTGCGTGGGTTTCCTCCGGGTGCTCCGGTTTCCTCCCACAGCCCAAAGATATGCGGATTAGGTGTATTGGCCGTGCTAGATTGCCTCTCAGTGTCCAAACATATGCAGGTTACATTAATTGGGCATTCTAAATTGCTCCTTACTGTCCCAAGATGTGTAGGTGAGGTGGATTGTCCCAAGATGTGTAGGTGAGGTGGATTGTCCCAAGATGTGTAGGTTAGGTGGATTGTCCCAAGAGGTGTAGGTTAGGTGGATTGTCCCAAGAGGTGTAGGTTAGGTGGATTGTCCCAAGAGGTGTAGGTTAGGTGGATTGTCCCAAGAGGTGTAGGTTAGGTGGATTGTCCCAAGAGGTGTAGGTTAGGTGGACTGTCCCAAGATGTGTAGGTTAGGTGGATTGTCCCAAGATGTGTAGGTTAGGTGGATTGTCCCAAGATGTGTAGGTTCGGGGTTATAGGGTTAGGACGGGTGTGACGAAAGTCACACTGACCAACTGTTTCCCAGTAAGAAGTCTCACAACACCAGGTTAAAGTGCACCAGGTTTATTTGGAACCATGAGCTTTCGGAGCGTTGCTCCTTCATCAGGTTAGTGGACTCCGAAAGCTCGTGATTCCAAATAAACCTGTTGGACTTTAACCTGGTGTTGTGAGACTACTTACTGTGCCCACCCCAGTCCAATGCCGGCATCTCCACATCACTGTTTCCCACACAGCAGATGGTATTTAATGGAGGAGGTGGGTGTCTTGCCTGTTGGCTGGAATGCCAGCGAGAGCCCCATGTCACTTCTTTGGGCAAGGCTTGCTGTAAGTGTCTGACAGACACTTTAGTGGCCAGCGGCGGGTTTCTCCGAGATGCAGGAGCCGTCAATCTGGAGGCTGGGTGTGGTGGCAGCTGCCACCCTGGCAGAAACCTTGGATCGCTGAAGAACCTAGCCCTCCTGTAAGCAATGAACCACATCCTGCCCTCACAGATCCCTGATGCTTCATTCCAGCTCCTCTGTCCCCAGTACCACATTAAGTCAAGTGTTCGCCAATCCACGCTCCTTGACCAAGCTTTCCAACCCCCTCCCGCTTGAGGGCCACACTTCTTGGCCAGAATTGAACCTGGGTCCCTGGCGTTGTGAGGCAGCAGTGCTAACCACTGTGCTGCCATGCCACCCCCGTTGAGTGTAGGAACAGCTATCTTCAGTTCTGGAGTCTGTCTGGGTGACCAATGATACCGAGGTGTTTAGATGCAGTGACCACAGTATGACACGGATTATCTTCAATAAAGTCAGCTTGATATAAATTGTCCTGGATCATACAGAGAGAGAGAGAGAGAGATGGGGCAGCACAGTGGTTAACACTGCTGCCTCACAGCACCAGGGACCCGGGTTCAATTCCAGCCTTGGGTCACTGTCTGTGCGGAGTCTGCACGTTTTCCCTGTGTCTGTGTGGGTTTCCTCCGGGTGCTCCGGTTTCCTCCCACAGTCCGAAAGACGTGCTGGTTAGGTTGATTGGCCGCTAAATTGACCCTAGCATCAGGGGGATTAGCAGGGTAAATATGTGGGGTTACGGGGATAGGGCCTGGGGTGTGATTGTGGTTGGTGCAGACTCGATGGGCCGAATGGCCTCCTTCTGCACTGTAGGGATTCTATGATTCTACATGGCAAATATTCCAGGTTACATATGTATCTGAATGCAGTGATATTTCCATTTATCACAGAGAATTTGCATTTGAGGCAGCAGTCTGTGAGACACTAGTATTCGCAATATACTCATTATAAATTAAGGTCATATATTGTTTTTGTGATGGTGCCTTGTCGTAATGGGGGGGCGGGGGAGGGAGGGATGGGGAGGGGGTGGGATAGGGGTGGGGGAGGGAGAGATGGGGAGGGGGTGGGATAGGGGTTGGTGGGTAAGGGGGGTGGGGGAGGGGAGAAGCAGTGCAGCAGGGGAAGCGAGAGGGGGAGGCGGTAGGAGAGGGGGTTGGGAGAGAGGAGGGGGTAGGAGAGGGGGTTAGGAAGGGAGGGGGAGGAGTGGGTTGTAGAGGGGTTTGGCAGGGGAGGGAGGGGGTGGGGTGGGAGAGGGGGTTTGGCGGGGGGAGGGGGTTGGTGGGGAAGGGAGAGGAGGTTTGGAAGAGAGGGGAGGAAGGGGTGGGAGAGGGAGATGGGAGGGGGGTGGGTGTTGGTAGGGAAGCGAGGGAGGGGGTTGGTGGGGAAGGGATGGAGGGGGGTGGGGGGGTGGGGTAGGAAATAAAGGGCCTGGAAACAGGTGACGCACCAGGGCCCATGATCCCTTTCCCTGGTCCTGGTGGGAGGACTGGGCCCCACATCAATGGACAAGTCAGGTGACCAATGGCGGGGGTGGGGGGGCAGAGCCAGAATTGGAAACCCATGGAGGCGATTCGCCACGATTTTAAACTTTGCTCAAACCCAACAAACTCCTCGATTTAAAAATAAAAGGTCAATCCGTAGCTTCAGCGTTTGCTAAGTTCCAGTGAGCCATTCTATCAGTGTGAGTGTGTTTGGGGCAGTGTGGAGGTGCCTACACAGTGGCTCCCACAGCATGGGGAGCTGGATTTCAGCGGGCCAGGCCAGCTTGCCGGGAACCCTCAGTGATTTATGGCGACGCTTAACGAAGAAAAGGCATTGAAATATTTATGCGCCTGGAGACAAATGACCTACTTACTTCCCTTGCCCACTTGTAAAGGATCGAGAGCTGGGAGAGAAAGAGTGAAGTCTCTGGTACATTAGCCCAACCCCCCCCCCCCAGAACAGGCAGTAACTCTCTTTCCTGGGAGAAGCGAGGCTCCTAACCCACCCTCCATTAGCGTCTGTGAATTCAACGTGTCAAGAAGTTGTGTGAAAATGGCAACATTCAAAAGCGTTCTGTGAAAGGCAACACTTTAACTGGAGGATAAGGTTCTAATCCACTTTATACTCGGAGGTTTTGGGTGAAGATTGAATTTTTACGCTGAATTTAATTACATTTTACTTTCTCTTTTATAGAACCAATTTTAATTGTCCAAATACTGATCAGCTTTACAGAGCCGGTCTTTGGATGTTTCTGGGAGCATTACAAAGGCCACCAGCCCGTTGTCACATTGTTCCCTGGAGATAATACTCTCTGATCTGCGTGGGTTTATGTGAGGGCGGCTGGCCACTTTCACAGCTGCAGACTCCCGTTTATCCATCTTCGTTTCTCAGATGTGGGAGTTACATTTAGGGCCCGTTGTTAGTTGCCCTGAACAGCGGAATGGTTGCTAGGCTACGCAGGCACGATAGGAAAGGGTTAGATAGAAATTGAAGGAACTTGCGATTCTGTAGCCACTCTCTCAATCTCACAACGCTCTTTTTTGCAACCAGAGACCGTAGAATCCCTTACAGTGCAGAAAAGTTTTTAAAGTTTGTTTATTTGTTAGTCACAAGTGAGGCTTACATTAACACTGCAATGAAGTTACTGTGAAAATCCCCCAGTCGCCACACTGCGGCGCCTGTCCGGGTAACACTGAGGGAGAATTTGGCATGACCGATGCACCTAACCAGCATGTCTTTCGGACTGTGGGAGGAAACCGGAGCACCTGAAGGAAACCCACGCAGACACGGGGAGAATGTGCAGACTCCACGCAGACAGTGACCCAAGCCGGGAATCGAACCCTGGCGCTGTGAGGCAGCAGTGCTAACGACTGTGCCAGGAAGCCATTAGGCCCATTGGGCCTGCACTGTCAACAATCCCACCCAGGTCCTATCCCCATAACCCCACATATTTACCCTGCTAATCCTCTTGACACTAAGGGGAAATATAGCATGGCCAATCCACCTAACCTGCACACCTTTGGACCGTGGGAGCAAACCGGAACACCTGGAGGAAACCCACGCAGACACTGGGGCGGCATGATGGCACAGTGGTTAGCACTGCTGCCTCACAGCTCCAGGGACCTGGGTTCAATTCCTGGCTTGGGTCACTGTCTGTGTGGAGTTTGCACGTTCTCCCCGTGTCTGCGTGGGTTTTCTCCGGGTGCTCCGGTTTCCTCCCACACTCCAAAGATGTGCGGGTTAGGTTGATTGGCCACGCTAAATTGCCCCTTAGTGTCCCGGGATGCGTAGGTTAGAGGGATTAGTGGGGTAACTATGTGGGGTTACAGGGATAGGAACTGGGTGGGATTGTTGTCGATGCAGACTCGATGGGCCAAATGGCCTCCTTCTGCACTGTAGGGATTCTATGATTCTTCTATGAATGTGTGAACTCAACACAGTCACCCGAGGTTGGAATTGAACCCGGGTCCCTGGTGTTGTGAGGCAACAGTGCTAACCACTGTGCCACCGTGCTGCCCATCAGCACACTGATTTGCTTATTAAGTGTGACCACTGCTGTAATGTCGGAAATGTGAACCCGCTTTGCAATGAAATGGATAGCTAGCTGTAGATCAATAAATGGGGGAGCGGGTGGCACAGTGGTAATGTTGCTGGGCTGCTAGTCCAGAGGCCTGGGCTAATGCTCTGGGGATACGGGGTTCAAATCCCACCGAGGCAGCTGGTGGAATTTCAATTCGATTAATAAATCTGGAACTCAAAGGTGGTCTCGGCGATGGTGACCATGAAACTATCACCGATTGCCACAAAAAAAACCCATCTGGTTCCCTTGAGGGAAGGAAATCTGTTGTCCTTTACCCAGCCTGGCCTAGGCGTGACTCCAGACCCACAGCAACGTGGTTGGCTTTTAACTGCCCTCTGCGATGTTCAGTTGAAGGGCAATTAGAGACCGATGGGGAAACAAATGTTGGCTTTGTCAGTGAAAGACTGAAGAAAAAAATGGGTAGACATGAAGAAATGAAGAAGTGAGTTGTGGAATTTTAGCAATGAACTATTCAGGGTTTTGGGTCAGTCTTTTGAGTGTATTTCTGAAGAAGATGTCAGGATGCTGAGATCTCCAGTAAGCATTAAGCCTCAGGGCATTGTCTCATTTAGTCTTTGACTCGTGTCTGTACATAAACGTGCATCTTTGAAACTTCCAATTAGATTGCTTCTTGAACCATTTGATACGCAGCGAAGTGTCATGACTGTGCTCACATAGGCTGGCCAGTGAGCCATATTCCACACAGCAGGATTCCACAAATATCAACGCAAAAGATGACCATTGATTTTCCTGGTGGTGTAAATCGAGGGTGCGTCATTAGCCAGGATACCAACTCTTTGCAATGTCCTGAAAGATCTAGAACACTCACATGACATCGTTTATTTACTCTGCAATGCAGTTACTGTGAAAATTCCCTAGTCGCCACACTCCGGCGCCTGTTCGGGTACACTGGGGGAGTATTTAGCACGGCCGATTCACCTAACCAGCACGTCTTTGGGATGTGGGAGGAAACCCACGCAGACACAGGGAGAACGTGCAGACTCCACACAGACAGTGACCCAAGCCGGGAATCGAACTCAGGTTCCTGGCGCTGTGAGGCAGCAGTGCTAACCACTGCGCCACCGTGCCACCATTGTTTAGCATCATCTCTGGGAGATGACACTTCCAACTGTGCAACACTCCTTCAATACTGCATTGAACTGTCAGCCAAGATTACATGGAATGACAGAGAACATACATTATAGAAGCAGCCTGTTTTGTTTGATATCGAGACTAATAATAGACCATGAGGTCAGTGGTAGTAAACTAAATAGAAAACAGTTTACTAACACATCTCTATCCTAGCACAGTTGGAACTTGAGTCCAGGGTCACCTGACCTGTTCTCTTAAAGGGGCATGCCCCAACACACACAAAACAGCCCAATCTAGGTAGCGTTGGTGTTGACACTCTATGAGTTTGTAAATTATGCATTGGACTTGCACAGAACCATTGGTTTGGAGTGAAAACAAGTCATCCTCCATCTAGAGGGACTACCCAAGAAGAAGACATGAGCCTCCTATTCCGTCTATCATATCTCAGCCTTTCTGCATATCTTTCTATTCTTTTTCCCCCTCTTCTAGTTGCCTTTTGAAAGTAGCCATGCTATTTATCTCAACCACTCGCTGTGGTAGCGAGTTCCACATTCTAACACTCTGAGCAAAGAGGTTTCTCCATGTATTCCATTTGGATTTAAAGGGACAGTGTCTCAAATCCTTGATAACCTCGGGACTGAGGTGGTGCCAGGTTTCGGATCGTGCAGTTTCTCGGGTTGGTGGCTTGGACCAGTTAGGGCGTTGTCAAGGGCTGCTCAGAGCATGGGAATTAACTGATGTGCAAGCAACCAAGTGGGCAACTCATCGGCTCCACGGTGGCACAGTGGTTAGCACTGCTTCCTCACAGCGCCAGGGACCCGGGTTCGATTCTGGCTTCGGGCCTCTCTCTGTGTGGAGTTTGCACATTCTCCCTGTGTCTGCGTGGGTTTCCTCCGGGTGCTCCAGTTTCCTCCCACAGTCCAAAGATGTGCGGGTTAGGTTGATTGGCCATGCTCAATTGCCCCTTAGTGTCGGGGGATTAGTGGGTAGATATGTGGGGTTACGGGGATAGGGAGGGATTGTGATCAGTGCAGGCTCGATGGACCAAATAACCTCCTTCCGCACCGTATTGATTCTATGATTTTGCCACCACAGCGGCTAGCCAGGTAGTCCAGGTTAGTTCTTTTTTTATTCTACTTAATGAAAGTTGATGGACGGCACATTCTAAAAATGTCTCTTTTTCGGACAATTCGAGATTTTGGACAGCTGGATTTCCGACATTGGCCTAAATCTTTTGGCCCTGCCCGCTGTGAGAATTGTCACGGGTGGGAGAGTTCGACGGGCAAGCGGAAAGGTGGGCATTTCAGGTCATTGGGTGCGTGAAACCAAAGAGCCCCACCCACTCTGCCTGTATTAATAATCATTCACGACCCCGAGGTTTGAATCCTTGCACAAGAAGAAGCAGTCTTTCCACACGCGTGTTTGTGTGTGCGTGTGTGCCTTTCAGCCATGTATGTAAATGACAAATCCTGAAGCCATGTCATACGCATGATTTCAGAAACAAGCACAATGGCAACTGAAAGGCCAACCCAACTTCTTATAGATGTTCAGATAAACCTTTTCTACAGGCTGAAGGAAACTGCTTTGTGTCAACAGAAAAAGGGAAGTTCCTTCCATGTGCTATTTGTAGTGACCTGTCCATTTGACCGAATGACTCACCTTGAACTGTTAAGAGCTGCACCAGACCAAGAGAGGATATATAGTCACGGTTGTTGTTCTAGATGCCCAGACGTTGGATTCAACCACCTGTCCCTCTCTCCAAATGACCCATCAGGAGTTGGATACGAACGTACAAATATATGAACTAGGAGCAGGAGAAGGCTATTCAGCCCCTCGAGCTTGCTCTGCCATTCAATAAGGTCATGGCTGAAATGTTTGTGTTTCAAATTCCATATTCCCATCTACCCCTCATAACTTTTCATTCCCTTGCCTGACAAGAATCTATCTACCTCCACCTTAAAAATATTCAATAGTCCCGCCTCCATCGCCTTCTGAGGCAGAGAGTTCCAAAGTCGCACAACCTTCCGAGATAAGAAAATTCTCCTCATTTCTGTCCTAAAGGGAGACCCCCTAATTTTACAACAGTGAACCCCCAGTTCTGGACTCACCCACAAGAGAAAACATCCTTTACACGTCCAGCTTCTTGAAACCATTCAGCACCTTATAAACTTCATCAGGTCACCCCTCACTCTTCTGAACTCCAGTGGAAACAAGACCAGTTATTCCAACGTATCCTCATTATACAACCCATTCATTCCAGCTATCAATCTAATAAACCTCCTCTGAATGTTGGGTCCATTCATTCGTGCGAAGAGACGTGAGGACAGCACTGGTACAAGTTTTAAAATGGTTTTCTTTTATTGAAAAAGAACTTAAAGAATTAACATGACAGAAGCAAAACTTGGAGACTGGCTTCTCAGCCAATCCCTCTAATCTAAGAACTGAACTGAACTGAACCTGAACTGAACTCACACACTCCAAAACCAAAAATATATTTCAACCCTTATCTCGTTATTGGAATTGTTTTTCGCATGCTGTCTCCATCTAAAAAACCAATCCTCGCAGCTGCTGTTATGGGAAACTGTTGTTTGCCTGCAATGTGTATCCTTCAGGAATGCAGTCAATTTTTAGCTAACCCATCATGCCTTCTGATTCTACATGTAGTCAAATTAGCTACAATTGTTCAGCTTAGCCGAGCTTGTTAACCCCCCAACAGTCTAGCATTTAAATGTAATTATGCAGAAGCAGAAACATCTTAAAATAAAGTCTTGGCATAGACTGAAGCAAACAGGGCTAAGCATACAAAAGATCCCTCACTGAACTTCCTCCAACGCATTTATATTGCTCCTTAAATAAAGAAACCAAAACTGCACACAGTACTTGAGATGTGGGGGGGGAATTTCTGGCCATGCTCACCCCAAAACCAGAAAATCCCACCCGTGGTCAACAGATCTTTCCATGGTTTGGAATTAAAACGTTACTAAGGGATACAGATGGAGTAGATTGGGAGAAACCATTTCCATTGGTAGGGGAATCTAGGACTAAGGGGGACGTAACCTAAAAATTGAATTTTGTTGAAAAGAGAAATGTTGTCGAAGTTTTTCACTTTGCACTCATCAGGACAAATACAAGAATGCTAAATTTCAAACACTCGCAACAATTTGTACTGCAGGTGAAAAGGGTGCTGATTGGTTAATGAGTTGACTTGCAAATGGAAGAATTGTAGCCAGACCTTTCCAGAATGACATCAAGAAACTCCCCTGTACACAGAGTGAGGTAGAAATTTGCAACTTCCTTCTGCAAGTGCCAATTGATGCTGGATCAATCTAAAATCTGACATTGATGGATTTTTGTTACCCAAAGGTACTAAGGGATTTGGGAAAAAGGCAGACACATGGGGCGGAATTTTCCCATCCCACCCACCACGGGAATCATAGTGGGTGGGGGTGGGATGGGGGGGGGGGGGGGGGGGGCGTGGGGGGAACCATGCAAAGGTCCATTGTCCTCGGGTGGGAACTTCCAGCCTTGGGGCGAGCGTGGCTCGGTGTTATGTCACAGAGCAGCCACATTGTCCTTAAATGGTGGAACAGGCTCGAGGGGCCAACTGGCCTCCTCCTCATTGAATCCCTACAGTGCAGAAGGAGGCTATTCAGCCCATCGAGAATGCACCGACCACAATCCCACCCAGACCCTATCCCTATAACCTCACACATTTACCCTTGCTAATCCCCCTGACATTAGGGGCAATTTAGCATGGCCAGTCAACCTAAGCTGCAGATCTTTGGACTGTGGGAGGAAACCGGAGCACCCGGAGGAAACCCACACAGACAGCAGGGAGAACGTGCAAACTCCAGACAGACAGTGACCCGAGGCCGGAATTGAACCCGGGTCCCTGGTGCTGTGAGGCAGCAGTGCTAACCACCGTGCCATCCCTGTTCCCATGTTTCTGTGGTCGAGGAGAGACCCTGTTGCTACATGATAATGATGGGATTTGGGAACTGTCACCCCGCATGTATGCACACACACACAGGGACTCGGAGATTGTTTTTTTATGTGTGTGTGTACGGCCAGTTTCTTTCGAGGGACAAAGGCTTCCCAACTCGGAGTGGTGAGAACTGGACCCCATCCAGGCTGCTCTGGTTCAACCCAGTTCCGAGTCCCTTTGAATTAAGAATTCAGTTCAGTGCTCCCTCTAAGTTCAGCATTCATTGAAAGCTAAACGAGGACAATTGAGTATGTTTTTTTAAAATCATTCAGCTTATGTGTCTTTTGGCACGCGTATGAAACGGACTTGGAGTTTGTCGAAAGTACAGAGGGTGAAACTAACAAGCAGAGGAGCTAGGAAAAACACGGCACGGCAGTATTTGATTTGATTTATTGTTGTCACATGTATTAACATACAGTGAACAGTATTGTTTCTTGCGCGCTATACAAAGCATGCCGTTCATAGAGAAGGAAAGGAGAGAGTGTAGTGTTACAGTCATAGCTAGGGTGTAGAGAAAGATCAACTTAAAGCCAGGTAAGTCCATTCAAAAGTCTGACAGCAGCAGGGAAGAAGCTGTTCTTGAGTCGGTTGGTACGTGACCTCAAACTTTTGTATCTTTTTCCAGGTGGAAGAGAGAATGTCCGGGGTGCGTGGGGTCCTAAATTATGCTGGCTGCTTTGCCGAGGCAGCGGGAAGTGTAGACAGAGTCAATGGATGGGAGGATGGAATGATACAGCACACTCGGAGGCCATTTAGCCCATCGTGCCCTTGCCAGTCCCTGGAAAGAGCTATCCAATTAATCCCATTCCTTTGCCCTTAATGTGGCAAGTGGACAGGTCATTGACTTGTCGCCTGCCCCTCGTCTCATTGTCCCTGCCCTCTGCTGCCTTCCTGCTGTTGTTTTATCCTTGAGGTGGCCGTTTAGATTCCTGACTGACCATCCAAGCAGAATAACGCTGTAATTCATCCCATCTGTTCCTTTTTGTCCCGAAAGCAAAGCCCCCGCCGCCTCCTCCCTCCCACCTCAATTGAGCCACTGACCCTGCGAGCACTAGCCGTATGGATGGCACAGCGAGTCACTGACCATCTGTTAACCTGAATGTGACCTGCGGAGGAGGGACTGGCAGCCTTGCCCCGGCACAGTGGATTAGCTGTGGCGAGGCAAACGGTTTGACGGCCGGGGTGAAGGTGGTCGTGCTGTTCTGGAGCGCGGGATGGATGGATGTAGGTCGCCTCTCAGTTCAGGAAGATGCGACGGACTAGGAACTGAAACTGGAAGGAAATGCTTCGGTCTCTGGGAGTTAACTGCTCTCACTTTTGATCTGAAGGCAGTAATTAGCAGTGGCTGTGTTGTAGCCTAAACAGATGCCGTATTGACAGCAGTGCTTGCAGATGCTGGCAAACCGGGGACAGCAACAGGTCTGGCGACTCGCAGGAAGCCTGGGACTGAGGTAAGGGAGGGGTGTCGGTGTGTTAGACACCTCCAGTTCCGCGGGCAACGGGAAGCCCTCATTAATCTTCAGGCAAGACGACTGCGAACAATGCTAACTTGGTCATTTCTCAGCGTGTATTTGTCTCAGCCTTGGGCTCTCGGCTGTGTAATCTGCAACTAGACAGAACTGGCTTTCCGTCAACAGCAGAGAAAATCCGCGAGCATTGTCCCATTAGGCAGCAATAAGAGGGATTAAAGAACAAGAAGTGTAGAGTTCCTGTAGGGACGGTTCTGTTGAGTGCGGACAGTGCACTCAGCAAACAGAATGCCGGGCTGACTAATGAGCGAAAAAATTGCCACTCGCTGTTCAGTTCAGCTGAAGAAAAGGTTTGCACATCAAAGCCTAATCACTCCTCTCAGATACAGCCTAAAGTGTTTCACACACACACACGGAGCTGCTTTGAGGGAGTAAAAAACATTCTCTTTCGCGCAAGGAAGTGGTTGGGGATTTGGAATGCACTGCCTGGAAGTACAATACAGGGTATTAGCAGGGTAAATATGTGGGGTTACGGGGATAGGGTGGATTTGTTGTCCGTGCAGGCTCGATGGGCCGAATGGCCTCCTTCCGTATTGTAGGGATTCTAAGGAGGTGCAGGGGTATGAGGGGGGGAAAAGGCAGGGGAATGGCACTGAGACATGATGCTCGTTTGGAGAGCCGGTGCAGGCACGATGGGCCAAATGGCCTCCTTCTTGCTGTGACCGTCCTGTGGTAGTTTGTTGCATAAGTAAACACACCAGCTGCTTTGTGCAAAGCAAGATCCCACAAGAGTGGGGGGGGGGCGCTGAAATGAGCCGGCGGTAACGTTGTTTTCCGCCAGGACGCAGGGAAAATATTTTCTGCTTTGCTCAGGATGGTCTTTGGATGGCAGGGTGGCACGGTGGGTTAGCACTGCTGCCTCACAGCGCCAGGGACCCGGGTTCGATTCCTGGCCTCGGGTCGCCGTCTGTGTGGAGTCTGCATGTTCTTCCCGTGTCTGCGTGGGTTTCCTCCGGGTGCTCCGGTTTCCTCCCACAGTCCAAAGAAGTGTGGGTTAGGTGGATTGGCCATGCTAAATAAGTGTCAGGGGGATTAGGAGGGTAAATGTATGGAGTTGCGGGGATGGGGCCTGGGGATTGTAGTCGGTGCAGGCGCGATGGGCCGAATGGCCTCCTTCTGCACTGTAGGGATTGTATGATTCTATCCTAGGATTACTTGCTCCTCCGAGAAATCTGGAGACATTTCTGCATTCTCACTTTATTTAAGGACAGTGTGGAAATGCACATCATTGTAATTGTTGTGTAATCATATTTATTTGGAGAGCGGGGCGGTGGCGGAGGCCGGGCGGGGGAATAGGCTTTATGATGCTGGTAGTTGAACAGGTTTTGTTTTTTTAAAAATCCGTGCACCAGCAGGTAGCATTACTCACCTCTGAATCAGAGCGGTCGTAGGTTCAACTTCCCTCTCCAGAGAGGGAAATCTAGGCTTTCCCTCCCCGTGTGTCGTGCGGAGATCCCATCTTACAGATTGAAAAATTAAACTGGTGGCTGTTAAAGATCCTATTTTGAAGGCTGACAGGGGAGTTCTCTCCACTCTCCTGGTCAATATTTATTCCTTCAGGAACATGACTAAAGCTGATCATTATCAGGTTGTTGTTGTGGGAGCTTGCTGTGTGACGATTGGCTGCGGTATTCCCCACATTTCGACAGTGGCTGCGCTGCAAAAAAAATCCCCCCCCCCAAGCGTTTCTTCATTGTGAAGCACGTTGGGATGTTCGAAGGTTGCAAGGGGTGGTGCTACTGTCGATGCAAGTTTCTCCAACTGCCTTTCCATTTGCCGATCTTTCCATCTATATTCTGGAAATACATCTCGCGGAACTGTAGCACCTCAATCCTGCATCCGAATGGGTGAATGGTCAGAATTTGGCAGCGCAGTTTTGCAATCCGAAATGGGTTAGCAGCTCGCAAGCATCATTCCTTCTTCAGAGTTGCTTCCTGCTCTTGCCGCCCCACTGAAGGGCACTCCGGGCTCTGCTAATATATGAGTGTGTGCACTTCTGCTTATATGTGTGTATTTGTGCGTGTGTGTGTATATATGCGTGTGTTTATCTGTGTATGTATGTGCATATGTGCATCTGTATGTGTATATGTGTGTGTGTGTATATGTGTGTGTGTGTATATGTATATGTGTGTGTGTATATGTATATGTGTGTGTGTATATGTATATGTGTGTGTGTATATGTATATGTGTGTGTGTGTATATGTATATGTGTGTGTGTGTATATGTATATGTGTGTGTGTGTATATGTATGTGTGTGTGTGTATATGTATATGTGTGTGTGTGTATATGTGTGTGTGTGTGTATATGTATATGTGTGTGTGTATATGTATATGTGTGTGTGTATATGTATATGTGTGTGTGTATATGTATATGTGTGTGTGTATATGTATATGTGTGTGTGTATATGTATATGTGTGTGTGTGTATATGTGTGTGTGTGTGTGTGTGTGTATGTGTGTGTGTGTGTATATGTATATGTGTGTATATGTATATGTGTGTGTGTGTGTATATGTATATGTGTGTGTGTGTGTATATGTATATGTGTGTATATGTATATGTGTGTGTGTGTGTATATGTATATGTGTGTGTGTGTGTATATGTGTGTGTGTGTGTATATGTGTGTGTGTGTGTATATGTATATGTGTGTATATGTATATGTGTGTGTGTGTGTATATGTGTGTGTGTGTGTATATGTGTGTGTGTGTGTATATGTATATGTGTGTATATGTATATGTGTGTATATGTATATGTGTGTGTGTGTGTATATGTATATGTGTGTGTGTGTGTATATGTATATGTGTGTATATGTATATGTGTGTGTGTGTGTATATGTGTGTGTGTGTGTATATGTGTGTGTGTGTGTATATGTATATGTGTGTATATGTATATGTGTGTGTGTGTGTATATGTATATGTGTGTGTGTGTGTATATGTGTGTGTGTGTGTGTGTATGTGTGTGTGTGTATGTATATGTGTGTGCGTATGTGTATATGTGTCTATATGTATATATGTGTGTGTGTGTGTACATGTACGTTTCTTATGATGGGGCATGGGTGTCACTGGCCAGGCCAGCATTCATTGCCCACCCCTATCTGCCCTTCAGAAGGCGGTGTGAGTTGCTGCCTTACACCGCTGCAGTCCATGTGGCGAATCAGTGCATCCTGTAAATGGTACACACGGCTGCCACTGTGCGTTGGCGGTGGAGGGGGCGAATATTTGTGGAAGGGCTGCCTATCAAACAGGCTGCTTTGTCCTGGATGGTGTCGAGCTTCTTGTTGAAGCTGCACTCATCCAGGCAAGTGGAGAGTATTCCATCACACTCCTGACTTACGTCTTGTAGATGGTGGACAATTAAAACTTTCAGGACTCAGATTAATAGATTAATGTCGGGTTAGGATATTAAGGGAAATGGAACAAAGGTGCTGAGATACAGATTGAGCATGATAGAATTGAATAGAGGCTTGAAAGAATGAATGGCCTCCTCATGTCTCTATGTTCCTGATGCCAGAACTTTCTTTCTTTCATATATTCATTCTTTCTTTCAAACATGTCCCCAACCACTTGCCCGACGACATTCTCCTCCTCCACTAGCCCTCTTCTCTGCCCTTGCTTCGGTTTGCCGTCTTCCATGTTGTCCGCAGGTCCTCGCGCTGAAGCTGGGATTCTTGCCAATAGACAGCAGTGGCCCAGGCTGACCACAGCAGGGGCCACTGCTCAGCCTTCCCCAGCCCCCCATCCTCCAACTCCAGTCACAGACACATTGGGGTGAGAGCCTGCTACAGGGTGTGGATTCAGACTGGGGGAGAGCTCCCAGCAATCAGCATAAGGTCGCTGGCCCAGCCTCAGGTGGATACCCACGGATACGTAAGCTAGGATTAATATTCACCGGAATTTAGAAAAGTAAGAGGGGATCTCATAGAAACTTACAAAGTTCTAACAGGGTTAGACCCTCTTGGGGGCCCCCGATTGCCCCCCCTTCATTCCGGTGGGGTCTCCCGGGGTCTCCCGCTAGTTCCCTGAATGTGGGGAGCTACTCTAAACCCCGTCAGAATGAAGCATTCCTGGCGGGTTGGGAGATTCAATCGGGACCGGTAAGTTCCCGATAATCACATTTAAAAGATGTTTAAAACCTATTAAAAACAGATTCAAATTACTTACCTGCCTCCCCTTCTCAAGGGCAATTAGCGATGGACAATAAATGCCAGGCTGGTCAGCGATGCCCACATCCCATAATATCGGGCAGCACGGTGGCACAGTGGTTAGCACTGCTGCCTCACAGCTCCAGGGACATGGGTTCGATTCCTGGTTTGGGTCGCTGTCTGTGTGGGGTTTGCACATTCTCACCGTGTCTGCGTGGGATTCCTCCGGGTGCTCCGGTTTCCTCCCGCAGTCCAAAGATGTGCGGGTTAAGTGGATTGGCCATGCTAAATTTCCCATTAGTGTCCCGGGATGCGTAGGTTAGAGGGTTTAGCAGGGTAAATATATGGGGTTACGGGAATAGGGCCTCGTGGGATTGTTGTTGGTGCAGACTCGATGGGCCGAATGGCCTCCTTCTGCACTGTAGGGATTCTATAAACAAATATTTTTAAAAAATCTGACAGCCAATAGATTATTTTTTGAAGTGAAGTCCTGGTTGTTAAATTGATGCAGCAAGATCCCACAAACAATGACTGCCTAATCGGATTTGATTGAGGATTAATATTACACATCATCCGGCAAACTCCCTGCACTGCCTCCTCTTCCGAAACAAATGCCCTGAGGTCCTTTGGAGCCTTATGAAGAGGCAGACTTGATTGAATACTTCAACGGGCACCGCCAACAGTGCAGCACTCCCCCAGCATTGCACTGCAGTGCCAGCCAAGAGTAGTGAAAGAAGAACTTGCATTGACGTAGTGCCTGTCACATCAGCAGGGCGCCGTCGCAACATGCTTTTGCAGCCAGTGGAGTCACTGTTATAATGTGGCAAACATGGAACCCAATATTCACAGAGGAAGATCCCACAAACAGAGAAGTGTACCAGTGACCAGAGGACCGGTTTTGGGTGATGTTGGCTGATGGATAAATAGTGATGATGTGGAGATGCCGGCGTTGGACTGGGGTAAACACCAATAAGAAGTCTAACAACACCAGGTTAAAGTCCAACAGGTTTATTTGGTAGCAAAACCCACCAGCTTTCGGAACAGGCTGTCCCTTCGTCAGGTGGGCGGGAGTTCTGATTACAAACAAGGCACAAAGACACAAACTCAATTTACATGAATAATGATTGGAATGTGAGTCTTTACAGCTAATCAAGTCTTAAAGGTACAGACAATGTGAGTGGGGGGAGCATTAAGCACAGGTTAAAGAGATGTGTACTGTCTCCAGCCAGGACAGCTAGTGAGATTTTGCCCATCCAGGCAGGTTGTGGGGGTTACAGATAGTGTGACATGAACCCAATATCCCGGTTGAGGCCGTCCTCATGTGTGCGGAACCTGGCTCTCAGTCTCTGCTCAGCGACTCTGCGCTGTCGTGTGTCGTGAAGGTTCCGCCTTGGACCAGCTACCAGTGGGTATTGTAGCGTTCCGCACGCGTGCTTTTAGATCGGTAAAATTGTACCCGTGCTGTCCTGTGATATACACGTTGATATACTGTGCATGTATCTTGGCGCATTGCCCAGGATTCCAGCAATGCAACTCCTGGCAATTCGATGATGACCTGTTAATAGGGAGTATTTATTCACATTACTAAATATTTACTCTCTGTTCTATTTGTTTGGGCTTTAGCACTTGCAGAGGCTTCGATTGTAGTTAAATGTGTCTCTGGCAGCGGAACAGATTGGTTTCGGCACAGAATCTGTGTTTGCATAAAGTGGAGGTAATTTGTGGGCGGGTGCAGCACAGGTGACATAATCCAATTAAATATCAGACTCAGGCTGCATGAGAATCATAGAATAGAATCATAAAATCTCTGCGGTACAGAGGGAGGCCAATCAGCCCATCGAGTCTGTACCGATCACAATCCCACCCAGGCCCTATTTCCGTAACCCCACATATTTACCCTGCTAATCCCCCTGACACTAGGATCAATTTAGCATTTGTCAATCGACCTAACCCGCACATCTTTGGACTGTGGGAGAAAACCGGAGCACCCGGAGGAAACCCACGCAGACACGGGGAGAATGTGCAAACTCCACACAGGAGTCGGGAATCGAACCTGGGTCCCTGGCGCTGTGAGGCAGCAGTGCTAACCACTGTGCTACCGTGCCACTGTGCCGCCCTTAATCATTATATGATTAAACTTAGTGGTGTCTCGCTGAAGGAAAAGCAGAGATTGCTGGAAATCCTCAGCTGGCCATGCATCGCCGGCTGAAAGAGACATTGGGTGAAATTTTCCTGTCCCGCCCGCCACGGGAATTGTAGCGGGCGGGACACGGACCATGCAAAGGTCCATTGACCTCGGGCAGGGCTTTCCGCTCTTGGGGGTGAGGGCGGCTGGAAAATCCTACCCGCAGGGTTAACGCTTCGTCTTAATGTCTTTTCCAATGTCCCCAAGGTAAATTCTGAAATGTAATCACTGTTGTAATGTGGGAAAGGCAACGGGCAATTTGTAAGCAGCAAGGTCCCAGGGACAGCACTGTCATCATGGCCAGATAGATGCTAGCTCATAGAATCATAGAATCCCTACAGTACAGAAGTAGGGTATTCGGCCCATCGAATCTGCACCAACTGTAATCCCACCCAGGCCCTCATCCCGTAACCCCACACGTTTACCCTGCTAATCCCCCTGACACAAGGGTCAATTTAGCATGGCCTATCAATCTAACCCACACATCTTTGGACCCTGGTTGAAGGGTAAATATTGGCCAGGACACTGGGGAGATCTCCTCCTCAGATTATTGCCATGGGATCTTTAACATCCACCTGAGAGAGCAATGTAATTTTGGTTTATACGGCTATCTGAAGGACAACAGTACAGCACTCCCTCAGACCTGCACTGGAAGGTCGACCTCGATATAGTGCTGAAGCCTCAGGGGAGGGTCCTGAACCCACAGAGACAAACATGCTAGCCACTGAAACACAGCCGACAGCGCAATAGTTTGAGGGAATTTCTGAAGAGGAATGGAATGTTCTCTCAGTCCTGGCACCGAGCTGGGACATTTTCTCAGGATCGAGCTTTTTAGGCTGTGTGTAGAATGTGATTAGACACAAGAGTACAATTCCAACTCCTTTGACTAAACACAACAAAATGCCTTTATTCCCAACTTCACCAACTCCTTACTGGCACCAGCGGCACGTTCCTTGATGCCGGCCGAGTTGCCCATCCAGATTCTGAGCAGTTCTATGACTTGTGCGCATTATAAACTTGATTGAGAATTTTAATCATCAGTGTGTGTCTGACAATGGTCTCAGTATTAACACTCATTTGCCTGAAGTGGTTGGTTACCATGTGGCGGCACGGTGGTTAGCACTGCTGCCTCACTGCGCCAGGGACCCGGGTTCGATTCCAGCTTTGGGTGACTGTCTGTGTGGAGTTTTGCACATTCTCCCCGTGTCTGCGTGGGTTTCCTCCCACACTCCAAAGATGTGCAGGTTAGGTGGATTGGCCATGCTAAATTGCCCCTTACTGTTCAAAGATGTGTAAGTTAGATGGATTAGCCATGCTAAATTACCCCTTAGTGTCCAAAGATGTGTAGGTTAAATAGATTGGCCAATGCTAAATTGCCCCTTAGTGCCCAAGGATATGTAAGTTATGTGGATTAGCCATTATAATTGCCCCTTAGAGATGGATTAGCCATGGTAAATGCATGGGGTTACAGGGGTGAGGGGCACGGTAAGATGCTCTTTCAGAGAGTTGATGTAGACTTGAAGGGCCAAATGGCCTCCCCTGCACTGTAGGGATTCTATGAAGACATCAGCCAAAATTCTCCCGTCTCGCTCGCCGTTGGAATCGTAGTGGGCGCGACAGAAACTTTGGCGGGGCCATTTAAAGGCCCGTTGAGCTTGGGTGGGATTTTCCGGTGCTGGGGTGCGCACGGCTGGAGAATCCCGCCCATCGTTTGTTGAGGACAGCCGTGTGAGCGTTTTCTACCTCTGCCCCTTTGCAGCGACGATTTAACTGATACGAGAGGTTCAGGATTTCTCCTTTGGTGCTCCGTTGGAAGGACTGAAGTATCTGTGTGTCACCAGTCTTTCTTCAGAGCTGTGTCTTCTACCACTCTGCGCAATAAATAGGCAAAGTGCCTCCCTATTGAGTCCGAAGTGGCTGCAGCATTGTAAGCAGAGTTGATTCTGCAGTCAGGAAAGAGTTACTGTAAGTTATGTAACGGCACCAAGTGCAAGCATATTGCTATTAGAGGGAGCAGCCATTTCATCGCTGCCTGAGTTTTACAAGCATGCACATTTGCAAACCGCTTCATTTATCTTGTTTGCCACATCTGTGACAACAGGCGCAACTCCTGATTTAGTGCTGAGGAGTTCAGCACTCAGAGTAGCAACATGGGGTGTGCGGCTGGATCGGAACCAGTCTGACAAGGAATGCAGATACTAATTTCTTTCTTTTCTTTTCACATGCAGGCTGGGGCCAGCGAGAATTCTGATGGCTGCAAAACTGCAAGGTAAAAAAAACTGGTTCTTCTCCTTAGCGATCGCACCTTTGCACCCCCCTGAAACAGAGAGATTGTTTTTTTTTATTCATGGGACATGGGTGTTGCTGGCTGGCCAGCATTTATTGCCCATCCCTAGTTGCCCTTGTTCAGAGGGCAATTGAGAGTCAACCACATTGCTGTGGCTCTGGAGTCACATGTAGGCCAGACCAGGTAAGGATGGCAGATTTCCTTCCCAAAGGACATTAGTGATCCAGATGGGTTTTTCAGACGATGGTTTCATGGTCATCAGTGGATTCTTAATTCCAGATATTTTTTATTGAATTCAAATTCCACCATCTGCTGTGGCGGGATTTGAACCCGGGTCCGCAGAACAATAGTTGAGTTTCTGCATCAATAATCTAGCGATAATACCACCAGGCCATCGCCTCCACGTTTTCCCAACCTGACCATCAATGTTTGAGGGTCAGGTTTGGAGAATACTAACATGCTACACCCTCTAAAGCTTTGTTACTTAGTGTCTCAACATTGACAATAAAGCTTCTTGCTTTTGTCTTGGACGAATGGAAAGATACTCATTGAAACATGGGCTATCATTGGGTGTCTGTAACATCTTAGTAAAATTATCAGCCGGGTCCAGCTAGTGTTTGCAAGCTGGCGACTGTCAACTCTACCTCTTCCCAAACCCCATCAATTCCAAAGCCACACTGTGCTGTCCAGCTGACTGACCCCACCCAAATCGGAAACGTTCGAAATTTGCATCAACTCAACATTAGCAAAACCAGAATGAATCTCTGTAACCTGCCAGCACCTACAACGCTGATCCCTCCACTAACCTTGCTGGGGTACAGTGGTGTGCAATCTTGGCCTCCGGTTTGACTCCAAACTGAGTCCCTTACACTCAGCCTTCTCTTCCTCAGCACTCCAGGATATTGCCTACTCCCCCGCTCCGCTAATGGAACCCTAAGCCATTCTTCCATCTCTTCAAGGATTGAACTATCTTGACCTATAACCCTTCACAAACTTCAGCCAATCCAGAGCCACGTAGCCCTTGTCCCCTCCCACAACCCCATTTTCTGGACAACTTCTTGTCACCAAGTGAAGCCTTTTCAAGATCCTCATCTTCAGATCCCTCCATTCCCTGCACGAAATCTCTCAGCCCGCCACCTACACTCTGTCAATCCTGGGTTACTCCTGTGGAGAGAGAATTGAGCTAACGTTTCAAGTCTGGATGACCTGAAAAAGGGTCATCCAGACTCGAAACGTTGGCTCTATTCTCTCTGCACAGATGCTGTCAAATCTGCTGAGATTTTCCAGCATTTTCTATTTTTGTTTCAGATTCCAGCATCCGCAGTATTTTGCCTTTATCCCAGATTGCTCACAGAATCACAGAATACTACAGTGCAAAAGAGGCCCTTGGGCCCATCGAGAATGCACCGATGCATGAAATGCCCTGACCTGCCCACCTAATCCCACTTGCCAGCGCTTGGCCAATAGCCCTGAATGTTATGATGTGCCAAGTACTCATCCAGATACTTTTTAAAGGATGTGAGGCATCCCGCCTCCACCACCCTCCCAGGCAGCGCATTCCAGACCCTCACCACCCTCTGGGTAAAAAGGTTTTTCCTCAAATCCCTCTGAAACCTCCCTCACTTTTAACTTGTGTCCCGTTGTAACTGACCCTTCAACTCCGGGAAATGGCTACTCCCTCCTCCAGGAATTTCATTCCACCTCCAGTGCCTTATTTCCAAACACCGTGCTCCTCCTCTCTGGAATTCTGACTCCGAAATGTTACTCCCGGCTATATCTTTCCTGGGATCTAATAACTCTCTTTCTGCCTCTTTGGACCTCCCATTCAGTGCTCAGACCTTCTGACTTTCCCTGAGTAGTGTTACCTAGCGATTTTGGAAACCTATGCTCCTAACACCCGTGGCGGGGGGTAGGGTGGGGGTTATCAGTCTCTGCGTGCAGAGGACAGGCACAATATTCTGAAAGCGTGAATTGTGAAATGTTGGGACTGATACTGCGCTGGAGGATTCCGAGTTTGACCCTGTGCTTGGGTCAGTGGATCTCATGATGTGGAGATGCCGGCGTTGGACTGGGGTGAACACAGTAAGAAGTCTCACAACACCAGGTTTAAGTCCAACAGGTTTATTTGGTAGCAAATACCATAAGCTTTCGGAGCGCTGCTCCTTCGTCAGATGGAGTGGAAATGTGCTCTCAAACAGTGCACAGAGACACAAAATCAAGTTACAGAATACTGATTCGAATGCGAATCCTACAGCCAGCCAGGTCTTAAAGGTACAGACAATGTGGGTGGAGGGAGCATTAAACACAGGTTAAAGAGATGTGTATTGTCTCCAGACAGCACGACAGCGCAGAGTCGCTGAGCAGAAACTGATAGCCAAGTTCCGCACACATGAGGACGGCCTAAACCGGGATGTTGGATTTATGTCACATTATCAGTAACCCCCACAGCTTGCCTCCTGGGCTTGAAGAATCTCACTGGCTGTTCTGTCTGGAGACAATACACGTCTCTTTAACCTGTGCTTAATGTTCCCTCCACCCACATTGTCTGTACATTTAAGACCTGGCTGGCTGTAGGATTCGCATTCTAATCAGTATTCTGCAACTTGATTTTGTCTGTTTGCACTGTTTGAGAGCACATTTCCACTCCATCTGACGAAGGAGCAGTGCTCCAAAAGCTTATGGTATTTGCTACCAAATAAACCTGTTGGACTTTAACCTGGTGTTGTGAGACTTCTTACAGTGGATCTCAGCCAGGGGCAGTGATGAGTATAGAGTAATGACCCTCAATTTCTCAGGTTTAGGGATGGAGTGGGGGAGGAGGTGCTGATCCTGAGCTTGCAAGCAAAGCCTGTCCACTCCAGAATGTCCCAATGTGAGTCTCCAATTTCACCAGAACTAAAGATTTAGGCACCAGATGGGATGTGGCTTTTACAAACAGTGACACCTCTCTCTGTAATGACTTCAACAAGGTCTTTGAGTTGGACCTGCTGGAATATGAGCTCCCTAATTAAGGCCTTTCCTTGGCGGGCAGCGGAGGTCCCCAGTGGAGGTCCCTCTACGGAGGGATCTCCGCCCACTATCTCGGGGACCTGGGATGGAGGGTGCTGCACACAACAGTCCGTACAACCATAGGTTGTACCGGTTCACGGGCCCCCAAGCGTGCCCTTTTTGCAACCTTGTGGAGTCCGTGGACCATGTCTACATTATGTGTTGTAGGCTGCAGAAACATTTCATAGAATCATAGAATCCCTACAGTGCAGAAGGAGGCCATTCGGCCCATCGAGTCTGCACTGACCACAATCCCACACAGGCCCTATACTCGTAACCCCACATATTTACCCGCTAATCCCCCTGACTAATCCCCCTAACTAGAGTCCATTTAGCATGGCCACTCAACCTAACCTGCACATCTTTGGATTGTGGGAGGAAACCGGAGCACTCGGAGAAAACCCACACAGACAGTGACCCAAGGCCGGAATTGAACCCAGGTCCCTGGCGCTGTGAGGCAGCAGTGCTAACCACTGTGCCACCGTGCCAGTTTTCTCAAAAATCTTTAATTGATGTTTTGTTTGCACTTCAGCCCCATGCTCCTGATCTACGGGCTCCTGGTGCGGAGGGGGGTGGGGAAGGAGGAGGACCTCCTCATGAACCTGCTCCTGGGCCTAGCAAGGCATGCCATCTACAGGTCCAGGCAGCGGGCGATCGAGGGGGTCATCTAACCCGACTGTCTGCCCCACTACAGCGACTATATTCGCAGCTGGGTGTCCACGGAAAGGGAGCATGCGGTGTCCGAGGGCACTGTTGATGCCTTCCATGCCTGCTGGGCACCGCAGGGATTGGGATGTATTATTGACCCCTTTAATCACATTTTAATTTGATGTTTTAAGTTTCCTTTCCACTTTATCTTTTGTTTCGGGTGATTCCCCTCCTTTTAGGGAGCTGCCCCTTTTGAGTTGTCCCTGAGTTAAGTTGATTTTGTTTATTTGGTTGATCGCAAAAAGATGTCCGTAATTAAAGCCTGTTATAGCTGCCCAATCAGGAAGCTCTACAGAGACATACAATGTGGAGTGTCTGCATCACTGGCACTCGGGTGAGTACTCTGTCCTGGGAAATACCCACAAACCATTGTAAATAATTCAGATTTAATAAGAACATAAGAACATAAGAACTAGGAGCAGGAGTAGGCCATCTGGCCCCTCGAGCCTGCTCCGCCATTCAATAAGATCATGGCTGATCTTTTTGTGGACTCAGCTCCACTTACCCACCCGCTCACCATAACCCTTAATTCCTTTACTGTTCAAAAATTTATCTATCCTCGCCTTAAAAACATTCAACGAGGTAGCCTCAACTGCTTCACTGGAATTCCACAGATTCACAACCCTTTGTGTGAAGAAGTTCCTCCTCAACTCAGTCCTAAATCTGCTTCCCCTTATTTTGAGGCCATGTCCCCTAGTTCTGGTTTCACCCGCCAGTGGAAACAACTTCCCCGCTTCTATCTTATCTATTCCCTTCATAATCTTATATGTTTCCATAAAATCTCCCCTCATTCTTCTGAATTCCAATGAGTATAGCCCCAGTCTACTCAGTCTCTCCTCATAAGCCAACCCTCTCAACTCCGGAATCAACCTAGTGAATCTCCTCTGCACCCCCTCCAGTGCCAGTATATCCTTTCTCAAGTAAGGAGACCAAAACTGTACACAGTACTCCAGGTGTGGCCTCACCAGCACCTTATACAGTTGCACACAATCTTGCTGTTTTTAAACTCCATCCCTCTAGCAATGAAGGACAAAATTCCATTTGCCTTCTTAATTACCTGCTGCACCTGCAAACCAACTCCTTGAGATTCCTGCACAAGGACACCCAGGTCCCTCTGCACAGCAGCATGCTGCAATTTTTTACCATTTAAATAATAGTCCATTTTGCTGTTATTCCTACCAAAATGGATGACCTCACATTTACCAACATTGTACTCCATCTGCCAGACCCTCGCCCACTCACTTAGACTACCTATATCCCTTTGCAGACTTTCAGCACCCTCTGCACACTTTGCTCTTCCACCCATCTTAGTGTCATCTGCGAATTTTGACACACTACACTCGGTCCCCAACTTCAAATCATCTATGTGATTTAGTGAAGGGACATGGGCCTCTCAGAAGTTATTTCACCCTCATTGTACCCAAGATGTATTTATGGCTGTTCCATCATTCAGAATTCAATCAGTGCAGTTTCTCCCTGGGGTCACATTTCAAGGTGACATTCTTCAACATGACAGAATCCCTGCAGTGCAGGAGGACACCATTTGGCCCATTGAGTCTGCACTGACTCTCCGACAGAGCATCCCCATAACCTCACGTGTTCACCCCACTAATCCCCTAGCCATGGGACACCAAGGGGCAATTTAGCGTGGCCAATCCACCTAACCTGCACACCTTTGGACTGTGGGAGAAAACCTGAGCACCCGGAGGAAAACCACGCAGACACGGGGAGATAAAGGCAAAATACTGTGGATGCTGGAATCTGAAACAAAAGCAGAAAAATGCTGGAAAATCTCTGCAGGTCTGACAGCATCTGTGGAGAGAGAATGGATGGCCCCTCATCAGCTCTGATGAGTCATCCAGACACGGGGAGAATGTGCAAACTTGACACAGACAGTCACCCAAGGCGGGAATCGAACCCGAGTCCTTGGCACTGTGAGGCAGCAGTGCTAAGCACTGTGCCACCCAACTGTCTCCAACTCCCTCTCTCATCTGAATTGATGGGAGCAATATTAACTTTTGGAATCCTTCTGTAGGGATTCTATATATTTCAAATTTCCTTTTGAAAGTTGCTATTGAATTTACTTCCACTGCCTCTACAGACTAGACCAGCTCGCTCTGTTTAACAAAATCTCATCCCCTCCCCACTATGTTTATTTCTCAATCATTTTAAAACGGTCTCCGCTGGTTACTGAGGAGCCCTGCCAGCAGAGACAGTTTCTCCCTGCTTGCTCAATCGAAAGCCCTGCATCGCACTCGAGTCACCGCTCACTCCTGTTTCATTAATGGTTGCAGGATGAAAGAATGAAAAGGCTTTGTGATTCTGTCTGGACGAGGAGCTCTCACGGGGGATATGGAGAGATTACAAGGTACTGTGCTGCAGTAATAGCCACATTGCTATTAGTTGAAGGACCCATAAATAACTCCCATGATGTGGTCCAGCCCAGTTTGCTCTTGAGTGGGCGTCTGCATGTTCTTCTCTCATTGAAGGTTGGAAAATGCCCCCATTATCCTCCTCCTCCTCTTGTGTGTTTGCCAGAAGAGACTCTGTGGTTCTGCCCATCCACGGATGTGAGAGGACGGGGGGTGGGGTGGGGTTGTGGAGATGAGAAGAGAGGAAGGAAGAATTCTTTCTTCCCTTGAAAAGTTTAAAACATTTTTTTTCCCCCAAAGAGCGAGGCCTTTTGTTTCGTCCTGACGTGTTTTCACTGACTGGCCGTTGTGAGAATTGTTAGGGAATGTACAAATTAGGAGCCGGTGGTACTTTTGACTGATTTAAATGGTGTGAAATGGATTGCATCTCCCTCTGATTGTTAAGTCGGGATACCCGCTTCTTTAAAAATTTATTCATTCATGGGACCTGGGCGTCGCTGGCTGGGCCAACATTTGTTGCCCGTCTCTGAGGGCATTTAAGAGTCAACCACATTGCTGTGGCTCTGGAGTCACATGTAGGCCAGACCGGGTAAGGACGGCAGATTTCCTTCCCTAAAGGACATTACTGACCCAGACGGGTTTTTACGACAATGGTTTCCTGGTCATCATTAGACTTTTAATTCCAAATTTTTATTGGATTCAAATTTCACCATCTGCCACGGTGGGATTCGAACACAGGTCCCCAGAGCAGTACCATAGGTGTCTGGATTACCAGTCCAGCGACAATACCACTAAGCCCCACTACAAAAATATTGCATATAAAAGGCAGAATTAACCTCATTGAGTTGAACTGAAGTGAATCATTTATTATTTCACATTATTGGGAAGTTTGTCAGTCATTACCCAGACAAATTGGGGCGGGACGGTAGCACAGTGGTTAGCACTGCTGCTTCACAGCTCCAGGGACCCGGGTTCGATTCCCGGCTTGGGTCACTGTCTGTGTGGAGTTTGCACATTCTCCTCGTGTCTGCGTGGGTTTCCTTCGGGTGCTCCGGTTTCCTCCCACAGTCCAAAGATGTGCGGGTTAGGTTGATTGGCCAAGCTAAACAAATTGCCCCTTAGTGTCCTGGGATGCGTAGGTTAGAGGGATTAGTGGGTAAATATGTAGGTATATGGGGGTAGGGCCTGGGTGGGATTGTGTTCGGTGCAGACTCGATGGGCTGAATGGCCTCTTTCTGCGCTGTAGGGTTTCTAAGATTCTAAGAAATGTGAGGTAATGCATTTTGGAAGGTCTAATACAGATAGGAAATATACAGTAAATGGCAGAACCCTTAAGAATATTGATGGGGAGAGGGATCTGGGTGGACAGGTACACAGGTCACTGAAAGTGGCAACGCAGGTGGAGAAGGTAGTCAAGAAGGCATACGGCATGCTTGCCTTCATCGGCTGGGGCATTGAGTTTAAAAATTGGCAAGTCATGTTGCAGCTTTATAGAACTTAGTTAGGCCGCACCTGGAATATAATGTTCAATCCTGGTCGCCACACTACCGGAAGGATGTGGAGGCTTTGGAGAGCGTACAGAAAAGATTTACCAGGATGTTGCCTGGTATGGAAGGCATTAGCTATGAGGAGAGGTTGGAAAACTTGGTTTGTTCGCACTGGAACGATGGAGGTTGAGGGGCGGCCTGACAGAAGTCTACAAGATTATGAGAGGCATGGACAGAGTGGATAGACAGAAGCTTTTTCTCGGGGTGGAAGAGTCGATTACTAGGGGGCACAGGTTTAAGGTGCGAGGGGCAAGGTTTAAAGGAGATGTACGAGGCAAGTTTTTTACACAGAGGGTGGTTGGTGCCTGGAACTCGCTGCCGGGGGAGGTAGTGGAAGCAGATACGATAGTGACTTTTAAGGGGGCGACTGGACAAATACATGAATAGAATGGAAATAGAGGGATATGGTCCCCGGAAGGGTAGGAGGTTTTAGTTCAATTGGGCAGCATGGTTGATGCAAGCTTGGAGGGGCCGAAGGGCCTGTTCCTGCGCTGTAATTTTCTTTGTTCTGAAATATACTTTCTTCAAAATTCTGAATCGCTGACAGGTTTATATTGTCACCAAAGGGAACCCATCATTTCAGCTAAGGAGCTCACAATCTTCCTCACTTGTGTGTGTGGTTGTGTATTGTCAACCATTCAATATGATCATGGCTGATCCTTCATCACGGCACCATACTCCTGCACTCTCCCCAAACCCATCGACACCTTAGAATCTAGAAATCTATCTATTTCCTCCTTAAGTATATTCATTGCCTTGGCCTCCACAGCCTTCTGTGGTAGAGAATTCCACAGGTTCATCACCCTCTGAGTGAAGAAATTTCTCTGTCCTAAATGGCCTACCCCGTACCCTGAGACTGTGACTCCCTTGTTCTGGACCCCCCAGCCAGAGGAAACAACATTCCTGCGTCCTGTCTGTCCAGCCTTTATACGTTTCAATGAGACCTCCCCTCATTCTTCTGAATTCCAATGAGTAGAGACCCACTCAACCCAATTCTCCTCATACATCAAATGTGGGAAGGCAGTGGTATTGTTACTGGATTAGTAATCCAGAGACCCAGGGTAATACTCTGGGGACCTGGGTTCAAATCCCACCGTGGCAAAAAGAAAATGAGGATGAAGCAACTGCTAATTGTCATTAAAAACCCATCTGGTTCACTAATGTCCTTTAGGGAAGGAAATCTGCCGTCCTTACCTGGTCTGGCCTACATGTGACTGCAGAGCCACAGCAATGTGGTTGACTCCTAACTGCCCTCTGGAATGGCTGAACGAGCCACTCAGTTCAAGAGGCAGTTAGGGATTGGTAACAAACTGAAATAATTAAATTAACAATTCTGTCATCGCAGGAATCAGTCTGGTGAACCTTTGCTGCACTCCCTCTGTGGCAGGTATATCCTTTCTTAGATAAGGAGACCAAAGTGCATGGGGTTTGACTGTGAGTGAGGGTGTGTGTGTATTTGTGCATGTGTGTTTTTGTGGGTGTCAGTGCATGTGTGTGTATGCGTCTGTGTGTTTGTGGGTGTCTGTACATTGTGTGTGTGTGAGTTTGTGTGTGCACCTGTGTGTGTGTTTTTGTGGGTGTCTGTTCATGTCTATGCGTGTGTCAGTGCATGTGTGTGTGTGTGTGTATGTTTTTGTTGGTGCCTGTTCGTGTGCGAGTGTGTTTTTGTGGGTGTCAGTACATGTGTGTGTATATGTGTCTGTGTGTTTGGAGGTGTCTGTACATTGTGTGTGTGTGAGTTTGTGTATGCACCTGAGTGTGTTTTAGTGAGGATGTATGTGTGTGTTTTTCTGGGTGTCTGTTCATGTGTGTGTGTGTGTGTGTCGGTGTATCTGTGCGTGCGTCAGTGCATGTGTGTGTGTGTGTGTGCGTGTGCCGGTGCATCTGTGCGTGCGTCAGTGCATGTGCGTGCGTGCGTGCGTGCCGGTGCATCTGTGCATGCGTCAGTGCGTGTGTGTGTGTGTGTGCGTGTGCGCCGGTGCATCCGTGCGTGTGCCGGTGCATCTGTGCGTGCGTTAGTGCATGTGTGTGTGTGTGTGTGTGTGTGTGTGTGTGTGTTTGACGATAATCAGCATTTTGCAACACTCAAGGATGCTGTCCTTCGGATGACAGTATTTATCTCCAGCACGTTTTACTGTGACTGTCACAGCAAGCGTTGAAAGTGTTGCATTTTGTCAAGCTCAAAGCTGTGAGGAAATCTCGGAAAGAAATTGTCTCGACCACATAATCCATCTTGATGCTTCAGGGAGTATCACGGGAGGGCTGTTAGCATTAGGTGAAGCAATTCCAACAATGTGCAGATAATTATTATCATATCCATCTCCCCTTCAGCCTGTGCTTTACACTCTGGGACAGCACCGAGGCCTTGCAATTGTTTCACTTGCCAGTCCTGATGAAGTACCCACCAAGATATGGTCAGGCCACACTCCGATTTTCGACACTGTACGTTAGGATGGATATGTTGATCGGCCTTGGGGAAGTGCAGCTTGTCTTTAACAGAATAATGGCGAGACTCTTAAAGGGTTTCATTACAAGGAGAGATTTGACAAACTTGGGGTTGGATTTTATGTGCGCTTGCTGGGATTTTTTAGTGAGGGGTGGCATGTTCTCATCCACCCTGAGTTCACCCCCCACCCCCCCCCCCCCCCGCGACATGGTAGGTGGGCCCGCTCCAAAATTGGCAGCCCACCTGCCATCTTTAAATCAAATATCAAGGGCTAATTGAGCTTGTGAACAAGCCAGTTGACTCCAATAATATGCTGCCCTCGCCATAATACAAATTGTGTAAGGTGTGCGTGCTTCTGTGTGCGTGCTTCTGTGTGCGTGCTTCTGTGTGCGTGCTTCTGTGTGCGTGCTTCTGTGTGCGTGCTTCTGTGTGCGTGCTTCTGTGTGCGCGCTTCTGTGTGCGTGTCCGTGCGTGCATGTGCGTGTGTGTGTATTTGACATAAGCAGTGCATCATAGCGCCAGGGACCTGGGTTCAATTCTGGCCTTGGGTCACTGTCTGTGTGGAGTCTGCGTGTTCTCCCCGTGTCTGCGTGGGTTTCCTTCGGGTGCTCCGGTTTCCTCCCACACTCCAAAGATAAAGTAAAGTAAAAGTTTATTTATTAGCACAAGTAAGGCTTACATTAACACTGCAATGAAGTTACTGTGAAAATCCCCTAGTTGCCACACTCTGGTGTCTGTTCGGGTACACTAAGGGAGAATTTAGCATGGCCAATGCACCCTAACCAGCACGTCTTTCAGACTGTGGGAGGAAACCAGAGCACACGGAGGAAACCCAGGCAGACACGGGGAGAATGTGCAAACTCCACACAGACAGTGACCCAAGCCGGGAATCGAACCCGGGTCCCTGGCACTGTGAGGCAGCAGTGCTAACCACTGTGCTACCGTGCAGGTTAGGTTGATTGGTCATGCTAAATTGGCCCAAGTGTCAGGGGGGACTAGTTGGGTTAATACATGAGGTTACGGAGATAAGGCCTGGTGGGATTGTGGTCAGTGCAGTCTCGATAGGCCGAATGGCCTCCTTCTGCACTGTAGGGATTCTATGATTCATGATCAGCATTTAGCAACACTCAAGGATGCTATCCTTGAGATTGAGTTCCGGGAGGGGACAGATTCTTGGTGTTAAAAGGTTTTGAAAAGAGTTGGAAGGGTACGATCTTTGGAGGGAGCATTCTCCTTGCGCATTGGGTGCCAGCTCCCCTAAGATTTCTCCCCTGCTTTCTTCTGACCCGCCTACTCTCTAAACCTCACCCCTCCCTAAGCTGACCAAACCCTTCCTGTGCCATACCCAAGGACTTACTTTACCTCTGGATCCAATAGACCACCTTCTTGTTCCTCGTTCAGTACCGGCAGCTCCAACTGAGGCGGGATTGGCCGGCAGCTGTCGAGGGTGAGACTTCCTCCTCCCCAGTGAAGAGCAGGATTCCCACTGGCAGGCTATTTAGCCCACCCACAGAGTGTTATGCCTGCGAGGTTGGCATGGTGCAAGACAGCTTTCAGCCGATGGAGGGGGTGCTGCGAGCCATCCGTGCCCCTTAATATGCAGCCCTAGTATTGTACTCCCTGGAGTTTAGAAAGTTAAAGGTTGATTTGATTCAAGTTTTGAAGATGTTAAGGGAAGCAAATGGGGTAGATGGAGAGAAATTAATGCCACCAGTTGGGAAGTCTAAGACTCGTGGGGGAGAGGGTGGGGGATGGGGTGGAATAGTCCAAAAGTTCGAGATAGACCTTTTAGGAGTGAAATTAGGAAACATCTTTTCACACAAAGGGTGGTAGGAAGGTTGCAGCTCTCTTCCACAAACGGCAATCAATTCTAGATCAACTGTGAATTTTAGCTCTGAAATTGATAGATATTTCTTATCCAAAGGTACGAAGGGATTATGGGGTGAAGGTCGGTCTATAGACTTAGGTCAAAGGTCAGTTATGATCTCTTTGAATGGCGGAGCAGGCTCAAGGAGCTAAATGGCCCCCCCCTGTTACTCCATTGGGAACCACCATTAACCTTTAGCTGCTATTCCAGAGAAGGGCTCTTTTTTTCAGTTTGTTTTTGTGCAACTACCACGAGAACAAAGAACACTACAGCACAGGAACAGGCCCTTCGGCCCACCAAGTCTGTGCTGACACAGATGCCTCTCTAATCTAATATTTTCTTGCCCCTACATGATCCATATCCCTCCATTCCCTGCCGATTCATGTACCTATCCAGATGCCTCTTGAAGCGTTGTTATAGAATCTGCCTCCACCACCTCCTCTGGCAGCGCGTTCCAGACATTCACCACCCTCTGTGTGGAAAAACCTGCCCCTTATATCTCATTTAAACTTTCCCCCTCTCACTCTCAACCTCTGCCCCCGAGCAATTGACCCTTCGACCCTGGGAAAAAGACTCTGACGAGACACTCTATCCAAGCCTGTCAGAATCTTGTAAACCTCTATCCCCCCTCATCCTCCGATGCCCCAATGAGAACAAAACTAGGGTCTGGCTTTATGGCTGCTTCAACTAGTCAGTTTCTCTGAGTCCAGAAAATGAGTGTCGGCAACTAGTTAACAATCGCTACTCTCTCCTGCCCTCACCTGAAGTCCATACATATAACCTACATGGGTACAGACACCCACCCACAAACACATGACTTTCAGTTGAAGAACTATCAGCTGGTCATCCCAATTGGGACTCCTGCATCAAGAAGCTTGACACCATCCAGGACAAAGCAGCCCACTTGATTGGCACCCCATCCACAAACATCCACTCCCTCCACCACCGACGCTCAGTAGCAGCAGTGTGTACCATCGACAAGATGCACTGCAGCAACTCACCAAAGATCCTTAGACAGCATCTTCCAAACCCACAACCACTTCCATCGACAAGGATGAGGGCAACAGGTACATGGGAACCACCACCAACTGTAAGTTCCCCTCCAAGCCACTCACCATCCTGACTTGGAAATATATCGCCGTTCCTTCACTGTCACTGGATCAAAACAGTAAGAAGTTTAACAACACCAGGTTAAAGTCCAACAGGTTTATTTGGTAGCAAAAGCCACACAAGCTTTCGAGGCTCTAAGCCCCTTCTTCAGGTGAGTGGGAATTCTGTTCACAAACAGAACTTATAAAGACACAGACTCAATTTATTTATTCATGTAAATTGAGTCTGTGTCTTTATAAGTTCTGTTTGTGAACAGAATTCCCACTCACCTGAAGAAGGGGCTTAGAGCCTCGAAAGCTTGTGTGGCTTTTGCTACCAAATAAACCTGTTGGACTTTAACCTGGTGTTGTTAAACTTCTTACTGTGTTTACCCCAGTCCAACGCCGGCATCTCCACATCATGACTGGATCAAAATCCAGGAATTCCCTCCCTCACGGCATTGTGGGTCAACCCACAGCAGCGTTTCAAGAAGGCAGCTCACCACCACCTTTTCGAGGGCAACTACCTCGCAGCGCCAGGGACCCGGGTTCAATCCCGGCCTCTGGTCAATGTCTGTGTCCACGTTCTCCCCGTGTCTGCGTGGGTTTCCTCCGGGCACTCCGGTTTCCTCCTGCACTCCAAAGATGTGCGGGTTAGGTGGATTGGCCGTGCTAAATTGCCCCTTAGTGTCAGGGAGGATTAGCAGGGCAAATAAGTCGGGTTACGGGGATAGGGCCTGGGTGGGATTGTGGTCGGTGTAGGGTCGATGGACGAAACGGCCTCCTTCTGCACTGTAGGGATTCTATGAACGAGGGCTTGGGCAATAAGTGATGGCCAGGAAGCGACGTCCATGCCCCACGATTGAATTTAAGAAATCTAAAAATCAGCATTGTTAAATCAGTAATGGAGAGATTGAAATCTGAGCTGGGGGGTACATCTACCTAATAAATTGTTGGCAACACAGTCTTATACTTAGCATAGGATGTATGAAAGTGTTGGGAGTAGCAACCAAATAACAAGTAGGCTCATTTAGTTGCGATATTTGTCTTTGAGCCAAAACACTCTTGGTTTGTGAGCAACACTAGTTCTGAATGCTGTGAGCGGGTTAATCCTGAGAAGCTGCCATTCATTCTCTGTTGTTGACTGTCTATCCGACCCTGCTCGCCTCTGTCCCTCCTGCTGTTTATATATCCCCCCAACCCCCCCTCCCACAGCCCACCAGCCTGCATCCGCTCACGTGGCCCCAGGATATTAATCAGGATTAAATCAACTTCAATCATACTTCATTCTCGGGGACGCAGTGTAAACAGTTCAGGGCGCTGGGGAGGGAGGGGGAGGGGGAGGCAGTCTGTCTTTCTGTTCTCTCTCTAATCTGTGGAGAGACTGTGAGCTGTGTCACTGCAGGGACGCTGCTTGCGATAGTGTTATTCTCGTTACTATTTTACAATTTACTAGAAGCAAGTTTTATTCGGATTGCACGATAACGTGCTCCGGGGATTTGCTCGGCCAACATATTAAAATCCAATTCCATCCCTGTCACCAGCTGCCAGGTTATTCCTTGTGCCTGGGAGTTTGGAATCCGTGCTTGTGCTCACTGGGCGGCAGTGCCTTTGGCTGCAGGTACCAGCTGCACAGCGGCAGGCCGACACACTCCATCCTTTGGTCAACTATGGGGCAACCAGGAAGGAAGAAAGACCTGCATTTACATAGCACCTTTCACCAACTCTGGATGTTCCAAAGTTCTTGGCAGCCAATGAAATACCTTTTGAAATGTTATTTTTAAATCCATTCATGGGACGTGGGCGTCACTGGCGAGGCCAGCATTTATTGCCCATCCCTTAGGGGATTTTCACAGTAACTTCATTGCAGTGTTAATGTAAGCCTACGTGTGACTTTAATAAATAAATCCATTTTAAACTTAACTTTTTAAACATTTCAGAGGGTAGTTGAGAGTCAACCACATTGCTGTGGGTCTGAAGTCACATGTAGGCTAGATCTACCCAGGTAAGGATGCCACGATTTCCTTCCCTAAAGGACATTAATGAACCAGATGGGTTTTCCTAACAATGGTTTTGTGGTCATCAGTAGATTTTTAATTCCAGATTTTTAATCAAATTCTAATTTCACCATCTTTGGTGGTGGGATTCGAATTCGGATCCTCAGAACATCACCCTGGATCCCTGGATTACCAGTCCAGTGACAATACCGCTATGCCACCATCTCCTTGCTGCAGCCAATTTGGACACAGGAAGCTCCCACAAGTAGAATAGACAAATTATGATTTGAAAAGATTCTCCTTCAATGGGATGAGGATTTATCCAGCTGACCTTAACCCGGAGTTCATGCACTTCAGCCAATGGCAATGACCTGAATACTTTGATTGACAGTCAGTGAGCCATACCTGTTATAAAATTCATTGCCTGTAAGGAATTATCGAAGGAGCTTTTATATCACGCTTACAATCCCTCCAGTGCAGAAGGAGGCCATTTGGCCCATCGAGCTTGCACTGACAACAATCCCACCCAGGCCCTATCCCCATAACCCTATGTATTTACCCTAGCTAATCCCCCTGACACTAAGGGCAATTTACCATGGCCAATCCACCTAACCCATACATCTTTGGAGTTATTTCGGAACAATTTGAGTCACGGAAGCTGGGTTCAGTATACCTCAGGCCACGCAGTCCAATTCCAATTCCCTTCCCGTATCTAGTGGTGCAGACTTCCGTCCGTTTGCATGGTTAGTAATTCCCGGAACAGGTCGCTAGTCTGTCAGCGGGAACACCTCTCCACATTAAGTGTGACTGACCAGGAAACTCTGCCTCTCTTACCCCCGATGTGGAGATGCCGGCGTTGGACTGGGGTAAGCACAGTAAGAAGTCTCACAACACCAGGTTAAAGTCCAACAGGTTTATTTGGTAGCAACTACTGAACCCAGCTTCCGTGACTCAAATTGTTCCGAAATAACTCCAAAGATGTATGGGTTAGGTGGATTGGCCATGGTAAATTGCCCTTAGTGTCAGGGCAATTTGGTAGTTGCTGCCAAATAAACCTGTTGGACTTTAACCTGGTGTTGTGAGACTTCTTACTCTCTTACCCCCAGCCATTGGTGTGTTGGAAGAATTTTGCACACAACTCGTGACCAGGTTATGAACGACCTTCCGGACCCGGGTTCGATTCACGGCTTGGGTCACTGTCTGTGTGGAGTTTGCACGTTCTCCCCGTGTCTGCGTGGGTTTCCTCTGGATTTCCTCCCACGGTCCGAAAGACATGCTGGTTAGGTGCACTGGCCATGCGAAATTCTCCCTCAGTGTACCCGAACAGGTGCAAGAGTGTGACGACTAGGGGATTTTCACAGTAACTTCATTGCGGTGTCAATGTAAGCCTACTTGTGACACTAATAAATAAACTTTAAAACTTGACCATTGAGGCCTGGAGTGAGACTTGAGCCCAGAGCTTCAGGCTCAGAGGCAGGGACACTAACCCGCTGTGCCACATGCCCAGGCCACTGTGTGGAACTATTGTAATTGCAGCCTTAGAATCATAGAAATCATAGAAACCCTACAGTGCAGAAAGAGGCCATTCAGCCCATCAAGTCTGCACCGACCACAATCCCACCCAGGCCCTACCCCCATATCCCTACATATTTACCCACTAATCCCTCTAACCTACGCATCTCAGGACACTAAGGGGCAATTTTAGCATGGCCAATCAACCTAACCCGCACATCTTTGGACTGTGGGAGGAAACCGGAGCACCCGGAGGAAACCCACGCAGACACGGGGAGAATGTGCAGACTCCACACAGACAGTGACCCAAGCCGGGAATCGAACCTGGGTCCCTGGAGCTGTGAAGCAGCAGTGCGAACCACTGTGCTACCGTGCCGCCCATTAGATTTCCTTCATTTTGTTGTGAACATCTAAAACCTGTTCAATTGGTTAAAACCGATTGGGAGGTGGTCCTGCCTCATGACGTTTTACACTCATCTCCTTATATGGGGGTGTATGTACATGTTCATGAAATATAGAATCCTTACTGTGCAGAAGGAAGCCATTTGGCCCATCGAGTCAGCACCGAACACAATCCCACCCAGACCCTATTCCCATAACCCCACATATTTACCCTGCCAATCCCCCTGACACTAGGGTCAATTTAGCATGGCCAATCAACCTAACCCGCACATCTATGGACTGTGGGAGGAAACCAGAGCACCTGGAGGAAACCCACGCAGACACGAGGAGAATGTGCAAACTCCACACAGACAGTGACCCAAGCTGGGAATCGAACCTGGGTCCCTGGCGCTGTGAGGCAGCAGTGCTAACCACTGTGCCACCGTTTCCTCGCAAATGTTGTGTGTAGGCATTTGCTCCTATATGGATGTGTGCTATTTTAATTGAACTTCCATGCATTATTGGATTAATTGGACACCATTTCAGCTTTGGGCAAAGGTCTATTGCGTTGGTGCCCCATTGAACCATTGACATTGGGTTCTTGGCGAACGTGTTCATAGATCATAGAGTCCCAGTGCAGGAGGAGGCCATTCAGCCCATCGAGTCTGCACCAACCACAATCCCACCCGTCCCCATAACCCAATGCATTTACTCTAGCTAATCCCCCTGACACTAAGGGGCAATTTAGCATGGCCAATTCACCTAACCCGCACATCTTTGGACTGTGGGAGTAAACCAGAGCACCCGGAGGAAACCCATGCAGACACGGGGAGAATGTGCAAACTCCACACAGACAGTGACCCAAGCCGGGAATCGAACCCGGGTCCCTGGCGCTGTGAGGCAGCAGTGCTGACCACTGCGCAACAGTGCCGCCCCACACTCTCTATTTCAGTGGCCGCTCATTAAAATTTTGTTAATAATTTGACAGTTTTTGTCAGTAATTTATTTCTTGGATTTTCCCTAGGTTGGAGAGCCGACGTACCTCAACCTGGGACGGTGATCGTGGTACCCGCACTCCTCCTGCCTCCCGCTAGCTCGTAATTGGATGGATGTTGTGCAAGGATGGCGCAGAATACAAGTGTCATGGCGTTCTATATGGAGCTGAGAACCGGTCTCCCCGCCAACTGTGCCAAAAGATCTCCAGCATTGTCAAAGCGGGATGGTCTGAGCACTGCCCTTCCCGGTGCCAATGCTCGATCGCCTTGCCTGCTCTCGGCCAGTCCTCAGCTGCCAGCCTCCCGCGCGCAGAGACGCAGCCTGCCACCAGACATGAGGATGGATTTCCTGGGCTTCCCTGGTCGCGAGAAGGGCAAGTCCTCGCTCGTTCGCACCCGATCGGAGACCAACCCCTTTCGGGAAATTATTCCCTCTAGCCCGGGAAGGTCCACTGCCCCGACCTCTCCGGTGTGCAGCCGGACTCATCCATTTTGCCCGGTTGCCTTGGAGAGCGCAATCGGTGGGATGGACAGTGACCCCAGAGGTCAAAGTTCAGTCGTCACCTTCAGCTACATTGAGAAGGCCAGAGTCAAGACCGTGGGGAACCCCTTCAGTGTATCCATGCTCCCTCCGGGAACAAACCCTTCCTCCCCCTCCGCTCGATGGAAAAGCCCCCAAACTGGGCTCAAAATGTTTCGGGGGTTCGTACCCAAACCAGTTCAGACGGAGCATCTTGATGTGCGTACAAGCACGGTGACTGCGAGAGCCCCCAGCGAGCTCTCAAATGGTCTCGTTCCCACCCGAAGTTTGCTTTCATCAGTTGGGAGCGCCAGTCCAAAGTATTCCGATGCCACGGCTCAGGGTCTGTGCTTCGGAGAAAGAAGCCCTCGAGCTGGAAAGAAAATACTTCACCCATTCCTTCCAAAGCCAATCCACACAAAGACTCTGGACCTCGAGACAGACCTAATCACTGCCACGGCTAGCAGCGAATCATCGGACAACCATGGCATTGCCACCGTCCCAAACCTGGATCCGATTGGAAGAGAAACCCCAAACATTCCTGCGATCAAAGAGGTACATCCTGTCTAAAGCGCCCATCGAAATTAAACTGTGAATGATCGTCATGGTAAATCCAGTCCAAAGATGCGTGGGTTAGGTGCATTGGCCATGCTAAATTGACCCTTCGCGTCAGGGGGATTAGCAGGGTAATTGCATGGGGTTATGGGGATAGGGTGGGATTGTGGTTGGTGCAGACTCAATGGGCCAAATGGCCTCCTTCTGCACTGTAAGATTCTATGATAGTATGGTTCTAAATGGGCTAACTGTCGAGGGGTTTAGAGGTTGGGCTTCCTGGGATGGTTAACCCTAGGAAGGCTGGCAGATAGGACTTCTTTCCCTCTCTGGCTCCTGAGAATGCTGCTGTCTTAATCTAATTGGTGATATATGCTGTTGAGGAGCAGCTAAATTCACTCCTTGCTCCGAATGGAAGCTAAGTGACTGCAGGAGGCTTCACATTCACACATGAAACCTGTCCAGAGGTGATAGCCCAATCAGAATGAGAATGAATTAAAACGTGTGAACTGGAAGTGCAGCACTATCACTAGCATGCGGGACAGGAATTTAATCCATTATACAATTATTTGTTTCTTCTGAAACTCGAGTTTCGTAGTGCTCATTAATTCATCACAAACTCGGAATCTTTTCTAGTTTTCTGGAGCTATACCAGACTCTTCACAATTTCAGTTTCCAAGTTGATCTTCTGACTCATTAAATAGAATAGAATAGAATCCCTACAGTGCAGAAGGAGGCCATTCGGTCCATCAAGCCCACAGCAACAACAATCCCACCCAGGCCCTATCTCCGTAACCCCACGTATTTACCCTGCTAATCCCCCTGACAGGAAGGGGAAATTTATTATGGTCAGTCAACCTAACTGGCACATCTTTAGACTCCCTTGACCATCCAATACAAATACCATTAACTTATCTCTCTGTAATCTTGCTATCTCATGCCTCTGTTAACTCCATGTTGCACCATTCCAGCCCTCTGCAGGGCGCCCTCCCCGTGTTCGCCATTCACCTCAACTCAAACAAACCTCCAATATCCACATCCCGTCCCACTCCAGACACTGCTTGCTTCTCACTCCCTCCCTCCCCAGCTACACTGGTCCCAATCTTCCAAATTAAAATTATTATCGCCCGTGTTTAAACTCCTTCGAGCCATGGCTGTATTCTGTTCCATCCTCCGAACTGCTCCAGCTTGCAGCGTTGTGTCTGTACCTTCGACACTCATCTCTTGTGCACCCCTCCATCTTCCCCCACTATGGATGGCCACGTCCTTAGTCAAATGTCTCATGAGGTCCCTGGGCCTCTTCATAGCAGTTTGCGCATTCTCCCCGTGTCTGCGTGGGTTTCCTCCAGGTGCTCCGGTTTCCTCCCACACTCCAAAGATGTGTAGGTTAGGTGGATTGGCCATGCTAAATTGCTCCTTTAGTGTCCAAAGATGTGCAGGTTAGGTGGATTGGCCATGCAAAATTGCTCCTTAGTGTCCAACGATGTGCAGGTTAGGTGGATTGGCCATGCTAAATTGTCTCTTAGTGTCCAAAGATGTGTAGGTTAGGTGGATTGGCCATGCTAAATTGTCCTTTAGTGTCCCAAGATGTGCAGGTGAGAGGGATTGGCCATGCTAAATTGCCTCTTAGTGTTCCAAGATGTGTAGGTTAGATGGATTAGCCATGGTAAATGTGCTAATGGTTACAGATTATAGGGCAGGCGAGAGGGCCTGGATAGAACACTGTCAGAGAGTCGGTGCTGACCCGATGGGCTGAATAGCCTCTTTCTGCGCTGTAGGGATTCTATGATTACAGGCCCTCCTTGATCACATTTTTTAGTCATCCTTCCTAAAGTTCCTTCTCTGTCCACTTTTGTCTGTCTATGCCTCTGTGAAACACTATCGGAATCTTTTCCTACTTTATAACAGTGACTATACTCCCAAGGCACTTAATTACATCTAAAGCGCTTTGGAAACTCCCGAGGTTGGGAAAGTTGTTATATAAATTAAAGTCTTTCTTATCTTTAAAGGCAAACGGATAAGAGCAAATTGTGTTGTTGGTTTTGGGCTCACAAAGAAAGAAGCTGGAGGAGGAAGGGCTGTGGTATTTTTTTCTTGCTGAGGTGCTAGCAAAGGCTAAAGGGACGAAAGCATCTGTATCTGACTGAGATCCTGGAGAAACCCAATGACCAGCCTTAAGTGTGAAATACCTCCCACTCTGACAGGTGTCAGTCGAGATATGATACAAATACTATTCTCCATACGTTTTGCCTGCCTTGCTGTCTTGTCAGAGCAGCAGAGTTTGCTCCTTGCTCCAGATGGAAGGTAGAAAACTGAGGGACTTGCGCTCTCTACCCTTGTCCCTCTGCGCCATGTTGCAAGCCGAGAGAATCTTCCTCAGTCCCCCAACCCCTCAGATTTGAGAAAATGCTGGAAAACCTCTGCGGCTCTGACAGCATCTGTGGAGAGAGAGTAGAGCTTTTGGCTGGAATTTTACCAGCACGCCCGCCCCGATTCCAGGGGTGGGTGAGGATCGGAGAATGGCACTGTCCATTGGACTTGGGCAGGATCATACGAACCATGGGCGGACGTGCTGGTAAAATCCCACCCAACGTTTCGTGTCAGGATGATCCAGCCTATAGCTCTATTCTCTCTCCACAGCTGCTGTCAGACCTGCTGAGATTTTCCAGCATTTTCTGGCTCTGTTTCAGATTCCAGCATTTGACATTTACCTCCGAATTCCGGTTCTGATTCATAAAGTGCAAGCGAGGGATATGATAGGGAAGTACAGTTGAGGGTCGATCTTCCATGACCTTATTGAAAGATGGAGCAGTATGGTCCACACCTTCTCCAATTTCAACAACTTATGACGGACTCAAATATAGACCTAACATTCTGAGTCCTGTTTGGTTTGAGTCTCCCGTGATGTATACTCAATCGCTGTAGGGTTGAAAGCACAAATTCTAAGGGTCGTGATGTGGTATGGGAGCGCTCGGAAAGGCATCCTCTGTCTCAGATCTTAGACTGGGCAAACACTGTTGGAATTAGACTGATTACAAATTGTCCGGGTAAAGCAAACTGAACTATCACATTCTTGCAGATGGATGGCTTTGATATAAGGCACACACGATATAGTCACATCGCTGTTTCTCTGTGTATCCCTACTTCTCAGTAGCCTGTTTCACCAGGTGTGTCTATCCCTTCTATAATGGCATGCTGTCCTGGACTTGAAGAATTCTGCTATAAATATCTTCAATTCCTTATGATCTAAAACTGTAAGTAGTAGTAATTGTGGAAGGGCACGGTGGCACAGTGGTTTTCACTGTTGCCTCACAGCACCAGGGACCCAGGTTCAATTCCGGCCTCAGTTCACTGTCTGTGTGGAGTTTGCACGTTCTCCCCCGTGTCTGCGTGGGTTTCCTCCGGGTGCTCTGGTTTCCTCCCACGCTCCAAAGATGTTCAAGTTAGGTGAATTGGTCATGCTAAATTGCTCCTTAGTGTCCCAAGATGTGTAGGTTAGGGGGATTAGCAGGGGTAAATAGGTGAGGTTACCATGATAGGATGGAATTGTCTCGGAGAGTCGGTGCAGACTTGATGGGCCAAATGGCCTCCTTCTGCAATGTAGGAATTCTATGATTGGTGACCATGAGTTAGTATCAATGAACTCTAATGGGTTAATCACAAACAGATAAATATACAGAGTACTTTCACGAACTTAACACTTCCAACTTCAGGATCTGCTGTGGCTGCAAAAGCCTACGCTCTGTCCCAAGACCCTGCACTCATTCCCCTTTGGGTGAGCAGGTCACATGACCCTCCCAGTGTCCCCCTTCTAAAGGGTCCAGCTACTACATAAATAATGAGGGATTAGTCATGACAGCAGGGGTTTAGATTGCTGCGCTTGTCATGGGATGAGTTTAAAAGGGAGAATCCCAGTCTGATCCCAACAGGAGCTGATCTGAATAAGATGCTTCAAATGATTAAAGGATTTGACAGAAGGAAAGGCGTTACTCCCTCTGGGTGGGGTGTGGTTCGGGGGAGGTATCTGGGAGCAATTCTTCACACAAAGGGTGGTGGGAGTCTGGAACAGCTCCATTCTTCTCGTGGGATGTGATGAGGTCAGCATTTGTTGCCCTTCCCTAATTGCCCTCGAGAAATACATTTAAAGCAATGTCACAGCAATAAAACAATGACCAGAATATGTTGGTGTGTGTGTGTGTAGGGGTGTGGGTGTGTGTGTGGTGAGAGTGAGTGAGACAGTCTGAGTGACACACACACACCCTCCCACACACACACTCCCACACACACTGTCACTCACTCACTCCCACACATACACACTCACTCACACACACACTCACTCCCACACATACACACCGTCACTCGTTCACTCACTCAGTCGCTTATTGGGGTTTTTCAGTGCCACTGCAAGTTAATGGAGTTTTGGCTGGAACACCAGATTTTCCATTCTCGCTCGCAATGGGTCCTGCCATGGACGAGACCAGAGAATCCCACCCAATGTTTTAAAAATCTAGAAAGTTACCCATCTCTGCCTTGAACATGTTCACTGTCTGAGCTTCCACAGCCTTCTGAAGTAGAGAATTCCAAAGATTCACAACCCTCCGACAGTGTGCTGTTCCGAGTGAAGAAATTCCTCCTCTTCCCAGTCCTAAATGGCCTACCCCTTATACTGAGACTGTGACCCCTGGTTAGGGGAAAACATCCTTCCTGCATCTACCCTGTCAAGCCCTTTAGGAATGTCTCAATGAGATCAGCTCTCTAGAGTTTACCACTCTTCTAAACTCTAGAGAATACAGGTCCAGTCTCTGCAATCTCTCCTCATAGGCCAATCCTGCCATCCCAGGGATCAGCCTGGTGAATCTTTCCTGTACTCCCTCCCTGGCAAGTATATCCTTCCTCAGGTATGGAGACCAGAAGTGTACACAATGTTCCAGATGAGGTTTCACCAAGACTCTATGCAATTGGAAGAAGACTTGTTACTCCTGTACTCAAATATTCTTGCAATAAAGGCCAACATATAATTTGCCTTGCCAATTGCTTGGACATGATTCGCTAGCCACTGACCATTGAAAAGAGGGAAAGGGAAATTGTAATGACCTCAACAAAAGCCCATGAGAGGGGGAGGGGGCGGCTCTTGGTGTATGTGCTCCCTGGTTGGACAGACAATCATTACCTCAATCGGGGAGTCTCACCTGTGTATGTTTTGAGGAGTGTCAGGTCTACTGACACCCCGGTCGCACTCGCCTGAGACCAATGGACCTACGACTCCCATAGCGGGCAGGATGGGAAAATTCAATCCTCGGACTTTGAACCTGAAGCACTTTTAGGAGAAGAAATAATTTTTTAGCTAAATGGGAATCTGGTGAAGGGGTACTGGCCTCTGAGGAGTTATTCCAGAAAGTTTGGCATGTGAGCAGGTGGGACTAATTTTCCCTCTGGACCTCTAGAGAGAGTTGGCTGTTCCGAATAGTTTACACTCTCCCCATTTTGGGTATTTGCTACCTAGTACAGAACTGGCCCATTCTGGATCACAGCTGTTAGCTAATTCCCGTCTTGCTTCCAAAATTGGATAACAGGACATAATTACAAGGCTGTTTTCTCATCAAGGGACACTGTAGACCGTGAGAACAAGTCCCAGTTCATGAGTATTGTCCAAAGGCGGATATTAGATTACAGGCATGAAGTTACTGCCTCTTATCTGCTCCTAAACCTAGCCGAGGGAGATGAGGACTGGCCAGACGATCGTGTTTCGTCCCGGGAGTCCGTGCTGAAATCCAGGTACGGCTGATTAGGCGTAGATGAGCTGTTTGCTGACTGCTAGTGTACTAAATAGTCTGAGTAATGTTGACCTAGTTTTCTTTCTGAACTGTTTGATACGGATCTGCGTTGAGTTGCAGGCTTGCTCAGTGAAGCTACACTAATGGTGGGTGCGGGAAACAGGCGATGTCATTAGTGTGAGTGCTTCTCAAGCTTTGAGATTAAGGTACGGTCCATAGTTGGGCTAGTGTGGCTGGAGCTTAGTCAGTTAAGGAGACCAACAAAGAGGGGAGATGAGGATATATTTTTATTAATGCTGTGAGTTGTTGTGATCTGCACTGCGCAGGCTGAAAGGGCGGTGGAAGCAGATTCAATAGGAGCTTTCAAACAGGGAATTAGATAAGCACTCAAAAGGCAAAATTTGCAAGGCTGTGGTGGACAGCATGGTGGCACAGTGGTCAGCACTGCTGCCTCACGGTGCCAGGGAGTCGGGTTCGATCCCAGCCTTTGGAGTCTTTCCTGTCTGTGCGGAATCGACACATTCCCCTCGTTCTCCCTGTGTCCGTGTGGGTTTCATCCGGCTGCTCCGGTTTCCTCCCACAGTCCGAAAGACGTGCTGGTTAGGTGCATTGGCCATGCTGAATTCTCCCTCAGTGTACCCGAACAGGCGCTGGATGTGGCGACCAGGAGATTTTCACAGTAACTTCATTGCAGTGTTAATATAAGCTTACTTGTGACACTAATAAAACAAACTTTACTTTTTACTTGAAAGCAGAGAAGTGGGATTCATTCATAGAATAGATATAACACAGAGACGGAAAGTGCTGGAAAATCTCAGCCTTTGCTGCCAGACCTGTTGAGATTTTCCAGCCTTGACTGTTTTGTCAGCATCAGTAGTAGTTTGCTTTTATGTTAATACAGAAGGAGGCTATTCGGCCTGTTGCATCTGTGCTGGCTCTTTGCAATAACAGTCCCCAGTTCACTGCCCGGTTCCTTGTGCTCCTGCGAACAGTTCTCCTTCAGAGATCAATCCAATTCTCTTTTGAATGATCTCCTTCAAAGATCTAGCACAGCTGTGATGGGCCAAAGGGCCTTCTTGTGTGCTGTAGATTCCCTGACGTGATGCCAATAGCGGGAAGTAATGAAATAGAACAGGTCAGCGGGAAAAGCAATCAAATCTGCTTCATCGGTTCCTGTTGTGAATGGAATTTTAGGATTCCAGGTTTAACAATGCTGGAGGAACTCTTGTGAAGAGGGACAACTGTGAATGAGGTGTTCAGTGTGCCAGTCTCATGATGAAGTGCAGGGGTGTTCTCTGTGTCCTGGCCAACACTCCTCCCTGATTCAGAATCAACAATAACAAACCATCTGCGAGTCATCTCAGTGCTGTTTGCAGGAACTTGCTGAATAGTGGCAGTGTGCTACAGTTCACTCATAAGAATGTGCTGGCCTTAGAAAGGGTCCAGAGGAGGTTCACAAGAATGATCACTGGAATGAAGAGCTTGTCGTATGAGGAACGGTTGAGGACTCTGGGTCTGTACTCGTTGGAGTTTAGAAGGATGAGGGGGGATCTTATTGAAACTTACAGGATACTGCGAGGCCTGGATAGAGTGGACGTGGAGAGGATGTTTCCACTCGTAGGAAAAACCAGAACCAGAGGGCACAACCTCAGGCTAAAGAGACAATCCTTTAGAACAGAGATGAGGAGGAATTTCTTCAGCCAGTGAGTGGTGAATCTATTGAACTCTTTGCCGCAGAAGGCTGTGGAGGCCGGGTCATTGAGTGTCTTTAAGACAGAGATAGATAGGTTCTTGATTAATAAGGGGATCAGGGGTTATGGCAAAAAGGCAGGAGAATGGGGATGAGAAAAAATATCAGCCATGATTGAATGGCGGAGCAGACTCGATGGGCCGAGTGGCCTAATTCTGCTCCTATGTCTTATGGTCTTATAAAGCCTAGAGTTCTGGCAGAGGCTCCAATTTACATTGCGTCCCATTGCTGACTCGGAATCTCCCCCACTCCTATTTGCTGTTCGTTGGGTTGTATTCAGCTTTTGAAAGCTTAAAGTTTATTTATTAGTGTCACAAGTAGGCTTACATTAACACTGCAATGACGTTACTGTGAAAATCCCCTAGTCGCCACACTCCGCCGCCTGTTCGGGTACACTGAGGGAGAATTTAGCACGGCCAATCCACCTAACCGGAAGGATTTGCAGCTTGATAGTCCATCTGTTTGACCAACAAATCCTGGGGTGGGATTCGAATCTTGACTTTCCGACTCAGAGGCAGTGATGCTACCCATTGCGCCACTAGACCTCCGACATCACCGTGAGTGCTGAATGGCAGCACGGTGGCACAGTGGTTAGCACTGCTGCCTCGCAGCTCCAGGGAGCCGGGTTCAATTCACAGCTTGGGTCACTGTCTTTGCGGAGTCTGCACATTCTCCCCGTGTCTGCGTGGGTTTTTTCCAGGTGCTCTGGTTTCCTCCCACAGTCCAAAAGATGTGCTGGTTAGGGTGCATTGGCCGTGCTAAATTCTCCCTCAGCGTACCCAAAGAGGTGCCTGAGCGAGGCGACTAGGGGATTTTCACAGTAACTTCATTGCAGTGTTAATGTAAGCCTTACTTGTGACACTAATTGAATAAATAAAGAATGGTAGTTCCTTATTCCCAAACCTCCTTAAGACATCCTGTGCCTTCGATGAACACACTCTTCCCCAGCATTTCAATATTATCAATCGATGTCGTCGTTCTTGCTGTATTATTTTAAAGTCTTGAGTTGCGTCTCCATGGTTACGTGGCATTCATGTTGATATGCCATGCTGTTGCTAGTTGCTGATGGTGAATATTCTAGGCTGTCCAAGGTGAGCTTTGTATTGCTGCTCAATTCATTCCTTTAAATTCTAATGAGAATCGGGTTTCATATCGTCTATAAAGATTTCTTTAATAACCATCGGGTTCATTCATTATCCCAGTCATTCAAACACTTGCACAGCTTTGTGGCAAGTCAGTCATTAACACAAAGGTCGCACTTTTCAATGCCTGGCAACGTCTCAGAAATGCAATTGGATATATATGTGAAAAGACATTATTTGCTGAGCTGCGGAGGAAAGGCACATAGAAACATAGAAGCAGGAGGAGGCCATTCGGCCCTTCGAGCCTGCTCCGCCATTCATCACGATCATGGCTGATCGTCCAACTCAGTAGCCTAATCCTGCTTTCTCCCCATAACCTTTGATCCCATTCACCCCAAGTGCTATATCCAGCCGCCTCTTGAATACATTTAATGTTTTGGCATCAACTATTTTTTGATTTGATTTTGATTTGATTTATTATTGTCACATGTATTAGTATACAGTGAAAAGTATTGTTTCTTGTGCGCTATACAGACAAAGCATGCCGTTCATAGAGAAGGAAATGAGAGAGTGCAGAATGTAGTGTTACAGTCAGAGCTAGGGTGTAGAGAAAGATCAACTTAATGCAAGGTAGGTCCATTCAAAAGTCTGACAGCAGCAGGGAAGGAGCTATTCTTGAGTGGGTTGGTATGTGACCTCAGATTTTTGTATCTTTTTCCCGAAGGAAGAAGATGGAAGAGAGAATGTCCGGTGTGCGTGGGGTCCTTAATTATGCTGGCTGCTTTGCTGAGGCAGGGGGAAGTGTAGACAGAGTCAATGGATGGGAGGCTGGTTTGCATGATGGATTGGGCTACATTCATGACCTTTTGTAGTTTTTTGTGGTCTTGGGCAGAGCAGGAGCCATACCAAGCTGTGATACAACCAGAAAGAATGCTTTCTATGGTGCATCTGTAAAAGTTGGTGTGAGTCATAGCTGACATGCCAAATTTCCTTTGTCTTCTGAGAAAGTAGAGGTGTTGGTGGGCTTTCTTAACTATAGTGTCGGCATGGGGGAACCAGGACAGGTTGTTGGTGATCTGGACACCTAAAAACTTGAAGCTCTCGACCCTTTCTACTTCGTCCCCGTTGATGTAGACAGGGGCATGTTCTCCTTTTACGCTTCCTGAAGTCGATGACAATCTCCTTCATTTTGTTGACATTGAGGGAGAGGGAGTGGTGAGCCTCTGGAAATCGTTACCACTTCTTGTGGTAATGAATTCCACAGGCTCGCCACTCTTTGGGTGAAGAAATGTCTCCTCACCTCCGTCCTAAATGGCCTACCCCGAATCCTCAGACTGTGACCCCTGGTTCTGGACTCCCCCGCCATCGGGAACATCCTCCCTGCATCTATCCTGTCTACTCCTGTTAGAATTTTATAAGTCTCTATGAGATCCACCCCTCATTCGTCTGAACCTCAGCGAAAACAATCCTAACCTAGTCAATCTCTCCTCCCACCATCCCGTAATCCCATGGAAGTGGGATTAATTGGATAGTTCTGTAAAAGAGTTCAGTAAAAAGTCTCACAACACCAGGTTAAACTCCAACAGGTTTATTTGGAATCATGAGCCTTTGGAGTGCTGTTCATTCATTAGGTGAGTGGAAACCTTCAACCGACGCTATACACTAGATACATCGATGACATTTTCTTTCTTTGGACTCATGGTGAACAATCACTGAAACAACTATATGATGACATCAACAAGTTCCATCCCACCATCAGACTCACCATGGACTACTCTCCAGAATTGGTTGTATTCTTGGACACACGCATCTCCATCAAGGACGGTCACCTCAGCACTTCACTGTACCGCAAGCCCAAGGATAATCTCACGATGCGCCACTTCTCCAGCTTCTACCCTAAACACGTTAAAGAAGCCATTCCCTACGGCCAAGCATTCTGTAAAAAAAAAAAAAGTCCACTCACCTGATGAAGGAGCAGCGCTCCGAAAGCTCGTGATTCCAAATAAACCTGTTGGACTTTGACCTGGCATTGTGAGACTTCTTACTGTGCCCACCGCAGTCCAACGCCAGCATCTCCACATCATGACTACCATCGACACCTTTAAAAGAGATGGCACAGGTATGAGGGGCCAAATGGCCTCCTGTTGTGCTGCATGTTTCCAAGTGCTCCAGGTACAATAAATATCCTTGAATTTCAGCAACGATAAACATGAATGATTTTCTGTGCGGAACATGACCCTGTGAAACAGCAAGGAGCGCATAATCTGTTGGCTGGAGGAGGAATGTTTGCCAAGATACTGAAGGAACTCCCTGCTCTTGGAGTCAAAAAGTCATGAAGCCGCTATAGCTTAGAAGGAGTCCATTTGGCCCACTGAGTTCATGTCTGCTCTCTGCGGAGTTATCCAGCCAGTTCTATTCCTCTGCTCCATCCCCTTAGCCTTGTAAGATGTTTTTTCCTCTTCTGCAAGTTGTGCCATGTGATCATTAAGAGCCACTGGCACAGACTGGTTGGGCTGGTTAACCTTTCCCAGTGCCATTGTGTGATTTTATCTGCCACAAGGTCCTGAAGAAGAATCGGTGAGTTAAATAGAAAACCTCTGTTTGTGTGGCGGAGGTTATAGGTGAAATAAGATGCTATGCAGTGAAACAAACACTACTTCTACTCTGGGGTAACCTTCTCTAGTGTCTGACCAAGAGTTTTTGGAGCAAACGTTCACTGCATATTTCAACTGTTGTGCTTTCCCTGTCTGACTGCTACCAGTTATGTTGAAGTATTGGGAAAAATTGCCCTAATGTCGGCAAGGTTGGACAGAATACCACTCTCAATATTGTGGAATTATAGGTGGGAGCAGATTAGCCAAACTTAAATAGAATCATATAGCACAGAAGAAGGCCATTCATCCCATCGTGCCCGTGTTGGTTGTTTACAGCACAAAGGGAGGCCATTCATCCCATCGTGCCCATGTTGGTTGTTTACAGCACAAAGGGAGGCCATTCATCCCATCGTGCCCATGTTGGTTGTTTACAGCACAAAGGGAGGCCATTCATCCCATCATGCCCATGTTGGCTGTTTACAGCACAAGGGGAGGCCATTCATCCCATTGTGCACATGTTGGCTCTTTGAAATTGCTCTCCAATTAGCCCCACTGCCTTGCTTTGTCCCCATAGCTCGGGGACAATTTGTCCTTTCGCTCTCATTAATAAACATAAACTCTCCGACAGAGCATCCCACCTAGGCCCTTTCCCTGTAATCCCACGTATTTACCCCACTAATCCCCATAACCTACGCATCTTGGGACACTAATGGGCAATTTAGCATGGCTAATCCACTAGCCTGCACATCTTTGAACTGTTGGAGGAAACCGGAGCATCCCCACGCAGACACGGGGAGAATGTGCAAACTCCACACAGACAGTGACCCAAGCCGGGAATCGAACCCGGGTCCCTGGCGCTGTGAGGCAGCAGTGCTAACCACTGTGCCACCGTGCTGCTCCAATTATGGTCAGAAAACACAGGAGAGCAAGGCACCGACTTCACTGTAAACCCTGTAACCCTGAAACTGTGTAAATAAAGGACGTGGGATCTGCAGAGGTGGCCAGACTAAAGGTTGGCACCAGTCTAACTTGTTAGCTGTAATTGAGGTCAGCAAAGACAAGTATGACTATTGACTGGCTCTTGCCCAACTCAATTATTTGGCTATTAATGAGACTGAGCTGAATGTGTGGCTGTGGGTGGCAGTTTGTTGTATGTGCGAGAGTGCACATAGGGCTAACAAAAAAGGTTCTCACTCACCCAGGTGACAGAGATGGGGAGTAACAAGGGGATGGATCTTGCTCTGAGTTGCTGGGTCTGCTGCTGTTCTTTGCTCAATGCCCAACGCAGGAGAAAGATGTTGGAATGTCCAGTTGACACACTGGGTGGGCCCCATTGATGCTGCCCAGTCATTAAGTGGACCGTGATAATTGTCCTGGGAACAGACTCGAGACAATGATCAGCAACTAAACACATTAGCAGCTGGGAACATGCAGCCCAGTCAGAAGTGGCTTTATTCCTGTCCCTCTCAGCAGCAACTCCCCTCCGTTTCCCCTGAGATTCGTTCCTTGGTGTTCTTACCACAGTGAAGTAGGACAAATCAGAATGGTGGCGAGGGCACAATGGGCTGAAAGGTCTCCTTCTGTATGCAAAGATTCAATGATTTTCTATCTGACAACGATGGAAGGATCAGATTAGGGATGGCGATGGCCTAGTGGTATTATCGCTAGACTATTAATTCAGAAACTCAGCTAATGTTCTGGGGACCCAGGTTCGAATCCCGCCACAGCAGATGGTGGAATTTCAATTCAATAAAAAATAACTGGGATTAAGAATCTACCGATGACCATGTAACCATTGTCGATTGTCGGAAAAACCCATCTGATTCACCGTAAGATATGGGAGCAGAATTAGGCCATTTGGTCCATTGGGTTTGCTCCGCCATTCAATCATGGTTGATATGATTCTCATTCCCATCCTGCTGCCTTCTCCCCATAACCTTGATCCCCTTATTGATCAAGAACCAATCTATCTCTGTCTTAAAGACACTCAATGACCTGGCCTCCACAGCCCTCTGTGGCAATGAGTTCCACAGATTCACCACCCTTTGGCTGAAGAAATTCCTCCTCATCTCAGTTTTAAAGGAGCGTCCGTTCACTCTGAGGTTGTGCCCTCGAGTTTTAGTCTGTCCCATTAATGGAAACATCCTCTCCATGTCCACTCCATCTAGATCTCTCCGTATTCTGTAAGTTTCAGTTAGGTCCCCCCTGATCCTTCTAAACTCCATTGAGTACAGACCCAGACTCCTCAACCTCTCCTCATATGACAAACCCTTCATTCCTGGAATCATTCTTGTGAACCTCCCTCTGGACCCCCTCCAAGGCCGGCACATCCTTCCTTAGGTATGGGGCCCAAACCTGTTCACAATACTCCAAATGGGGTCTGACCAGAACCTTATACAGCCTCAGCAGTGCATCCAAAGATGTGCAGGTTAGGTTGATTGGCCATGCTAAATTGACCCTAGTGTCAGGGGGGATTAGCAGGGTAAATATATGGGGTTATGGGAATAGGGTCTGGGTGGGATTGTGGTCAGTGCAGACTCAATGGGCCAAATGGCCTCCTTCTGCACTGTAGGGATTCTATTCTATGATTCTATCCCTACTTGTGTATTCTAGCCCTCTAGAAATGAGTGCTGACATTGCCTTCTGTCAACTGATTGTATATTAACCTTTACGAGGGTTCTGAACCAGGACTTTCAAGTCCCTTTGTGCTTCAGATTTCAGAATGTCCTTTAGGGAAGGAAATCTGCCATCCTTACCCGGCCTGGCCTACATGTGACTCCAGAGCCACAGCAATGTGGCTGACTTTCAACTGCCTCGGGCAACAAGGGATGGGCAATAAATGCTGGCCAGCTAGCAACACCCATGTCCCACGATTGGATAAAAAACTATGACACTGGGCCAAGGAGACAAAATGAAGACAAACCCTGCAATCGTATGGCAACTTTCAAGTCTTTAGCATTCACCAGCTAATGAAGTGTCATGTGATTATAATAATATAATACCGTATTTACTGTACAAGACATCAATTGCTCACAGGGGATTGGGTAAGCACGTTGCGGGATCATTTATTAAGACTAGGCGCATGAGAACATTTATAGCAGGATAGAAAGCTTGAAGAGATCAGAGCTGTGTGTGTGTGCTGTGCTCAAAGGAAAAGTGAAACTAAGGCTGGTTCACATGACATGTTTCCGATCCAGTAATGCCATGCTGACATCTTAAAGACACATTGCAACAGGTACTCTTGAAGTGTAGTCACTGTTGCATTGATTTGATTTATTATTGTCACATGTATTAATATACAGTGAAAAGTATTGTTTCTTGCGCACTATACAGACAAAACATGCCGTTCATAGAGAAGGAAAGGAGAGAGTGCAGAATGTAGTGTTACAGTCATAGCTAGGGTGTAGAGAAAGATCAACTTAATGCGAGGGAGGTCCATTCAAAAGTCTGAGAGCAGCAGGGAAGAAGCTGATCTTGAGTCGGTTGGTACGTGACCTCAGACTTTTGTATCTTTTTCTCGAGGGAAGAAGGTGGAAGCGAGAATGTCCGGGGTGCATGGGGTCCTTAATTATGCTGGCTGCTTTGCCGCGGCAGCGGGAAGTGTAGACAGAGTCAGTGGATGGGAGGCTGGTTTGTAGGAAAATTGTAGGGAAATGCGACAGTTAATGGGATAAAGAAAAGAGTCAATTAATTCGAGTGATGTTGGTTGAGGGATAAATATCAATCAGTTAATTGGGAAAATGTAATAAGTCCTTGGAGGCAGAAGTCCCTTCACCAAAATTCCTTTATTTACAAGTCTGACAGCAGCATCCAGAGTGCTATCAGTTAGCAGTCTACACCAGGAGTCCCAGAGGAACTGACACGCCTGGTTAAATACAAAGCAAGAGGCTCCCTGATTGGCCCATCAATTTGGCCCTTAATCAGGGAGTTCTTATTCTAACAGGCCCACCTCAATTGCCTGATTAATGTTGTTACAAAGAGTTTGCTTGCTGTTCTTCCAAATGGTCCTCGCGAGACTTTCATGTCCACAGGTAGCAACTGAGTCTAATATGTCATCCAAAAAAGATGGCATCTCTGGCAATGCATCACTCCCCCAGTACTCCATTGTGAAATACTCGCAAGATTAATTGCCTTGGTCTTTGGAGTGGGACTTGAACCCTGGATTGATGATAAATATCTGTGCTTTGCTCCTGTATGGTGGAGGGGAGGTAGGAATGGTTGGTGCATGACTATAAAATGGACTGAAGGGTGAGGGCGGCCATGGTATAGGCCTGATGGTCATTTCTAGTCCAGGATAGATAAACACAAATGTTTCTCTGGGGGCTAGTTTTGATTTAGCCAAACGTGTAAGGGGTAATAATGGATTGACGACCTGTCCCAACCTTGAATGCATCAGAAATGAAAATCAGGAGAGGTGAATAATGGTTGATCAGCAGAGGTCAAAGTTCGCCTGCTGTGTGAGGGTAGCTCTCTCCAATTACTACCCCCTCCCCTACATGCCTCTGTCCCTTTCGGACCCTTTCTATTGAGAATGGCAATCTCTTGGCAGTTTGTGAAGCAGGATTTGCTCAAAGCTGATCTAGGGTAACTGAAGTAAACAACAGAATGAAGGAATTGCATTTAGAAAGAGTTTCTTTATGTCCATCAGAAACATTCCAACATGTATGACATCGAATGAACTGATGGCGTTAAGTATTGTTGTAAATAGTCTTTCGACAGAATCGAAAGATTTTCATTGTCCCCTTGCTGTCCATTTGACTTTCTATTTGAAAGGCCAATTGAAAGTGACCCAATGGAATATGAGGATATACATTGGGATTTACACATTGGGATATACATATATTGAGATTTATAAATTGGTATATACATTGGCTTATGTATGGGATATATATACATTGGGATATATATACATTGGGATATATATACATTGGGATATATATACATTGGGATATATATACATTGGGATATATATATGGGGATATATACATTGGGATGGATATATACATTGGGATATATATATATTGGGATATATATATATATAGGGATTTATACATTGGGATTTATACATTGGTCCAATGGCAATACCACTATGCCACTGGCTCCCCTACTATTGCACTCTTCACGATCTTTGGACGTCCGCAAGGTGTTTCAAATCCAAGGAAGCAATTTGTTGTAATTCAGTTACTTTGGTAATGTAGGAAACGCAGCAGCCAGTTCCCACACAGCAAGATCCCACAAAATGCAATGAGATGATTGCCAAATAATCTGTTTTTAGTGACGCTAAATATTGACTGGGAGCTTTCAACATCCACATCTCTCAGAATTGACAAACTCGGCTGTTCAGCACAAGGTTGCAATAAGATGGCTAGCCTCTAATTTATTGTGAATCTTTGACATATTTGATGGCAAAACACTCATCCCTGATGTTTGTCCAGTTTGCAAACATTGTTCAGCATTGTGGTTCTGTTTTGAAAACATTCATCGACCAAACTTTCTTCAAACTGTTGTGCAAGTTTAACTAGTCGGTTTGGACAAGGTAAGAACATCTCGTGAGCATTGCAAGAGGGTAAAGTGTGGCCTAGCCTTGTCTGCAAAGTTGAGGCCCATAAAATAAAAGGGAAAATGGTGGCATGGATAAAAGTTGACTGAGTGACAGGAAACATAGAGTAGTGGTAAAGAGTTGTTTGTTTTTTGACTATGAAGTGGCGTTCCCCAATATCCAATACTCGGATTACTGCTTGTCTGGTGTACAGGGCACCATTTCAACGTTTGCAGTTGACACAAAACTTGGAGGGTCGTGAACAGTGAGGAAGATACTGATACTTCCAGCAGACCCAGACAGGCGGGCGAAATGGGTGGACAATAGGCGGATGAAATTGTACACAGAGCAGTGTATAAAGCGATACAGTTCGGGAGGAAGAATGAGGAAAGGCAAGATAAAATAAAGAGATACAGTTCTAAAAAGGGGTGCAGGAACAGAGATACCTGGGGGGTGGTATGTGCAAATATCATTGAAGCTAGCAATGCAGACTGAGAAAGTGGCTAAAGAGGCAGACAGGACGGTGGGCTTTATAGAAAGAGGCACTGAGTACAAAAGCAAGGGAGTTGTGATGAGCTTTTATGAAATACTGGTTTGGCCTCAGCTGGAGTTCAATTAAATTCTGGGCACTGAACCTTTGGGAGGATGTGAAGACTTTAGAAACAGCACAGAGCGGCACAGTGGTTACTGCTGCTGCCTCACAGCCCGAGGGATCCGGGTTCAATTCCCGGCTCGGGTCACTGTTTGTGCGGAGTCTGCACGTTCTCCCCGTGTCTGCGTGGGTTTCCTCCAAGTGCTCTGGGACGCTCAAATAATCTTGAATATCTATCCGAAGTGACTAAGAGAATCTTTGCCTTGATTTTGTGCATAATATCACCACAGTTAAAGCCCTTTTACAGTGGAACCTGGCTTCACTGCATCAGAAAGCAATCAATTAAATATTATATGTGGTCAGTTGGAAAATGGAGGTAGCAGGAAATGGAGTTACAGTATAGAGCGCGGCCGGAAAGTCTTCCTCTTCAATAGTAAAATCTCTGACTCAGTCACCAAGGAAGAGTTAGAGTGATGCAGAGGGCCTAAGTCACAGTGATTGGTTGTAGATTTACATGTGAGGTGAATAGTGGAGATTACCTCCCACAATGCCCTGGCGTGATGATGTCGCCTTACTTCCTGCAGTGATTAGATCAATCATTGTGCATTCCCTGAATTTGTTCAAACTTTTTCTTCACCGTCTAATAATCGCAATGCTCATCAGTCATGTGTTGGGTGGCACAGTGGTTAGCACCGCTGCCTCACAGCGCCAGGGACCTGGGTTCGATTCCCGGCTTGGGTCACTGTCTGTGCGGAGTTTGCACATTCTCCCCGTGTCTGCATGGGTTTCCTCCGGGTGCTCCGGTTTCCTCCTACAGTCCGAAAGGCGTGCTGGTTAGGTGCATTGGCTGTGCTAAATTCTCCCTCAGTGCATCCGAACAGGTGCCAGAGTGCTGCGACTAGGGGATTTTCACAGTAACTTCATTGCAGTGTGATGCGCGATTAAATCACTCGGGAGGCTAGATTGTACCCGGGAAATAAAGGCTTTTATTACTGACAAGAATGGAGCACACTATATACAATACAATCCCAGACTAAAGGGTCACCAGGCAGTGCAGTGACCTTTATACTTCCCCTGGTAGGTGGAGCCAACTGGAGCGTACCATAGAACAATATCAACAGGTAGAACAGCCCAACCCCAACACCAACAGTAACTACAGTAACAAACCCCCATAGTGCTGACCATCCATGGCTCAGCACTCATAGTGGTAACCAACTATGGTTCACCACACAGTGTTTATGTAAATCTATTTGTGACACGAATAAATAAACTTCAAAAACAGAGAAGATTCATGAGAATGTTTCCAGGGATGAGGAACTTTAGTTACGTTATTTCCTTATTGTTGCTTTCTGCCAGTTTTTCTGTGTGTTTTGACAAACTTTGACAAAGGGTCATCTGGACTCGAAACGTCAGCTCTCTTCTCTCTTTCCAGATACTGCCAGACCTGCTGAGATTTTCCAGCATTTTCTCTTTTGTTTTTTGTGTGTGTGTATATGTGTGATAATGTTCCTGTGAAGTGTTTTGGGATATTTTGCGACGTGAAGGTTGCTAGCAAGAGATGATGTGGAGGTGCCAGCTTTGGACTGGGGTGGGGCACAGTAAGAAGTCTCTCAACACCAGGTTAAAGTCCAACAGGTTTATTTGGAATCACAAGCTTCAGGTGATGAAGGAGCAGCGCACCGAAAGCTCTTGGTTCCAAATAAACCTGTTGGACTTTAACCTGGTGTTGTGAGGCTAGAAAGACACACATTGTTGTGGTTGAATATGGATGTAGGGCAGTTGACATTCCGAGATTTGGGACTGTTTCTGTCGGTTTACAACATGAGCCTACTGCAGTTTTCCCAGCATTCCTCAATGGACCAGACCCAAAATTAGGAGTTGAAATTTGAGCACACATGTATTAACGTGGTTTGGTGAAGAACCAATGATTCCCAGGGCGACCCTTGGGCCCCCGATGTGATCCATGGAGTTTTGAGAAGGGTCTTGATAATCGCTTTTCAGTTAACATGTTGGTTCTCACTGAACGATGAACACATGGGCTGTTCTCATTTTGTTTTGAAGGCTAACTCTTGCATACTGGTTGGGGAATATTCCGAACGGGCTCAGCGGATTGCAAAAGCCAGACGGGAATTCTTCTACGGAACATCGGAAGCACAGATCCCGGAAGATAAAGGTAAACTTCGAAACTGTAATAGCGGAGGCGAAAGTCCCGTCACCAAGTTACTTTATTTACACCATACACCTGATACACAGCCAGCTCTCCAGTTGCTCCCTGCTGAATGCAGGCTGGGAGTCTGACACACCTGCTTTAAATAGTAAGCATGAGGCTCCCTGAATTAACCATCAATTAAGACTCATCAGGTATTTCTTTCGATACCAATCAAGTAAACAAACTCAAATTAACTTGGGGACAAAGTAAAAGGGGCAGCTCCCCAAAAGGAAGGGGGGAACAGCCCGAACCAAAAACAAAGTCGAAAGGAACCTTAAAACGTCAAACCAAAAGGTGATTATCGGGGTCGATAATACACCCCAGCTCCTGCGGCGCCCAGCGGTCGCGGAAGGCGTCAACCGCGCCCGTGGACACCGCATGCTCCCTCTCCAGAGACACCTGGCCGCGAATGTAGCCGCGGTAGAGGGGCAGACAGTCAGGAAGACTCATCAGGTAGTTCACACTCGAGCAAGCCAACCTCATTAGCCTGGCTGAAGTCATCACAGAAACCCATATTGGGGCAAATTACAAAGGCGCCACTGGCTGTAAAGAGTCACTCTGAAGGATCACATGTAGATCTGTATTGCTGCTCCATGTATAAGAATTTTCAAACACTCTCAGTGGAGGGTAGTGGGAAGTTGTGCCGATGGAGGAGATACGTGTGGAGTGTAAGCACTAGCACAAACTAGTTGGGGCGAATGGCCTGCGTTAGTAATGGTACGATTCATAGACTGCTCCATAAACACTCCTTCTATGGCTATACACACAACTATGGCTGGTGAGTTGCCTAATTCTCTCGCTTCAGAGCCTACACAAACATGCTTGCTGGTTGTGCAATTATACAAGCACTGAGCTGGATCCAGTTCAGACGTACACACTGTATAAAAAATGGGCTTTCGCTTAGGGTTCGCACTGCCGCTCAACATCTCCAGAAACTCCTCCTCCGTTCAGTCCCTAACAATCTGTTGTGTGCTTGCAGCTGCTTCTGAAATCCGGCACTCGCTGGCGAATCCACGCGGTCCTGTGACGAGCGAAGGAGCAGAGAAGAAGCAAAAGAGAGAGTCGACCGATGGGTCTCTCGGGGCACAACTATGGATGGTCAATCATGGCTCTGCCAAGGCAGTTAATGATTTGAAAGACGCACCCTTGTCAAATGGCACTTCCATGGTTCACAAAGCAAGAGACCAAACTAGAACAACCAGGTACTCGGAGACTGATCTGGATTCTGTGCCCATCAGACGCTACCAGGAGACCAACCTGGATGAAGTCATGGCGCAGTACAACGCAACCAATCCGGACACGCTCGACGGTATTCACCATCCGAGTTTAGTGGTTGCTGGCGATGCCGTTCAGATGGACCCCCGAGCTCCTTCAGGAGGCTTCATGCCAGGCGAGACCACAGGGAATCACGTGGAGTACAGAGAGGAGCAATCAAAGACTGCAGAGGATGACGTATTCTCCGAACCATCTTCTGCTGCTGATGAGAGGTAATCAGTGCCTATTGAGCGAGTGTTACAATATACCTCCTGTTCATGTCACCTTCATCGTATTGTTCAGGATAAAGAGGTAGAGAGTATGATTGATTATACAGGTAAAGAGGGGCTAGGTGGCCATCCACAGGTCCAGGCAGTGGAGGGAGGTAATCCAATCCGACTGCCTACCCCTCCACTGCGGCTACATTTGCAGCTGGGTGGCCTCGGCAAAGCAGCCAGCATAATTAATGACCCCACGTACCCCGGACATTCTCTCTTCCACCTTCTTCCTTCGGGAAAGAGATACAAAAGTCTGAGGTCACCTACCAACCGACTCAAGGACAGCTTCTTCCCTGCTGCTGTCAGACTTTTGAATGGACCAATCTTGCACTAAGGTGATCTTTCTCTACACCCTAGCTATGATTGTAACACTACATTCTGCATTCTCTCCTTTCCTTCTCTATGAACAGTATGCTTTGTCTGTATAGCGCGCAAGAAATGATATTTTTCACTGCATCTCAATACGTGACAATAATAAATCAAATATTAAACTGATCTTTCTCTACACTCTAGCTGTGACTGTAACACATTCTGCACTCTCGTTTCCTTCTCTATGAACGGTATGCTTTGTCTATATAGCGCGCAAGAAATGATATTTTTCACTGTATACTAATACATGTGACAACAATAAATCAAATCAAATATTAAACTGATCTTTCTCGACACCCTAGTTATGACTGTAACACATTCTGCACTCTCGTTTCCTTCTCTATGAATGGCATGCTTTGTCTGTATAGCACGCAAGAAACAATATTTTTCATTGTATACTAATACATGTGACAAGAATAAATCAAATCAAAGAACAGCTTCTTCTCTGCTGCCATTAGACTTTTGAATGGACCAACCTCATATTAAGTTGACCTTTCTCTACACCCTCGCTATGACTAACACTACATTCTGCACTCTCTCATTTCCTTCTCTATGAACTGTATGCTTTGTCCGTATAGCGCGCAAGAAACAATACTTTTCACTGTATACTAATACAAGTGACAATAATAAATCAAATCAAATACCATTGTGTCCATTGTCACACTTCAGACTTTGCGACTGGCGGGTGCCGTGGGAGTGGAGATACATTCTCACTCCTCGGGTAATGGTATTTTAATTTGGATTAGTTGGGTTTTCTCTTGACATTCTGTTTTAGTTACAGTGCCCCACCCATCAGGGAATGTCACCCTTTGTGATTTTTGTTTCATTTATTGACCCTTTGGTTTTATTAAAATAATATACAGAGGGACTGCTGGTACTCTGAGTTGGTGGCTCGAGACAGAGATAGGGAATTTAAAAAAAAAAATATTCATGGGATGTGGGTGTCGCTGGCTAGGCCAGCATTTATTGCCCATCCCTAACTGCCCCTTGAGAAGGCCTTTTTGAGCTGCTGCAGTCCATGAGGTGTCGGTACACTTGGAGCTAATGCCGCATTCTGTAAATAAGCAAACTGTCTGGAAAAGGATTTGTGTTTAGATTCAAATCTCTGGCTTGGATGCAGTTATCCACAAGTCTCAAACTGCTGCATAGAATTCAAACTAATTAAAATCCTTCTCGCTGGGATGCCCGGATGGTATTTGATTTGATTTGTTATTGTCACTTGTATTAGTATACAGTGAAAAGTATTGTTTCTTGCGTGCTATACAGACAAAGCATACCGTTCATAGAGAAGGAAAGGAGAGAGTGCAGAATGTAGTGTTAGTCATAGCTAGGGTGTAGAGAAAGATCAGTTTAATATTTGATTTGATTTATTATTGTCACATGTATTGGGATGCAGTGAAAAGTATTGTTTCTTGCGTGCTAGATAGACAAAGCATACCGTTCATAGAGAAGGAAAGGAGAGGGTGCAGAACGTAGTGTTACAGTCATAGCTAGGGTGTAGAGAAAGATCAACTTCATGCAAGATTGATCTATTCAAAAGTCTGATGGCAGCAGGGAAGAAGCTGTCCTTGAGTCGGTTGGTACTGACCTCAGACTTTTGTATCTTTTTCTCGATGGAAAAAGGTGGAAGAGAGAATGTCCAGGGTGCGTGGGGTCCTTAATTATGCTGGCTGCTTGCCGAGGCAGCGGGAAGTGTAGACAGTGTCCAGTGGGAGGCTGGTTTGCGTGATGGACTGGCTTTCATTCATGACCCTTTGGAGTTTCTTGTGGTCTTGGACAGAGCAGGAGCCATACCAAGCTGTGATACAACCAGAAAGAATGCTTTCTATGGTGCATCTGTAAAGGTTGGCGAGAGTCGTAACAGACACGCCAAATTTCCTTAGTCTTCTGAGAAAGTAGATGCATTGGTGGGCTTTCTTAACTAGGGGAACCAGGACAGGTTGTTGGTGATCTGGACACTTAAAAGCCTGAAGCTCTCGACCATTTCTATTTCGTCCCCATTAATGTAGACGGGCATATTCTCCACTACAATTGCTGAAATTGATGACAATCTCCCTCATTCTGTTGACATTGGGGGAGAGATTATTGTTGCCGCACCAGTTCACCAGATTCTCTACCTCATTCCTGTACTCCGTCTTGTCATTGTTGGAGATCCAACCCCTATGGTGGTGTCATCAGCAAACTTGAAAATGGAGTTGGAGGGGAGTTTGGCCGCACAGTCATAGGTGTAGACCCTTAGCGTGAGATTTGGAATCTGCAATTCAGTCCAGCTAGTTTGAGGGAAGGGTTAGATATAGAGCAAAGTGCTCTGTTCTGTCCTCCAACAATCTCTCTCAACATCAATCCTTGAGGACTGGTCCTTCCTGAATCACTGGGACATTTTACCTTCTTGCCCAACAAACCTCGGGTTTCTCGTAGTAACTCGGCCAGTTTGAGCTGAGTTGTGGGCAGATTGAGGGAGGTAATTGAGGGCGAAAGTGCATTTATGATACTTGTGGATGTCGGAGAGTGAGCCTATTATAGCAACGCGAATTGTCCAGTCATCTGTTTCCTTTCCTTTGGACATAAATCGCTAAATAGCACTTCGGGGAAACACTCATATCTGAAATTTCTAGTTATTAACAGCAATGAAAGACCTGATCAAGTAATTCAATAGCTCTCCGCTGTCAGTGAGCTGCCCAGTAGAACTATTGTGCATAAACCTAGTCATCATTGCATGGATATGGGTAGTGAGTAGCAAAGTGATTTTTCTTTTGATAAGGTCGTATGCTGGAGGTTAGCAAACAAAATGAGAGCACAACTGGTGTGGTTTGAGAATTGGTGAGCACTCAGGAAGCAGCGAGAATAAATGGGTCATTCTCAGGATGGCAGGCTGCTACTTGTGCGCAGTGCCGCAGGGATCAGTGCTGGGGCCACAGCTGTTCACGCTCTTTATAGAAATGATTTGGATGTGGGAACCAAATGTAATATTTCCAAAGTTGCTGAGGTGAAAACGTGAGGAGGACACGAGGGGACTTCAAGGGGATTTGGACAGACTTAGTGAGTGGGCAGGAGTTGGCAGATGTGATGTGGATAAGTGTGAAGCTATCTACCTTGGTAGAGAAAACAGAAAGGCAGAGTATTTCTTAAACAGTGAGAGGTTAGGAAATACTGATGTCTAAAGGGGCCTGAGTGTCCTTGTCCATGAGTCACTGAAAGCTAACATGCAGTTGCAGCAACAATGAGGAAGGGAAATAGATTATTGGCCTTCGTAGAATCATAGAATCCCTACAGTACAGAAGGAGGCCCATCGAGCCTGCACCGACAGCAACCACACCACAACCCACATATTTACCCTGCTAATCCCCCCAAAACTAGGGTTAATGTAGCATGGCCAATCAACCTAACCCGCACATCTATGGACTGTGGGAGGAAACCGGAGCACCTGGAGGAAACCCACGCAGACACGGGGAGAATGTACAAACTCCAAACAGACAGTGACCCAAGCCAGGAATCGAACCCAAGTCCCTGGCACTGTGAGGCAGCAGTGCTAACCACTGTGTCACCCTGCCCCAAGTGCAGGCTCATCACAAGGGGATTTGAGTACAGGATTTCTTGCTGCAATTGTATAGAGTTTTGGGGAGACTGCATCTGGAGAATTGTGCACATTCTTAGTCTCTTTAAGAATAATGTGGAGATGCCGGCGTTGGACTGGGGTAAACACAGTAAGAAGTCTCACAACACCAGGTTAAAGTCCAACAGATTTATTTGGTAGCAAATACCATAAGCTTTCGGAGCGCTGCTCCTTCGTCAGATGGAGAATTGGTGAGCCATCTGATGGCCATCTGACGAAGGAGCAGCGCTCCAAAAGCTTATGGTATTTGCTACCAAATAAACCTGTTGGACTTTAACCTGGTGTTGTGAGACTTCTTACTGTCTTTAAGAATATACAGGGAGTGCTATGGAGGTTCACCAGATTAATCCCTGGGATGATGGATTGTTTGATGAAGAGAGGTTAAGGAGACTGGGCCTGTGTAGAGTTTTGAAGATTGAGAGGCGATCTCATTGAAACTTACAAAATTGCTACAGGACGTGACAGGGTAGATGTGGATAGGATGTTTGCCCTGGATGGTGAGTCTAGAACCAGGGGATGCAATCTCAATGAGGAACAGACCATTTAAAACTGAGATGAGGAGGAATTTCTCCAGTCACAGTTCGACAGATCTTTGGGATCCTCTACTTCACAGGACTGTGGAAGCTCAATCACTGAGCATGTTCCCAGCAGAAAGTCAATAGATTTCTGGATATTAATGACATCAAGGGACATGGAGATAGTGTGGGAAAAGTGGCATAGGGTTAGAAGATCGGCCATGATCTGTTTGAATGATGGAGAGGGTTGGGTGGGCTGAATGGCCTACCCTTGCTCCTACGTTTCCTATGTTCCAAGATGGTGGCACGGTGGCACAGTGGTTAGCACTGCTGCCTCACAGCGCTAGGGACCCAGGTTCAATTCCGGCCTCAGGTGACTGTGTGGAGTTTGCGCGTTCTCCCCGTGTCTGCGTGGGTTTCCTCCAGGGGCTCCGGTTTCCTCCCACACTCCAAAGATGTGCGGGTTAGGTTGATTGGCCATCCTAAATTGCTTCTTAGTATCCCAAGATGTGTGGGTTAGGGGGATTAGTGGGGTTGCAGGGATAGGGCCTGGGTGGGATTGTTGTCGGTGCAGACTCGATGGGCCAAATAGCCTCCTTCTGCACTGTAGGGATTCTATGAATTTATAAGATGGATATGGATGCAATAAGGCAATAGCAAAGCACTGGTTGTGTGGTTATACCATTCTATGGTACATAAGCCATGATGTGGAGATGCCGGCACTGGACTGGGGTGGGCACAATAAGAAGTCTCACAACACCAGGTTAAAGTCCAACAGGTTTATTTGGAATCACGAGCTTTCGGAGCGTTGCCCCTTCATCACTCAACATTCACCTGATGAAGGAGCAGCGCTCTGAAAGCTCGTGATTCCAAATAAACCTGTTGGACTTTAACCTGGTGTTGTGGGACTTCTTATTATGGGACATCAGAACTAGGAACAGGAGTAGGCCATTCAGCCCCTCGAATCTGCTCCACCATTCAATATGATCATGGCTGATCTCGCCTCGACTCCACTTACCTGCCCGTTCTCCATAACCCCTCCAACCCTTTACTAATTAAAAATCTGTACATCTCCTCCTCAAGGTAAATCAAAGATTAAATACTGCGCAGTGGAATGATAACTGCAGCCCCTTCGTTCACCGACTTTCCAGATGACTAACCAGTAGGATTGTTAAATGGTGAATCTCTAAGAGCAACGAGTTGTACCTTTGATGAAGGAAGCCCATCTCAGGGCTTCACATGGGAAGGTGGTGTGGGGGGTGGGGGGGGGGGGGGGGGGGGGGGGTGGTGGTGAATAAGCATCCTCTGGGTGCGCCGGTTTCCTCCCACAGCCCAAAGATGTGCGGGTTAGGTGGATTGGCCACGCTAAATTGACCCTTAGTGTCAGGGGGATTAGCTACGGTAAATACGTGGGGCTATGGGGATAGGGCCTGGGTGGGACTGTGGTCGGTGCAGACTCAATGGGCCGAATGGCCTCCTTCTGCATTGTAGGGATTCTATTCTTGCCCTCCATTTCGGTTTTCGTTCACTCCCCGCCGGTTTTGCCAATCCCTCCCAATGTGCCCCTCTCCTTCGGGTGTTACCTCAAGCCTCCCCTCCACAGCCAGACGCTGAGCGCGTTCCAGTATTTTCTATTGGTGTTTCAGATCCCCAGCATCCACAGTGTCTTGACGTTACCCTGACTCAGCACCCCCTCTGCTGGCATTCCTTTGCATCGCACTTACTTGACGAGATACCTAATTCCCCCCCCCCCCAGGTCCACAGCAGGCGTGCTGGATTGAGTTTCCCGTGATTTGTTAGGGCAGTGTTGCAGCCTCAGCGTCTTAACACCATGGACAGCTACGCCAGTCATTGCATTGTTAAAATGTAAATAACTAATACACCACTCCCGCCCTGACCTGTTTGTGGAAACGTTCAATCATTTTGGAGAACTTTTCTCTTCCAATATTTGCATTTCATGTGAATTGTTGAAGACATCACGTGGGAGGTGCTCAGATCTTAATGCAGGCAGGAGGAGCAGTAACGAGAGGACACGGCTTTACGGTAATTGGATAAAGAGCCCCAGAGGCCATGAGGAGAAGTGGTTTTTTTTTACACATTGCATTGTGATCTGGAACGCACTGCCTGAAAGGATGGCGCAAGCAGATTCAATAGAAATTCTCCTACACCCGCTCCTATTTCATATCATAGAATGATAGAATCCCTACAGTGCAGAAGGAGGCCATTCGGCCCATCGGGTCTACTCCTCCCTGACAGAGCATCTTACCCAGGCCCTATCCCCAAACCCCGTGTATTTACCCCACTAATCCCCTAACCCACACATCTTGGGACACTTAAGGGGCAATTTATAGAATGATAGAATAAAATAGAATCATAGAATCCCTACAGTGCAGAAAGAGGCCATTCAGCCCATCGAGTCTGCACCGACAACAATCCCACCCAGGCCCCTATCCTCGTAACCCCACATATTTACCCTGCTAACCCCCTGACACTAAGGGGCAATTTATTATGGCCAATCAACCTAACCCACACATCTTTGGGTTGTGGTGTGGGTTAGGTGAATTGGCCATGCCAAATTGCCCCTTGGTTTCCAACTGTGGGAGGAAACCCACACAGCCACGGGGAGAATGTGCAGACCCCACACAGACAGTGACACAAGGCTGGAATCAGTGACTAGTGGTGTGCCTCTGGAATCAGTGACTTGTGGTGTGCCTCTGGAATCAGTGACTAATGGTGTGCCTCTGGAATCAGTGACTTGTGGTGTGCCTCTGGGATCAGTGTTGGGACCGCAATTGTTTACGATTTACATAGATGATTTGGAGTTGGGGACCGAGTGTAGTGTGTCAAAGTTCTCAGATGAACTAAGATGGGTGGCAGAGCAAAGTGTACAGAGGCGCTGAAAGTCTGCAAAGGGATATAGATAGTCTAAGTGAGTGGGTGAGGGTCTGGCAGATGGAATACAATGTTGGCAAATGTGAGGTCACCCATTTTGGTCGGAATAACAGCAAAATGGACTATTATTTAGATGGTAAAAAATTGCAGCATGCTGCTGTGCAGAGGGACCTGGGTGTCCTTGTGCAGGAATCTCAAGGAGTTGGTTTGCAGGTGCAGCAGGTAATTAAGAAGGCAAATGGAATTTTGTCCTTTATTGCTAGAGGGATGGAGTTTAAAAACAGGGAGGTTATGTTGCAGCTGTATAAGGTGCTGGTGAGGCCACACCTGGAGTACTGTGTACAGTTTTGGTTTCCTTACTTGAGAAAGGATATACTGGCACTGGAGGGGGTGCAGAGGAGGTTCACTAGGTTGATTCCGGAGTTGAGAGGGTTGGCTTATAAGAAGACTGAGTAGACTGGGGCTATCCTCATTGGAATTCAGAAGAATGAGGGGAGATCTTGTAGAGTCATATAAGATTATGAAGGGAATAGATAAGATAGAAGCAGGGAGGTTGTTTCCACTGGCGGGTGAAACTAGAACTAGGGGGCATAGCCTCAAAATAAGGGGGAGCAGATTTAGGACTGAGTTGAGGAGGAACTTCTTCACACAAAGGGTTGTGAATCTGTGGAATTCTCTGCCCAGTGAAGCAGTTGAGGCGACCTCATTGAATGTTTTTAAGGCAAGGATAGATAAAGTTTTGAACAGTAAAGGAATTAAGGGTTATGGTGAGTGGGCGGGTAAGTGGAGCTGAGTCCACAAAAAGATCAGCCATGATCTTATTGAATGGCGGAGCAGGCTCGAGGGGCCAGATGGCCTACTCCTGCTCCTAGTTCTTACGTTCTTATGAATCGAACCTGGATCCCTGGCGCTGTGAGGCAGCGGTGCTAACCACTGTGCCACCGTGCTGCCCACAGTGAAAGGGAGAAAACATTTTGCAGAAGCACGTGCGAAGTGCAGTTGGTGTGGGACTAATTTGATAGCTCCTAAAAATAGCTGGAATGGGCAAAATCGGACGAATGGCCTTCTTCTCTGCTGCATAAGAAGCAAGAGTAGGCCATTCGGCCCCTCGAGCCTGTTCTGCCCGCCATTAAATAAGATCATAGCTGATTGTGGCTTTGACTTCACTTTCCTGCCTGTTGCCCAAAACCCTTGTTGCCTTATAGATCAAAACTCTGTCGAACTCAGTCTAAAATCTATTGAATGACCCAGCCTGCCCCGCTCTCTTGGGAAGAGAATTCAAAGACTAATATCTCTGCCTTAAATCAAAGAGCCCTTGCCATGAAAGAGCGACCAGCTCTTTCTAGGTTCCCCCACGAGGGGCAAACATCCTCTCAGCAGCTACCCTGTCAAGCCCCCATCCCCCCCCACTATCCCCTCAGTCTTACATATTTCAATAAGATCTCCTCTAATTTGACTAAACTCCAACAAGCATAGGCCTAATCTCCTCGAGCTTTTCTGATATAAGGCACGGGGCGGCACGGTGGCGCAGTGGTTAGCACCGCTGCCTCACAGCACCAGGGACCTGGGTTCGATTCCGACCTTGGATCACTGTCTGTGCGGAGTCTGCACATTCTCCCCGTGTCTGCGTGGGTTTCCTCCGGGTGCTCCGGTTTCCTCCCACAGTCTGTAAGACGTGCAGGTTAGATTGATTGGCCATGCTAAATTGACCCTAATGTCAGGGGGATTAGAAGGGTAAATATGAAGGGTTATGGGGATAGGGCCTGGGTGGGATTGTGGTCAGTGCAGACTCGATGGGCCGAATGGCCTCTATCTGCACTGTAGGGATTCTATGATTCTATGAATCCCTTCTCCCAAAGGCCAACCTAATGAACCTTCTCTGAACTGCTCCCAGTGCCGAAATATCCTTCATAAAACACGGTTGGAGTTCTCTCGTTGTGTTCTCACCAATGCCCTGAGCTGTTGCATCATTATTGACCTTTGTGCTCTGCAGGTCACCAGAGATAGAGGTCAGAAATATGCTCTCGCCTGTCGCTTCGATAGCTATTTCACGGAGTCTCTCCGAAGAAGGCACTGATACCTTCAGCAAGCAATTCGAATCAATCCTGGAGTCTCATCGCGCCAAAGGCACTTCTTATACCAGCCTGGACTCGGTGGAAATCCTGCCTTCTCCCAATAGGAACCACGGGAATTACTTCACCTTTGACTTTCCAACCCTGACCTCAGAAATCCAGGAACAAATTAAGGAGAATGCCCGACTGATCGAAGAGAAGTTTTTGCCTTGGAATGACGGCGAGAGCGACTCGTGCCTGAATTCCGCCAAGAACTCTGATTGGTCAAGTAGCCCTGGGTGCAAGGTGACAAGAGTGGACAAGAAGGCCGGTGTCAATCCGATGGTGGTTTACAGTAAGTCGGAGAACATTCTCACCAGGTGCCAGCTGTACACGGAGGACAACCTACTCAAGAGAACTCTCGAGATCGAAGACGATGAACCAAAGTCGGATTATTCTTCCAGGTAGGCCGCAAACCTTTTAAAATTTGGCCCATTTCCGAGTTCACATTGCAGGCTGGAGTACTTAACTTGCGACACTGCAGCAAATATCCTAGTTTTCAAATCCCTCCATGGCCTTACCCATCCCTCTCTATTACTGTAGCCTTCTCCTGCCCTGTAATCGTTTGCATTTCTAGTCTCTTATACATCCATGATTCTTCATTGCTCTGCCACTGGTGGCCTTGCCTTCAGCTACCCCTAGAATTCCCTCGCTAAACCTCTCCGCGCCCCTCTCTCTCTCCTTGTTTAAGGCACTCCGTATAATCTTCCTCTTTGACCGAGCTTTTGGCCAGCTATGTTTTGATGGGGCCTAAATGTGATTGATTTACGCTCCTATTGGGAAGCAACTTGGGATGCTTCCCAATATTAAAGGCGCTGTATAAATGCAAGTCATCGTTGTACGGGGTCTGACTCTCTCGTCAATCTGTGTCCAGCACAAAGGGCTTGGTTCCAAGTTGACTAGGATGTTAAAATGTTAAATGAAGCAGTTAAGAAGTTGGATGGAATACTGGCTGTGTTTTATTGGCCTTGGAAGTTTAATGATTTTGATAAGAGTTCATGTACAACAGTTGGGAGTAGATGCATCACAATGGGCTGAATGGCCTCTTTCTTTGATTCTATAGACCATCCACCAACTTAAATGTTCATTCCCTCCACCAATGCACAATAGCAGCACTGTATATCATCTACAAGATGCCCTGTAGCAACAAACCAAGACTCCTTCAACAGCACCTTCCAAGCTTGTGACTTCCACCACCTAGAAGGACAAAGGCAGCAGATACATTGGGATATAACCACCTGCAAGTCCCCCTCCAAGCCACTCACCATCCTGACTCGGAAATATATCGCCAATCTTTCACTGTCACTGGGTCAGAATCCTGGAATTCCTTCCCTAACAGCATTGTGGGTCCACCTACACCACATGGACTGCAGCGGGTTCAAGAAAGCGGCCCACCATCACCTTCTTGAGGGGCAATTAGGGATGGGCAACAAATGCTGGCCTTGCCAGCGATGCCCATACTCTCTAACTGGTTGAATAGAAGGGAACCAAATGGTTTCCACCAATGCCTGCTGTAATGGGACGCTCAAATAATCTTGAACATCTATCCGGAGCGACTAAGAGAATCTTTGCCCTAATCTTATGCAAAGAGAATCTTTGCATAATATCACCACAGTTAAAGCCCTTTTACAGTGGAACCTGGCTTCACTGCATCAGAAAGCAATAAGTTAAATATTATATGTGGTCAGTTGGAAAATGGAGATAGCAGGAAATGGAGTACAGTATAGAGCGCGGCCGGAAAGTCTTCCTCTTCAATAGTAAAATCTCTGACTCAGTCACGAAGGAAGAGTTAGAGTGATGCAGAGGGCCTAAGTCACAGTGATTGGTTGTAGATTTACATGTGAGGTGAATAGTGGAGATTATCTCCCACAATGCCCTGGCGTGATGATATCTCCTTACTTCCTGCAGTGATTAGATCAATCATTGTGCATTCCCTGAATTTGTTCGAACTTTTTCTTCACCGTCTAATAATCGCAATGCTCATCAGTCACGTGTTGGGCTGCACAGCAGCACAGTGGTTAGCACCGCTGCCTCACAGCGCCAGGGACCTGGGTTCGATTCCCAGCTTGGGTCACTGTCTGTGTGGAGAATGTATGTTCTCCCCGTGTCTGCGTGGGTTTCCTCCGGGTGCTCCGGTTTCCTCCCACAGTCTGAAAGACGTGCTGGTTAGGTGCATCGGCCGTGCTAAATTCTCCCTCGGTGTACCCGAACAGGCGCCGGAGTGTGGCGACTGGGGGATTTTCACAGTAACTTCACTGCAGTGTTAATGTAAGCCTATTTGTGACACTAACAGATAAATTTTAAACATGTCTGCCTCACTTGTCGGGGCAGTTGTCTTTTTTAAAATTTGTTCATGGGACATGGGTGTTGCTGGCTGGCCAGCATTTATTGCCCAGCCCTAGTTGCCCTTGGAGGGCATTTAAGATTTTGATTTGATTTGATTTATTATTGTCATGTGTATTGATATACAGCGAAAAGTATTGTTTCTTGTGCGCTATACAGACAAAGCATACAGTTCATAGAGAAGGAAGGGAGAGGGTGCAGAATGTAGTGTTACAGCCATTGCTAGGGTGCAGAGAAAGATCAACAGCGAGGTAGGTCCATTCAAAAGTCTGACGGCAGCAGGGGAAAAGCTGTTCTTGAGTTGGTTGGTACGAGACCGCAGACTTTTCTATCTTCTTCCCGACGGAGTCAACCACATTGCTGTGGCTCTGGAGTCCATGCTGGTCATACAGCAGGGCCGTACGGCAGGGCAAGGTTTACAATTGGGGGAGAGGTAATTATGATGCGATTAGGCAAGAATTAGGGGGCATAAGTTGGGAACAGAAACTGTCAGAGAAAGGAACTAATGAAAAGTGGAACTTTTTCAAGGAACAAATACTGGATGTCCTTGATGGGTATGTCCCTGTCAGGCAGGGAGGAAATGGCCGAGTGAGGGAACCATGGTTCACAAAAGAGGTGGAATGTCTTGTGAAAAGGAAGAGGGAAGCTTATGTAGGGATGAGGAAACAAGGTTCGGATGGCTCGATTGAGGGTTACAAGTTAGCAAGGAATGAGCTGAAAAAGGGGCTTAGGAGAGCTAGGAGGGGACACGAGAAGTCCTTGGCGGGTCGGATCAAGGAAAACCCCAAGGCTTTTTACTCTTATGTGAGGAATAAAAGAATGACCAGGGTGAGGTTAGGGCCGGTCAAGGACAGTAGTGGGAACTTGTGTATGGAGTCAGTAGAGATAGGCGAGGTGATGAATGAATACTTTTCTTCAGCCTCGGGTGACTGTCTGTGTGCAGTTTGCATGTTCTCCCCGTGTCTACGTGGGTTTCCTCCGGGTGCTCCGGTTTCCTCCCACAGCCCAAAGATGTGCAGGTTGGGTTGATTGGCCATGCTAAATTGGCCCTTGGTGTCGGGGGATTAGCGGGGTAAATATGCGGGGTGACGGAGATAGTGCCTGGGTGGGATTATTGTCGGTGCAGGTTTGATGGGCTGAATGGCCTCCTTCTGCACTGTAGGGCTTCTATGATTCACCAGAGTACGAGCTTCGTAGAGTGAAGCCAGCCTTTCTGCGTAATGTTATTTCATAGGTTTGTGCTCCTCTAACAATTTGGAGAATGTGAACCCCTGGATTCCAGGTCAACTCCCACCTGGATATCGGAAGCACTGCCTGATGGGGTGTGTTGTATGTTCTATACGTTAGATTTTTTTTCTCTCAAAGCAATGCAGGGATGACACTAGTGTGCAGGAATGTTATTGAGTTTTTTCAACGCTTTCAAATGTCTACTCCATCCTTCGGCTCAGTAGCTTCTGTGTGGCTATTTACTTGACTCTGAGTCAACATCCAGGCTCAACCAATTGAGCACAGAAGGCATCAATCAGTTACCAGGCTCACACAATCAAACACAGAACAATTGAACCACTGACCCATGAAATGGTGGGTCGATCCCGATTCAATCATATCCTTTAAATGGGAATCACGGTACTTAAAGGAGAAAAGAGTACTGGGATAAGGGGAAAGTTCAGGAAAGTGGGACTATCTGGATTCTACTAAAGAGCCGGCTCAGACTTGCTGGGCTGATTGGCACCTGCTGGATTGTAATGATTGAATTATTCAGTTTAAAGTTTATTTATTGGTGCCACAAGTAGGCTTACATTAACACTGCAATGAAGTTACTGTGAAAATCCCCGAGTTGCCACACTCCACCTGTTTGGGTTACACTGAGGGAGAATGTAGCACGGCCAATGCACCCTAACCAGCATGTGTTTTGGACTGTGGGAGGAAACCGGAGCACCTGGAGGCAACCCATGCAGACACGGGGAGAACGTGCAAACTCCACACAGACAGTGACCCAAGCCGGGAATCGAACCCGAGTCCCTGGCGCTTTGGGGCGGCAGTGCTAACCACTGTGCCACCGTGCCGCCCTATTCTTAGGTGGCAGTGTAGGGGGGTGGCAGGGTAGGTGGGGTTAGGACGAGAGGAAAGTGTGGACTTCAAAAACCCAGCGGCCCCGTTTAAACCCCAACTGCCGAAGTAAGTCTATAGAAACTAGAAGCAGGAGTAGGCCATTCGGCCCTCCGAGCCTGCTCCGCCATTCATTTTGATCATGGCTAATCATCGAATTCAATATCCTGATCCTCCCCTTCCACACCCGCCCCCATATCCCTTGATCCCTTTAGCCCCAAGAGCTACATCTAATTTCTTCTTGAAATCCCACAACATTATTATCACTTGCATTGCTCCCAAGTCCTGCACCCTCTGTCAGGGTCGTGTGAGAAGTGTTACCGCTGAATGATTGCTGGGGAAGGTAATAGTAGAGTGAGGGGGAGGGGAGAGAGAGAGAGAGAGAGAGATTTATATGGTCTGTTCTTCAGTGTAGTGAAGGAGAGAGTTACAGGACAGGGGATGAGGAACTGAGGGGGGACTCGTTCGTTGACAGGCCGGATGATTAGTTGACAATCCGGCAAAGCGCAAATAGCACCCCCCCCTGGGAAAGTTTGGCAAGAAAATGTTTGACAGGCGAGGCAAAGCGTAGTTAAAAAGAAGGAAAGTAACAGATGTGGGACAACAATAGGAGGGATGGACAAAGCCTGAATTGTCCCGGATTGACAGGCTGAAGAGGAGGGGGGGCAAGTTCCGACTGAGGGAAGGGAGAAGTGAGCCTTACTGCTTGGTCTATAGGAGCACGCTGCAATATGAGGACGGTGTGTAACGACATGAGAAGCAGACTGGATGTGGCTGCAGCACAGGCTGAAAGAGAGGCTGATATGAGAGAACGAACAAACACAACTAAAAGGAGATATGGAGGAGAGAAAGAGGCTGCATGTCTATTTGATTGCTAAACTGCGAGGGATCCAGAGGGAGTCTGAAGCTGATGAGGAGATGCCTGCCTGGGTGTAAGTGGCTAGTCTCCCCCACCCCCCCCCCACCGCCGCGTTTATGCTTTTCCGCCTTAAGTGAAGTCAAGGTCACACAGCCTTAACTGGCATGAGATTTCTCAGTGAAACCCGTGCCTCCAGCCCTCCACACCACTCAGCTGCTCTCAGCAGGAACCAGGCACGGCTGAAGGGGAAGAGGCAACACGTCCGTCTCCCCAGGCAGCCTTGATTCAGCCATCCAGAGGGCTGGGTGGGTGGGTAGGGGGGTTTGGGCCTGTGGGTGGAGGGGAGTAGGGGAGGGGGGGGGGGGGGGACTGGAGAGAGCAGCCGTGGGATCTGCTGCTGCTGAGGTGATGGGTGATGCAGTCGGGAGCCTGTGCTGCCTGCAGCTTCGGGGGGATTCTGGGCCCTCAAGGCACACGGCAGAGCTGTGAGTATCGATGGAACTTTTTTTTTTCCTCTCCCTTGCTATTTGTTAACTCTTTCAAGCTCCGCAGACATGCATGCAGGTGCGTTCTCCCATTCCATCATCCCTTTTGAAATAAGTCTTCCACTTATCCGCTGCCCCTCCCATGCCTGCTCTATCGGTGGGCAGCACCCTCACCCCTTGTAATTTTTAAAATTCATTCGTGGGACCTAGGCGTTGCTGGCTGGCCAGCATTTATTGCCCATCCTTAGTTGCCCGAGGGCAGTTGAGAGTCAACCACATTGCTGTGACTCTGGAGTCACATGTAGGCCAGACCAGGTAAGGACGGCAGATTTCCTTCCCTAAAGGACATTAGTGAACCAGATGGGACTTTCCGACAACCGATTCGTGGATTCTTAAAAAATTTAATTCAAGTTCCACCATGGTGGGATTCGAACACAGGTCCCTAGAACATTAGCTGAGTTTCTGGATTAATAATCGAGCGATAATGCCACTAGGCCATCGCCTCACTGTAGTCTGCAGTTGGGATCCCCAGTGAAGCACCCGAGTATTTGATTTGATTTATTATTGTCACGTATTAGTATACAGTGAAAAGTATCGTTTCTTGCGCGCTATAGAGACAAAGCATACCGTTCATAGAGCAGGAAAGGAGAGGGTGCAGAATGTAGTGTTACAGTCATAGCTAGGGTGTAGAGAAAGATCAATTTAATGCGAGGTAGGTCCATTCAAAAGTCTGATGGCAGCAGGGAAGAAGCTGTTCTTGAGTCGATTGGTACGTGACCTCAGACTTTTGTATCTTTTTCCCGACAGAAGAAGGTGGAAGAGAGCATGTCCAGGGTGCGTAGGGTCCTTGATTATGCTGGCTGCTTTGCCGAGGCAGCGGGAATTGTAGACGGAGTCAATGGATGGGAGGTTGGTTTGCGTGATGGATTGGGCTACATTCACCACCCTTTGTAGTTTCTTGCGGCCTTGAGCAGAGCAGGAGCCCATACCAAGCTGTGAGACCACCGGAGAGAATGCTTTCTATGGTGCATCGGTAAGAGTTGTAGCCGACATGCCAAATTTCCTTAGCCTCCTGAGAAAGTAGAGTACCAACTCACTTGGCTGATTCCTGGGATGAAGGGGTTATCTTAAGAGGAAAGGCTGAGCAGGTTGGTTGGGTCATTGAATATTTTAATGGCGGATTTAGATAGATTTTTGATTGTCAGGTGAGTCAAAGGTCATGGGGGGGGGGGGGGGGCGCGTACAGGAAAGTGGAAGCGAGGCCACAGTCAGATCAAACACGATCTTACCAAATGGCAGAACTGACTCAAGGGGCCGAATGGCTGATCACTGCTCCTAATGTTCTAATGCAGACTGACTTTCCGGTATTGGGTGGTTGGAAGTGCGTTCGGTGCGACGTGGGCCCAAGTCTTAAATTCCTGAGACAGTACTCAAAGAACAGCGTAAGAATGATCTCAAATTGCTGGATCAACCATTGTCAGGAAATGGATTAATTTGGGGTTCGCTCTTTCTGGGATCTTACCATGTATAGAAAAATGAAATCAATGCCTTAACAATCTTTCAAGAAATAATTTACTGACAAAGACTTTATGATGATTCAGAGACCTGGCTTGGGTCCTGTAGCAATGTCACTTTCCTATTAGTATCACATTAACACTGCAATGAAGTTACTGTGAAAATTCCCTTGTCGCCACACTTCCGGCGCCTGTTTGGGTACACTGAGGGAGAATTCAGCATGGCCAACGCATCTAGTCTTTTGGAAGGAAACCGGAGGAAACCCACGCAGACACGGGGAGAATGTGCAGATTCCACGCAGACAGTGACCCAAGCCAGGAGTCGAACCCGGGTCCCTGGCGCTGTGAGGCAGCAGTGCTGACCACTGTGCCACCATACCGCCCACTTGCTTGCTGTTTAATTGGATTCATGTTGTTGCCATATTGTTCATTGTTACCATGGTTTAGATTTCTCAATTATGGTATGTTATACTTGTGCATTTGCAAAACCCCTGACTGTGTAATCCTCATATTCCTTCCTGACGGAGTTACATTGCCTTGTATTGAGTCGACAGCAACAGACCAACTGGTCTATACTGGTGTTTGTAAAGAACTCTGCACACACGTCAAACATTAATAATCCTAGAACGATTCTGGAGTTGTAGGGATGGAATTCTTGCAAAGGTTTCTCCTAATCGCCTGCTGTAACTTTGGATAAAGTTGCCCTTAATGCTTCTTTTCCTGTGGTCTGTGTCAAGCTTATGGCAGAGTTGTTTGGAGAACTCCTCATGCAATTTTGGGCTGGCACTTGGGACTGCACATTCGAGGGGTCTAGTACAGAATGTGATGGGCTGAATGGCCTCCTCCTGTGCTGGAAGATTCCAGATGAACAGCTGTTTATTGGGGGTTTGATGGGTTGGGAGGGGAGGGTTTCATGTCATTCAGGGCCACAGCTGTCGTTAGAGTGTTGGTAGATGAATCATGCACCAAGGATACTAAGACAATGGTGTCTCAGCAGAGTGTTTGCAAAAAGGCACTCAGAGGGTTGGGTCCCAGATATCTGGTGGGGACAGTCCACCAGGAAATGCTTACTGCACAAAAGATGGAATGAGACAGGGAAGCCCTTTGAACTTTTGAAACAAAGATCTAGATTTACTGAAATAATGGCATTGTTTTCCTTTTGAATGGTTGGCACTTTCTTTCAGACACTAGGATCAGGGGTCACCATGGGCGTGTCAATATTTACACGCAGCCCTTGAGTGTAGGTCTATACATGGAACGGAATTCCCGGGAATGTGTCAACATTTACAGCGGATCATGGGAGTGTACCAATATTTACAGAGGATCATGGGAATGTGTCAATATTTGCAGAGGATCATGGGTGTGTGCCAATATTTGCAGAGGATCATGGGAGTGTGTCAATATTTGCAGAGGATCATGGGGGTATGCCAATATTTGCAGACCGTTCCCCACACAGGAAAGTTTGAAGATCACACGTTCGCGCCACCTGTGGAGGGAACATTTGCGGGTGCAGATGCCATCCTTTGTCCATCTGCCCCTCTCACTCCACTTCCCCCCCCCACCGTTCCCCCCGCCGCCCTCCCATTAAAAAGGAGCTAACTATAAGATACCACGAGTGGAGAACTGTGTGTTGGTGTCCAGAGTGGCTACAGAAGGGGATGCCAAGCATGGACTTGGGGGGGTAAGGAGGGCCCTCGGAGGAAAAAGTTGGCACACGCCGAGGGCGTGGACCCGAGGAGAAGACCTTGGTGTTGCCCAGCTGTGAGGGAATAGACAAAGAGAACTGAGATGGGATCACCAATGCAACGGACAACCATCAGGCGGGGTTGGGTAAGGGACTGAATTACTTTGTCATCCATCATATGCATGCTACATTGTCTGTAAAAATTCATGTACCATATACATTTCAGCATGACTTTGCTGTCTCCATCCTAACCTGCATATCGTCATTGACTCAATGACAGCCTTAGGCTGCAGTGACCTAGTTGTGGTTGACATTTTCTGCTGGGGAAGTCACTCAGCACGCTCCACGTTCCGCACTCACCCATACCTCTTCCTTACTTTCAGATGCTGCTGGTCCGTTGCGAGAGAGGGGAGAGGAGGCAGCAGGTGTGATGGCAGGTGAGAACTGTACTCCAAGCCAGCTGATGCAAGAATGACGGGAGAGCCAACAGCGAGGGAGAGAGAGAGAGAGAGACTTGGCAATTCTTCCGGGACCTCCGCACAAATAAAAGGATCAGGAAGTTGGCCTTGAAGTGTGGATTGAGGTCAGGTGTCCAGACTGCAGTGAAGCAGGTGCAGCTGTCCCTGTAGACTGGCCTGGACCCCATCCATAAGGTGACGGGAGGTAGGATTCTACCCCCTGAAGAACCATCGTGAGAGAGTGCGTAGTCAGGACTGAGTGCTGACTCCTAACTTGCTGACTCCTCAGTTAACCTTTGAAGCTATACCCAGCCTCACCTTCCAGGTAGCTCGTTCCAAGTTGTAACAACTCGCCGTGTAAAGAAACAAATAGTGATTTGGACGGCAGTTGAGTCCCATAAGGAGCAGTCGGCCATTTGGCCCCTCAGGCCTGCTCTGCCACTCAATCAGATCGTGGCTGATCTGACGGTGGCCTTAACTCCACTTTCCTGCCTGTCCCCCATAAACATTGACTCCCTGGTCAATCCAAAACCTGTCTAACTCAGCCTTGGATTAGTGACTCACCGCTGCTCCCAGTCCTAACGAATTCCGAAGATTAACGAATCTCTGAGAGAAGATACCACTTCTTATCTCCGTCTTTAATGGGAAACGTCAAAATCTGACCCAGTGATGATCACCTCCAGACATATTGTTGTCTGATATGGCCCCGTATAGCCCTGGGCGCAAGGTCATGGCAAGACCCAATAGAGATTTGGTTATTTTTCTGGTGCAGATAACATTGAGTGTTTCTCAAAGCTTAAGTGTGATCACATCTGCTGGGTTTCTGAGAGGAACACACACCTTGATTTGATTTGTTATTGTCCCATGTATTTGGGATACAGGGAAAAGTATTGTTTCTTGCGCGCTATACAGACAAAATGTACCATTCATAGAGTACATTGGAAAGGAGAGGGTGCAAAATGTACTGTTGCAGTTACAGATAGGGTGAAGAGAAAGATCAGCTTAATATATGGTAGGTCCTTTCAAAAGCCTGACGGCAGCAGCGAAGAAGCTGTTCTTGAGTTGGTTGCTACTTGATCTCAGACTTTGTATCTTTTTCCCGACGGCAGAAGGTGGAAGAGAGAATGTCCGGGGTGCGTGGGATCCTTGATTATGCCGGCTGCTTTTCCGAGCCAGTGGGAAGTGTGGACGGAGTCGATGGCTGGAAGGCTGGTTTGCGTGAGGGGCTTCGTTCACAACCCTTTGTAGTTTCTTGCGGTCTTGGTCAGAGCAGGAACCAGACCAAGCTGTGATGCATCTGGAAAGGATGCTTTCCATGGTGCATCTGTAAAAATTGTAAAACCTTTAAGGGGATCGGAAGGATTTTAACTTCTTCTTGGTCACATTTTGCCACCAAGAAAACACAGGCCTGCAAATTCTGTGGAGTTCCCTCTGCCAATGTTACACTGTCGAATTAACAGAGTTTAAGTCAGGCGTCTAGTGAAGTAATTCAATGCAGTAGCACCGGCTCCAAGGAATTTCAGATTCTTACTGAGTTGAGAAATAGTCCTCCAATAATGTGTGTGGAGTAGCCCAGGAGTATTGGCTGTTCTTGCTTTCATTGTCGTCCATTGTGTTTTCTGAGGTTTCTCAGTGATCTGACGAAATGCTATCAAAAATATTGCCTCGGGTATCGGGGCTGCTCTGAGGTGACCATGCCCCCTAGCGGACAGGATGAGTTGGTTGGTGGACAGAAATGACCTCTGATCTTGTTGGACCTCATTTGAGTGGTGCTAGTGAGCTGCTTACCCTTCGGGAGGGGAGGGTGGGAACTCTTCCACCCAACCTGGCCTGGTCTAAAATGGCCCCCGAGTGAAAATTAGATCCAAAGGTGGCACAGTGTTAATTTGCCCCAGTGTCTGAATCCGCCTACATTTGCCCCAGTGACTAATGCAGTGGGGAGGCAATGGCCTAGTGGTATTATCGCTAGACTGTTAATCCAGAAACTCAGCTAATGTTCTGGGGACCCGGGTTCGAAACCCGCCACGGCAGATGGTGGAATTTAAATTCAATTTAAAATATCTGGAATTAAGAATCGACTGATGACCATGAAACCATTGTCGGAAAAACCCATCTGGTTCATTAATGTCCTTCAGGGAAGGAAATCTGCCGTCCTTACCTGGTCTGGCCTACACGTGACTCCAGAGCCACAGTCATTGACTCTCAACTGCCCTCTGAACAAGGGCAACTAGGGACGGGCAATAAATGCTGGCCAGTCAGTGGCACCCATGTCCCACAAATGAACATAAAAAGAAATTGCCCCTGCTGTGACAGGGTATGATCTCTACCATCTGGAAGGAATGCTAAATTGTCCCTTAGTGTCACAAGATGTGTAGGTTGGATGGATTAACCATGGTAAATCCATCAGTCATGGCGATAGTGCAGGCAAGAGAGCCTGGGTACGATACCCTGTCAGAGATTCAGTGCAGCCTCGATGGGCTGAATGGCCTCCTTCTGCACTGTAGTGATCCTATGATTCGAAATGGACTCCATTTTGAAGTGAGATGAGAATGCTGGTTTTGTTACTGGTGTTTGGTGTAAGACCCTGTGGATTTGGTAGTTGGAGTATTTATCCATTGTTAGACCTGGAGAACCTGACACACACAATGTTAACATCATTGAGCAGCAGAAAATTAAGTGGATTTGTCCTGCTATAATGTTAGGGAACCTACTGGCTGGACAAGATACTACAAGATGTAACCTGCCCTTCTCTGTATAAATGGGGTGAACCCACATCTTCATAGAATCCCCACCGTGCAGAAGGAGGCTTTTCACCCCTTTGAGCCTGCACTGACTCCCTGACAGAGTATCTTACCCAGGTCCTTTTCCCCACCCTATCCCTGTAACCCCACACATTTCCCATAGCTAATGGGACCCTAAGGGGCAATTTATAATGGCCAATCAACCGAACCTACACATCTTTGGACACTAAGGGATATTTTACCATGGCCAATCCACCTAACCTGCACATCTTTGGGGTGTGGAAGGAAACCCACGCAGACACTGGGAGAACATACAAACTCCACACAGACATTCACCCGAGGCTGGAATTGAACCCAGGTCTCTGAAGCTGTGAGGCAGCAGTGCTAACCGCTATGCTGCCAAGCTAACCACGGTGCCAGTGTGCCACCCGTCTTGCCTGTCTCTCAAGAATTGGCATGGCAATGCGCCATTCCCTTCCCCAGACACTAACCTAACTTTAATGGTCATTTGTCCAGTGACTCCAATGGCTCTCCCATTGGTGACGATGCTTGCAGCTGTCCAGCCTCTGAATGTGGCTTTCTCTCCCTAACCTCCTCTGCCTCTGTCCTCTGCTAAAACACACGTTAAAATCTTTGACCAAGCTTTTGGTCAACTGTTTTGATTTTCATGAATAACTTTCATGTTCTGAGCAGTGGAATGTTCTGCTCTATTTTAAGGTGCTATGTGAAAGCACATTATTGCTACTGTTGTTGACTTTACTGTACACTGGAATGCACTTGACATGAGATACCTTTGTAGTGATTAGATTTCAGTGGCAGTCAATTTTGTTTAAAGAAAGGCAGGTCCAACACAAGCTGGAAGAACAGCTCCTCATTTACCAGTTGGGTACCTTACAGCCCACTGGACTCAACACTGAGTTCAACAATTTCAGGTCATGAACTTTGTCCTCCATTTTGTATTTTCCCCATAGTTCCTATCTGTATCTTGTTCTCATATTTAGCTTTGAGAGAGCTCTGACCTTTATTCTGCCATTGACACATTCTTCTATTTTGCTTTCAGACAGTGCTGACCTTTATTGTGCCATTGACACATTCTGCTATTTTGCTTTCAGACAGTGCTGACCTTTATTATGCTATTAACACGTACTCTGGACCAAAGCATTTTTTCTTTACTATTACCATTCCCACTCCCTTTGCTTTTTTCTCTTGTTGTCTTGGTAATTTAATCTTCCCTGCCCTCTAACCTATCCCTTACCCTCCGCCCCACTTTTTGCTCTTCCTGACCCTCCCCTCTTTCTCAACAGCCTGACACATTTCTGCCTCAGTTCCGAAGAAGAATCATATTGGACTCAAAACGTTAACTCTGTTTCTCTCTCCACAGATGCTGCCAGACCCGCTGCGATTTTCCAGCACTTTCTGTTTTTACTTGCATTTGTATAGCACCTTTCACAATCTCAGGATTCCCCCAACAGCCAATTAAGGACCTTTTTCTGGATTGGAGTCACTGTTGTAATGGAGAAACTGCAGTAGATGTGGCACCTTATGTCTGTCACATCTCTTTGAGGGAGCTTTAAATTAGTCCCACTGTCCCTCTCTTTCCCCATAGCTCTGAAAGTGTTTCCCCTTCGACTCAATATCTAATCCCTCTTTGAAAGTTCCTATTAAATCTGCTTTTTGTTCCATTTGTTTGTGGGACATGGGCATTGCTGGCTGGCCAGCATTTATTGTCCATCCATAGTTACCCTTGTGGAGGGCAGCTGAAAGTCAACCACATTGCTGTGACTCTGGAGTCACATGTAGGCCAGACCGGGTAAGGACGGCAGATTTCCTTCCCGAAAGGACATTAGTGACCCAGCTTCTACCATCCATAACAGTACATCCTAGATCCCAAGAACTTGCCACGTTAAAAAATCTTCTCATTTCCCCCCTCTGGTCTTGTTGCCTATTCCCTGAACTCTGTGTCCTCTGGTTACACTGACCCTCAGGTATGGATAGAGTAACATGATGGGCATAGCACTGAGTGAGCTGTAATCGCCAGGCCTGGCCTAATATGAGTTCAAATGAGAGACAAGTTAAAATGGCTGCAGGGGAATTTAAATTCAATTAACCAAAATAAATCTAAAATTAAAAAACTATGATCATAAAACTACTGAATTGTCACAAGCCCATCTGGTTCACTAATGTTCTTTAGGGAAGGAAATCTGCCATCCTTACCTGGTCTGGCCTACATGTGACTCCAGAGCCACAGCAATGTGGTTGACTCTCACCTGCCCCTATGAAACGGGATGTAGTGGTGTTGTCACTGAGCTATTCATCTGGAGACCTAGGGTAATTCTCTGGGACCCGGGTTCGAATCCCACCACGGCAGATGGTGAAATTTGAATCCATGAAATATCTGGAATGACTGATGACCATGAAACCATTGTCGTAAAAAAACCATTTGGTTCACGAACGGCCTTTAGAGAAGGAAACCTAAGTGCAATGTTGCAGAACTGACCTAACCGAAGGTCTATCAACATTTGGCTAGAGGGTAAAAATCCTGCCTTAAATTGTGACTGACTGCATATTTCAAAAGGTTCTGATGGAGCAGAAGAGCATTATCTGTTAAGATAGTAACGTTTAAACAGGGGTGTCGTGTTGTCGATGCCATCATTCGTTGCTGTCAGAATGTGAGGCACCGCTCTCTCTATGGCACTCAAAGGTTTTAGATTAAGAAGTGACCTCCGGAGCCAGGTCACTACTGCGGACCCCCATGCACTGGGGAAGGGCAGTCTGTGGCCGTGGCTTTAGTCAGGCAGGGACCTTGCCACACTGCCTAGATTCCTTCAGTGTGGCTGGGTCAAAATCTTGGAACTCCCTCCCTAACAGCACCGCGGGTGTTCCTACACCACATGGACTGCAGCAGTACGAGAAGATGCCTCACCACCGCTTTCGCAAGGGCAATGAGGGACAGACAACAAATGCTGGCCTAGCCAGCGACACCCACACAAAAAAAACCTCAGGATTGCCAATTCTGCTTGGATGTATTCCTGGAGACGTAGCTTCTCCCCTTCAGTAATCCAATCCAAACATACACCCCTTTCCCCCGCCCACCAAATCTCGATTCACGTAGCACGGTGGCACAGTGGTTGGCACAGTGGTTAGCACTGCTGCCTCACAGCGCCAGGGACCTGGGTTCGATTCCTGGCTTGAGTCACCGTCTGTGCAGTCTGCACGTTCTCCCTGTGTCTGTGTGGGTTTCCTCTGGGTGCTCCGGTTTCCTCCCACAGTTCTAAAGATGCCCTGGTTAGGAGTGTTGGCCATGCTAAATTCTCCCTCCGTGTACCCGAACAGGTGCCGGAGTGTGGCAACTGGAGGATTTTCACAGTAACTTCATTGAAGTGTTAATGTAGAATCATAGAATCTACAGTGCAGAAGGAGGCCATTCGGACAATCGAGCCTGCACTGACAAGAATCTCACCCAGGTCCTATCCCTGTAACCCCACATATTTACCCTCCTAGTCCCCCTGACACGAAGGGGCAATTTATCATGGCCAATTAATCTAACCCGCACATCTTTGGTGTGTGGGAGGAAACAGGAGCAGCCGGAGGAAACCCATGCAGACTCCTCACAGACAGTGGACCTGAGGCTGGAATCAAACCTGCGTTCCTGGAGCCGTGAGGCAACAGTGCTAACCACTGTGCCGCCCACAAGTAAGCCAACTTGTGATGCTAATAAATAAACTTAAACTTTAAATTGATAAACGAAAGTGTTAAAAACACAATTAAAATGGACACTTTTTTTTGACGCTTTTATGACTTTTCTCCTGGGTCGTCCAGAGGATTAATTTTTAATTCCCGGCATCTCCAGGATAATAGAAACATAGAAAAACTACAGCACAAACAGGCCCTTCGGCCCACAAGTTGTGCCGAACACATCCCTACCTTCTAGACCTACCTATAACCCTCCATCCTATTAAGTCCCATGTACTCATCCAGGAGTCTCTTAAAAGACTCTATTGAGTTCGCCTCCACCACCACTGACGGCAGCCGATTCCACTCGCCCACCACCCTCTGTGTGAATAACTTACCCCTAACATCTCCTGTGTACCTACCCCCCAGCACCCTAAACCTGTGTCCTCTCGTAGCATTCATTTCCACCCTGGGAAAAAGCCTCTGAGAGTCCACCCGATCTATGCCTCTCAACATCTTATACACCTCTATTAGGTCTCCTCTCATCCTTCGTCTCTCCAAGGAGAAAAGACCGAGCTCCCTCAGCCTATCCTCATAAGGCATGCCACTCAATCCAGGCAACATCCTTGTAAATCTCCTCTGCACCCTTTCAATCTTTTCCACCTCCTTCCTGTAATGAGGCGACCAGAACTGAGCACAATACTCCAAGTGGGGTCTGACGAGGGTCTTATATAGCTGCATCATTATCCCCGGACTCCTAAACTCAATCCCTCGATTGATAAAGGCCAGCACACCATACGCCTTCTTAACCACCTCCTCCACCTGCGGGGCCAATTTTAGAGTCCTATGGACCCGGACCCCAAGGTCCTTCTGATCCTCCACAGTACTAAGAGTCTTTCCCTTTATATTGTACTCCTTCATCCCATTTGACCTACCAAAATGGACCACGACGCATTTATCTGGGTTGAAGTCCATCTGCCACTTGTCCGCCCAGTCTTGCATCCTGTCTATGTCCCTCTGTAACTTCTGACATCCCTCCAGACTATCCACAACCCCACCAACCTTCGTGCCGTCGGCAAACTTACCAACCCATCCCTCCGCTTCCTCATCCAGGTCATTTATGAAAATGACAAACAGCAAGGGTCCCAGAACAGATCCCTGGGGCATACCACTGGTGACCGACCTCCATTTAGAAAAAGACCCATCTATACCCACTCTCTGCCTCCTTTGGGCAAGCCAGTTCTGGATCCACCGGGCAGCAGCCCCTTGGATCCCATGCCCTCTCACTTTTTCTAGAAGCCCGGAGGGTTGGCGACATTGCTCATTGGAATCATTGGACGGTTACAGACAGCACAGGAGGAGGCCCTTTGGCCCATTTGAGTCAGTGTCGGCTCTCTGCAAAGGCTCATCGCACTCCCCCCCCCCCCCCCCCCCCCCCCCAAACCCCCTCCGCACTCTTTGCAGGTAGCCCCGCACTGCCACGGTGCTGTCTGTTCAGCTGCTCACTCACAGTTTGCATCTGAACCTGCCTTGGCCACCCTCCCAGGCGGTGCATTCCAGATCGCAACCACTCGCTGCACAAAAAAAAAAGCCTTTTTATTCCCCTCGGGTCACCGCCGGCTGTTTTGCCAATCGCTTTAAATCAGGGTTCCCTGGTTTGCAACTCCAGTAAGTATCTTGTAGGGAGGGGGGGTGGTGGGATGTGGGTTCCTCGCTGCCCTGCCAAACAATTTGTGCAGTTTCATAAACTTCAAGTGTTTGCCTTTGTTACTTACTGGTTGAGAGAGAGAGAGAGAAGGAAGGTTGTGGCTGTTTAATCATTAATGGACTCGATTGTATCGACTGTGAAACCGCGCGGGCAATGCTGAGAGGAGCAAGCAGTTTCTCACAGTGAGAAGCTGGAACTAAATCTAATCTCCTCCTCCTGTGAGCGTTGGCCAAATAACGCTCCCCGGAATGTGATTCTTCTGGACAGCGGAAAGAGACTGCAAGCTCATTTATTCCACGGCAACTTTGTTGATGCATCGCGTCAGCAGGTAGCTTGGTAAATGCAGATGACCCGGGTTCATTGCTGTGCAGTGTGTTAATGGGTGGAGCCTGCCACCTCTGTGCTAGGCGTTACTTATTGACATGTGCCAGGGGCCTTATCAGTGTGGAGGTGAGCGGAAAGATTTGTGGGATGCTCCTGTGACTCAACTGTACATTCTCTTTGTTTCTCATACCGATATCTGTCACTCCCTGTCCGGCAAAGAAGTTTTGGCAAACGAAATCATCAGTAAGTATCTGCATGTGCCTGCTTGAGTGTTACCTCAAGTTAAAATAACTCAATATGGCTTTTAACTCGTGTTGTACCTGTGCCCATATCCAGCCTGAAGGGTCTTACTTGTCAATATTTAAGGGCCAACGATCTTGAACATTCTAGGGTAGCACAGTGGTTAGCACTGCTGCTTCACAACGTCAGGGACCCGGGTTCAATTCCGACCTCGGGTCACTGTCTGTTTGGAGTTTGCACGTTCTCCCTGTGTCTGCGTGGGTTTCCTCCAGGTGCTCCGGTTTCCCCCCACAGTCCAAAGATGTGCGGGTTAGGTGGATTAACATAGAAACATAGAAAAACTACAGCACAAACAGGCCCTTCGGCCCACAAGTTGTGCCGAACAGATCCCTACCTTCTAGACCTACCTATAACCCTCCATCCTATTAAGCTCCATGTACTCATCCAGGAGTCTCTTAAAAGACCCTATTGAGTTCGCCTCCACCACCACTGACGGCAGCCGATTCCACTCGCCCACCACCCTCTGTGTGAAAAACTTCCCCCTAACATCTCCCCTGTACCTACCCCCCAGCACCTTAAACCTGTGTCCTCTCGTAGCAGACATTTCCACCCTGGGAAAAAGCCTCTGAGAGTCCACCCGATCTGTGCCTCTCAACATCTTATACACCTCTATTAGGTCTCCTCTCATCCTTCGTCTCTCCAAGGAGAAAAGACCGAGCTCCCTCAGCCTATCCTCATAAGGCATGCCACTCAATCCAGGCAACATCCTTGTCAATTTAGCCATGCTAAATTGCCCCCTAATGTCAGGGAGACTAGTGGGGTAGATATGGGGTTAGGACCTGGGTGGGATTGTTATTGATGCAGGTTCGATGGGCCGAATGACCTCCTTCTGCACTATAGTGATTCTATGATTCTGATGGTGGAGTTAAGAAGGTGAATGTATTTGACCAAGGTCACTGCTGGGAAGAGGGGGGAGTTACCCCATGACTGAGTTGATCTGATGGAGTGAGTAGAAGTGTGGGAAATGATACAGGAATGAGTGGCACAGTGGTTAGCACTGCGGCTTCACAGCGCCAGGGACCCGGGTTCAATTCTGGCCTTGGGTGACTGTGCGGAGTTTGCACATTCTCCTCATGTCTGTGTGGGTTTCCTCCGGGTGCTCTGGTTTCCTCGCACAGTCCAAAGATGTGTAGGTTAGATGGATTAGCCGTTGGAAATGTGTGGGGTTACGGGGATAGGGACAGGGGAGAGGGCCTGGGTAAGATACTCTGTGAGAGAGTCGGTGTGGACTCAATGGATCAAATGGCCTCTTCTGTACTGTAGAGATTCTATGATTCCAATGATTCTCATGGATGGAATGTGTCCATCGTGAGTATAAGGGAATGGGGGCTAGTGTTTTGCTGAGATGGGTAGTGGATGTGGGAGAGGAGATTGCGACAGGGCTAGAGTGCTTGGAGAAAACTAAATGGTCCCTCCAGAATTCAGGAGCTGTTAGTCGTTTTTTAAAAAATAATTTCTTCAATAATTGGGATTTTGTACGAAAAGTAAGCATCAGAACTCCTTAGATACTGTTACCAGAGATATTGTGTCATCATTTGGATTTACCTTTTTTATTCTTTCGTGGGATGTGGGCATTGCTGGCTGGGCCATCGTTTTAATTACCCATCCCTAATTGCCCTTGAGAAGGTGGTGTTGAGCTGCCTTCTTGAACCACTGCAGTCCCTGAGGTGTAGGTACATCCAGAGTGCTGTTAGGGCATTCCAGGAATTTGACCCAGCGACAGGGAAGGAGCGGCAATATATTTCCCAGTCAGGATGGTGAGTGGCTTGGAGGGGAACTTGCAGGTGGTGGCGTTCTCCATGTATCTGCTGCCCTTGTCTTTCTAGATGGTAGAGGTGGTGGTTTTGGAAGGTGCTGTCGAAAGAGCCATGGTGAGTTGCTGCAGTGCATCTTGTGAATGGTCCACATGGCTGCCATTGTGGGTCGATGGTGGAGGGAGTAGATGTTGGAGGTGGATGGGGTGCCAATCAAGCGGGGCTGCTTTGTCCAGGATGGTGTCGAGCTTCCTGAGTGTTGTTGGAGCTAAAATCTGTCATCTTGCAAATCTCAGTAATGCAATTCTGATGCGTTAGGCATGGCTCAGAATTGGAAAGCTCTGGGTTCAAGACCCTTCCAGCAATGTGAGAGCATAATCGTGGCTGAAACTTTGGTGCGGTGTTGAGGGAGTGCTGCGCTATCAGAGGTGCTGAGATGTTAAACCGAAGTGGTACCTTCTATCTCAGGTAGGCTATCATGGCATGATTCACAAATTGGAAAATTCTTCCAACGTCCTAGACAACATTAATGCCTCAACATCATTAAAACAGTCATAGGCCGGTATATTACGACCTCGCTCAGGTGAGGCTCATAAAATCCCACCTGAGACCAGCGAAGAATTCCGTTCTGGGTTCTTCGGAATCGGGGCGGGCGTGATGGTAAAATTATGGCCATAATGTCTGTAGAAGCTTGCTGTGTGCAAATTGGGCGTCACGTTATGTTACGACAGTGACTGCACTTCAAAAGATTTAGTTAGATAAACATCAAAGAACAAAGAACAATACAGCACAGGAACAGGCCCTTTGGCCCTCCAAGCCCACGCCGCTCCCTGGTCCAAGCTAGACCATTCTTTTGTATCCCTCCATTCCCACTCCGTTCATGTGGCTATCTAGATAAGTCTTAAACATTCCCAGTGTGTCTGCCTCCACCACCTTGCCCGACAACGCATTCCAGGCCCCCATCACCCTCTGTGTAAAATATGTCCTTCTGATATCCGTGTTAAACCTCCCCCACTCACCTTGAACCTATGACCCCTTGTGAACGTCACCACCGACCTGGGAAAAAGCTTCCCACCGTTCACCCTATCTATGCCTTTCATAATTTTATACACCTCTATTAGGTCACCCCTCATCCTCCGTCTTTCCAGTGAGAACAACCCCAGTTTACCCAATCCCCCCTCATAACTAAGCCCTTCCATACCAGGCAACATCCTGATAAACCTCCTCTGCACTCTCTCTAAGGCCTCCACGTCCTTCTGGTAGTGTGGCGACCAGAACTGGGCGCAGTATTCCAAATGCGGTCGAACCTACGTCCTATACAACTGCAACATCAGACCCCATCCTGAGAATGTGAAAGGCGTTATCGAAGTAGAAATTTCATTTTATTTCATTGACATTCTCCAATTAAATAGATACTGAAGGAGGAAATGGAAATTTGACATACTGGGCAGAGAGCGCATGTGCATTTGCCTAGTGTACATTTAATACTTTCACATGCCTTTAAGACAATGTATGACCCATTGGAATCCATGTACATCAGCTACTTTACACCACACTATCTTCTTAATCACTTTCAGTGAGATTACTCATTGGATTTATTGATCAAGATTTTAAAACCAATCCAGAAGTCATGTGAGTGACACATCAGGCGATTGCTCTCGAACCTTGTACCTTCTCAACTCTATAAAGATCACAGGTGAACACTTCCAGACAAAATAATTCGACATTTACTCTCCACCGGAATACTGGTCCTGATGCCGTGGTCGGAATTTTATCAGCATGGCACGGTGGCACAGTGATTAGCCTCACAGCGCCAGGGACCTGGGTTAGATTCCCGGCTTGGGTCACTGTCTGTGTGGAATCTGCACATTCTCCCCGTGTCTGCGTGGGTTTCCTCCGGGTGCTCCGCTTTTCTCCCACAGTTCACAGACGTGCTGGTTAGGGTGCATTGTCCATGCTAAATTCTCCCTCAATGTACCAGAACAGGCGCCGGAGTGTGGCGACTAGGGGATTTTCACAGTAACTTCATTGCAGTGTTAGTGTGAGCCTACTTGTGACCACTAATATATAAACTAAAAAAGGAGGGAAGAATTGCCATTGCTGAGATCAAAAGCGGGAGTTAACCCCAACTCCGGGGGGAGGGGAGGGGATAACAGGAGCCTGGGGTGGCATTTTACCAACAGCGGGCATTTAGCCATCCACTACAGGGGGCCGGCCATTCAGCTGAGGGTGGAGGTCTGTTCCCAGAGCTTCTCATTGGAGGCAACCACTGCAGGATGAAGGAAATGGCACCTCCATGATGAGGCATTGGGGGGAAAGAGGGGTGGAGGGAGGTAGGCACCTTCAAGCAGTGGCACCATAGCTACAAACATGGTCATTACCTAGCAACCGCCTCGTGCTATGGTAACTCCTTCCAACACTGATAAAATACTAGTGGGAGTGGGGTGGGAAGGTGGAGGGAGCGGGGGTGGGAGAGGGGGATGGAGGGAGCAGGGGTGGGGGAGGTGGGTGGAGGGAGTGGGGTTGGGGGAGGGGGATGGAGGGAGCAGGGGTGTGGGGGGGTGGGTGGAGGGAGTGGGGTTGGGGGAGGGGGATGGAGGGAGCAGAGGTGGGTGGAAGGAGTGGGGTTGGGGGAGGGGGATGGAGGGAGCAGGGGTGTGGGGGGGGTGGAGGGAATGGAGTAGGGCGGCAGGATTTGGGAAAGTGGTCCTTTATTGGACACTTTAGTGGCACTGTCCAGTGGGTGGCCACGCCACTTAGATTCCTATTACTGGTAAGATGCTGTGAGTGTGGAAGATTCTGGGCTCTCCTCCCATGCCTGAGGCTGGCGTTTTACCAGTGTTGTTGCCTCCCGACCCACAATCCACAGTAACCCTGAGGAGACCTTGTTTCAATGTAACTATAGTGTGTGCAGAATTCCTCTGTGCCCTTTTACCCACTGGGCTTGTACGTGTTTGCTGCCCCACATCTCTGAGGTTTGTGAGCGGAATCCAAGCGCGTGCCAACCTGCTTTGACTCCTGAACTGCCTGTGTGGGTTGACCTTGCAAATCCCTGTGCCGTCTACCATAGCTGGCATGAGGTAGTCAGTAACACAGAGAATAGCATGGGTACATTAGGTGGCACTTGGAACTAATCTAGACATGTTTCTACGGGGAACCAAAGGGTGGTGTCCCTTCAACAAAGACAAACCCGTTAAGCTGATGAAACCCGGAGGGGGTATCACAATGCTGCTTCAGCAGGGATTCTGGAAGGCAGAATTTAACGGACCCCCCAGGTAGCGTGGAGGAGACAGTGAAATAGTAGGCAGCCATGTTGGACAGCTCCCCCATGTAGTCCTGCCACCGGGGAACTTTCCCAGTGCCAGCGAGTGGGCTACCATGTGGATTGGCAAATTTGCATCATTGTAATCTTTTAATGAAGGGTCATCTTATAAAGCAGTTGGCATTTTGCCAACAGTGGATGGGGGGGGCGGGGGGAACCCCTACCATTTGGGCAGGCTACCAGCTTGATGGAGGCAGTCTCACTGCGGCACCCAAGAGGCTGGGCGGCATCGGAGACGGAGGGTGGAATTTTCCCGTCCCGCCTGCCATGGGCAGGACACGGACCATGCAAAGGTCCATTGACCTCGGGAGGGATTTTCCGACCTTGGGGCGAGCGCGGCCGGAAAATCCCACCCAGAAGTTCCATGGTCCAGCGAGTTGGGATACAGGCGCACAAGGCAGTGTCCTTGGCCTCAATACCTTCCTCACCCCGCCCCAGACTCAGCCTCAATCAGAGTCCCGTTACTCTGTTAAATGCATTTTTAAAAAGACCCCTAAGGTTTCAGTGATGACGGATCATTGCATGAACATTGGATTATGGAGGATGAGTTTCACATGATAACCACAGATCGAGTTCCTCATTCCGCCCAATATCTCTCGGTGACATTGGTAGCGTGTTGCGTCAGTTGTGTGAAACTCCTTTGCGTGCTTTTTAACATAATTCATTGACGTAGCACCCAAAGAAACCCAAAGTTTGTGCAGACTTTACCACGTTCAAGACAACTGCTATGCGCCTACATCCGCGCCCTTCAAAGTAACCCATTGTGTGAGATGCTTCTGGGAGATGTTTCAAAGTCTTGTATACCTCTTCAATCGCACCCCAGTAATCGGTTCCCCAACACAACTCTTTAATAACCTTCTCACCTTGCACTCACATCAACGGAATACTAATTGTAAAGGGAACAACAATTTATACCGCATGAGCGGAGAGTGATTGGCAAGTGGACTCTGATTGATAGAGGTGAGAATGCACCAGGGTACAGTTAACTGCCAAGCTTTTGTCAGCAATACCCTGCTTCTTTGATAATCAGTGGCCAATCCTCTGTTGTCTGTGAAGACACGTTTGATTTGATTTGACTTATTATTGTCACACTGGACTGAGATACAGTGAAAAACATTTTTCTTGTGCTATCTAAGCAAAACATACTGTTCATAAAGTACATAGGGGAAAAGGAAAAGGAGAGGGTGCAGAATTATATTGTCGCAGTTACAGGTAGGGTGAAGAGAATGACCTGACAGTCCATCCTTAAACATATTAATAATCTATCCATTTTGTTTGTCTTAATAATGCATGTTTTGAATATTTGATTGAGTAGCAATGATATTTTTATGTGCACAAAATGAGAAAATTCTGTAGCAGGGTCATATGAACTCGAAACTTTAACTTTGTTTCTCTCTTCACAGATGCTGCCAGACCTTCTGAGTTTGTCCAGCATTTTCTGTTTTCATTACAAGAGAATTAAAAAAAAATAATATGTCTTTTTGCTCAAAGGCTTATATTCAGGCCGTGTGATTAGAGCGAATAGTGTCACTGACTGGTGTTTAAGATCCCATGGAGCTAGTGAAGGATTGGCAGGGATTTCCTGGTAGCCGTCATGTATCGGAACATACCAACCTAATATGTCAAAAGTAAGATAGCCCATCACTAAGGGCGGCACTGTGGCACAGTGGTTAGCACTGCTGCCTCACAGCGACAGGGACCCAGGTTCAATTCCAGCCTCGGGTGATGGTCTGTGTGGAGTTTGCACATTCTCCGTGTCGGCATAGATTTCCTCTGGGTGCTCGGGTTTCCTCCCACAATCCAAAGATGCGCCGGTTAGGCTGATTGGCTGTGCTTAATTAACCCTAGTGTCAGGAGATTAGCAGGGTAAATATGTGGGGTTATGGGAATAGGTTCTGGGTGGGATTGTGGTCGGTGCAGAGTTGATGGGCTGAATGGCCTCCTTCTGCACTATAGGGATTCTATGATTCTAGGTTAGGTGGACTGGCCATGCTAAATTGCCCCTTAGTGTCCAAAGGTGTCTAAGGTAGATGGATTAGCCATGGGAAATGTGAGGAGTTACGGGAATAGGGCGGGGAAGGAAGGACATCTGGGTAAGTTACTCTGTCAGAGAGTCATTGCAGACGCGATGGGCTGAATGGCCTCTTCTGTACTGTAAGGATTCTATGATACTAATTATTTCTGACTTCTCTGGCATCTTGCTGTGCATAGAATGGTTTCTGTGCTTGCTTATGGAACAAGTGTGATGCTTTAAAGCAACTTGTTGTATCTGAAGAGCCTCTTCTGAGAAACGTGACGAGGGATTACATAAGTTAAGACTCGTGTCTGTTGCTTGAATCGCGATGTGATTTAGCTCGGGGAAAGACTCACGAGGTGTCCGAGTGGATTTTACCGATCCCTTCTCGAATGTTTTGTTCCCCAGTGACAGCAACCTGAACCACCTGGTGATGGACTCCGAGTCTGAGATGGACAGCACCGAACAGCTGGCACTGGGAAGCACCGACACTTTGGCCAATGGCAACAAGACGGACCAGGAGGCCGCCAAGCGATTGGCCAAACGCCTCTATTACCTGGACGGGTTCAAGAGGTCAGACGTGGCTCGCCACCTGGGGAAAAAGTGAGTGGCGCTGGGGAATGACAGAGGTGAAAGAGAGAGGAGCTGGAAATAAAGCTGGAAAAAAACAGGTTAAGCATCAGTGCGATTGGCAGAAACTTAGACACACGTTAGTCTCTGATTTTCAATCGCCCACTTATAATGCTGTTATCTGTCTCAGATATGGAGATGCCAGCATTGGACTGGGGTGGGGCACAGTAAGAAGTCTCACAACCCCAGGTTAAAGTTCAACAGGCTTATTTGGAATCACGAGCATTCGGAGCGCTGCTCCTTCATCAGGTGAGTGGAGAGGTAGGTTCACAAACACGGCATATACAGGCAAAGACACAATTGCGAAATAATTACAGATTGGAATGTGAAGAATGGTTGGAATGCGAGTCTTTACAGGTAATCAAGTCTTTACAGGTACAGACAGTGCGAGTGGAGAGAGGGATAATCACAGGTTAAAGAGGTGTGAATTATCTCAAGCCAGGACAGTCAGGAGGATTTTGCAAACCCAGGCCAATCTAATTATCCTGCAATTGTGTCTCCGTCTATATATGCCATGTTTGTGAACCTATCTCTCCACTCACCTGATGAAGGAGCAGTGCTCCGAAAGCTCGTGATTCCAAATAAACCTGTTGGACTTTAACCTGGTGTTGTGAGATTTCTGACTCTATCTGTCTCAGAGTAACAAACATAAAGGGTGGAAAAGTCACCAATGCATGATCCTGGTGTGGTGTCTCCCAACATTCCCGTTTCTGCTCCACGTTTTTGTGTTCCCTGGAAATACCAAATCATAAAAATTCACCTAAACCCACATCACAAAAGTCATTCCGCTGGGGTTACAGGGCAGATATTTGGGAGAGGCTGATTGAGACCTCCCCCGGGCTCTGTTACTGGGACTTAGTGTGACCTTTGCGAATGCTTTCAGTCACATGTCATTTTACCCAGCAAATTACCTGAGCAGGTTCAAAGTCTTTGGAAAGCAGCCTTTGAGATTTACCAAGTTCCAGTTCATCTTCTCGTGGCCATCAGAGGGTGCTGCTGTCTCGATGTTCCAAAATGTCACAAAAACAAGCCGTGATGATTCTCCCCGTTTCTCCCCCTCCACTTTCTTTTCATCTCTACTTTCTCTCCTTTCTCTTTTCCTTTTCTGTTTCTCCTCCATTCTTCCTCCTTTCCTCTATGCATCTTTTCTTCCTCTCTCTCCTTCCTCCCTTCTATCTTTCCTCCTGCCCTCTCTCCATCTCACATTCCTTTTCTGTCCTAATGATTGCCTTTATTGTGCACTTTGTAAAATTCTGCATCTGTTCTTCTATTCCTATCTATTTTATCTTCTCCCGCTTTAGTGCTGTTTGTGTATTCAATATTCTACTTACCTCTTTAATGTTCTCTCTTCCCCGTCTCGTTTTCTGTTTCTTCTGTTGGTCTCCTATTCCTATTTGGGAATGTTTTAAACGATCACGTTGTCTGTTATTCTCTCTCTGACTCCACTTGACTCCGCCCTCATATTATTGTCTCCTTGACCCTCTCTCCCTCCCTCTCTCGCTCCCTCTTTCATACATCTCCGCCTGCTACTCTGCTTCTTAAATCCACTAGGGACTGGAGTTCCTCTGCAGCAGTGGGTGGCATGGTGGCACGGCGGTTAGCGCTGCTGCCTCACAGCACCAGGGGCCCGGGTTCAATTCCAGCCTTCGCTGACTGTCTGTGTGGAGTTTGCACGTTCTCCCCGTGTCTCCAAGGGTTTCCTCCGGGTGCTCCGGTTTCCTCACACACTCCAAAGATGTGCGGGTTAGGTGGATTGGCTGTGTTAAATTGTCCCTTAGTGGCCAAAGATGTGCAGGTTAGGTGGATTGGCCATGCTAAATTGCCCCTTAGTGTCCCAAGATGTGCAGGTTAGGTGTAATGGCCATGCTAAATTGCCCCTTAATGTCCCAAGATGTGCAGGTTAGGTGGATTGGCCATGCTAAATTGCCCCTTAGTGTCCCAAGATGTGCAGGTTAGGTGGATTGGCCATGCTAAATTGTCCCTTAATGTCCAAAAGTGTGCGGGTTAGGTGGATTGGCCATGCTAAATTGCCCCTTAGTGTCCCAAGATGTGCAGGTTAGGTGTAATGGCCATGCTAAATTGCCCCTTAGTGTCCCAAGATGTGCAGGTTAGGTGTAATGGCCATGCTAAATTGCCCCTTAGTGTCCCAAGATGTGTAGGTTAGGGGAATTAGCGGGGTAAATATGTGGGGTTATGGGGATATGATCCGGAAAGTCGGTGCAGGTCCGAGTGGCCTCTTTCTGCACTGTGGAGATTCTATGATAATTCTGCCTGAATTGACATAAAGGTGTAAAATGTAGCAGAATTTTTAGGCACAAGTGACATTGAGCACGACTCGAGTTTCTGCAACTTTCTGTTTTAGTTGAAAATATGTTGTGCTGGGTTTAGGCCCTGGAGACAAAATGGCCGTTCCCTCTTTCTCTCTGCAGGCCCTTTACAAAAACGTTCCATAAATTATGCTGCCTCTTTTGGGCAAATTATGCAATAAATTATAAATAAATATTCTGAAATTGAATCTAACTTGGAGGCTAATCTCAGTATAAGTAACAAATAGTGCTGTGTATATTTTAAAAGTAATTTTCGGTCATTTCGGAACAGGTAACTCACGGAAAGTGGATTGAGGCTGATTTTTAAAAGTATTATTGTTTTGTGGTAACTTCATCCTCAGCCATGTCCATAAGACATAGGAGCAGAATTAGGCCACTCGGGTCTGCTTTGCCATTCAATCATGGCTGATTTTTTTCTCATCCCCATTCTCCAGCCTTTTCCCCATAACCCCGATCCCCTTATCAGTCAAGAACCTATCTATCTCTGTCTTAAAGACACTCAATGACCCAGCCTCCACAGCCTTCTGCGGCAAGGAGTTCCACTGATTCACCACTCTCTGGCTGAAAAAATTCCTCCTCATCTGTTTTAAAGGATCGTCCCTTTAGCCTGAGGTTGTGCCCTCTCGTTCTAGTTTTTCCCACTTGTGGAAACATCCTCTCCCCATCCACTCTATCCAGACCTCTCAGTATCCTGTCAGTTCCAATAAGATCCCCCCTCATCCTTCTAAACTCCAATGAGTACAGATCCAGAGTCCTCAACCGTTCCTCATACAACAAGCTCGTCATGCCAGGAATCATTCTTGTGAACCTCCTCTGGACCCTTTCCAAGGCCAGCACATCCTTCCCTTAGATATGGGACCCAAAACTGCTCACAATATTCCAAATGGGGACTGACCAGAGCCTTATACAGCCGTCTGTCGGGCAAACGGCACCTAGTTACCATGCTTAGAATATACAGAAAGTGAATTTTCTTTCTTTTTAAGAATTTGGTTTTAAAACACTGGTTCAGGCTAGATTTTGGGTTTACCATTTTGCAAATGAGTTGGAGGAGCCATGGGAAATGCGTGGGTAAACATTTAACAACTCCAGGTTAAAGTCCAACAGGTTTATTTGGTAGCAAATGCCATTAGCTTTCGGAGCGCTGCCCCTTCGTCAGATGGAGTGGATATCTGCTCTCAAACAGGGCATACAGAGACACAAAATCAAGTTACAGAATACTGATTAGAATGCGAATCTCTACAGCCAACCAGGTCTTAAAGATACAGACAATGCGAGTGGAGGGAGCATTAAGCACAGGTTACAGAGATGTGTATTGTCTCCAGACAGGACAGCCAGTGAGATTCTGCAAGTCCAGGAGGCAAGCTGTGGGGGGTTACTGATAGTGTGACATAAATCCAACATCCCGGTTTAGGCCGTCCTCATGTGTGCGGAACTTGGCTATCAGTTTCTGCTCAGCGACTCTGCGCTGTCGTGTGTCGTGAAGGCCGCCTTGGAGAACGCTTACCCGAAGATCAGAGGCTGAATGCCCGTGACCGCTGAAGTGCTCCCCCACAGGAAGAGAACAGTCTTGCCTGGTGATTGTCGAGCGGTGTTCATTCATCCGCTGCCGTAGCGTCTGCATGGTTTCCCCAATGTACCATGCCTTGGGACATCCTTTCCTGCAGCATATCAGGTAGACAACGTTGGCCGAGTTGCAAGAGTATGCGTGGGGTTTACAGGGATAGGGTGGGAGGGAGAGGGCCTGGGTGAGATACCCTGTCAGACAGCCGGTGCAGACTTGAGGGCCGACTGGCCTCTTCTGCACTGTAGGGATTCTATGATCTAGAAGACCAAGGAAAAGAACACTATCTCGACACTAGTACAGTTTGGGTGCAACTTCCGCCAACTGCGTCCACCACGGAAACTCCAGCCCTTCCTCCCTCTTTCTCTCTCACCTGATGCTGCCTGTCTCTCGTTCTCTCCCTTTTCTTCACTCTCTTCTTCTTCTTTCAGTAATGACTTCAGTAAGATGGTGGCCGAGGAATACCTGAGGTTTTTTGACTTCACGGGGATGAGTCTAGATCAAGCGCTGAGGTAAGAAATAGAAACCAGTCCTTTGTCTGCATTTAAATATATGCCACAGGTCAGAACAATCTGGTTGAAGAGTCCTTTTGCATTAACGCTTCAAAGAAGCCAGATAAATCGTGATTAAAAAGTTTAAAGATTTTTGAGCCAATTCAATCGGGTTAACAAAGTTGGATAAATAGAACTAATTTGAAAAGTCTGATAAGCCATGCTTAAAAACACTACACACAATGGCTGATGTAGCAAGCAATGAAGAAGGCAAAACAGAATGTTGCGCTTCACAGCAAGGGGAATAGAATGCCTTGCTCACAACTGTACAGGGCACTGGTGAGGCCACACCTCGGCTCCTCTGTACAGTGTCTGTCTAATTTCTTGGAGGAAGTTGGGAGAGGATTCGCTAAGGGCAGATTGTGAGCCAGAAGGAGGGGTAAAATGATTCGACGGAATTCCCTCAGGGATTACGCCTACCCCGACCCAAGGCGCCTTTTCACGATGAGGTGAAGAGGGCGTCGAATGGGAAGCCCATTGGGTGGCACAGTGGGTTAGCACTGCTGCCTCACAGCACCAGGGACCCGGGTTCGATTCCCGGCTCGGGTCACCGTCTGTGCGGAGTCTGCACGTTCTCCCCGTGTCTGCGTGGGTTTCCTCCGGTTTCCTCCCACCGTATCCGAAAGACGTGCTGGTTAGGTGTATTGGCCATGCTAAATTCTCCCTCCGTGTACAGGTGGGCGAACAGGTGCCAGAGTGTGGAGACTAGGGGATTTTCACAGTAGAATCATAGAAACTCTACAGTGCAGAACGAGGCCATTTGGCCCATCGAGTCTGCACCAACAACAATCCCACCTTGGCCCTCTCCCTGCTTGGTTACCTTGCTAATCCCTGTAGCCGATCACATCCCAGGACACTAAGGGTTAATTTAGCATGTCCAATGCACCCTAACCTGCACATCTTTGGACTGTGGGGGAGGAAACCGGAGCACCCGGAGGAAACCCACGCAGATACGGGGAGAAGGTGCAGACTCCGCACAGACAGTGACCCAAGCCGGGAATTGAACCCGGGTCCCTGGCGCTGTTAACCACTGTGCTGAGCGTGGATGCAAAGTGAAAGGTTTGGTGAGGGGGGACAAGTTGCCTTGATCGCATCAATCGTTACATCTTTGCTATGCTGCCTAAAGCAGACGTGCCACACACAAACCGCACCAGCAGCGGGCCTTGGAGAAGGGATGATGTGGTATTAATATGCAATGAAGTGATGGTTTCTATGGTCTTCTTACAGAGCGTTCCTGAAGGAGTTTGCACTAATGGGAGAGACACAGGAGCGGGAGCGAGTGCTGATCCATTTCTCACATCGATATCACCAGTGCAATCCTGACGCCATCTCCACAGAGGGTAAGTGCAGCTAGAATCATAGAATCCCTACAGCGCAGAAGGAGGCTGATGCACCATCAATCGAGCAAAGACTAGTTTGTACGCAAGAACAAATAGGCTTCTATTAGCAAAAGACTTGGAGCACACCCATGCCGATGAACTGGTCCAGACTGAGGCAGGGGGGTGGAGAGCAGTCACCTTTATACCTGGACCAGGGGGAGGGGAGTCTCGGGTAGGGCCGGCAGGGATGTGTCCAGGCATGTCACATATACAGGTAATAAGCTAACAGTGGTTTACCGCAGAGGCCATTCGGCCCATCGAGTCTGCACCGACCACAATCCCAGCCAGGCCCTATCTCCGTAACCCCATATATTTACCCTGCTAATCCCCCTGACGCTAAGGGGCAATTAAGCATGGCCAATCAACCTAACCCGCACAACTTTGGATTGCAGGAGGAAATCAGAGCACCCGGAGGAAACCCATGCAGACACACGTGGAGAATGTGCTAACTCCACACAGACGGTGACCCGAGGCCGGAATTGAACCTGGGACACTGGAGTTGTGAGGCAGCAGTGCTAACCACTGTGCCGCTCTCCCAAGAAACAGGGCAGTCCTATGCCAGTTAAGGATGGATGGCAGGAGGTAGATCCAGGGGGGAGGGGGGTGGCTGCTGCCAATGCAGGTCAGGGATTGAGAGGACGGACAGGTAAATATTTTAAAAATTAAAATTCAGAAGTAGACATGCTCCACCCAGGATGGCCTGCGGGGGCAATGTGAGCCTGCCCTCATAGAAAACAGCCAACGTAAAAATGGTTCAATGCTGTTTTTATGGACGGCACGGTGGCACAGTGGTTAGCGCTGCTGCCTCAAAGCGCCAGGGACTCTGGTTCGATTCCCGGCTTGGGTCACTGTGTGGAATCTGCATGTTCTCCCCGTGTCTGCGTGGGTTTCCTCCGGGTGCCCCGGTTTCCCCCCACAGTCCAAAGGTATGCAGGTTAGGTAGATTGGCCATGCTGAATTGGTGTCGGGGGATTAGTAGGATAAAAACGTGGGGTTATGGGGCCTGGGTGGGATTGTTGTCAGTGCAGGCTTGATGGGCCAAATGGCCTTTTTTTGCAATGTAGGGATTCTATGAGGTAGTGGATGGACAGGTTTTGTACTTCATTTCAATGGCCAGATGGGGGCACTGGAGGGCAGCTTGCGGTTAAAAAGAAAATCTACAACTGTTCCATTCACTCATGTGTCCCCTCTGATTAGCTCATTCTTTTCCTTTATGCGATTTACAAGATTTATGAGGACGTATGGCCAATAAGGGCCTCACGATGCCACAGTGGTTAGCACTGCTGCCTCACAGCACCAGGGACCCAGGTTCGATTCCGGCCTTGGCTCACTGCCTGTGTGGAGTTTGCACATTCTCCCCATGTCAGCGTGGGTTTCCTCCGGGCGCTCCGGTTTCCTCCCACAGTCCAAAGCTGTGCGAGTTAGATGGATTGCCATGTTAAATTGCCCCTTAGTGTCCCAAGGTGTATATGGATTAGCAGGGTAACTGCATGAGGTTACGGGGAAAGGGTGGAAGGGAGGGTCTGGTTAAGATGCTCTGTAGAGTGTCAGTGCAGACTCGATGTAGGGATTCTGTGATCCTATGAAAGATCTGATGGGCCAAGATTATTTTCTTTGGAACAGCAGAGGCTGAAGGAAGATTTAATTCGTCGAATCATAGAATCTCTCCGGTGCAGAAGGAAGTCATTCGGCCCATCGAGTCTGCACCGACTCTCTGATAGTGAATCTTACCCAGGCCTGGAACGCCACGTATTTACCCTAGTAATCCACCTAACCTACGCATCCTGGGACACTGAGGGGCAATTTAGCATGACCAATCCACCTAACCCGCACATCTTTAGACTGTGGGAGGAAACCGGAGCACCTGGAGGAAACCCAGGCAGACACGGGGAGAACGTGCAAACTCCACACAAACAGTGACCCGAGGCCTGAATTGAACCCCGGTCCCCGGCGCTGTGAGGCAGCAGCGCTAACCACTGTGCCGCCATATTGCACAAGTGTATGAAACTATAAAGGACTGAGATAGAGTGGATAGGAAGGACCAGTTTCCCTTGGCAGCAAGGTGAATAGTTCGGAGACACAGATGTAAAATAATTTGCCAAAAGATGAGCGGGGTGTTGAGGAATCTTCTTTTCAATCAGCAGGTGGTGGGAGTCTGGAACTCACTGTCTGAAAGATTGGTGGAGGTAAAAACACTCATTGTATCAAAAGCAAATGTTGGGATGTGCACTGGCCATCCTGTAACTCATGATGTGGAATGCCTTGTTTATGAGCAGACATCCTCATTGGGGCGGCACGGTAGCACAGTGGTTAGCACTGCTGCTTCACAGCTCCAGGGACCTGGGTTCGATTCCCGGCTTGGGTCACTGTCTGTGTGGAGTTTGCACATTCTCCTCGTGTCTGCATGGGTTTCCTCCGGGTGCTCCGGTTTCCTCCCACAGTCCAAAGACGTGCGGGTTAGGTTGATTGACCATGCTAAAAGAAATTGCCCCTCAGTGTCCTGAGATGTGTAGGTTAGAGGGATTAGCGGGTAAATATGTTGGGATATGGGGGTAGGGCCTGGGTGGGATTGTGGTCAGTGCAGACTCGATGGGCCGAATGGCCTCTTTCTGTACTGTAGTGATTCTGTGATCCACTCCATCTGACGAAGGAGCAGCGCTCCGAAAGCTAATGGCATTTGCTACCAAATGAACCTGTTGGACTTTAACCTGGTGTTGTTAAAACTCTTACTGCATCCTGTAACTCACAGGGCTGTGGACCAAGTGCTGGGAGATGGGAACAGTCTGGATTGTTCTTTTGCAGCTGGCAGTAAAATGATGGGCTGAAAGGTCTCTTTCTCTGCAGTAAATTTTCAATTCTTCGAAATCAATCCATTCCCTCACTTGTCTTACTTGTTCTTTATTGAATTCTTCAATAAAATGTCAGCCCTGTTTACACTCTTTATAAATAATCTTATTCTCTGTGTAACAGGATCGTCCTTCCTGTATTTTCCTACAGTTTCAAGTTGTTTTTCCCACTGTGAGCTCAGAACTTTTTACACAACGTAACCGTAGATTTTCCATCGCTTAACATTGACCAGAAACTGAACTGGACCCAGCCATATAAATATTGTGACTACAAGAGCAGGATAGTGGCTAAGAATTCTGCAGCGAATAACTCACCTCCTGGCTCCCCAAAGCCACAAGGCACAAATCATAGAAATCATAGAAACCCTACAGCATAGAAAAGAGGCCATTCGGCCCATCGAGTCTGCACCGACCACAATCCCACCCAGGCCCTAACCCATATGCCTACATATTTACTCACTAATCCTAAGGGCAATTTTAGCATGGCCAATCAACCTAACCCGCACATCTTTGGACTGTGGGAGGAAACCGGAGCACCCGGAGGAAACCCACGCAGACACGAGGAGAATGTGCAAACTCCACACAGACCCAAGCCGGGAATCGAACCCAGGTCCCTGGAGCTGTGAAGCAGCAGTGCTAACTACTGTGCCACCGTGCCGCACAAGTCAGGGCTAGTATTCTAGAGGCCCAGGCTAATGCTCTGAGGACACGAGTTCAAATCAGTTAATTTCATTGAAACGTATAAGATTCTGACAGAGCTGGGGAGACCGGAAGCAGGGATGTTGTTCCGTCTGGCTGGGGAGCTCTAGAACAAGGGGTCACGGTCTCACGATACAGAGTAGGCCATTTAGGATTGAACAAAGAACAAAGAAAATTACAGCACAGGAACAGGCCCTTTGGCCCTCCAAGCCTGCACCTACCATGCTGCCCGACTGAACTAAAACCCCCTACCCTTCCGGGGACCATATCCCTCTATTCCCATCCTATTCATGTATGTGTCAAGATGCCCCTTAAAACTCACGATCGTATCTGCTTCCACTACCTCCCCCGGCAACGACTTCCAGGCACCCACCACCCTCTGTGAAAAAACCTTGCCTCGTACATCTCCTTTAAACCTTGCCCCTCGCACCTTAAACCTATGCCCCCTAGTAGTTGACTCTTCCACCCTGGGAAAAAGCTTCTGACTATCCACTCTGTCCATGCCCCTCATAATCTTGTAGACTTCTATCAGGTCGCCCCTCAACCTCCGTCGCTCCAGTGAGAACAAACCAAGTTTCTCCAACCTCTCCTCATAGCTAATGCCCTCCATGCCAGGCAACACCCTGGTAAATCTTTTCTGTACCCTCTCCAAAACCTCCACATCCTTCTGGTAGTGTGGCGACCAGAATTGAACACTATATTCCAAAACTGAGAGTGGTGAACTTGTGGAATTCTCTACCGCCTTAGGCTGTGGGGGCCAAGTCACTGAATGTATTGAAGGAAGGAATAGATAGATTTCTCAACATTAAAGATGTTGAGGGGTATGAGGAGAGAGCGCGAGTATGGCATTGAAGTCGTGGATCAGCCATGATCACATTTGATAGCAGAGCAGACTCGATGGGCCGATAGATTTGATCTTATTTTGTATGTTTAACAAAATCTGCAATTGAAAACTAGTCTCAGTAATGGTGGAAATATCATAGATCATTGTAAGGAAACCCCATCTGGTTCACTAATGCCCTTCAGGGAAGGAAACCTTACCTTGCCTAGCTTCCAGATTGATCATAATGTAGTTGACTTAACCGCCCTCTGAAATGGCAACACATTCTGGCTTTGCCAGGGACACTTGCATCCTGTGAAAGAATAAGTGTTTAAAAACTGGTGTTGGAATGTCTTGTTGAAGTTGTACAAGACATTGGTAAGGCCACACTTGGAATACTGTGTACAGTTCTGGTCACCCTATTATAGAAAGGATATTATTAAACTAGAAAGAGTGCAGAAAAGATTTACTTGGATGCTACCGGGACTGGATGGATTGAGTTATAAGGAGAGGCTGGATAGACTGGGACTTTTTTTTTCTGGAGCGTAAGAGGCTGAGGGGTGATCTTATAGAGGTCTATAATATAATGAGGGGCATAGATCAGCTAGATAGTCAATATCTTTTCCCAAAGGTAGGGGAGTCTACAACTAGAGGGCATAGGTTTAAGGTGAAAGGGGAGAGATACAAAAGTGTCCAGAGGGGCAATTTTTTCACACAGAGGGTGGTGAGTGTCTGGAACAAGCTGCCAGAGGTAGTAGTAGAGGCGGGTACAATTTTGACTTTTAAAAAGCATTTAGACAGTTACATGGGTACGATGGGTATATAGAGGGATATGGGCCAAATGCGGGCAATTGGGATTAGCTTAGGGGTTTTGAAAAAGAAAGGGTGGCATGGACAAGTTGGGCCGAAGGGCCTGTTTCCATGATGTAGACCTCAATGACTCTAACTGGGAGCCACATAGCTCTCCAGCATGAGAAACGGAGGAGGTTGTGGGGGATTGATGACAATATGCAGTCTCTTGAATTTTGATGTGGAGGTGCCAGCGTTGGACTGGGGTGGGGCACAGTAAGAAGTCCCACAACACCAGGTTAAAGTCCAACAGGTTTATTTGGAATCACGAGCTTTCGGAGCGCTGCTCCTTCATCAGATGAGTAGAGGTTAGTTCACAAACACGGCGTATATAGGCAAAGACACAATTGCAAGATAATTACAGATTGGAATGTGAAGAATGGTTGGAATGCGAGTCTTTTCAGGTAATCAAGTCTTTACAGGTACAAACAGTGTGAGTGGAGAGAGGGATAATCACAGGTTAAAGAGGTGTGAACTGTCTCAAGCCAGAGCTGGCAGTTCACATCTCTTTAACCTGTGATCCCTCTCTCCACTCGCACTGTCTGTACCTGTAAAGACTTGATTACCTGTAAAGACTCACGTAGCAACCATTATCTCGCAATTGTGTCTTTGCCTACATATACCGTGTTTGTGAACCTACCTCTCCATTCACCTGATGAAGGAGCAACGCTCCGAAAGCTCGTGATTCCAAATAAACCTGTTGGATTTTAACCTGGTGTTGTGAGACTTTTTTTAAATTCATTCGTGGGCATCGCTGGCTGTCCAGCTTTTATTGTCCATCCCTTACTCTTGAATTTTGGGATAGGCCAGATCTCTCTGGTGCTATACATTCTAGTCATCCTGTTTAAGGCTGTTTTCATTTTCTTTCTGCAGATGGTATACACACACTTACTTGTGCACTGATGCTGCTTAATACAGATCTTCATGGACATGTAAGTACCAACATGGAATGATGGACCAAGGGAGACTGACTGTACAATATCACGCATGGGACAAATGTTGCATTGCAAACCTGCTTTATTTTACACCCCTGTATTCCGGCTTACATTCCTTTCCTCTTCCTGATCTTGCGACACCCTGGGGAGGATTTTTCTCCCGTTTGCGGTGGCAGGAGGTGGCACGCACTCGCTGGCAGCGGGATCTTACAGTCCCGCCGTTGTCAACGGGTTCGCACCCCCGTCACTGGGAAACCCGTGGCTGAGGTACGTCACTGGTGGGACCGTAAGGTCCCACTGGCGCGATCGGGAGAAAGATTTCAGCACCTGAGTGAGATGTCCTGCTATAGAAACATAGAAATATAGAAACTAGAAGCAGGAGGAGGCCATTCGGCCCTTCAAGCCTGCTCCGCCATTCATTTTGATCACGGCTGATCATCAAATTCAATATCCTGATCCCCCCCCTTCCCCCCCATATCCCTTGACCCCTTTAGTCCCAAGAGCTATACTAATTTCTTCTTGAAGTCAGACTACTTTTTGGCCTCAACTACTTTCTGTGGGAGTGAATTCCACACATTCACCACCCTCTGGGTGAAGAAATTTCTCCTCACCTCAGTTCTAAAAGGTTTATCCCTTATCCTCAAACTATGACCCCTAGTTCTGGACTCCCCCACCATTGGGAATATTCTTTCTGAATCCACCCTGTCTAATTCTGTTAGAATTTTATAAGTTTCTATGAGATCCCCTCTCACTCCTCTAAACTCCAGTGAATATAATCCTAACCGACTTAGTCTCTCCTCATATGACAGACCTGCCACCCCAGGAATCAGCTGGTAAACCTTCGCTGTACTCCCTCTGTAGCAAGGACATCCTTCCTCAGATAAGGAGACCAAAACTGCACACAATGCTCCAGGTGTGGCCTCACCAACACTCTATACAATTGCAGCAAAATATCCCTATCCCTATACTCAAATCCTCTCGCAATGAAGGCCAACATACCATTTGCCTTCTTTACTGCCTGCAATAATAATAGTGCCTATACCATTGACTTGCTGCTACTGAGGTGTCTCATTAAGTAGACAATTTATTTTATAAATGGGAGTGCCAGAAAAAAAGAAGTGTAAACATTAAAAAAAGCAATTCAGACTTTAATGCGGGGACTGGATTACATCTGTGCAGTAGTGATTCTCTACTCAACGAGTCTGCAGATGCTGGAGGACAAATGGAGTCTTTAAGATGGTGATTGATCAGTCTTTGGTAGGTGGGGTGGGGGGTCTGGTTTTTAAGGAATCATAAGAACTACGAGCAGGAGTTGGGAATTCAGCTCCTCGAGTTTGTTCCACCATTTAATATGATCATGGCTGATCTCATCTTGCCCTCAACTCCACCTACCTGCTCATTCACCATAATCCTACAAATGCTTACTAATTAAAAATTTGTACATCTCTTCCTTAAATTTACTCAAAGTCCCAGCATCCACCAGACTCTGGGTTGTGAATTCCACAGACTCATGACCCTTTGAGAGAAATAATTTCTCCTCATCTCTGCTTTAAATCTTCTATCCCTTATCCTAAAACTATGACCCTCTTGTCCTAGATTGCCCCACAAGGGGAAACATCCTCTCCACGTCCATAATGTCAATCCCACTTATTATCTTGTACACCTCAATCAGATCTCCTCTCATTCTCCTAAACTCAAGGGTGTATAGGCCTATGATGCCTAATCTCTCTTCACAAGACAAATCCCTCATCTCTGGAATCAATCTAATGAACCTCCTCTGAACTGCCTCCAATGCAACTAAATCCCTCCTCAAGTAAGGGGACCAAAACTGTCCACAATATTCCAAGAGTGGTCTTGCTAATGCTTTGCACAGTATCAGCCGCACAGTTGCAGGAAAAGACGAGGTTTAATAGGCAGGCTGGTCTGGTGGCGTCTAAAGCTAAAGATCATAAATATAAGCTATTTGTTAATAAATCCAAGAGGAATTTCAGAAGAAACTTTTTTACCCAGAAAGGGCGAGTAATATAAATGCCATGAGATGGAGATGCCGGCGTTGGACTGGGGTGGGGCACAATAAGAAGTCTCACAGCATCAGGTTAAATTCCAACAGGGTTATTTGGAATCACGAGCTTTCGGAGCGCTGCTCCTTCATCAGGTGAGTGAGAGACCCAGGAAACGCATGAGGGAGGAAGAATATGCTGATAGATTTAAATGTGTGGAAGGAAGTCTTTGTGGTGCAGAGAATGTTGTGTGATTTCAATAAGGAATTAGTTATTGCTCTTGGGGCTAAAGGGATCCAAAGATATGGCGGGGGGGGGGGGGGGGGGGTGCATGGGAGATGAAGACCATAAGACATAGGAGCAGAATTAGGCCACTCGGCCCATTGAGTCTGCTTCGCCATTCAATCATGACTGATTTTTTTCTCATCCCCATTCTCCTGCCTTTTCCCCATAACCCCTGTTCCCCTTATTGATCAAGAACCTATCTACCTCTGTCTTAAAGACTCTCAATGACCTGGCCTCCACGGCCTTCTGCGGAAAAGAGTTCCACTGATTCACCACTCTCTGGCTGAAGAAATTCCTCCTCATCTCTGTTTTAAAGGATCGTCCCTTTAGCCTGAGGTTGTGCCCTCTGGTTCTAGTTTTTCCTACTAGTGGAAACATCCTCTCCACGTCCACTCTATCCAGGCCTCTCAGTATCCTTTAAGTTTCAATAAGATCCCCCCTCACCCTTCTAAACTCCAATGAGTACAGACCCAGAGTCCTCAACCGACAAGCTCTTCTTTCCGGGTGGGATCAGAATATTTGAATTTGATGATCACCCATGATCGTGATGAATGGCAGAGCAGGCTCGAAGGGCGGAATGGCCTCCTCCTGCTCCTATTTTCTATGTTTCTAACAGCACAGTAATAGGGATTCAGAATTATAATGACTCCACAGGAGCTAGGTTTGACTTCATCTAACTGAGCAGTGAGTTCGCTGGTGACTTTGCAACCAATGGCAACCGAATGCTCTCCACTTCAGTCGATGGCGTCAGAACAAAGACTCATCATTGCTGATACAAGGTGTTGATTATACTGTTCAGTCAGAGTTGGCTGGGAACAGGAGGAGGCCATTCAATTCGTCAAGCCTCTTCCGCCATTCAATTAGACCACGGCTGATTTCTGTCTTAACTTCGTCCGTCTGCCCAGCCTTGCAGAACAAAAACCGATCCGTCTCCGTTACGGCATTTTCATTTGACAGCCCCCCCCACCCCCCCTCCCCTCCCCAGCCTCACCCGCGTCTCGGGGAGCGAGTTCCAGGTTTCCATGTGAACGTACCAATTAGGAGCAGAAGTCAGTCCACTCGACCCCTCAAACCAGTCAATAAGGATCATGGCTGATCTGATTGAAACCTCAACCCCACATTCCCGCCCACCCCCCCATAACCTTTCACCCCCCCCTCGTAAATCCAGAATCTATCCAGCCCTACCTTTAAAAAATATTCAAAGAATCTGCTTCCGCTGCCTCTTGAGGAAGAGAATTCTAGAGATTCACAATGCTCTGGGGAAAAAAAGGTTTCCATTCCCCTATGTGTGAAGAAGTGACTTTGATTTGATTTTGATTTGATTTAGAACATAGAACATAGAACATTACAGCGCAGTACAGGCCCTTCGGCCCTCGATGTTGCGCCGACCAGTGGTACCAATCTAAAGCCCCTCTAATCTACACTATTCCAATATCATCCATATGTTTATCCAATAACCACTTGAACGCTCTCAACGTTGACGAGTCCACCACTGCTGCAGGCAGGGCATTCCACGCCCTTACTACTCTCTGAGTAAAGAACCGACCTTTAACATCTGTCCTATATCTCTCACCCCTCAATTTAAAGCTATGTCCCCTCGTGCTAGCCAACACCATCCGAGGAAAAAGGCTCTCACTATCCACCCTATCTAATCCTCTGATCATCTTGTATGCCTCTATTAAGTCACAAGTCTATTTATTGTTGTCAGATGTATTAGTATACAGTGAAAAGTATTGTTTCTTGCGCGCTGTACAGACAAAGCATACCGTTCACAGAGAAGGAAAGGAGAGGGTGCAGAATGTAGCGTTACAGTCTTAGAGAATGAAGTTTTAGAAGCATAGAACGAGAATAAACGATAGAATTAGAAGGTATGCTGGGCACAGCTCGCAAGAAGCCACCTCGCTCCAAACAGACAGGCTCTAATTTTATAATGATTCCCTCGTGGTCTCGACTTCCCCACCATCAGAGGAAATCGTGTCTCTCCACCTGCCCTCTCAACTCTTTTATTCATCTTAAAACGCTTCAATTAGATCACCTCTTGATCTTCAACACTTGAGGGAATACAGGCCTAATCAAAGGGTTCACTGTTCTGTTGACATTTTATCATTTCATTATGAACACACATATCCTTTCAGGAGAAATGCTTAGGGGGGTGAACTTAAAAGGGGAGGTGAGTGACTGCTCTTTATCAAGGTAACATTTCACCGAGTGTGGCATCAAACAGCCCCAGCAAAATTGAAGTCAATGGGGGGAATCAGGGGAAAAACACTCCACTGGCTGGATCATAGCTAGCACAAAGAAAGATGGTTGTGATTCATAAAATCATAGAATTCTACAGTGCAGAAGGAGGCCATTTGGCCCATCAAGCCCGCACCGACCACAATCCCACCCAGGCCCTGCTCCCATATCCTATACATTTACCCGCTAATCCCTCCAGCCTACACATCTTGGGACACTAAGGGACAATTTTAGCATGGCCAATCAACCTAACCCGCACATCTTTGGATTGTTGGAGGTCAATTAACTCAGTCCCAGGACATCACTGCGGAGTTCCTCAGGGTTAGTGTCCTCGGCCCAACCATCTTTAACTACTTCATCAATGACCTTCCTTCCATCAGAAGGTTAGAATCGGGAACGGTTGCTGATGATTGCACAACATTCGGCACCATTTGAAACTCCACAGAAGCTGAAGGATCGATTCCAATGCACAGCAAGACCTGGACAATGTCCAGGTGCGGGCTGACAAGTGGCAGGTAACAATCACACCATATAAGTGCCAGGCAATGACCATCTCCAACAGGGGAGAATCTAACCATTGCCCCTTGACATTGAAAGGCATTACCATTGCTAAATCCCCCACTATCAACATCCTGGGGGTTACTATTGATCAGAAATTAAACTGGACCAGCCATATAAATACTGCGGCTATAACACTTCTGGGGCAAATAACTCACCTACCTGACTTCCCAAAGCCTGTCCATCATCTTCAAGGCGCTAGTCAGGAGTGTGGTGGAATCCTCTCCACTTGCCTGGATAAATGTGGCTCCAATAGCATTTGAGAAACTTGACACATTCCAAGACAAAGCAGCCCTATCCACCAACTTCTATATTCCCTCCCTCCACCCCGACGCACAGTGGCAGCAGCGTGTACCATCTACAAGATGCACTGCAGCGACTCACCAAGGCTCCTTTGGCAGCACTTTCCAAACCCATGACCTCTAACTCGTGGAGGGACAAGAGCAGCAGACACACCACCACCTGCAGGTTCCCCAGAGTTTCACACGGTGGCAGTTTCGCATGGTGGCACAGTGGGTTAGCACTGCTGCCTCACAGTGCCAAGGACCCGGGTTCAATTCCAGCCTCGGGTCACTATCTGTGCAGAGTCTGTACATTCTCCCCGTGTCTGCGTGGGTTTCCTCTGGGTGCTCCAGTTTCCTCCGAAAGATGTGCTGGTTAGGTGCATTCGCCGTGCTAAATTCTCCCTCAATGTACCTGAGCAGGAACCGGAGTAAATTGACCCTTAGTGTCAGTGGGACTAGCCAGGGTAAATGCATGGGGTTATGGGGATAGGGCCTGGGTGGGATTGTGGTCGGGTGGAAACTCGATGGGCTGAATGGCCTCCTTCTGCACTGTAGGGATTCTATTCTATAACTATATCACCATTCCTTCGCTGTCACTGAGTCAAAATCCTGGAACACCCTACCTAACAGCACTGTGGGTGTACCTACACCAGATGAACTTCAGCAGTTCAAGAAGGCGACTCACCACCATCTAGGGGTGGGCAATAAATGCTGGCCTCGCCAGCGACCCCCACAAGAATAAATAAATATATTGTGTGGAACATAAAGACTGGGACAGACCATTTGGACTGAATGATCTGTTTTCTTCTGACCACAGAATATTGGCAAGAGGATGTCTTGTTCTGATTTCATCGGGAACTTGGAAGGACTGAATGAGGGGAAAGATTACCCAAAGGAGCTGCTGAAGGTACGATTGCCGAGGAGAATAATTAGCACTGTATTGGCACTGGTCCTGACCGCACAGAGGACCTCTGTAACTTCTGGAATTTTGTTCTTGATCAAATCCTTCCAAGCCCTTTTTATAACAAAAACAGTTCTGATTACTTGTCAACAGTATGAGAGTCAGAGGTTAATGGTATTGAGTGGAGTATTACTGCTGATCTAATGTGTTGTCCTCGAGTCCTGGGAATATGTTATTAGATTGATCTTACTTAATGACCCAACTGTCTTTTCATTATGGGACTGTGCGCTGATGGAAATTTAGCTTCATGCTGAAACTGACCAAGGTTGATGGCATGGAAACTGATCGAAGTTGTCAATTTTCTCGCTGTTGATGCAGACAGCCTGGCATGGTTGGCCCTTTGATATCCAGTCCTGAGGTGGAGATGCCGGCGTTGGACTGGGGTGGGGCACAGTAAGAAGTCCCACAACACCAGGCTAAAGTCCAACAGGTTTATTTGGAATCACGAGCTTTCGGGGCGTTGCTCCTTCATCAGGTGAATGAAGAGGTAGGTTTCACAAACGTAGCATATATAGACAAAGACACAATTGCGAGATAATTGCAGATTGTCCTGGGTTTGCAAAATCCTACTGACTGTCCTGGCTTGAGAGAATTCACACCTCTTTAACCTGTGATTATCCCTCTCTCCACTCACACTGTACCTGTAAAGACTTGATTACCTGTAAGGACTCGCATTCCAACCATTCTTCACATTCCAATCTGTAATTATCTTGTAATTGTGTCTTTGTCTATATATATATGCCGTGTTTGTGAACCTACCTCTCCACTCACCTGATGAAGGAGCAGCGCTCCGAAAGCTCGTGATTCCAAATAAACCTGTTGGACTTTAACCTGGTGTTGTGAGACTTCTTACTGTGTCCAGGTCCTATTTGTGTCAGTTTGGTCTCTCTTTCTAGATTTTGTTCTTGTTTATGCTTAAAGGGACCCTCTCATGATTCTGCAGTTTCCAAACTGTTATAGGAACTCGTGGTGAGCGAATAATTTTATTTCGCCCTCGAATAGAATATTGGAGGTGAAATGAAGGGAGTTGATAGGGTAAAGGCAGATGTCCACTTGTTTTATTCTTTCATGGGATGTGAGTGTTGCAGACAAGGCTGGCGGCGTCTTTTTATCCATCCTTAATGACCCTTGAGAAAGTCAATGGTGAACTGCCTTCTTGAACAGCCGGTCCGGTACAACTGAGCAGCTGCTAAAATATTTCAGGGGGGGCAGTTAATAGACAACCACATTGCAGTGAGTCTGGAGTCACATGTATGCCAGACCGGATAAGGATCACAGGATCATGGCATTCATAGAATCCCTACAGTGCAGAAGAGGCCATTCGGCCCATCAAGTCTGCACCGACTCTCCAACAGAGTAACCCAGTTTATTCCCCCCCACCCTATCCCCATCACCCCACATGTTTACCCTGGCTAATCCATCTAACCCATCCAAAGTCTAACATCTTTGGACTGTGCTAACCACTGTGCCACACCATGTTGCTCTTGACTTTAAGATTTTTGAAGAGGACAACACTTGGAAGCATTGTGAACAGTGAGGAGGATATGCACAAGTTCAAAATGACGTAGACAATTAATAACTCCATGGAGGCGAAGGTTTCTTTATTTACAAGAGAATACCACACAACAGAGCTCTCTCTCGGTTGCTTCCTGCTTCAGCAGGCAGAGAGACTGACACACCTGCTTTAAATAGGGAGCATGAGGCTTCCTGATTGGACCATCAATTAGGACTCATCAGGGACATTTTTTTGTGTCCAACCAAATAAACGAAATCAACTTAACTCAGGGACAACTCAAAAAGGGGCAGCTCCCTAAAACGAGGGGAACCGCCCGAAACAAAAGACAAAGCGGAAAGGAAACTTAAAACATCAAATTAAAATGTGATTAAAGGAGTCAATAATACAGGACTCATCAGGGAGTTCATACTCTAGCAGGCCAACCTCATTACCCTGACTGAAGTCATCACAGACAAGTTGGTGGAATGGGCAGACGGGTGACGGAGGAAGCTTAATGCAGAGAGACGTGAAGTGATTCATTTTGGTTGGAAGAACATGGAGAGACAATAAAAAACTAAGCCATTGAAGCTGGCAGGATAGGTTGAGCGAGCAGTTAATAAAGCATAAGACATCCTCAGTTTTATTCATAGGGCAGAGAGTACAAGAGCAAGGAGCTCATGTTAAACACTAGTTCAGCCTCAACTGGAAAATTACATCCAGTTCAGTTTAAAGTTTATTTATTAGTCTCACAGGTGGGCTTACATTAACACTGCAATGAAGTTACTGTGAAAATCCCCGCCACACTCTGGCCCCTGTTCGGGTACACTGAGGGAGAATTTAGCACGGCCAATTCACCTAATCACCATGTCTTTTGGAACTGTGGGAGGAAACCCACGCAGACACAGGGAGAACGTGCAGATTCCGCACAAACCCAAGCCGGGTCCCTGGCGCTGTGAGGCAGCAGTGTTAACCACTGTGCCACCATGCTATTCCCACACAAAGGGTGGAGAGCATGCGATTTTAAATAATTGGCGATATGAGAGAAAGCATTTTCTTGCAGTGAGTGGTTATGGTCTGGAATGCGCTGCTTGAGAGGATGTTGGAGGCAGATTCAGTTGAAGCGTTCAAAAGGGAATGCGCCAGTTGGGCAGGATTTTCCACACAACCTGCTGCGTGTTTTGCAGTGGTGAAGACAGCCCCGCCATTGGCCGGTGGCAGGATCCTCTGGTTCCGCCGTCGTCAACGGGGTTTCCCGTTGAAGGAACTCCTTTGCCACCAGTAAACTCACGGCGGGATGCCCCATTGGCAGGACCAGAAGATCCCGCTAGCATGATCCAGCTGTTATCCCAAAAGGAAGAATGTCCAGTGTTATGGGAAGAAAGTGGGAGAATGGCTCTAAGTGACTTGGTCATTCGGAGAGCCGGTGCAGGCAGGATGGACCGAATGGCCTCCTTCTGCACTGTAACAATTCTATGATTTTGCGATCATTGATTGTTGTAAAAACCCATCTGGTTCACTCATGTCCTTTAGGGAAGGAAATCTGTCACCCTTACGCGGCCTGGCCTACATGTGACTCCAGACCCACAGCATCATGGTGGACTCTTAACTGCCCCCTGAAATGGCCGAGCGAGCCATTCGGTTCAAAGGAAATTGGGGATGGGCAATAATTGCTGACCCAGCCAACAACAAAGAATAAATAAAATCCTACTTCATGCAATCAACTCAGAACAAATGAGAATACCCTTTCTGGCTCCTGATTTTGAGATTAAGTATGTTAAGAATTTAAGACATGGCATACAGTAAACGTAGCGTGTTTGGGGAGGACAGGTGACTTTAGACTTTTCCAATAGCTTTCTTCACCTCAAGTCTTGAGTCTGTTGTGAACTAATTGATGGAGGTTGATTCAGATTATTCAGCAGATCAGCTATCATTGTAGGTTGGGTCAGGATGGTAAAGGGTGAAGTAGGTAAACCTTCATCTTTCCTCATCCAAAGTCTCCTGTGTTAGAATATTTGTGTGTTTGTGTTCTCTAACAAAGGGTGATGTTCACGGGGGTGCCACAGTGTCCTAGAGGACTTGCAACACACTCTTTTGAACAGTGGAAAGAATGATCTAATTGACTCTGTGTTTGAGGAGCCGGGACAGGTGGCACAGAGTGACGAGGCAATGCCACGCTGTGTTGGAGTTATCTTAATTAAAGTTAACTCTCTCAACTCCAGACAAGAGGAACAGGTTTCTCAATCGATTGCAATGGCACAGTCCTGCGATGTGCTGCTGTCCTGAAAGTGGTCTTCTTCACTTTAAGTAAAAGTAAAGTTTATTTATTAGTGTCACATGTAGGCTTGCATTAACACTGCAATGAAGTTACTGTGAAAATCCCCTAGTCGCCACACTCTGGCGCCAGTTCGGGTACACTGAGGGAGAATTTAGCAGGGCCAATGCACCTAACCAGCACGTCTTTCGGACTTGGGAGGAAACCAGAGCACCCGGAGAAAACCCATGCAGACCCAAGAAGAAAAACGTTAAAGTTTATTTAGTCACAAGTAGGCTTACATTAACACTGCAATTAAGTTACTGTGAAATTCCCCCAGTCGCCACAGTCCAGCGCCTGTTCGGGTCAATGCACCTAACCAGCGCATCTTTCAGACTGTGGGAGGAAACTGGAGCACCCGGAGGAAACCCATGCAGAACGTGGGGAGAATGTGCAGACTCCGCACAGTGACCCAAGCCGGGAATCGAACCCGGGTCCCTGGCGCTGTGAGGCAGCAGTGCTAACCACTGTGCCACTGTTGCTGGCAAACAGTTGGCAGCGATGCTGAAACTGCACTGCTGGGGCAGCTGGGTTGCTGAACTGAGACTCTGAGGCTTCCAGCCCTCTCCAGGCCCTGGGCAGGTGATCCTGGCTGGCATTCTGGTGCAGTACTGAAGGAGTGCTGAGTTCAGATAAGACACAAGATCCATCTATCTGTTCAGGTTGATGCAATGCAATGCTTCCAAGAAGAATTTATTGTCCTTGTGTCTTGGCCAAAAATCTTTCTTCAAAGTTGCGACCAGTACATTTGTCTTATTTGTTATTGGTGGGATCCTGCCAAGTTTGCCTACTTAACAATAGTGATTATCATAGAATCATAGAATTTACAGTGCAGAAGGAGGCCATTTGGCCCATCGAGCCTGCACTGACAACAATCCCACACAGGTCCAATCCCACCCAGGTCCAATCCCCGTAACCCCACATATTTACCCTGCTAGTCCCCCTGACACTAAGCGACAATTTACTATGGCCAATTAACCTAACCCGTACATCTTCGGAGTGTGGGAGGAAACCGGAGCACCCGGAGGAAATCCACAGAGACTCCAAAAAGAAAGCAAATTCTATAGGGGTGATCTTGAGCCTGCGTTCATCGTCCACGGGAATGGTGATGGGGGCTCAGGATTCGGCAAAACCTTGCAAGTCGCGGATCTCGCCAGCGAGATTGCAACGTCCGATTTTTGCCACCCCTTTGCCGGTGATGTAATCAGATTCACGCCCAAAGCAGGTGTAAAGCTGATTTAAATACATTTTGTTGGATTTAAACATAATTCACATGCCCCCCACCCCCGCCACTCGCCATATATTGACCCCACCCGTTGTATATGGGATTCCAACAGGTTCACCCAGACGTGAACCTATCATGGGGATCCACCCCCTGGGGGCATAGAGGTGAGCATAGCGCCTTGGGAGAGGGACATGGTCAGGCAGTGGCTGGGCACTGTCCCCCCCCAGCACTGCTCATTGTACAAATTGGCACCATGCTAACCGGACAGTACCAACCTGGCAGCGCTAACTGTGCCAAAGGGCAGTGCCAGGGACGGACCTCAGTGAGAGCCTCATGGGCAGTTGGGGGGAGGGGGGGGGGGGGGGTGGAGGCTGGATTCATTTGTATGTGGTGATGGCTGTGACTGGATCTGGGAGCTGGGGATGCCTGTAAAGGCTGCGTGGGTGGGTGGAGGGAGAGGGCGGGGGGGCGTCAGGGGGAAGTGGTCCAATGTTTAGGGGGAGGGGTGGGGCGGGGTGCCAGCACTAACTGTTGGGGAGTGAGGGGGAAAGGTGTGGCTCTGACTTTGATCGAGGGGTGGGGTGAATTCGGCTTCAGTCAGTGAGCGCCTGAGACCTCCATAGTGGGCTAGATTAGATTTGATTTATTATTGTCACATATATTAACATACAGTGAAAAGTATTGTTTCTTGCATGCTATACAGACAAAGCATACCGTTCGTAGAGAAGGAAGGGAGAGAGTGCAGAATGTAGTGTTACAGTCATAGCTAGGGTGTAGAGAAGGATCAGTTTAATATTTGATTTGATTTTGGTTTATTGTCACATGTATTAGTATACAGCGAAAATTATTGTTTCTTGCACGCTATACAGACGAAGCATACCGTTCGTGGAGAAGGAAAGGAGGGTGCAGAATGTAGTGTTACAGTCACAGCTAGGATGTAGAGAAAGATCAACTTAATGCAAGGCAGGTCCATTCAAAGGTCTGATGGCAGCAGGAAAGAAGCTGTTCTTGAGTCAGTTGGTACGTGACCTCAGACTTTTGTATCTTCTTCCCGATGGAAGAAGATGGAAGAGAGAATGTCCGGGGTGTGTGGGGTCCTTGATTATGCTGGCTGCTTTGCCGAGACAGCGGGAAGTGTAGACAGAGTCAATGGATGGGAGGCTGGTTTGCGTGATGGATTGGGCTTCATTTACGACCTTTTGTGGTTTCTTGCAGTCTTGGGCAGAGCAGGAGCCATACCAAGCTGTGATACAACCAGAAAGAATGCTTTCTATGGTGCATCTGTCGAAGTTGATGAGAGTTGTAGTTGACATGCCAAATTTCCTTAGTCTCAAAGAACAAAGAAAATTACAGCACAGGAACAGGCCCTTCGGCCCTCCAAGCCTGCACCGACCATGCTGCCCGACTGAACTAAAACCCCCTACCCTTCCGAGGATCATATCCCTCTATTCCCATCCTATTGATGTATTTGTCAAGACGCCCCTTAAAAGTCACTATCGTATCTGCTTCCACTACCTCCCCCGGCAGCGAGTTCCAGGCACCCACCACCCTCTGTGTAAAAAAAAAAAAACTTGCCTTGTACATCTCCTTTAAACCTTGCCCCTCACACCTTAAACCTATGCCCCCTAGTAATTGACTCTTCCACTTGGGAAAAAGCTTCTGACTATCCACTCTGTCCATGCCTCTCATAACCTTGTAGACTTCTATCAGGTCGCTCCTCAATCTCCGTTGCTCCAGTGAGAACAAACCAAGTTTCTCCAACCTCTCCTCATAGCTAATGCCCTCTATACCAGACAACATCCTGGTAAATCTTTTCTGTACCCTTGCCAAAGCCTCCACATCCTTCTGGTAGTGTGACAACCAGAATTGAACACTATATTCCAAGTGTGGCCTAATTAAAGTTCTATGAAGTTGCAACATGACTTGCCAATTTTTAAACTCAATGCCCCGGCCAATGAAGGCAAGCATGCCGTATGCCTTCTTGACTACCTTCTCCACCTGCATTGCCACTTTCAGTGACCTGTGTACCTGTACACCCAGATCCCTCTGCCTATCAATACTTTTAAGCGTTCTGCCATTTATTGTATATTTCCCATCTGTATTAGACCTTCCAAAATGCATTACCTCACATTTGTCTGGATTAAACTCCATCTGCCATCTCTCCGCCCAAGTCTCCAACTGATCTATATCCTGCTGTATCCTCTGATGGTCCTCATCACTATCCGCAAGTCCACCAACCTTTGTGTGGTCCGCAAACTTACTGACCAAACCAGTTATATTTTCCTCCAAATCATTTATACATATATTACAAACAGCAAAGGTCCCAGCACTGATCCCTGAGGAACGCCACTTGTCACAGCTCTCCATCCAGAAATGCACCCTTCCACTGCTACCCTCTGTCTTCTATGACTGAGCCAGTTTTGTATCCACCTTGCCAGCTCACCTCTGATCCCGTGCGACTTCACCTTCTGCACCAGCCTGCCATGAGGGAGCTTGTCAAAGGCAAGGTCTCCTGAGAAAGTAGAGGCATTGGTGGGCTTTCTTAACTATAGTGCCAGCATGGAGGGACCAGGACAGGTTGTTGGTGATCTCTACACCTAAAATCTTGAAGCTCTCGACCATTTCTATTTCGTCCCCATTGATGTAGACAGGGGCATGTTCTCCACTATGCTTCCTGAAGTCGATGGCAATCTCCTTTGTTTTGCTGACATTGAGGGAGAGATTACTGTTGTCTCACCAGACTAGGGGGAGAGGTTTATGTATTTTCTGATTGGGGTGCCCTTTAAACAGCTCGAACTCAGTGCAGCCGGACTTTGCTGGGGTTTTGAGGCCCCGCCCCCCTGCATGATGGCGTGAAACTCGCCCACCTGTGTTTTTATGGCAGAGTGCGGTAAGATCTGGAGAGAAACCAGTTTTCTTGCAAGAACCAACACTCTGCCGTTCTTTGGTTAGATGCAAGAGCGAGAGTAGAGATAATTGGGGACTTCAATTATCCCAGATTGGGAAAATTACAGTGCGAACTGCAAAGAGGGGAAGGAATTCCAGAAATGGGTAAAAGAACATTTTCTTGATCTATATTTCCAGTCCAGTGAGGAAGGTAGTTATACTGGTTCTGGGCCAAGTGTGGTATGGTTTAGTGGAAAAGTATTTTGGAAACAGTGAGAATATCATTGGGTTTAGAGCGGTAATTGAAAAAGTCTGATACTAATTCAATGTGAAAATACTCGCAGTGGCCGAGGGCTAATTATTGGATTCAAAGACAGGTAGGTAAAACAGCAAATGGGTAATGCATGATGTTAAAGGAGTTGTTTTGGGTGCAGAATGGTTTGAAAGCAGGCTGGGATATCGCAATGGTGCACTAACGCAAAGTTATTTCTTATCCATCCCTATGAAATCGGAGCTGTGACCCAGTGCATTGATTGGTGATCCTTCTCAGTGACATGGCCTTGGGTTGCTGGAGGAACATCGACCGCCATCTCCCCCGTTCCCCTGCAGTAATGTCGCAGGGTCTGGCACTACAGCCAGCCTCTGGGTTCAAGCACACGCCTCACTGGGTCTGAGAGAAACATTCTTCAGCTGTTCCAAACTCTGCTCCAGGCAATGCAGATCGGATTTTTTTCACTTGCTTGCTTTATAGATCATTGCTCTCACTTTCCCTCTCCCCGGGAGCATTGACTTTTCACTCGAGTGATCGTGATTATTTTAAATTCCTCCCTCCCTTTTGCACCCAGCTTTTGAATTATTCTTGGGATGGCTTTTGTATCTTCCACTGTGAAGATAGATACAAAATACTTGTTCAAAGCCTCTGCCATTTTTTTGTCTCCTATCATTAACTCCCTTGTCTCACCCTCTAATGGACCAGTACTCACTTTAGCAACTCATTTCCTTTTTATACACTTGTCCCCCACTATAAGGGCGGCATGGCGGTGCAGTGGTTAGCACTGAGGCCTCACAGTGCCAGGGACCCGTGTTCAATTCCTGGCTTGGGTCACTGTCTGTGTGGAGTCTGCACGTTCTCCCCATGTCTGCGTGGGTTTCCTCCGGGTGCTCCGGTTTCCTCCCAGATTCCAAAGATGTGTGGGTTAGATGGATTGGCCATGCTAAATTGCCCCTTAGTGTCAGGGGGACTGGCTAGGGTAAAGGCATGGGGTTATGGGGATAGGGCCTGGGTGGGATTGTGGTCGGTGCAGACTCTATGGGCCAAATGGCCTCCTTCTGCACTGTAGGATTCTATGATTCTATTATGCTATTTCTTGATTTATACTCTACAGTGTAGTTACTGACAGGGGGCCTTTAAACCACTCCCACCAGTAACTTCCTTTTGCTATTTCCTATCACCATCCAAGCTGGTTCTACATTTTGATCCTCTGAACCAAGATCATTCCTCACTACTGTTCTGATCTCATCCTTTATTAACAAAGCTACCCCATCTCCTTTCCCTTTCTCCCAGTCATTCTGAACTGCTAAATACCCTTGAATATTCAGGTCCCAGCCACGGTCAGTTTGGAATCATATCATAAACATTTGTCTCTCTTCGTGCTATCATAGAATTCCTAGAGTACAGAAGGAGGTCATTCGGCCCATTGAGTCTGTAATGACCACAATACCACCCAGGCCCTATTCCCGTAACCCCACACATTTACCCTGCTATTCCCCCCCCCCGACACTAAGGGGCAATTTTTAGCATGGCCAGTCAACCTAACCCGCACATCTTTGGACTGTGGGAGGAAACCGGAGCACCCGGAGGAAACCCACGCAGACACGGGGAGAATGTGCAAACGCCACACAGACAGTGACCCAAGCCAGGAATTGAACCCGAGTCCCTGGCGCTGTGAGGCAGCAGTGCTAACCACTGTGCCACCGTGCCATCAGTTCATCTAGCTTGTTATAATGCTGCATGCACCCAGATAAAAGGGCCTTTCATTCAATCTTTTTACCAGTTTACTTTATGGTGTTTGCTGGCATACTCTAATATTTGTATTCATTTTGCCAGTACGTTGGTCCCTGTGTGGTTCAGGTAGGGACTGTCCCAACGCTACAGCTCCCTCTTTCCCTGGTACTGCTTCCAGTGCCCTATGAAGAAGCTCTTTCCTTGTCCTATCTATGTCATTGGCACCCAGGTGGACCACAACTTAATCTTTCACCTCCCACTCCTGAGTTCCCCCCCAGCCTCAAGGAGTTGTCCTTAACTCTGGCGCCGGGCAGGCTATACAGTTTTTGGTTCTCATGCTTTCAGTTACAGAGAGAAAGTGCAACGTAATGTCCATTCTTTTTTTTTATTTAATCCCGGCCCCCTTGAGATGAAGACCAACATAGCACAAGGGGGCTAGACAGGAAAGTAGGGCCACAATCAGATCTGCCATGACCTTATCAAATGGCGGAGTGGGCTCGAGGGGCTGAATGGCCTACTCCTGCTCCTAGTTCGTATCTGTGCATATCCATACCCCATTACACAGCTTAACTGGAGGAAATTACAGAGGAAATGAAACAGGCCCGTTCCATCTTGCATCCTCTTCCCTTCGAGCTTGAAGGGGCTTTGTCAGTGACTGCGTTCTCCAGGGAATCTTGTGTCTACTGGGACGATAATTTGCAGACGGATTTTCACAGGCCGTTCAGCTGGATCTGTTTGTTGCTGCTCGGAATGAGGGCATCACCAGCATAAGGGTGCCTGGAAAGTAGAGGGATCCCTCTGGACCCAGACGCACCCGAGGGAGGACTTGCATCTCTGGAGGTTTTAATTTTGCCCTTGTGTTTGTGCACAGTGATATTGGGTCATTTATTAGTGCGTTCCCTCTTCCTCTCCCACTCCCTGCAGACTGGGTAACTCTTCCCCAGGGAAATCCTGATGCACTGGGTGAAGCGATGATTCACACACTAGGAAATAAAAGAGCGGGCAGCCTGATTCTAACTACCCATGGGACCAATCATCCGTATCCTGGAAAATAAAAGATGTTTCCTTTTTGTTTTTCAAAGCACAAATAATGGATTTGGAGTTACTTAAGACAGTTGTTTTCGAACTTCCCTGTGTAAAATAATTATCCCCAGATATGGGAGTACTCCCAGTGGCCCTGAACAAGTATGGGCACACTTCGGGGGACCTCATACAGAAATGGGCACACTTCTGGGGACCCCATACAATTATGGGCTTGCTCCCAGGGACCCTATATAAATATGGGCTCGCTCCCAGATGCCTCATATAAATATGGACACACTGCTCGTGACCCACGGCAAGTTTATTAAAATTCATTCACAGAATGTCACTGGTGAGGCCAGCATTTATTGCCCCATCCCAAATTGCCCCTTGAGAAGGTGGCGGTGAGCTGCTTTCCCGAACCCGCTGCAGCCCCTGTGGTGTAGGTACAGTAAGAAGTCTCACAACACCAGGTTAAAGTCCAACAGGTTTATTTGGTAGCACGAGCTTTCAGAGTGTCACCCCTTCTTCAGGTGAGTGAGGAGTTGTGTTCACAAACAGGGCATATATAGACACAAACTCAATTTACAAGATAATGGTTGGAATGCGAGTCTTTACAGGTAATCAAGTCTTTACAGGTACAGACGATGTGAGTGGAGAGAGGGTTAAGCACAGGTTAAAGAGGTGTGTACTGTCTCCAGCCAGGACAGTTAGTGAGATTTTGCAAGCCCAGGCAAGTCGTGGGGGTTACAGATAGTGTGACATGAACCCAAGATCCTGGTTGAGGCCGTCCTCATGCTGGCATCTCCACATCATGTCTAGGTACACCCACAGTGCTGTTATGTTAGGAAGGGAATTCCAAGAATTTGACCCAGCGACAGGGAAGGAATGGCGATACGTTTCCAAATCAGGATGGTGAGCGGCTTGGAGGGGAGCTTCCAGGTGGTGGTGTATCCCATGTATCTGCTGCTCTTGTCCTCAATCTCAACAGGAATCCTGAAGCACTCCCAGCAATGTTTTTTTAAAATTCTTTCATGGGACGTGGGTGACACTGGCAAGCTGGCATTTGTTGCCCATTCCTAATTGGTACAACTGAATGTCTTGCTACCCTATTTCAGAGGGCAGTTAAGAGTCAACCACTTTGCTGTGGCTCTGGAGTCACATGTAGGTCAGACCAGGTAAGGAAGGCAGATTTCCTTCCCTAAATTCATGAGTGGATTTCCTTCCCTCACCTGATGAAGGAGCGGCGCTCCGAAAAACTCACGATTCCAAATAAACCTGTTGGAATTTAACCTGGTTTTGTGAGGCTTCTTAACTGTCTTTCCCTAAAGGAAGTGAAGTGAATTAAACCAGATTTCTCTCTGTCAGATTCAATTCCATTATTATTAATTTTTAATTAATTAAATTGAATTTCCTGGTGGAATTTGAATCCGCCTCACGCGAGCATAGGCTCGGACCTTGGATTACAAGTTCATTGGCATTACCACTAAACCACGATCTCCTCATGAGTTCCGGTCTAACGCCTGTTCTGAACTCCATCAGCTACCTAAAATAAAACTGAGCCATCGATGCTGCGCATGTTCTGTTCAGGAAAATAGCGCACTGTTTGTCAGGAAATATAGAAAATAAGCAGAAAAAGAAAATATTGGAATCCCGAGGCTGGCGGGACAGTGACTGCCGTGTGGAACTCCATGGCTTCCTTTCTTAATGTTACAAAGACAACGCACGGAGCAGACATGGCGAGCCCTTAATCCATCTCCTTGCTCACTCCAAAAGTCAATTCAGATTGATATCAGTTCATGGTCAACAGTCAAGATACCAAGACCCAATATCAATGTGCAGAGGCACAAACACAAGAGCAAAATCAAAGCCTTCAGGGATGCGAGTCCACCCTCTGGTACGTCTGGACCCAGAGGGATCCCTCTCTACTTTCCAGGCATCCATATGCTGGTGATCCCTCATTCTGAGCAACAAGAAACAGATCCATGAGTTACCGAGGGACTGCTGCATCGTCGGAGGTGAGGTCTTTTGGGTGAAATGTCAAACCAAGACGCTGCCCATTGAAATAAATGTTATGTAAATGGGCAGTATGGTGGTTAGCACTGATACCTCACAAGAGAGACAGGGGCAAGACCCAAGCTGACAAGAAAAGGCATCTGATTGCACCTGATCTAGGGCCCGATCTCAGCCAAAAGGCTTCCAACACAGATCCCGGATCCACGGGTCACACTTTTGAAACTTCTCAAGGAGAGAATCATAGAGACCCTACAGTGCAGAAGGAGGCCATTCGGCCCATCGAGTCTGCACCGACCACAATCCCACCCCAGGCCCTATCCCCACACATTTACCCCGCTAATCTCTCTAACCTACACATCCTGGTACACTAAGGGGCAATTTTAGCATAGCCAATCAACCTAACCCACACATCTTTGGAGTGTGGGAGGAAACCGGAGCACCCGGAGGAAACCCACGCAGACATGGGGAGAATGTGCAAACTCCACACAGACAGTGACTGAAGCCGGGAATCGAACCCAGGTCCCTGGAGCTGTGACACAGCAGTGCTAACCATCGTGCCGCCCCTGATTTGAATGCTGGGCGTATAATCACACGTTGTTGATTTTCACCAGACGCAACGGCTTTCTATTTCACACATGACTTCACTGGGGCCTTGTTCGAAAGTTAAACTCAGCAGGCGAACACTGGGCCACTCCATTATTTTCTGACGCTCTCATTTCCGAGTCAGCGCTGCAAGCTAACTCAAATAGTCGATTCACAGCACAGGGCTGCCGGGCTCACTCTCTCGAGAGATGAGGCTAAGTTTCCATGTTTGGACGAAACAAAATAACTTTCCTCAAGTCCCGACAAATGCGTTCCTTTCAGAAAATTCCATCATAAGGAACAAGTGTGGCAAATATTTCCCTAGCCACCAATGAACAGGAGACTTAAAATTAATAACATAATTAAGCATACGTTCTGGAGGCTATGCTTTCAGTTTAATGCTCCCACTTCTATTGTAGTTCAGAGTGCCACTCATGTACGCATCAGGGATACTGGCATTAAAAAAAAAAGCATTTTTAAAATTAGATTTCATATTTCAGTATCGTACCTTTCTGTGGTTCACTGTTTCAGATCGTCACTGACATTGCCATAATGGCACTTTCAATTGGCCTATACTGTGCAGTTACGCCTCACCACATTATAATTTCAATGCCGGCTTGGTAGAATGCGGCGTGTGATCTAAAGGCTATTCAATCTATTGAGCACAGTCGCTCCAGTGAATGGTGCCTACCTTTCTTCACTACCATCCATTTTGCCTACTTTACAACTGATCGAACTTTGGACATCAGAACATTCCAAACCCCCTCTGTGACCTCCAGGGCCAAACTCTTGGTATCTCCGCAACCCTGAACCTCTGTTACTAATCTCGGAATTTTATTCTCTGGATGGCAGCCTCATGGGCGGCACGGTGGTTAGCACTGCTGCCTCACAGCGTCAGGGACCCGGGTTCGATTCCGGCCTCAGGTCACTGTCTGTGTGGAATTTGCACGTTCTCCCCGTGTCTGTGTGGGTTTCCTCCGGGTACTCCGGTTTCCTCCCACACTCCAAAGATGTGCGGGTTAGGTTGATTGGCCATGCTAAATTGCCCCTTAGTGTCAGGGGGATTGGCAGGGTAAATATGTGGGGTTACAGGAATAGGGCCTGGGTGGGATTGTGGTCGGTGCAGACTCGATGGGCTGAATGGCCTCCGTCTTCACCGTACTGTACTGTGATTCTATGAGTATGTAGATGAAGGGTTTTAAGCCCGGTTGGTATTAGACTCCCTTCGTATAACACTACAGGAGATCAGGCATAGTGGTTAGCACTGCTGCCTCACAGCGCCAGGGACCCAGGTTCAATTCCGGCCTTGGGTCACTGTCTGTGTGGAGTCTGCACGTTCTCCTCATGTCTGCATGGGTTTCCTCCGGGTGCTCTGATTTCCTCCCACAGTCCAAACATGTGCAGATTGGGTGGATTGGCTGTGCTACATCCTTCTCTTGTGTAGGTTAGGGGCATTGGCCACACTACATTGCTCCTTAGTGACCCAAGATGTGTAGGTTAGGGGGATGTGCGGGGTACATAAGTGGGGTTACAAGGATAGGGCCTGGGTGGGTTGCTCTGTTAGTGAGTCAGTGCAGAGTTGATGGGCCGAATGGCCTCCCTCTGCACTGTAGGGATTCTGTACTTCTATGATCCCAAAGCAATGTTTGAGGCTGAAGGAACTCTCTTGGTGTTCTTGGCCAAGGCATAACCTTTACAGTTAACCAGAGATCCCCAAAAAACATTCCCAGCAACGTGGATAGCGGAGGACCTATTTCCCTCAGCAGACAGTTCAATCACCAAAAGCATTGAGATTTTAAGTGATTGGCAGAAGGATAAGAGGAGGTTTGAGAATATTTTTAACCCAGGGGGTGCTGGGAGTCTGGAACTCACTGACTGTAAGTGTAGAAACACATATCGCATTAAAATAAACCACTTGGCTCTGCAGTTGAAGTAGACAGAGCTCTGGAATGAGAGCTGGAAAGTGGGATTAGCGTGGATCCCCCCCCCTTTTCCCCACCCCAGGCACCATGGCCTGTTTACCTATAGTAAGCTTTTTTGTTCCTATCCAGGTCTCCAAATGGCAGGAACCAGTGGCACGGGGAATTTCAGACACTTGGGGCCAGATTTCCAACCTCGCCGGCTCCTGCCGGGATTCTCCAGACCTGCTGCAATGGATGGAGATTTGACTGAACGCCAAATTCTCCCTTCCCTTTCAGCGAGGCTTAAACGGCTGGGGAAATCCGGGCCTTGTTCTTTTAAACAACCGCAATAACTTTTTAAAAATCCGTGTGTCGTGTCACAGAATCTTACAGTGCAGAAGGAGGCCATTCAGCCCATCCAGTCTGCACTGACAACAATCCCACCCAGGCCCGTAACCCCATGTATTTACCCTGCTAATCCCCCATAACACTAAGGGACAATTTAGCATGGCCAATCAACCTAACCCACACATCTTTGGAGTGTGGGAGGAAACCGGAGCACACGGAGGAACCTCACGCAGACACGGAAGAACGTGCAAACTCCACACAGACAGTGACCCGTGGCCAGAATTGAGCCCCTGGCACTGTGAGGCAGCAGTGTTAACCACTGTGCCACCATGTCATTGTGCTAAATATCTGGTGATGTGGAGATGCTGGCGTTGGACTGGGGTGGACACAGTAAGGAGTCTCACAACACCAGGTTAAAAGTCCAACAGGTTTATTTGGAATCACGAGCTTTCGGAGCACTGCTCCTTCCTCATCTTGAGGAAGGAGCAGCACTCCGAAAGCTCGTGATTCCAAATAAACCTGTTGGACTTCAACCTGGTGCTGTGAGACTGGTATACATTGAGCACGGAGTAGTACATGTGGTCACAGCACAGGGTGCCTGCTCTGGAATAGAACACACAAAGGTAAAATACCGCAGAAAGAGCTGGAAATCTGAAGCAGAAGTGGATAAATGCTGGAAGTCCTCAGCAGGTCAGGCAGCAACTGTAGAGAGAGAAACAGAGTTAATGCTTCAGACAGCTAGAGGCCTGAAAATGCAGACTTCTAAATTAAACGTGTTCACTCTGGTAAAGGCAAAATACTGCAGATGCTGGAATCTGAAACAAAAACCGAAAATGCTGGAAAATCTCAGCAGGTCTGGCAGCATCTGTGGAGAGAGAATGGAACCAACGTTTCGAGTCGGTGTTCCCTGTCCAAAGTTTGCATGTTGTGCATACCGTAATATACACTGTACTTGAGTTAGCATGCAAAGTGTGTCGCTCTGTATACTACGCCTCTCTGCAGGATGCATTGCTTATGGATTGCTGTACAGTAGGGGGAACACTGGGGTGCTGAGGTGCACTGTATCTGTAGAATCCCTGCAGTGCAGAAGGAGGCCATTTGGCCCATCGAGTCTGCACCGCCGACTGGTCCCACCCAGGCCTTATCCCCATAACTCCATTTACCCCCTTAATCCCCTGACACTCAGGGGCAATTTAGCCAATCCACCCAACCCGCACACCTTTGGACTGTGGGAGCAAACCGGAGCACCCGGAGGAAACCCACGCAGACACGGGGAGAACGTGCAGACTCCGCACAGACAGTGACCCAAGCCGGGAATCAAACCCGGGTCCCTGGAGCTGTGAAGCAGCAGTGCTAACCGCTGTGCCACCCCTCTTCCTGGCACTGTGGACCAGTGTGAGGTGGCAGGATGGGGGTGGACGGGGATGGAGGGGTGAGCGGTGTAGCTGCTTATCACATCGCCCACTGTGCCCGTGCCCGACAGCTTTGAGTTGTCAGCGGGGCGGGGGAGGGGGGTGTTGGCAGATACCCTTCTCAGTGTGTGGCGGAGGTGGCACTTGGTGGCATGCAATGTGGGCACTGCCGATATGCAAGATTAATAAAAGCACATCACTTGTAAACCTGCTCCTATGTTTTTAAATATACTTATTGAGAAAAACAGCCTACGTATATAACCAGATGCTTCTGTATTGAGCTCTGAGCATTGCCCACAGTGCTAATTAGGAGCTGACATTTTCTGTGTCTGACATTGAAAACACTCAACGCCTACTAAACGTTCCAGCACAGTCACTAATATTAGTGACGAATAGGTGACAAGAGCCTCCCCAAGGCATCTCACCAATATTGCTTGTATAAAAAGGGGGAGGGGGGAATGGGGGTGGCGGGGAGAGAGAGAGAGCAGCTCCCAATGATCTGGCAAAAAGTCTGGCGATTACAATGTTAATTTACTCCCAGCCCCGAGCAGGGGCTATTGATCGGTTGCTGTAGATGTGCTGTACTGTGACCTGCACTGTATAGCAATTAGTGTGTGTGTGTACAGTGGTAGCACCTCTGTTTGTCTCTGTCTGTGTGCAGTGAGCTTCCCTGTGCCTCTGTGTGCAGTGAGTTCTTCTGTCTGTCTTTCGGTGTGTGTGTGTGTGTGCAGTGAGATCCTCTTTGTGTCTCTGTTTCTCTAGTGAGCCTCTCTGTCAGTGTGTGTGTGTATCTCTGTGTCTGTGTCTGTGTCTCTCTGTGTCGTGAGTCTCTCTGTCAGTGTGTGTATCTCTGTGTGCAGTGAGCTGGTGTGTGTCTTTCTGTCTCTCTCTCTGTGTCCCTCTGTGTCTTTTTGTCTCTGTGCAGTGAGCTCCCATCTATCTGTGTGTCTCTCTGTCACTCTCTCTCAGCCTGTCTGTATCTGTCTGTCTGTGTGCAGTGAGCTCCCCTGTCTGTCTCTTTCTTTCTGTGTATCTCTGTCTGTGTGTGTGTGTGCTGTGAGCTCCTCTGTCTGTGTGTGTCTCTGTGTATCTGTGTGCAGTGAGCTCCCCTGTCTGTGTGTGTGTATCTGTGTGCAGTGAGCTCCCCTGTCCTCTCTCTGTGTATCTGTGTGCAGTGAGCTCCCCTGTCTGTGTGTGTATCTGTGTGCAGTGAGCTCCCCTGTCCTCTCTCTCTGTGTATGTGTGCAGTGAGCTCCCCTGTCTGTGTGTGTGTATCTGTGTGCAGTGAGCTCCCCTGCCTGCCTGTCTGTCTCTGTGTGTGTGTGTGTATCTGTGTGCAGTGAGCTCCCCTGCCTGTCTGTCTGTCTCTCTGTGTGTGTATCTGTGTGCAGTGAGCTCTCCAGTCTGTCTCTCTCTCTGTGTGCAGTAAGCTATTCCAGTCTTGAAGGTGCCCAGGTTCAGGTTGCAGTCTGTGTGCATGCATCTGTCCATAGCCTCTCGCCAGAGGGAAGCATGATCGGATTGAACAGCGTCCACACCGGGGAGAACCTGCGGCCCCGCTCCGCAGCCTCTGCCCGCTACAACCGGGATTACTGCGGCGCTCACGCCGCTCGGTACCGGCCACCGCAACGCTCCAAATCGCTGCGAGCAGCGGGAGCAGCCAAAGTGCAGAGTAAGCAGAAGGTAAGGGAAAGGGGGGGGGGGGGGGGAGGGAGACAGAGAGCATTGGCTAGATTTCTCTCTCCCTCTTAATTAATGTTAAAAAATCTTTTAATTCTAGGGGCGCAAGTGAAGAAGAAATAGAAGGAAATTGGGGAAAGTTTAGACTATAATAATGCCAGTCACATCCTCCTGTTTGTGTGTGTGTGTTCCAGCTCCTGGTTCATTAATTGTGTTGAATGAGGATCCCACTAAAGTTGGGGAGCTCAGGAAATTTGCTACACTTCTCTAACCTCCCTCCCCCCACTGTTAGAGCAGTGCAAGTGGGGGGGGTTAAGATTTGGGGGGGAGGGGGGGAGGAGTGCCGGTTCCCAAAGTGCGGAATAGCAGCCCCCCTACCTCCTGTTTGCTGCATTGCAGTATAAAGGGCAGAAAACTGTGGGACCTGAGCGGAGTAAGAATCACTCAAGTTCCAGAGGCTGTTGCTCTGGGAACTTTGTGCTTTAACCTCCTGTTTACTTGCAATGTGTGTGTAGGCAATGCAGTAGCAATATTCTTGGCAGCAGTCCCCGCCATTGTAAACCCTGGTCAAACAAGAGCAAAGCCCAGCAGACCTGATCCCAAACCCCCAGGATGCAGTCCCAGTCTTCATCCAGTTCCACTGCCCTGCTATTTACATCCTAGTCACAAGAACTAGGAGCAGGAGTAGGCTATCTGGCCCCTCAAGCCTTTGATTTGATTTATGATTTGACGCAATTTATTATTGTCACATGTATTAATATACGGCGAAAAGTATTGTTTCTTGCGCGCTATACAGACAAAGCATACCGTTCATAGAGGAAGAAAGGAGAGGGTGCAGAATGTAGTGTTACAGACATGGCTATGGTGTAGAGAAAGATCAACTTAATGCGAGGTAGGTCCATTCAAAAGTCTGACGGCAGCAGGGAAGAAGCTGTTCTTGAGTCGGTTGGTACGTGACCTCAGACTTTTGTATCTTTTTCCCGATGGAAGTATCATAGAATCCCTACAGGAGGCCATTCAGCCCATCGTGTCTGCACTGACAACAATCCCACCCAGGCCCCATCCCCGTCACCCTACGTATTTACCCACTAATCCCAGGACACTAAGGGGCAATTTAGCATGGCCAATCCACCTAACCCGCACATTTTTAGAGTGTGGGAGGAAACCGGAGCACCCGGAGGGAACCCACACAGACACGAGGAGAATGTGCAAACTCCGCACTAGACAGTGACCCAAGCTGGGAATCGAACCCAGGTTCCTGGAGCTGTGAGGCAGCAGTGCTAACCACTGTGCCACCGTGCCAGCCCGATATGTCTGTGGTGCGTGGGGTCCTTGATTATGCTGGCTGCTTTGCCGAGGCAGCGGGAAGTGTAGACAGAGTCAGTGGATGGGAGGCTGGTTTGAGTGATGGACTGGGCTACATTCCTGACCCTTTGTTGTTTCTTGCGGTCTTGGGCAGAGCAGGAGCCATTCCAAGCTGTGTTACAACCAGAAAGGATGCTTTCTATGGTGCATCTGTAAAAGTTGGTGCGAGTTGTAGCTGACATGTCAAATTCCCTGCTCAAGCCTGCTCTGCCATTCAATAAGATCATGGCTGATCTTTTTGTGGACTCAGCTCCACTTACCCGCCCGCTCACCATAACCTTTAATTCCTTCACTGTTCAAAAATCTATCTATCTTTGCCTTAAAAACATTCAACGAGGGTTAAAAACATTCAACGAGTCCTTTCCCTTCATTTCTTGGCCCTCCACTCGTGTCACTGGCACTTGTCTCTGGAGATCCGAGGCAGGAGAGTGAGATTCGTGGCTTTCTGTCCCCTGGAACAATGGGCCATATTTTTGCTGAAAATTAAATGCGCTTGAAACGCACACTTGTGTTACTAATGCACAAACTGACCCTGGGTTTGTCACCAAGCAAACCCACGAATTGCGGTTCACCACAAGTTGCTGGTTGCTTTTTAAAAACTCATTCATAGATGGGTGTCGTTGGCTAGGTCAGCTCATCCCTAATTGTCCTTGAGAAGGTGGTGGTGAGTTGCCTTCTTGAGCCAGTCTGGTCCATGTGGTGTAGGTATACCCACTGTGCTGTTAGGGAGGGAATTCCAGGATGTTGACCCAGCGACAGTGAAGGAACGATGATATAGTCCAAAGATGTGTGGGTTAGGTGGATTGGCCATGCTAAATTGCCCCTTAGTGTCAGGGGGGACTAGCTAGGGTAAATGCATGAGGTTGTGGGGATAGGGTTGGGTGGGATTGTGGTCGGTGCAGACTCGATGGGCTGAATGGCCTCCTCTGCACTGTAGGAATCTATGATTCTATGATATTTCCAAGTCAGGATGGTGAGAAGCCTGAAGGGGTGTTCCCATGTATCTGCTGCCCTTGACCTTCTAGATGATCATGGGTTTGGAAGGTGTTGTCTAAAGTTTAAAGAGCATTGCTGAGTTCCTACAGTGCATCTTGTGGATAGTACACACTGCTGTCAATGTTCTTTGGTAGCGGACAGAGTGAATGTTTGTGAATGTGGTGCCAATCAGGCGGACTGCTTTATCCTGGATGGTGTTGAGCTCCTTGAGTGTTGTTGGAGCTGCACATATCCAGGCAAGCGGAGAGAATCCCATCACATTCCTGACTTGTGCCTTGTGGTGGACAGGCTTTGGGGAATCAGGAAGTGAGTTACTCATTGCAGGATTCGCTCTGGTAGCCACAGTATTTATTTGGCTGGTTTGTTCAGTTTCTGGTCAGTGGTAACTCCCAGGATTTTGATAGCTTCATCTTTAGCTTTGTGAAAGTGGCAATTTGCGCTTAATCTGTCCATGATTTACAAGAAGTTTGCTGTCTTTACACACTAATCGCATCACAAGGTTAAATCTAGTGTCTAACCCTCCACAATGTCGTAATGGTTAATGATTGCCAATCATCATAATGTAAGCAATGGTCGGTTCAGAGACTCCTTCCTACAGGTCATGAATGGTCTTAGGACAGTTTAAAAATGCCAAATTCTACATTATTTTTACTTTCCCCTTCTGTCCCCTTTCTCTCTGGTAATCCAATATTTCTTTCTCTCTCTTTATTTAACTTTCTGTAGATGATTGCATGACATGGGTTTCCTCCGGGTGCTCCGGTTTCCTCCCACAATTCAAAAGTTGTGCAGGTTAGGTGAACTGGCCATGCTAAATTCTCTCTCAGTACCCAAACAGGCGCCGGACTGTGGCGACTAGGGGATTTTCGTAGTATCTTCTTTGCAGTGTGAATGTAAGCCTAGTTGTGACTAAAAAAAATAAACTTTAAACTTCAGTTTTACTTTTAATGCACTCTCTCTCTGGGCGGCACGTTGGCACAGTGGTTAGCACTGCTGCCTCACAGCATCTGGGACCCGGGTACGATTCCCGGCTTGGGTGACTGTGCGGAGTCTGCATGTTCTCCCCGTGTCTGTGTGGGTTTCCTCCGGGTGCATCGGATTCCTCCCACAATCCGAAAGATGTGCTGGTTAGGTGTATTGGCCGTGCTAAATTCTCCCTCAGTGTACCCAAACAGGCGCCGGAGTGTGGTGACTAGGGGATTTCCACAGTAACTTCATTACAATGTTAATGTGAGCCTACTTGTGACACTATTAAATAAACTTAACTCTTCCTCTGTGTTGTCTTGTGACACTATAAAATAAACTTAACTCTTCCTCTGTGTTGTCTTGTGACACTATAAAATAAACTTAACTCTTCCTCTGTGTTGTTCCAAGTGTTTTACACTCAGTGTTCCGGCCACCTGGAGGTTTACTGAGGCTCCACAAATTGGTAACTTGTGGTTTATTTCTTATCTTTCCCCTTTTTAATTTGTTGATGATTTGCATTGCATTCACTATCTTGGTTCTGATACTGGGAGAGACTCGCTTGTTCCATCCCAACAAGAGCGGGAAAAGTCAGAGTGCGGATCACCAGGGTCCTGATCCAACATTGTTGTGGTTGGCAACCAGTCACTGGTGTCAATGGGAAACAAACTTGTTGGATGTGAAGGAATACGGAACAAAGCCAAGTGTTGAAGCTGAGCTGTAGATCAGCAGTGACCAAACTGAATGGCGTAATGTTGGTCAGGAATTGGAGCATATTGTCTAAGGGGCTAATATCAAATGTGTGCACTATTAGCCAATGCTACCTTTTCAGGGGAGATGTTAAATTGAAGCCCTGAGTCTACCAGCCTTGTCTTGGCCAACATTCTGCCCACAACCAAAAATATATTAGCTGATCATTCATTAACTGGATTGTGACTGCCACACTTGGCTACAGAATAACAGTTTCTTCCCTGCTGCCATCAGACTTTTGAATGGACCTACCTCCATGTTGATCTTTCTCTACACCTTAGCTATGTCTGTAACACTACATTTTGTACTCTGTCCTTTCTTCTCCATGAATAGTATGCTTTGTCTGTATAGCGTGCAAGAAACAATACTTTTCACTGTGTACTAATACATGTGACAATAATAAATCATGGTGGCACAGTGGTTAGCACTGCTGCCTCACGGCACCAGGGACCCGGGTTCAATTCCCGGCTTGGGTCACTGTCTGTGTGGAGTTTGCACATTCTCCCCATGTCTGCGTGGGTTTCGTCCGGGTGCTCCGGTTTCCTCCCACAGTCCAAAGGTGTGCAGGTTAGGTGCACTGGCCGTGCTAAATTCTCCCTCAGTGTACCCGAACAGGTGCCGGAATGTGGTGACTAGGGGATTTTCACAGTAACTTCATTGCAGTGTGAATGTAAGCCTACTTGTGACTAATAAATGAACTTTACTTTTTCAAGTAAGTCATTATATGAAGCACTTTGGCTGTTTACCGTGACAAGGTGCTGTGTAGCATAACGTGATAAGGTGCTATATAACATCTTAGTACCCCGTGCAGTTTGGATCACGATATTATAAGAAGGATAAAGAGGCACTGGAGAGAGTGAAGGGAAGATTTACAAGGATGATATCAGAATAATGTGTGGGTTTATACACCGGGAAAGAATTAACAGGCTGGGTTGCTACTCTCTTGACAAAAGAAGGCTGAGGGGTGACCTAGTAGAGGTCTTTCGAATTAGAAAAGGTTTTAAAGAGTGGTTACAAAGAGAATGTTTCCTCTTGGGGGGGGGAAGAGCATAATTGGAGAGCATTGATATAAAATAGTTACGAACAAGTCCAATTGGAAATTTTGAAGAAACTTCTTCACCCAAAGAGCGGTGTGAGTATGGAGCCCGCTACAGGGAGTGGCTCCAGTGAACAGTGTCGATGGGTTTAAGGGGGAACTAGATAAGCAGATGAGGAAGAAGGAATAGAGGGTTACAATGGTAGATTTAGATGATGAAAGATGAGAAGGTTATCGAGTGGAGCTTAAACACCAGCATGGACTGGTTGGGCTGAATGGCCTGTTCCTGGGACATATATCCTATGCCATCTGCATGAGCCCTCTCCCGCTCTAAACAAATGGCATTGGCAGTGTTCAACTCTCTCATATCAAACACAATAGTTGCTAGCTCAATTGAAGAACTTAAAATCTCAGATTGATCAATTTGTTTTGTGTTAGTGATGGATATTAGGGGTACGCAGCCAAGGCGAATTGAATTAATGGATCAGACATGATCTCAATTAATGGCAGAATATTCTCGAGGGACCAAATGACCACCTCCCATTCCACTAGTTGAGGAGGGGGTTGGTTAGCTCAGTAGGCTGAACAGCTGGCTGTTGATGCAGAGTGATGCCAACAGCATAGGTTCAATTGCGTGGACGGCATGGTGGCACAATGGTTAGCACTGCTGCATCACAGTGCCAGGGACCCGATTTCGATTCCAGCCTCGGGCCACTGTCTGTGTGGAATTTGCACGTTCTCACCATGTCTGCGTGGGTTTCCTCTGGGTGCTCCGGTTTCCTCCCACACTCCAAAAATGTGCGGGTTAGGTTGATTGGCCATGCTAAATTGTCTCTTAATGTCAGGGGGATTAGCAGAGTAAATATCTGGGGTTATGTGGATAGGGCCTGGGTGGGATTGTTGCCGGTGCAGGCTCGATGGGCCAAATGGCGCCCTTCTGCACTGTAGGGATTCTATGAATTCCGGTACCGGCTGAGGTTATTCATGAAGACCCTGTCTTCTCAACCTTGCCCCTTGCCTGAGGTGTGGTGATCCTCAGGTTAAATCACCACCAGTCAGCCCTCCCCCTCAACTTTACCTTATTCCACAGGAACCTCTGTTTGTGCATGTAAATCTCTCCAAAACAGCAACAGGATAACACAAGCTGTGAGGAAAATCATCCCACTTACGCGCCAGAGCTTTTACTGAGTGGAGCAGATGTTATTTAATGTAAACTCCTCGAATGGTTCCTTTGGCTTAATTTGGATGTTTCTGTTTTGGGGTTTACAACTAACAGGGAAGCTAGTAAAGCATGCGTGACATGATTGAAGACTTTATTATATTAGATCTCATGCTACGCTGTTCCTGTGTCTTGCTTTAGCAATATAAAAACATCGCTGCGTTTTCCATCGACTGTGATGCATCAGAAAGGGTGAACAATGCGTCTAATGTGACAGCAAGATGGAAAACAAAATGTTCTGCGTCGTCAGAGATTGGTCCCCTCTGTAAAGACACTGGAATGGTCAAAATGCAGCAAAACTCACGGAGGGCTGCTCTGACGAATTTGTCAAATTTTGGAGGGACGCCAGTGATTTGGGAACAGGATATTTTTCCTGTGACTTGGCCAGGGGTCAGCTTTGAGCTGCACCAGGTCAAGTACAACATGGGGGTTGGGGGGGGGGGGGGGGGAGAGAGTGGAGGAGTTGGACACCATGTCAAGCTCCCTTGCACTTTGCCCTGTTAATGGACGATTACTTCCACTGTTCACTATATGTAGTTACTTGCTGAGCAACTTTGCACGCATACTTGCAATTTTGCGATAAAAAGCCAAAAGGCAGGGGGGTTCCTCCAAATGTCTGACTCGCCATCCCGTACGCCCAACCGGGTGAAACTTGGTACATCATACAGCAGGCAATGTGGTATCTGTTTGCACCATGCTTTGAGAATATTTCTACTGTGACCCACTATAGGCACGGTGGCACAGTGATTAGCACTGCTGCCTCACAGCGCCAGGGACCAGGGTTCGATTCCCGGCTTGGGTCACTGTCTGTGCAGATTCTGCACCTTCTCCCCGTGTCTGTGTAGGTTTCCTCCGGGTGCTCCGGTTTCCTCCCACAGTCCGAAAGACGTGCAGTGACCCGAATGCTAAATTCTCCCTCCGTGTACCCGAACAGGCGCCAGAGTGTGGCGACTATGGGATTTTCACAATAACTTCATTGCAGTATTAATGCAAGTCTACTTGTGACACTAATAAATAAACTTTATATTAAGACCGCCTGACTCTTTTCTGTCTCTGTAAAAACTCTTCATTGAGGACTTACTCCCACTAGTCCGATTGGATTTAAATCCTAGCTCCGGAGATAGAAGGAGAGGGGAGCATGCTTACCGACTGTGTCACCCGGTCCTCTGTGGAAATCTAGTTCAACAAACTGAAAACAGACTATTCCCAGGTGGTTAGCAAGTGACTAGATATGCCATAATAGTGGCTCATTAGCTTATTCTATGGAGATCACTCCATGGAGATGTCTTTCACTGAAGCATGAACTTCTAACCCATTACGTAAAGTGCTTTGAAGGTGTCCAGGGATTTTTAGGAAAGTCTTATGAAAATTAATTTTGGAATGAAGCCATGGGAAAGATAAAGATTATACAAAGAATGTGAGAATCTAACCATCAGCCCTTGACATTCAATGGCATTACCATTGCTGAATTCCCCACTGTCAACATCCTGGGGGTTATTGTTGATCAGAAACAGAACTGGACTCGCCATGTAAATACTGAGGCTACAAATGCAAGTCAGAGGCTAGGAATCCTGCAGCGAGTCACTCACCTCCTGGCTCCTCAAAGCCTGCCCACCATCGACAAGGCACAAGTCAGAAGTGCGATGGAATACTCCCCACTTGCCTGGATGGGTGCAGCTCCAACAACACTCAAGAAGCTTGACGCCATCCAGGACAAAGCAGCCCCGCTTGATTGGCACCACAAATATTCACTCCCTCCACCGCTGACACACAATGGCAGCAGTGTGTACCATCTACAAGATGCACTGCAGCAACTCCACCAAGGCTCCTTAGACAGCACCTTCCAAACCCATGACTGCTACTATCTAGATGGACAAGGGCAGTAGATATTTGGGAACACCATCACCTGGAAGTTCCCCTCCAAGTCACTCACCATCCTGACTTGGAAATATATCGCCGTTCCTTCACTGTCACTGGGTCAAAATCTTGGAACTCCCTCCCTAACAGCACTGTGGGTGTACTAACACCACATGGACTGCAGCAGCTCACCACCACCTTCTCAAGGACAATTAGGGATGGGCAATAAATGCTGGCCTAGCCAGCGATGTCCACATCCCTTGAATTAATTTTTTAAGAAACTCAATCCTTGATTAGCTTTAAAATAAGGCATAACCCAGAATTCCACACGTGCAAGGGACTGCAGTGTTATTGATATTCCTTCAATAAATAGCCATGGATAAGGAAAGGGCATTACACACGGTAACTTCTCTCAACATTCCACTCGCTCAATCAAATATCTAACTCTCTCAGCCAAGCACCGGACTCCTTCAGTCAATCGTCTAATTGTTCTTTGGCAGTGTACCCTGGAGGGGCTAACTGGCCTAGTTCTATTCCCATGCAGTTTATTGCATTTTATACATGGTTGAGTTTGTCACTGAGTTTCCTGTGTGCTTTCTGTAACAGCTGGGAGTGAAAAATAACCCGGGAGTCCTGGGGCAGGCTGAGCGATATTTTGTCAGATGTCTCACGCCCTTGATACAAGCAAGCCCACATGAATGGTACTGCAGAAATCCACAAGGATGAAGCCACAAGGGAAACGAGCATAAGGATCTGTTAGAATAGCATGTGGAAAGCCCTTTACAATCTCTTAAGAGGACACTCTTCTGGGGGTAGATTGTGTAATGGATAGGCACACTCGCTCTATAAGCAGAGATTTGCAAATGGAACCATCCCATCCTGGTCCATTCCAGTATTAACATAAACTGTTATAGGCTTAATGTGAGATCTTCCAGCCCTGCCTGCTGACTGGATCTTCCAGCCCTCCTTGCTGACTGGATCTTCCAGCCCTGCCTGCTGACTGGATCTTCCAGCCCTGCCTGCTGACTGGATCTTCCAGCCCTGCCTGCTGACTGGATCTTCCAGCCCTGTCTGCTGACTGGATCTTCCAGCCCTGTCTGCTGACTGGATCTTCCAGCCCTGCCTGCTGACTGGATCTTCCAGTCCTGCCTGCTGACTGGATCTTCCAGTCCTGCCTGCTGACTGGATCTTCCAGTCCTGCCTGCTGACTGGATCTTCCAGTCCTGCCTGCTGCCTGGATCTTCCAGTCCTGCCTGCTGACTGGATCTGCCAGCCCTGCCTGCCGACTGGATCTTCCAGTCCCGATCCCCCTATGGAAGATCCTGGCAATGGCCAATGGTGCTGGAAAACACGCCACAATTAGGATTGGGCAATAAATGCTGGAAAACCTTCCAGTCCTCCCTTAGTTAAATGTTTCCATGTAAAATTCGCGACAATATTTACACATCATTTCACATGCTTTGAGGTAAGAATATTTGGCATGTAAAATGATGAAAGCCCTTTAGATCTGATCCTTCCTGAATATCAACCCTGCTGCCTTCCCAGTATAACATTTGCGTTTGGTTCTCAAGCAGACATAACCATTTGATTTGATTTGATTTATTATTGTCACGTGTATTAGTATACAGTGAAAAGCATTGTTTCTTGCGCGCTATACAGACAAAGCATGCCATTCATAGAGAAGGAAAGGAGAGAGTGCAGAATGTAGTGTTACAGTCATAGCTAGGGTGTAGAGAAAGATCACCTTAGTGCGAGGTAGGTCCATTCAGTTTAACATCACACCTAAATGTAATGTCTGGGACAAGGTGCCCCTCTGTCAGTGCTGCACTGTAATGCCAGTCCAGGTTGTTCAATCCCTGGATGATTCTTCAACCTTTGCCTGCTAATCCAAGCTGACACTCTGAAGCTATATATAAAGTTTGGTTCATGCAGGATTGACACTATTTATCATGACTCTTCTCACATTCTCTCTCCATCTTTGTCTCTCGGCAGGTTTTGTACAGTTCGATAAAAAATGAAAAGTTACAGTGGACAATGTGAGTATGGAGCATCTGTCTTGAATACTTGTTACATTCACACACAATGTTGTAACTTTGCTTGTAATTTATTGTCCGAGAGATTGCAGATCTCACTGCAACTTCTGTATGTTATCTGGAGTAGTGAAATGTTGTGTTGTGAATTCTGACCCACACCCCGAGACCCCCTGTAAATACTGACCCACACCTCAGGACCCCCTGTAAATATTGACACTCTCCTGGGACCCTCTGCGAATACTGACATATACCCCAGGACCCCGTGTAAATACTGACACATTCCCCGGGACCCCCTGTAAATACTGACACACTCCCCGGGACCCCCTGTAAATACTGACACACTCCCCGGGACCCCCTGTAAATACTGACACACTCTTTGGGACCCCCTGTAAATAGAACATAGAACAGTACAGCACAGAACAGGCCCTTCGGCCCATGATATTGTGCCGAGCTTTATCTGAAACCAAGATCAAGCTATCCCACTCCCTATCATCCTGGTGTGCTCCATGTGCCTATCCAATAACCGCTTAAATGTTCCTAAAGTGTCTGACTCCACTATCACTGCAGGCAGTCCATTACACACCCCAACCACTCTCTTGAGTAAAGAACCTACCTCGGACATCCTTCCTATATCTCCCACCATGAACCCTATAGTTATGCCCCCTTGTAATAGTTCCATCCACCCGAGGAAATAGTCTTTGAACGTTCACTCTATCTATCCCCTTCATCATTTTATAAACCTCTATTAAGTCTCCCCTCAACCTCCTCCGCTCCAGAGAGAACAACCCTAGCTCCCTCAACCTTTCCTCATAAGACTTACCCTCCAAACCAGGCAGCATCCTGGTAAATCTCCTTTGCACTCTTTCCAGCGCTTCCACATCCTTCTTATAGTGAGGTGACCAGAACTGCACACAATACTCCAAATGTGGTCTCACCAAGGTCCTGTACAGTTGCAGCATAAAATACTGACACACTCCCCGGTGACCCCCCTGGAAATACTGACACACTCTCTCAAGGACTCTCTGTAATTACTGACGCACTCCTCGGGACCCCCTGTAAATACTGACACACTCTCCCAGGAACCCCCTTTGAATACCGACACACTCCCCGGGATTCCTTGTGAACCAAAACACACCCCAGGACCCCCTGTGAATGCTGACACACACTCCCAGGCTCCCCCAGCAAATACTGACATGCACCTTGGGCCATATTCCCCCAATTTCTGAAATAAAATGGTGATAGGTTAACATAAATCAGGGGAAAAATCTCGGCTGGGCTGTTCTCAGGACACTTGCTACTCTTCTGTCCCACACTGGCTGAGATTGGGTGGCTTCATGGTCCCCTGGGAGCACTGCCTGGTTCCTCTGGCCATCACCGGACCCTAAATAGCAGAAATAGCAGTCCAAAGATGTGCGGGTTAGGTTGATTGGCCAGGTTAAAAATTGCCCCTTAGAGTCCTGAGATGTGTAGGTTAGAGGGATTAGTGGGTAAATATGTGGGGGTAGGGCCTGGGTGGGATTGTGGTCGGTGCAGACTCGATGGGCCGAATGGCCTCCTTCTGCACTGTAGGGTTTCTATGATTTCTATGAAATACCCGTGTCCGTTCATCGTTATCCGACTTCCAACAGTCTGCGGAGCGTAAGGGAAGCAGATAGGTTTGGTTCTTGCTAATTGCACTGGGTCTCCCTGCCTTGCAGTTGCTGGTGCCTCGGATTGGGTTCAAATGATGGGATCAAATTAGCAATCACACACTAATTAGACCCATTACTGTCTCGCAAATTGGTACAGGTGGGAGATGAATAGATGGCTTTTGAGTCATGTCCTAAATAAATGAAGGTAGCTGTACTCGTTCTCTGAACGTGTCTACCTGTTGGATTTGTGTAGACTGGAGTACATCTCCCACCACTTTGCTCAGGGGAGGATTTCAGTGTTTTCGGAACACCATAGGACTGGATCATTTAATTATGAAACGATACAACAGATACATAGATGGAGGCTATTCGGCCCATCGTGTCAATGCTGACCCTGTGAATTAATTGTGTTTCCCTCAAAGGAACATAGGAGTAGGCCACCCAACCTCTCGAACCTGCTCTGCCATTCAACTCAGGGGAGGCTTGGTGGTATTATCGCTAGACTATTAATTCAGAAACTCAGCTAATGTTCTGGGGACCCGGGTTCGAATCCCGTCACGGCAGATGGTAGAATTTGAATTCAATAAAAATATCTGGAATTAGGAATCTGCTGATGACCATGAAACCATTGTTGATTGTCGGATAAACCCATCTGGTTCACTAATGTCCTTTGGGGAAGGAAATCTGCTGTCCTTACCTTGTCTGGCCTACATGGACGGCACGGTGGCGCAGTGGTTAGCACTGCTGCCTCACAGCGCCAGGGACCCGGGTTCGATTCCCGGCTTGGGTCACTGTCTGTGTGAAGTCTGCACATTATCCCCGTGCCTGCGTGGGTTTCCTCCGGGTGCTCCGGTTTCTTCCCACAGTCCAAAGCTGTATGGGTTAGGTTGATTGGCCATGCTAAACTGACCCTTGTGTCAGGGGGGCTAGCAGGGTAAATACATGGAGTTGAGGGGATAGGGCCTGGGTGAAATTGTGGTCAGTGTAGACTTGATGGGCCGAATTCCTTTTAAATAGAACCATTGAACCTGCTTTCCCTTCCCGTTCCATCGGTACGTTCACAACTTGTTGTGTGAGAAGATGTTTCCTCATGTCGTCTCAGGCCTTTTGCCGATCATGTTTAAATCTGTGTCCCCTGGTCACTGACCCTTCTGCCCCAGGAAACAGTTTCTCCTTATTTATCATAGAATCATAGAATCCTACAGTGCAGAAGGAGGCCATTAGGCCCATCGAGTCTGCACCGACCAAAATCCCACCTAGGCCCTATCCCCATAACCCTCATGCATTTACCCTAGTCCCCCTGACACTAAGGGACAATTTAGCATGGCCAATCCACCTTACCTGCACATCTTTGGACTGTGGGAGGAAACTGGAACACCCGGAGGAAACCCACTCAGACACGGGAAGAATGTGCAGACTCCACACAGACAGTGACCCAAGCCGGGAATCGAACCCGGGCCCCTGGCACTGTGAGGCAGCAGTGCTAACCACGGTGCCACCCTGCCGCCCAAACACAAATTTACTCCATCCAAACACTTTGTGATTTTGTAAACCTCAATCAAGGGCAGCACGGTGGCACAGTGGTTAGCACTGCTGCCTTGCACGCCAGGAACTCGGGTTCGATTCCGGCCTCGGGTCACTGGCTGTGTGGAGTTTGCACATTCTCCCCGTGTCTGCGTGGGTTTCCTCCGGGTGCTCCGGTTTCCTCCCACAGTCCAAAGATGTGCGGGTTAGGTTGATTGGCCATGCTAAATTGAGCCTGGTGTCAGGGAGATGAGCAGGGTAAATGAGGGTTACGGGGATAGGGCCTGGGTGGGATTGTGGTCGGTGCAGACTCGATGGGCTGAATGGCCTCCTTCTGTACTGTAGAGATTCTATGATTTAAATGTCCTCTTAAGCTTCTCTGCTTAGAAGAGAGCAACCTTGGCTTCCACGATGTGTCCACATAATTGAGGTTCCTCATCTCTCTCCCGTTCTGATCATTTTTTTTCCCTGCGCCGTCTCCCTGTATTAGAATCATAGAATCCTACAGTGTAGAAAGAGGCCATTCGGCCCATCGAGTCTGCACCAACCGCAATCCCACCTAGGCCCTATCCACATATCCACCCACTAACCCCTCTTCACCTATGCATCCCGGGACATTAAGGGGCAATTTAGAATGGTCAATCAACCTCGCCCGCACATCTTTGGACTATGGGAGGAAACCGGAGCACCCGGAGGAAACCCACGCAGACACAGGGAGAATGTGCAAACTCCACACAGACAGTGACCCGAGCCGGGATTTGAACCCAGGTCCCTGGAGCTTTGAAGCAGCAGTGCTGACCACTGTGCTACCGTGCCGCCCTGTATTAAACCTGACGTGAAAGCGTAACTGAGTTTGAGACACTGAGCGAGCTTGTGTCCAGGCAAATGGAGAGACTGCAGGGTTTGCGGATGCAGTAATTGGTGGTGCTGCAGTGTTTGAATATGCCAGAAGGTTCATACTGCCTCCCGCCCAAATCTGCCTCAGAGGCTGGGATGTTCCAGGCACCCACCTCACCTCCCCCTGCGCTTGGTGAGCTATTGAAAGGCCTGTTCTCGTCACCAACGTAAAAGGCTGGAAAGTTCCGGCCAAAGAGTAGGCGGTGAGACGGCGTTTCACCGTGACAGGCAGTGTGGTGGTGAGGAATTGTGTACCTGTGCCCTAATGCCTCCATTTTTCTAAGCTCAGAATAAAGTATTGTCCGTCCTGTGTTCCTGTGAAGTGCCTTGGGATCTTTTATGGCTTTAAATACGCTACATAAATACAAGTTGTTTTTCAGCACTTAGCTGTGACAGCTCCGTGTAAGTTTAGCGGGGGTGGTGTAGACTGCTGTTGCTTTCATGTCACACGTAATGGGACGTGTATCAAACCACTGGGAATGCGCAGATGCCCTCGGGGAGGGGAAATCGCGTTTATTAAGAGGCCAATTTGGAGCAGAGGTGCCGAGCGTCTCCCTGCCACTGACATAAACATGACGTGAGCGGCGGGGTTTATCCGCTGGTGAGATCATTGCGGATTGATGGGGGTGACGTCGATGTGTGTGGTTCGACCTTCAAATGACCCTCGGGCAGCCCTCCTCCGTGCTTCCTGACGTGGACCGCTCGCCTGGCTCTGGTGAGACGTTGGCGAGCAGGGAGACTGCTTTTACTGCATTTTAAAGCAAAGTCCACTTCTGTTTTCAGGGATTTTGACCAGTGTTTTGAATTATAGAATCCCTGCAGTGCAGAAGGAGGCCATTTGGCCCATCAAGTCTGCACCAACAACAATCCCACTCGGGCCCTATCCCCATAACCCCACGTATTTACCCTGCTAATCCCCCTAAGGGGCAGGTCCGAAAGACGTGCTGGTTAGGTGCATTGGCTATGCTGAATTCTCCCTCCGAACAGGCGCCGGAGTGCGGCGACTGGGGGATTTTCACAGTAGCTTCATTGCAGCGTTAATGTAAGCCTACTTGTGACACTAATAAATAAAATGAACAGATGTCAACAAGGGGCTTGAATCTTACTTGTGACACTAATAAATGAACTTAATTCATCCAATCAACCTAACCTGCACATCTTTGGACCCCGATTGGGGATGGAAAGGTCTCGGGGGGGGGGGGCGGGGTGGAGAGAGGAGAATGTCCCCATCTATGCCACCGTACGACCCCAGAACAGCGAATCAGCAATCTTGCCAATGTGCAGTATGGAAGATTTGAGTTAACAGTTTGTTATTTGATCTGTCACCGGATGCAGCTTTCATGATTTCCAGATTTTTATGCCATTCTGTTCTCCTTCTGATGACTCTAGCTGGTGTGTTCTCAACAATCCAACGCACAGGGAGACTATGCGTAGGGTTTCCATCATCCCCACCAGCACTCAGAATCTGGACAGGGCATGGACAATACAGCTATCTGCTCCATGAGCGAGACATGACCCCAAGTGTAATTGTGGCTATCAGTCTTAGCACAGAATCCCTACAATGCAGAAGGAGGCCATTCGGCCCATCGAGGCTGCACCGACCACAATCCCACCCAGGCCCTATCCCCGTAACTCCACATATTTACCCTGCTCATCCCCCTGACACTGAGGGGCAATTTAGCATGGCCAATCAACCTAACCCGCACATCTTTGGACTGTGGGAGGAAACCGAAGCACCCGGAGGAAACCCACGCAGACACGGGGAGAACGTGCAAACTCCACACAGACAGTGCCTCGAGGCCAGGGTTGAATCCAGATCCCTGGCGCTGTGAGGCAGCAGTGTTAACTACTGTGCCACCATGCCGTCCCGGAACCCATCATGTCAACCTGTCCACTAAGATCCCTCTTGGGAGACACCTCACGTCTCCATTCTGTCTCTCAAGAGGCCGTTGAATAAATAGACTAGACGTCTCATTATAAACTTCTCCCGTCAAACAGACACTCAAATAAGGAGAAAGTCCCCTCTTGTCTCCAGTGCTGCTCTGTCAGTGGTCCCATTTCAAAGGGTTAAAATGTAAAGCAAACTGGTCCTTTACTGCTGGCTTCTCTGCCCTGGAGTGTTTCCCCCAAGAGCAGCGCTGAATTTTACACTGTCGGATGAGATATTAAACTGAGGTCCCTTTTCCATCTTGGTGAATGTAACAGATCCCATGGCATTATGTCGAAGATGAGTAAGAGAGTTAACCATGGTGTTTTGGTCAGTATTTATCCCTCAGTTAAAAAAAAACAACTGATCTGGTCATTATCACATTGTTGTTTGTGGGATCTTGCTGTGCACAAATTAGCTGCTCTGGATTGTACCTCACAACAGCAATTACACTGACCTATTGAGGTAATCGCTGGGTGAAGAGCATTTCCCACCACTAACTCCTCTCATTCTGATGAGTGCGTGTTGTTGCTTTACTAATTTATGAGACACGGGCGTCTCTGACGCGGCCAGCGTTTAGTGGCCGGAAGGGGTACTGCATGGAGCTGCTAGAGCAGGAACAGGAAGCCCAGGGTTGGGAAGGTGGAGTTGGCTGGGGGGATTGAAGGAGGGTGATTGGCGAGTTGGGGGATAGGCCCGAGATGGGTGGGGATTGGGGGTGGCTGGGGGGGGGGGGGGGGGGGGGGAGAAAGAGGTGAACAAGTCACCCAGTCTTAAAGGGAGGGTGGCCCCCGGTGGGCTTCAGATTGAGGTAACGCACCCCCCCCCCCCCCCCCCCCCCCCACACACTTCCCGGCCAAGGTCAACCCTTCTTCATTTTTGGGTTATTCCCCCCTGAACTGGTGCGTTCTCAACAAACCCACACACAGGGAGAGTCTGTCCATGCCCTGTCCAGATTCACTTGAGTGTTGGCGGGATGATGGAAACCCGACGCATAGCTCCCCCGCTCCCCCTCGGGAAGCGGCCCTTACATTGGCCACGAAAGGGCCCCATTTGGGGCAAGGATAGGATTCCCAGCCGAGACCATGTTTCCCCATTTCGGACCTTATGAGGGAAAGAGGGTCATTGATGAAGCAGCTGAAGATGGTTGGGCCTAGGACACGACCCTGAGGAACTCCTGCAGTGATGCTGTGGGACTGAGATGACTGACCTCCAACCACTACAACCATCTCCCTTTGTGCCAGGTATGACTCCCACGTGGCAGAGGGTTTCCCCCCTGATTCCCATTGATCCCAGTTATGCTGGGCTCTTTGATGCCACACCTGACCTTGATATCGAGGGCATTCTCACCTCACCTCTGGAGTTCAGCTCTTTTGACTATGTTTGGGTCAAGGCTGTAATGAGTTCAGGAGCTGAGTGACCCTGGCAGAACCCAGACTGAGTATCAGTGAGGAGGTTATTGTTGAGTAAGTGCCGCTTGATAGCATTGTTGATGACCCCTTCCCTTACCTTCCTGATGATTGAGAGTGGTCTGATGGGGCAGTAACTGGCTGGGTTGGATTTGTCTTGCGTTTTGTGTAAAGGACACACCTGGGCAATTTTCCACACTGCCAAGTAAAGTCAATGTTGTCGCTATAATGGAACAGCTTGACACAGCAAGTTCTGGAGAACAAGTCTCCAGTACTATTGCTGGAATGTTGCAGTATCTTCAGCCATTTCTTGACATCACATGGAGTGAGTCAAATTGGCTGGAGACTGGCATTTGTGGTGCCATCTATTATGGATCATCTACTCAGCACATCTGGCTGCAGATTGTTGTGAATGCTTTAGCCTTTGCACTGGTGCGCTGGAGTTCTCCATCACTGAGGATGGGGGTATTTTTGGAGTCTCTTCCTCGAATTAGTTGTTGAATTGTCCACCACCATTCACAGGATTAGGGAGCTTAGATCTGATCCATTGGTTGTGGAATCGCTTAGCTTTGTCTATCACTTGCTGCTTATGCTATTTGGCATGCAAGTAGTCCTGTGTTGTAGCTTCACCAGGTTGACACCACATTTTTAGGTATGCCTGGTATCATAGAATCCCTGCAGTGCAGAAGAAGGCCATTTGGCCCATCGAGTCTGCACCGACCACAATCCCACCCAGGCCCTATCCCCATAACCCCATGCATTTACCTCAGCTAGTCCCCCTGACACTAAGGGGCAATTTGGCATGGCCAATGCACCTAACACATCTTTGGAGTGTGGGAGGAAACCGGAGCACCCGGAGGAAACCCACGCAGACACGGGGAGAACGTGCAGGCTCCACACAGACAGTGACCCAAACCGGGAATGGCCCACAGTGTCTCATTGTTGCCCAGTCTTTTGCAGAGGGCATCCTCAATGTGGAGAGGCGACTTGGTCTCCATAGGAACAGTGTGGCAGTCACTCCCACCGATACTGTCATGGACAGATGTATCTGCAACAAGAAGGTTGGTGAGGCAGCAGCCTGCCAAATGTGTTTTTCCTTCTTATTGGTTCCCCCGCCACCGTAGATCCAGTCAAAGTATTAAATGTGAAAGCTGTCTCAGGCTCAGGAGCCTTTTTAATAAACCACTCGCTGTTTGCTCTTGTGTCTCTCTTCCACCCTTGAGCAGGCTCCCAGCTGTTTCATTATTCTGTACGTCATAACGCCTTCCCTGTTTATTTCAGTCACTCAGTCACCGTCAGATGCTGCGCAGCATCACATGTAATTATCTAATTACTTTTCGCGGCTCAGTCCTACGGATTCCAGCTCTGGAATTTTAATAAACCAGGAGAGTCCGGCCTACTAGGACGTCCTGAAGCCTGTGTTGTCAAGGTGACTGGGAGCTGCGAGCTGTGGACTGCGGGCAGCTGCTGAGCAGAGAATATTAATGCAGAAAAATAATTTATTGCCAAATAATAAATATTACTGAAATTCTAGTTGTCAGTATGATGGCTGATTCATCAATAAATGATCCAATTTATTATCTTCCCCTTCACTCCTGGAGAAACTATTATTGGCATTTCAAATGTGATCTGCATTAGGATAAGGAACAAAGTACAGCACAGGAAAAGGCCCTCCAAGCCCGTGCCCATCATGATGACCTAACTAAATTTAAAAAATCTTTCTGCCCTTACTCGGTCCGTATCTCTCTATTCCCTCCCTATTCATGCACCCATCCAGATGCCTCTTAAATGTTGCTAATGTGCCTGCTTCCACCACCTCCTCTGGTAGCGTGTTCCAGGCGCCCACCACTCTCTGCGTGAAAAACTTCCCCCACACATCTCCCTTACACTTTGTCCCTCTCACCTTGAACCAGTGCCCCCTTGTAATTGACTCTTCCACCCTTGGAAAAAGCCTCTGACTATCCACCCTGTCTATGCCGCTCATCATTTTGTTGACCTCTGTCAGATCTCCCCTCAGCCTCTGTCTTTCTAGTGAAAACAATCCTAGTTTATCCAACCTCTCATAGAATCATAGAATCCCTACAGTACAGAAAGAGGCCATTCGGCCCATCTAGTCTGCACCGACCACAATCCCACCCATATCCCTATATATTTACCCACTAATCCCTCTCGCTTACGCATCTCAGGACACTAAGGGCAATTTTTTAGCACGACCAATCAACCTAACCCGCACATTTTTGGACTGTGGGAGGAAACCGGAGCACCCGGAGGAAACCCACGCAGACACGGGGAGAATGTGCAAACTCCGCACAGACAGTCACCCAAGCCGGGAATCGAACCCAGGTCCCTGGAGCTGTGAAGCAGAAGTGCTAACCCACTGTGCCACCGTGCCTCTCCTTATAGTCAACACCCTCGAGACCAGGCAGCATCCTGGTGAACCTTCTTTGCGCTCTCTCCAAAGCTTCCACGTCCTTCTGGTGACCAGAACTGCACGCAATAAGGACAGGACATTTGTTAGAATTGTACAGCACAAGTGGAAGGCCATGCGACTCATCGTGTTTCAACCAGCTCCTTCAGAGAGCTACCCAATCAGCTCCACTCCCCTGCTGTATCCCTTTAACTCTGACAAATTTCCCCTTCAAATATCCACCCAGTTTTCTTGAGAAAGTTGTTATTGAATCTGCTTCCTCCACCCTTTCAGGCAGTACATTTCAGGTCAGAATCTGTTACGTTTAAAAAAAATATTCTCTTTGTTTCCCTTTGCTTCCTTTGTCATTTTCCTTAAATCTGTGTTGTCTGCCTATAACGTGACTTTTCTACCAGTGAAGATAATCTCTACATATCTGCTTACTTTTGGACATCTCCATAGAGAAATACAGCATGGAAGCAGGCCTTTCGGCCCAACCAGCCCATGCTGACCATGGTGCCTTCCCAGCTAGTCCCAATTGCTCGTGTTTGGCCCATATCCCCCTAATCCTTTCCCACCCATGTACTTATCCAAATGCTTTTTAAATGTTGCTATTGTACCCGCCTTAACCGCTTTCTCTAACAGCTCATTCCATATACGCACCACCTTCTGCGTGAAGAAGTTGCCCCTCGGGTCCCTTTCAAATCTTTTCCCTCTCACCTTAAACCTACATCCTCTAGTTTTCAATTCCCTTTCCCCTGGGAGAAAGACAATGTGCGTTCATCCTATCTAGGCCCCTCATGATTTTATACACCTCAATAAGATCATCCCTCATTCTCCTACGTTCCAAGGAATTAAGTCCTAGCCTGGCCAACCGCTCCCTATAACTCAGGCCCACCTGTCCTGGCACCATCCTCGTAGTTTGCACTCTTTATCAATGTCTTTCCTGTAACAGGGTGACCAAAACTAGACACAATGCTCCAAGCATGGCCTCACCAATGACCTATACAACTGTAACATAATGTCCCATCTCCTGTACTCAACGCCCTGACTGATGAAGGCCAGGGTGCTAAATGCCTTCTTCACCACCCTGTCCATCTGTGAACGAACCCGGCTTCTCCTATCGCCACGTAACTGAGGTACCTGAATAAAAAGAATGTGCAACAGTGCGGATGTGGGAAATCTGAAATAATAAGAAAAAGAATGTTGGCGATGCCCCAGCAGATCAGGCAGGGTCCGTGGAGATCAAGAGTTAACAGTTGAGGTCTAATCTGTTCTGATGGCGCTGTTAACAGCACAAGGCCAGAAGCAGATGTGTCTCACTGCAGTCAACAGACCGTGCGTTGGGCATTAAATAAACACTCTCAACCTCTGGGAGATGGAAGGCACAGGTTGTCACTTTTCAGATAGGAATTATAATTAGCAGCACACCTCACTGGAAATCTAGCCTCGAGTCTCCAAACAGTGTGTGGGTTGGGGGAGGGAGAATGATGTGTACATATGAAGTGTAAGTTTGTTTAGCTCTTGTTTGTTTCAATCTGGTTGTTTTGGATGCTATCAGATTTTCCTGTTCTCAAACGCCTTGGGGGCTTGTTACATTCTGTTGTTGCCGTTGTCACCCCCTCTTTTCCTGCCCCGCCTCTCACCCCCCCCCCCCTCCCCCAAGGGAAGCAAATATGTTTGAAGTTTGAGAGAGGGTTAACTAACCCTCAAGAGTGCAGCCAGTAAGGTGAACTGTTTGAGTGGTTCTGTGATACTCCTCCTTTGATTTTGGTTTGATTTGATTTATTATTGTCACATGTATTAGTATACAGTGAAAAGTCTTGTTTCTTGCGCGCTATACAGACAAAGCATACCATTCATAGAGAAGGAAAGGAGAGAGTGCAGAATGTAGTGTTACAGTTATAGCTAGGGTGTAGAGAAAGATCAACGCAGTGCAAGGTAGGTCCATTCAAAAGTCTGACAGCAGCAGGGAAGAAGCTGTTCTTGAGTCGGTTGGTACCTGACCTCAGACTTTTGTATCTTTTTCCCAAACGAAGAAAGTGGAAAAGAGAATGTCCGGGGTGCGTGGGGTCCTTAATTATGCAGGCTGCTTTTCCGAGGCAGCAGGAAGTTTAGACAGAGTCAATGGATGGGAGGCTGGTTTGCGTGATGGATTGGGCTACATTCACGACTTTTTGTAATTCCTTGCAGTCTTGGGCAGAGCAGGAGCCATACCAAGCTGTGATACAACCAGAAAGAATGCTTTCTATGGTGCATCTGTAAAAGTTGGTGAGAGTTGTAGCAGACATACCAAATTTTGCTTAGTCTTTTAAGAAAGTAGAGGCGTTGGTGGGCTTTCTTACCTATTGTGTCGGCATGGGGGGACCAGGCCAGGTTATTGGTGACCTTATCAAATACTTGGATCAATCCAGAGTTGCTCCAATGTTCAGACTGTTAAGTTGTCAGCCATGGCTCAGTTGGCAGTGCGCTTGTCTGTGAGTTCAAATCCCACTCCAGGGACTGGAACACCAAATCTAAGCTGATGTCCCAGTGCAGTGCTCAGGGAATGCTACGCTGTCGGAGGTTCTGTTTCTTTGACTAGAATCTTAAACCGAGGCCCCACCGCTTGGTTGGATGAGAAAGACCCCGCGGGTGAGGAGAAGTGGAGTTATTCCCAATATTTAGTCCTTAACCAACATTAACACAGTTCATCATGGGCATCTCACAATGAATGGCCGTTATATTGTGGGTTAGGTGCAGAAGAAGGCCATTCAGCCCATCGAGCTTGCATCAACAACAATCCTCCCCAAGCCCTATCCCAGTAACCCCACCTATTTACCCTGCTAATCCCCCTGACACTAGGGGCAATTTAACATGGCCAATCAACCTAACCCGCACATCTTTGGAGTGTGGGAGGAAACAGGAGCACCCGGAGGAAACTCCACCACTGCCCCGTGTCCATGGGATGGGCTGGGTTAAAATTGCCCTTGTAGTACGCAGACTCCAACTTGAACCAAAAACAACTCCCGGGGTCAGTTTTCACCAGACGGGGATGACTGCTTGAAACATATTTGATCCAGAGTGTGACTCAGAAAGGGAGAGCAGGGGGAATTGGGGGGAAGAGGGCTTTTTCTTTAACCTCACCAACTGCAGAGAAGGATTTGAGGTCAAAGTAAAAGTTTGAGAATAAAGATGAAAGGTATTTGGGAATGGGGAACAGATACAATTCAGCCATGATCTAATCGCTAGCAGAATGGACTCAAGGGGCTGAATGGCCACCTCCTGTTTCCGAGAGACCTCAAAACCAGTTGAGGCAAAGCGGAACTGAGATCTTTTGAATATTGCTAATGAATGAAGTCAGACGAGCTTAATATGAAAGTGCTGCTGTTTGCTGAGTATCTTTATCACCGTTATATTGAGATCTATTTCAGCGTGGGATCCGCGAACGTTCCAATGGCCAGTTTCAGGAGATGAGAATTCACTTGAGCTGCACATCGTCTCCAGATCAAAGGAGAATGAGCTACACAAATATCGTGATAGCCAGCACACTGCACCATGGATGAACTGGGTTTAAAGGTGTTCAGAGAAAGAGGTTAAAGCGTAAGATGTCAGCAGAGTGCAGCAGCCTCTGGATGTCTTTATTAGCCGCGGCACAGAATATAAGAGCAGGGAGGTGTGATGGAGCTGTATGAGACACTGGTTAGGCCACAGCTAGACTACTGTGTGCAGTTCTGGTCGCCACACTGTAGGAGGGACGTGATTGCGCTGGAGAGGCTGCAGAGGAGATTCACCAGGATGTTGCCTGGGCTGGAGTGTCTCAGCTATGAAGAGAAACTGGGGTTGTTTTCCTGAGTAAGAAGTCTCACAACACCAGGTTAAAGTCCAACAGGTTTATTTGGTAGCAAATACCATAAGCTTTCGGAGCACTGCTCCTTCGTCAGATGGAGTGGATATCTGCTCTCAAACAGTGCACAGAAACAGAAGTCAAGTTACAGAATACTAATTAGAATGCGAATCTCTACAGCCTTGTTTTCCTTAGAGCAGAGAAGGCTGAGGGGGGATCAGACTGAGATGTATAAAATTATGAGGGACATAGATAAGGTTGTCAGGAAGGAACTTTTCCCTTTGGTAGAGAGGTTAATAACCAGGGGGCACAGATTTAAGATAAGGGGCAGGAGATTTAGCAGGGAATTGAGGAAAACCTTTTCCACCCAGAAGGTGGTTGGAATCTGGAACTCACTGCCTGAAAGGGTGGTAGAGACGGGGAACCCTCACAACATTTAAGAAGCATTTAGATGAGCACTTGAAATGTCACAGCACTCAATGGTACAGACCAAGGGCTGGAAAATGGGATTAACTAGATGGGTGCTTAATGGCCGACACAGACACGATGGGCCAAAGGGCCTCTTTTGGTGCTGTAAGACTCGAAAACGAGTAGCATTATTACGAGAAGAGAAAGTGTAGTTTGAAGGTTTGAATCAATAATGCGCAACAATATGAAAGTTTCCATCGATGAGTAACTGATTATGAGAATTATTTGGGTAACGTTGCACGTACCTTGCAACACAGTGGGTTAGCACTGTTGCCTCACGGCGCCAGGGACCCGGGTTCGATTCCCGGCTCAGGTCACTGTCTGTGCGGAGTCTGCACATTCTCCCCCGTGTCTGCGTGGGTTTCCTCCCGATGCTCCGGTTTCCTCCCACTATCCGAAAGACCCGCTGGTTAGGGTGCATTGGCCGTGCTAAATTCTCCCTCAGTGTACCCGAACAGGAGTGTGGCGACTGGGGGGATTTTCACAATAACTTCACTGCAGTGTTAATGTAAACCCTCAGTGTACCCGAACAGGCTTCGGGAGTGTGGCGACTAGGGGATTTTCACAGTAACTTCATTGCAGTGTCGATGTAAGCCCTCAGTGTACCCGAACAGGCTTCGGGAGTGTGGCGACTAGGGGATTTTCACAGTAACTTCATTGCAGTGTTGATGTAAGCCCTCAGTGTACCCGAACAGGCTTCGGGAGTGTGGCGACTAGGGGATTTTCACAGTAACTTCATTGCAGTGTTAATGTAAGCCCTCAGTGTACCCGAACAGGCTTCGGGAGTGTGGCGACTCGGGGATTTTCACAGTAACTTCATTGCAGTGTTGATGTAAGCCTACTTCTGACACGAATAAATAAACTTAAAACTGAAAGACAGTGAAGTCAGGAATGGCTCCCTACGTTTTGTGTGGTGTTCGTATTGTGGTTTTAATGTGTATTTGAGTTCTACGCTAACCCAATACAGGGACTGACTAACCTCGCTCCCAATTTGTGAAGGGTGCATTCTTTCCAAGGTGGGTCATTTGGCTAACTTCCTCTTCCGTGCTAACTTTTTAATTAAGGAGGGAAAGGCAATTATCAAAATCAAAATGTCAGGAAAAGTGTACACTTTTCTACAACAGCTAATTGGGAGGTTAATCAACCTTGAGATAGTTGGATCTGTGCATAAAAGCTTTTAGCTGGATGTTGAAACAGAAATGTGTACTTTCAAAGGTTCAGAAAGCACAACTTTTCAATTAGGTTTTCTTATTTTAGCTTCATACTGTTAATTGCATTGATTTTTCAGTCAGCCCCTGTGAGAATTCTCTTCACATATCTGTGATTATCTGCTGTGAGATTTATTGCAGCTGTGTTCTTCACGGGGTACCAGGTCTGATTAAAAAAAAAAGACAAAACCTTTTTATATAAAAAAATGTAGGGATCGAGCGATGTGGTGTTTGGCTAAGCGTGGCGCCTTTCAGTCACGACAGGCCTGAATCCTAGGCCTCAATGTCAAAAGCTCCTTCAGAATTGCCTGACTTGTAAAGAAAGACAGGCCCTGTTCAAAGCCATCAACAGGCCAATTTGACCACTAGAAATACAGAGGTGACAGGAAGGGGAAGAGCGAGCGAGAGAAAATGAGGCTGAAACAGAGAGAAAAATCAGAAGTTAAGTAGAGTGACTGAGTGTGAGACAGTGTTTGAGGGAGGTCTCTCTGGTTGTCTGTAGGGTTTGATAATCTCTGGGGATTTCACTGATCCCCACTTCCATTGAACACCCATGGGGATATTGCTACAGCTCGGCAAATATTTTTTGATCCCTGTTTTTCCCACATCCTGAAATGTAGGCCTCAAAATGAGACATTAGGGTGCTGGTCTGCACGCATTCAGGGGTATGGCTACTTAGAGGCTATTGTTACTGGGCTATCAATCAAGAGGCCTGGACTAATGAACGGGTTTGATTCCCGGCTTGGATAATTATCTGTGCGAAGTCTGCACGTTCTCCCCATGTGGGTTTCTTCCCACAGTCCGAAAGATGTGCTGGTTAGATGCATTGGCTAAATTCTCCCTCAGTGTACCCGAACAGGCACCGGAGTGTGGCAACTAGGGGATTTTCACAGTAATTTCATTGCAGTGTTAATGTAAGCCTGCTTGTGAGACCAATGAATAAAATAATAATAGAATCCCTAAAGTCCAGAAGGAGGCCATTCGGCCCATCGAGCCTGCACCGATAACAATCCCACCCAGGCCCTATCCTTGTAACGCCACGCATTCACCCTGCTAATCCGCTGACACTAAGGGGTAATTTAGCACAGCCAATCCACCTAATCTGCACATCTTTGGACGGCAAGACTTGAAATCCCACCACAGCATCTGGGGAATTTGGATTCAATTAATTAATATCGAAATATGGCGTTTTAAAAAATCAGTAATGGTGAACTAGGCAACTTCTGAATTATTGTCGAAAGCTATTTGGTTCACTGATGCCCTTTAGGGAAGGAAATCCACTGGATTTACCCAGTCTGGCCTACATGTGACTCCAGACCCACAGCAATGTAGTTGACTCTTAACTGCCCTGGCAAGCCAACCGTGTTCAAGAAGATAACTCACCACAGCCTTCTCAAGGGCAATTAGGGATGGCTGGCCTTGTCAGTAATGTGAATAAATAAAATAAAACACTTCCAAGGGGATACATTGTGAGACCCTGCCGTTCTGCTGCATCTCAACATGCAGCCAGAGTCACCATTGGGTAAATGGTGGGCAGTTTCCTCTGTGACTACTTGATGTACACTGGATGTGTGGGAGGCCTGAGCTGCTATGGGGGGGGGGGGGTTGCTGAAACTGACCAGGGCCAGAGTTTTATGCCCCTCTCCCCTCTTCCCCCTGCCCCCACCAGCAGGTTCTGAGGCTGGTATGGAATGTAAAATTGCATGGACGGAATTCCTACGGTGATCCCTCCTGCTCCAACCCAGATGCACTTTTATGGTGTGGGCAGATCACAGATGGGGAAACCTCCCCATGCCCTTATTAGCGCCCTTAAGTGGCCCCCTATGACTACTTATGGACCTTCTCCCATGCACGGCCTCCAATTTTGGACTGGCCTTCATCTCCCTGACACTAAGGGGCAATTTTTAGCACGGCCAATCTGCCTAACCCGCACATCTTTGGAGTGTGGGAGGAAACTGGAGCACCCGGAAGAAACCCACGCAGACACGGGGAGAATGTGCAAACTCCACACGGACAGTAACCTAAGCCGGGAATTGAACCCGGGTCCCTGACGCTGTGAGGCAGCAGTGCTAACCACTGTGCCACCGCGCCGCCCAGTGAGTAATCATTGATTTAGCCACAGGAGAGGTAACTTGTGTCACGGTGGCTCCAACACCGTTCAGAGATGAGAGTTTATTTGGTTTCCTTTTTCCCCTGTCAGCAATGAGGAGGAGCTGCGGAAGTCTCTGTCCGAACTGGCCGACGAAAGAACAGACCCCAGCCTGAAGGCGATGAACAGGATTAGTAGTGGCAGCAACCCCTTCTTGGATATCGTGCAAGACCCCAACGCAGCCACCTACAAACATGGCTTCCTGGTACGCAAGGTTCACGCGGATTCCGATGGGAAGAAAAGTAAGTGTCAACTGTACTTTGTTTGAATATCGCCGTGGAAACGGAAAGATTACCTGTAATGACATGTACCTGATTCACTCCTGTACCATCCATGGGCCGGATAACCATTCCCTAAAAGAGAAATGCCGTTGTCCAAAATATTGGTCAAGGTGCCAACCAATGACCATGACCTTTGCTGCCGATGAGCAACTAAAGGGCTTCCAGGCTTCTGAGCTTTTCCCTGCTGGGAGACACCACAAGCCACTGATGTGGAGAATCCAGCCAGAGAGAGAACGACAAGTTACAAAGAACAAAGAAAATTACAGCACAGGCCCAGGCCCTTCACCCTCCAAGCCTGCATCGACCGTGCTGCCCGACTGAACTAAAACCCCCTACCCTTCTGGGGACCACATCCCTCTATTCCCATCCTGCTCATGTATTTGTCAAGACGCTCCTTAAAACTCACTATCGTATCTGCTTCAACTACCTCCCCCGGCAGCAAGTTCCAGCGAGTCTAGTTTTAGATTCCCCTACCTTTGGGAAAAGATATTGACTATCTAGCTGATCTGTGCCCCTCATTATTTTATGGACCTCTATAAGATCACCCCTCAGCCTCCTAGGCTCCAAAGAAAAAAGTCCCAGTATATCCAGCCTCTCCTTATAACTCAAACCGTCAAGTCCCGGTAGCATCCTAGTAAATCTTTTCTGCACTCTTTCTAGTTTAATAATATCCTTCCTATAATAGGGTGACCAGAACTGTACACAGTATTCCAAGTGTGGCCTTACCAATGTCTTGTACAACTTCAACAAGACGTCCCAACTCCTGTATTCAATGTTCTGACCGATGAAACCAAGCATGCCGAATGCCTTCTTCATCATTCTGTCCTCCTGTGACTCCACTTTCAAGGAGCTATGAACCTGTACCCCTAGATCTCTTTGTTCTATAACTCTCCCCAACGCCCTACCATTAACTGAGTAAGTCCTGAGCTGGTTCGATCGAGCAAAATGCATCACCTCGCATTTATCTAAATTAAACTCCATCTGCCATTCGTCAGCCCACTGGCCCAATTGATCAAGATCCCTTTGCAATTGGAGATAACTTTCTTCACTGTCCACTACGCCACCAATCTTGGTGTCATCTGCAAACTTACTAACCATACCTTAGTTTGAGATGGCCACTCTGCAGTAACAATGATGAGCTCCGGGTGGGCTATTAAAGTTTATGCACAAAAGTGTTTTGTGCAGGAGGGTCCTACAAAGTGACTCGGCCCTCTCTGGCTAGATGACCCGCACAATCTGGACCATCACCAGGTATTCTTTGACGGTGTTTGATACCGCGTTCGATGTTTGGAACAGCTTTTTGCTGCATTCTATCATTGCTCTCACATTTTATCCAAGGCTGACTCATCACCGGGGCCTTGTATCTTCATAAGTGACTAGGGCGGCACGGTGGGTAGCTCTGCTTTCTCACAGTGCCAGGGACCTGCATTCGATTCTGGCCTTGGGTGACTGTGTGGAGTTTGCATGTTCTCTCCGTGTCTGCGCGGGTTTCCTCCGGGTGCTCCGGTTTCCTCCCACAGTCCAGAGATCTGCAGATTAGGTGGATTGCCCATGCTATATTTTCCTTTAGTGTTTAAAGATATGCAGGTTAGGTGGATTGGTCATGCTAAATTGCCCCTTAGTGTCCAAAGATGTCCAGGTTAGGGGGATTGGCCATGCTAAATTGCCCTTCGTGTCGCAAAATGTGCAGGTTGGGTGGATTGACCATGCTAAATTGCCTCTTAGTGTCCAAAGATGTGCAGGTTAGGTGGATTGGTCATGCTAAATTGCCCCTTAGTGTCCAAAGATGTGCAGGTTAGGTGGATTGGTCATGCTAAATTGCCCCTTAGTGTCCAAAGATGTGCAGGTTAGGTGGATTGGCCATAGTAAATTGTCCCTTAGTGTCCAAAGATGTGTAGATTAGGTGGATTGGCCATGCTAAATTGCCCCTTAGTGTCCAAAGATGTGCAGGTTAGGTGGATTGGACATGCTAAATTGCCCCTTAGTGTCTCAATATATGTAGGCTAGATGGATTAGTCATGGGAAATGTGTGAGGTTACAGGGATAGGGAGAGGGAACGGACCAAAGTACGATATTCTGTCAGAGAGTCAGTGCAGCCTCGATGGGCCAAATGGCCTCCTTCTGCACTGTGGGGATTCTATAATTCTGTGAATATCCCGATGATTCACACTAAATTTCTAAGTTTATTGCTTGGGATTATGTCTCTCTGCTGGAGGTACTGATCGAAAGTTAGATAATTGGTGATCTGAGATTATGAACAGGTTTGATGGGGTAGATGTTGCGAAGGTATTTGGACTTGTGGGAAGAGCAATACCAGAGGGGACAAATATGACATAGCCATGAATAAATTCAGGAGAAATGTCTTTGTTCCCAGCGAGAAGGGAGAATGTGGAACTCTCTACCACACGGAGTGGTTGAGGTGAAAAGCAGAGATGCATTAAAGAGCAAGTTAGATAAACACATGAGGGAGAAAGGAATAGAAGGATCTTTAGAGTGTTAGGCGAATGTCACTGGGCTAGTAATGATGTTCCAGGCTCACAGGTTCAAATCCTACCGTGGCAGCTGGTGGAATTTAAACTCAATTAATAAAATCCGGAATTAAAAGCGAGTCTCATCGATTTATCATTAAAAACCCATCTGATTCACTAAGGTCATAGAATCATAGAATCCCTACAGTGCAGAAGGAGGCCATTCGGCCCATCGAGTCTGCACCGACCACATTCCCACCCAGGCCCTATCCCCGTAACCCCACATATTTACCCTGCTAATCTCCCTGACACTAAGACAATTTAGCATGGCCAGTCAACCTAACCAGCACATCTTCGGACTGTGGGAGGAAACCGGAGCACCCGGAGGAAACCCACGCAGACACGGGGAGAACGTGCAAACTCCACACAGACAGTGACCCAAGCCGGGAATTGAACCCGGGTCCCTGGCGCTGTGAGGCAGCAGTGCTAACCACTGTGCCACCACGCCACCCAATGTCCTTGAGGGAAGGAATATCTTTTGCACGCCAGAGAGTTTCTTGCACTGACATCTCTTCCCATCTCTACGCCAATAACTCCAGAGGCCCCCTGCGCATTATTATTATTGTCAAGCTATTATGAGAAAGGATATTGTTAAACTAGAAAGAGTGCAGAAAAGATTTACTAGGATGCTACCGGGACTTGATGGTTTGAGTTATGAGGAGAGGGTGGATAGACTGGGACTTTTTTTCTTTGGAGCATAGGAGGCTGAGGGGTGATCTTATAGCGATCTATAAAATAATGAGGGGCATAGATCAGCTCGATAGTCAACATCTTTTCCCAAAGGTAGGGGAGTCTAAAGCTAGAGGGCATAGGTTTAAGGTGAGAGGGAAGAGATACAAAAGGGTCCAGAGGGGCAATTTTTTCACACAGAGGGTGGTGAGTGTCTGGAACGAGCTGCCAGAAGTCGTAGTAGAGGCGAGTACAATTTTGTCTTTTAAAAAGCATTTAGACAGTTACATGGGTAAGATGGTATTAAAAGGATATGGGCCAAATATGGGCAATTGGGACTAGCTTAGTGGTTAAAAACTGGGTGGCATGGACGAGTTGGGCTGAAGGGCCTGTTTCCATGCTATAAACCTCTATGACTCTATGAACCTCACCAATCAGGCAAAGCAGTTGGGTTAGTTCCGAGTTGATTCCGAGCAAGTCAAACTGAGCAGGCAGAATGGAGTAAATCCTGGGGAGTGGAAGTGGTTTTCCAACCCTGTCGGTCTATAAGGTCACAGCAGCTGTGCACCACATGCCACACCCTGCGCGTGGATCCCCCAGAGCCAAGGTGGACCGCACTCTCGCAGTGTGTGGAGGGTGCACGTCAATTAAAGAACGGGAAAGCTACATGTAGGCCAGCTATCTTTATTCCCAGACACGAGTCCCCAGTTGTTGCCTAAACTTGGCCCAGTTCCTGGATGATTGTCGGCTCTGTGATGAACAGTGTGGAACATGCGTCACCCTGTCGATGTCTTTCCCCACAGCTCCCCGAGGGAGGCGAGGCTGGAAGACCTTCTACGCTGTGTTGAAAGGAATGATCCTCTACTTACAAAAGGTTTGCTTTTTGCGCCTGGGTATTTTGGTTGAATGGGGGAATTTACTCAGTGACTTTTTATAGATTTCTCCCCTTTGGTTCCTTGATGGCAGCTCTGAGGCTGAACTTGACGGTTCACAACCTTGGTGTCATATTTGACCCCATACCAAGTTGTTGACCCCACATCCACATGAAGACTGAATGTCGCCACCTCTGTGACATGGACAGACTGTACCCCTGTCTCAGCTCATCAGTTCAACTATTCCTTTGTTAACTGTAGCTTTGACTGTTCCTTTGCACTCCTGGTTGGCATCCCATCTTTAACCTCTGCAAACTTGAGGTCATCCAAAACTCCGCTGACTGCGTCCTAACCCTCACTAAGTCCCGTTCCTCTACTGCTCTGTGCTCGCTGGCCTCCGTTGACTTCTGGTCAAGTAATGACTCAATTTTAAAGTTTTCAATCCCTCCATGATTGTAATCTCCTGCAGCCCTACAACCCTCCCACACTGGCTTCCTGAACATCCCCATGTTAAATACTTACCCCATGGCAGCCATGCCTTCAGTTGCCAGAGCCTTAATCTCTAGAATTCCCTCCCTAAACATCTCAGCCTCTCTGGCGTGCTTTCCTTCTAAGTTGCTCCTTAAAACTTACCACGTTGATCAAGTTTTTGGTCACTAGTCCTTGCTTGACTTGGTATCAGTACACCTGCAAAGCACATTGGGACGTTTGCTACCTTCTGTCGATGCACATTACGGTGCTGCTAGCTCTAAACCATCATTAAGGTGCTGTCAGCCCTCAAGACTCCCTTTTGAGTTTTGCGTTTCTTTTCCTATCTCTCTCGGGCACGGCCGAGATAGGGAACTCTCCGTGTGAGGAGTCACAAATCCAAGCTTTTCTCTTGGTATTCAGTGGTGGAGTGTATTGGACCACTGGTGAACTGTATTGTGCCCTGTCAGAAATATTCATAGCAGCATGTCCAATCTCAACGGGCAGCACAGTGGTTAGCACTGCTGCCTCGCAGCGCCAGGGACCCGGGTTCAATTCCCGGCTTGGGTCACTGTCTGTGCGGAGTCTGCACGTTCTCCCCGTGTCTGCGTGGGTTTCCTCCGGGTGCTCCGGTTTCCTCCCACAGTCCAAAGATGGGCGGGTCAGGTGGATTGACCTTGCTAGCAGGAGGACTAGCTAGGGTAAATGCATGGGGTTATGGGGACAGGGCCTGGGTGGGATTGTGGTCGGTGCAGACTCGTTGGGCCGAATGGCCTCCTTCTGCACTGATGATTCTATGATTCTGAAGGCTCGGGGAATAAATGTGATGCTTTTACCAGTTTGATGGTTCTTCACTCTTTCAGCAGATGTAGCTGTTCAGAGCATCAACTATAATTTTATATTCAAGTGGTTGAATGGGACAGTTGCATCGAGGCTGTATCACTATGATGCCTCCTTCCTATTTGTGAATCGCACATTCAGATATCTGATCTGTTCTGGGGTCCCAGCTTTCCTCATGGTGGTCTGTCGAGCGCTCTTCCTGACTCACTGACAATAGGTTCTGGGTGCCTTCGCTTCCAGGCCACCTACATATACCATCAGGGTCCTGATGGCATACAGTTTTCTTTTATCCATTCGTTTCATTTATTGCCCATCCCTAGTTGCCTGAGGGCAGATGAGAATCAACCACATTGCTGTGGCTCTGGAGTCACATGTAGGCCAGACCAGGTAAGGATGGCAAATTTCCTTTCCTGAAGGAAACCAGATGGGTTTTTCCGACAATGGTTTCATGGTCATCAGTAGATTCTTAATTCCAGATATTTTTTAATTGAATTTAAATTCCACCATCTGCCGTGGCGGGATTCGAATCCAGGACCCAGATATTTTTAATTGAATTCAAATTCCACCATCTCCCGTGACAGGATTTGAATCCGGGTCCCCAGAACATGAGCTGAGTTTCTGGATTAATAGTCTAGCAATAATGCCACTAGACCATCGCCTCATATTAGTAACTGAGTCAGGCAAGCGTACTGACCACCTCTAGAAGAACCAAAGACCCAGTGAACATGGCGGCAGGCAGCAATCGATTGTGCCTTTGCCCAATACTTGCATGTCTACCTCCTTCGCAAGTGGAAGAGGGATTAAAAAACCCTGCCCCAAGCTTATTGTACCTTCACTTCCTCAGCTTCTGGTTTTTAACAAGCCATTCCCGAGCTGGACACTCAAAGAAAATGTTAGTTCTTTGCCATATCTGCAACTAGTCAAATATTTTGAAATGCAGATATGAGCCAGTCAGATCAACAAATTGCCCAACAGATCATTCTTTTATGGTGTTGGTTGTGAGGCGGAAGGGCGGGGGGAGGATGAGGAGATGGTTACCGGGAGAACGTTTTGCTTTTCTTTGTAGATTCTGGGATCTGAAGGACGTGCTGATTAATTCCCCGCTCTTTTGTTTGTAACAGGATGAGTACAAATCTGACAAACAGCTGTCAGAGGAAGACCTGAAGAACGCCATCAGCATCCACCACTCCCTGGCTGTGCGAGCGAGCGACTACAGCAAGAAGCCCAACGTCTTCTACCTAAAGACAGCTGATTGGAGAATATTTCTGCTCCAAGCGCCGTGAGTGGCTAGTCTTTATAGTACCGAGTAAATCCCTGGCGCTACACGCAGGTTGTGCTAAAGGGGTAGGGTACAGATCAATCACTCCATGTCTGATCGAAAGATAAACCTCGTCCTTTTGGTTTCAATCTCAGTTGAAGTTCAACAAAGAACTGACGTCAAAGAGGGCCATTTAAGAAAAGAAAACAAATAATTGAAAAATAGAAACTAAATTAGTCTCCATCAATGTGGTTAGACTTCTGAGAAGCGACAATTTTCTAAGCGACAAGATTCTAAGGGCTGTATATGAAGTGGATAAATAGCTTGGCATAAATCCCAATCCCCAGGAAACACAGACATGGATGGAAACTCACAAACCTGAAAGCTTTTACTGAAATACTTTATGCAGAGGGCAGTGGACGTTTGGAGTTCAGACGAATGAGAGGGGATCTCATAGAGACTTATAAAATTCTAACAGGACTAGACAGGGTAGATGCAGGGAGGATATTCCCGATGGTGGGGGAGTCCAGAACCAGGGGTCACAGTCTGAGGATTCAGGGTAGACCATTTAGGACGGAGGTGAGGAGACATTTCTTCAGTTAAAAAGTGGTTGAGCCTGTGGAATTCATTACTACAGGAAGTAGTTGATGCCAAAACATTGAATATATTCAAGAGGCGGCTGGATATAGCACTTGGAGCGAATGGGATCAAAGATTATGGGGAGAAAGCAGGATTAGGCTATTGAGTTGGATGATCAGCCATGATCATAGCGAATGGCGGAGCAGGCTGGAAGGGCCGAATGGCCTCCTCCTGCTCCTATCTTCTATGTTTCTATATTTCTATGGAGGTCTTGCGGTGCAGTGTTAGAGTCGACACCTCTGGCTCAGAAGCTTTGGATTCAATTCCCGCTTCAGGACTTGGTGGCCACAGGAAGGTGGGATCATAACGTGGCCAAACAGGTTGGTTATCAGCCTGTCACTCTTTCCAATGCGCCGGATGGCAGGCTGGTAAAGAGCAGGAGAGTTTCCTAGTCAGCCACAGTGCAGAAAGCAACGGCTAACCTGTGTAGTGCTTTGCATAATCATGGACCAATCCGTTGGAGGTCCATGCTCACCTTGGGTGTGGTATCTGAAGAGGGAGGTCATGCTGTAAGGAAACGTGCGAGTGAGCTGGGTGATAGTTGGGCAAACGTTGGTGACCAGGTGTATGGGGGGTTAAAATTGGCCTCAGCGATCATTTCTTCCATGCTCCTTCCTACTTTTTTGTAATAATGTGCTGGGAGGCCTGGGATTAGACCAGTGACGGAGGAGTGGGACTAAAGTAGACATGTACTGTGGAAAAAGAACAGAAGTGATGGGCTGAATGGCCTGCTTCTGTGCTCAAATATTCTATAATTCTCCCTCTTTTCTTTAAAAGGAGTGAATGACTTTTGTGAGAGAATGGGGACCTGGTAAATGTGCCAGGTTGTAGATACAAGTGTTGGGCATCTAACTCTTTGCTATTTGTCATGAAATCCACACACGGGGAACTCATTCATGCTTTCCATTGCACCTTGGACACCCTGTAACCTCACACCGACGCCATGGTAATCTAATAGGGTTAGGACCAGTCTGCCTCACAGTTTTCCTCTGATGGCCCCGGATTTTGCTGCCTGTTCCTCACCCCTGTGTCCAGTTTGTAAATGCAGTTTTTTTCCCATCAGGAACGCAGAGCTGATGCAATCCTGGATCACCCGGATAAACCTGGTGTCAGCCATGTTCTCGGCACCCCCTTTTCCGGCAGCCATCGGTTCCCAGAAGAAGTTCAGCCGGCCTCTCCTGCCCACCACGCTGACCAGGCTGTCTCTGGTGAGTGCTCTGTGCCTCGTTACAACCGGGTGATGAAAGATCTGTAATATTGCAACGACTGCAAATACCTCTGTTACAACGGCCAAGGGATTGAAACAAAAGGTCAATATAAGGGGAGATGGTGGTACCGTCACTGTGGTAGTAATCCAGAGGCCCAGGCTAATGCCGCAGGGCACACGGGTTCAAATCCCACCACGGCAGCTGGTGGAATTTAAATTCAATTATTTAGCTTGGGATTGAAACAATCATTGATTGTCGTAAAACCCATCTGGTTCATTAATGTCCTTCAGGGCAGGAAATCTGCCGTCCTTACCTGGTCTGGCCTACATGTGACTCCAGACTCACAGCGATGTGGTTGATTCTTAATTACCCTCTGGAAGGGCCACTCAGTTCAAGGGGAGTTAGGGATGGGCAACAAATACTGGTCTCATGGACAACCCAAATCTAATGAAAGATTAAAGAGAAAGTTGGTAGCCACATGGTGTGGGTGTGGTAGCGTGGATCCTTTAAGGGGGCGTTCCTTGAGGGTCATGTGGTTGGGCCAGGCCTTATGCAATCCTGAGGCAGAAAGCTGAACCAATCGAGTGCGAGGGTGCGTTTCCCAGGTTGGAAAGGATCGACAGGTGGGGCCAGGGAGGAGTAGTGTACAGTCGCATTGTTATTCAATCGGACCATATTGTATATGAAGTTAATCGTTGCATTATAAGACCATAAGACATAGGAGCAGAATTAGGCCCCTCGGCCCATCGAGTCTGCTCCGCCATTCAATCATGGCTGATACTTTTCTCATCCCCATTCTCCTGCCTTTTCCCCATAATCCCTGATCCCCTTATTAATCAAGAACCTATCTATCTCTGTCTTAAAGACACTCAATGACCCGGCCTCCACAGTCTTCTGCGGCAAAGAGTTCCATAGATTCACCGCTCTCTGGCTGAGCTCATCTCTGTTTTAAAGGATCGTCCCTTTAGTCTGAGGTTGTGCCCCTGATTCTAGTTTTTCCTACTAGTGGAAACATCCTCTCCACGTCCACTCTATCCAGGCCTCGCAGTATCCTGTAAGTTTCAATAAGATCCCACCCTCATCCTTCTAAACTCCAACAAGTACAGACCCAGAGTCCTCAACTGTTCCCCATACGACAAGCTCTTCATTCCAGGGATCATTCTTGTGAACCTCCTCTGGACCCTTTCCAAGGCCAGCACATCCTTCCTTAGATACAGGACCCAAAACTGCTCACAATGCTCCAAATGGGGTTTGACCAGAGCCTTATACAGCCTCAGAAGTACATCCCTGCTCTTGTATTCTAGCCCTCTCGACATGAATGCTAACATTGCATTTGCCTTCCTAACTGCCGACTGAACCTGCACGTTAACCTTAAGAGAATCTTGAACAATGACTCCCAATTCCTTTTGTGTTTCTAATTTCCTAAGCATTTCCCATTTAGAAAATAGTCTATGCCTCCATTCCTCCTTCCAAAGTGCATAACCTCACACTTTTCCACATTGTATTCCATCTGCCACTTCTTTGCCCACCCTCCTAACCTGTCCAAGTCCTTCTGCAGCCCCCCTGCTTCCTCAATACTACCTGTCCCTCTACTTTTCTTTGTACAATCTGCAAACTTAGCAACAGTGCCTTCATTTCGTTCTTCCAAATCGTTAATGTATATTGTGAAAAGTTGTGGTCCCAGCACTGACCCTGTGGCACACCACTAGTCACCGGCTGCCATCCTGTGAAAGACCCCTTTATCCCCACTCTCTGCCTTCTGCCAGTCAACCAGTCCTCTATCCATGCCAGGATCTTACCCTTAACACCATGGGCTCTTAACAGTCTCCGATGTGGCACCTTGTCAAAGGCTTTCTGGAATTCTAAATAAATCACTAAATAAATAAGCATTGGCAACGAAGTCTTTCTGTTCTGAAGCCTCATCGAGTTGCCCTCGATTCATTACATTAGTTTGCCCCATTACCACAGAATTGTAATTTGAGGCCTATTACCAATGCTGTTACGTGATGGACAGCCATTGGCTGAGGTACATGAAGGCAGCCGACAGACATGGTAAAATGGGCAGCTTCGACATTGGTTCAATCCGTGGGTATTTCATTATAACGCTCTCTTAATGACTCAACTGGTAAAATAATGGGCTCAGTATTAACTGAGTTACGTGGCCTAACATCATGTTATGAGGCCTGCCTTCAACTAGTCAAACATCCCATATTTCTTCTTGGGAGAATCCTTCACAACTTCAGGATGTCCTGAGCTGCTTTTAAAGCCATTGTTAAAGTTTATTTATTAGTCATAAGTAAGCTTACATTAACGCTGCAATGAAGTTACTGTGAAAATCCCCTGGTCGCCTCACTCTGGCGCCTGTTCGGGGTACACTGAGGGAGAATTTAGCGTGGCCAATGCACCGAACCAGCTCGTCTTTCAGGCTGTGGGAGGAAACCGGAGCACCCCCACGCAGACACGGGAGAGAATGTGCAGACTCCGCACAGACAGTGACCCAAGCCGGGAATCGAACCCAGGTCCCTGGTAAGATGAGACATGATATGCTAACCACTGTGCCACCATGCTACCCTTGTGAAGTATGGTCACCACTGTGGGAAACACCACAACCAAGCACTACAAGCAGCAAAGCAATAATGACCAGATGATCTGTTTTGGTGATGTTGCTGAGGGAGAGGTGTGGGCCAAGACTTCAGGGATGACTTCCCTGCGCTTCTTCAAAAATGTGTCCTGGGATCTTTGACATGTACCCAATGGGGCCGGCAAGGCCTCCATTTTAATATTACGTCTGAAAGACAAACCGCTGACATTGCAGCACTCCCTCAGTACTCCATGGGAGTGTCAGCCTAAGAGTATTTGTTGAAGGCTCTGGAGTGGGTCTTGAACCCACAATCGAGAGTGCGACTAAGTCACGGCTCCCTTATGTCCATGTTGGTTTTGGCAGTGTAATGGCACTCTCTGCTGGCTGGAAGAGGGTAGAGCAGGCATTCACATTTGTACATCAACTGACAGTGGGCAACTATCTCAGTTGATTAAAGTTTATTTATTAGTGTCACCAGTTGGCTTACATTAACACTGCAATGAAGTTACTGTGAAAATCCCCCAGTCGCCACACTCCGGCGCCTGTTTGGGTACACTGAGGGAGAATTTAGCACGGCCAATGCACCTAACCAGCTCGTCTTTCGGACTGTGGGAGGAAACCGGAGCACCTGGAGGAAACCCACGCAGACATGGGGAGAACGCGCAGACTCCACACAGATAGTGATCCAAGCGGGAAATTGAACCCGGGTACTTGGAGCTGTGAGGCAGCAGTGCTAACCACTCTGCAGCCCTGGATGGATAACCTGTGGTTCGGGGCGGCACGGTGGCACAGTGGGTTAGCACTGCTGCCTCACAGCACCCGGGACCCGGGTTCGATTCCCGGCTTGGGTGACTGTCTGTGCGGAGTCTGCATGTTCTCCCCGTGTATGCATGGGTTTCTTCCGAGTGCTCCGGTTTCCTCCCACAGTCCAAAAATGTGCGAGTTAGGTTGATTGGCCATGCTAAATTGCTCCTTAGTTTTAGGGGGATGTCAGGGGGATTAGTTGGGTAAATATATGGGGTTATGGGGATAGGGTCTGGATGGGATTGTTGTCGATGCAGGCTTGATGGGCCGAATGGCCTCCTTCTGCACTGTAGGGATTCTATGAATGATGCCAACTGTGCGAATTCAATTCCTGATGTTGCCAAGGATCTGCCTTTGGGCAGAACACAAGTAGGATGGAATCGGAAGACTAAACAGAACGGACAAGGATCACATCTGTTTGTTACTCGGTACGAGGCGGGGGGGGAGGGGGGTTAAAAGTCCAATTGTATTTTTTTTACTTCTCTCTCTGAACGTTGCAGGAGGAACAGATAAAGGCTCATGATACCAGACTCAAATCGATGACGGTGGACCTGACTGAGCATCACTCGTACCCTCCTGACAAGAAAGTGAAAGGCAAAGAGCTGGAGGAATACAGACAGAAGGAGGACTACCTGGTGTTTGAGGTGAGCACAGGGACAGTCTCACCGCAGAAACCAGACCAACACTTGAGAAACTTGCTGATCCCAGGATGCTTCATCCAACACTGACTATGTGGAAGTATCTGTTGCTATGGAGACATATGCGGCAGCCATTTTGTCCTTGGCAAGAGCCCGCATACAGTGATGGAATGAGTGAACCACTGGCGGGCCGAATGGCCTCCTTCTGTGCTCCATCGCTCTGTGAGCCGCTGCCCTTTGTTAAATGAATGTTTGTTCAGGGCAGCAGCAGCCCCCTGCTCCTCTTTGAGTAGAAACATAGAAACTAGAAGCAGGAGTAGGCCATTCAGCCCTTCGAGCCTGCTCCACCATTCATTATGATCATGGCTGATCATCAAATTCAATATCCAGATTTCCCCCGCCCCCCTTCCCCCCCCCCATTTCCCTTTAATCCCAAGATCCATATCTAATTTCTTCTTGAAATCACACAATAGGACCATGGAATTCCTGATGAGTGTGACGGGGGCCTGTTAACAGGCTGCACACCTGGATGAATGAGGGTCCCTTGTGTGGGGAGCAAACTGACCTCAACAACATTGGATGGAGATTTTATCCACACACTCAGCACCTCAAAATGTTAGATCTCTTTACAGCAGAGACAGGCCACTCTGTGCCAGTGTCTGTGAGTCTTCCAGCCTACTTCCCCTTGCTCTGTTAGCATGTTGGGACGGCACGGTAGCACAGCGGTTAGCACTGCTGCCTCACAGCGCCAGGGACCCAGGTTCAATTCCCGGCTTGGGTCACTGTCTGTGTGGAGTCTGCACGTTCTCCCCGTGTCTGCGTGGGTTTCCTCCGGGTGCTCCGGTTTCCTCCCACGGTCCAAGGATGTGCGGGTTAGGTTGATTGGCCATGCTGAAATGTTTGTTACTCGGTACGAGGCGGGGGGGAGGGGGGTTAAAAGTCCAATTGTATTTTTTTTACTTCTCGCTCTGAACTTTGCAGGAGGAACAGATAAAGGCTCATGATACCAGACTCAAATCGATGACGGTGGACCTGACTGAGCATCCCCTAGTGTCAGGGGAGCTCGCAGGGTAAATGTGTGGGGTTACGGGAATAGGGCCTGGGTGGGATTGTGGTCGGTGCAGACTTGACAGGCCGAATGGCCTTCTTCAGCACTGTAGGGATTCTACCCCTTAGTCCCTCATGCATTTATCGAGCTGCCCCTTCAATGAATCTATGCTGTTTTAGCTCAACCATTCCCTGTGGCAGCGAGTCCCACATTCTCACCACTCCCTGGATCAGGAACTGAGTTCAATATTGGATTTGGCAGTGATTATCTTCTATATGTGGTCCTGGTTTAGGAGCTGCATAACAGGTGGAAGCATCTTCTCTAAGCCAGACATAACCCAAGCTGAGAATCGAACCGGGGTTCCTGACACTGTGAGGCAGCAGTACTAACCACTGTGCCATCATGGCGGCCACTGGCGGGCCGAATGGCCTCCTTCTGTGCTCCATCGTTCTGTGAGCCTGGGTGGGATTGTAGATGATGCAGACTCGATGGGTCGAATGGCCTCCCTCTGCACTGTCGGGATTCTATGATTCTAAATACTGAAGCTTTGTGCTTTGTGTTCAATAGAAAATGAGGTTCAGCACCTACGTCTCGCTGCTCCGCGCCAAGGCAAAGGCTGCGACGGACGACCTGGACAAGTTTGAGTCCGCCCTGTTTGACAGCGCTGAGAATGAAGGGAATGGCTTGACGAAATCCCGCTCCAGTCCGTCTCTGAACCAGGAGCAGCCGGTCGTCACCATCCGGGTCAAGCGGAACACGTCGGAGCGCCGGAGTTACCGGCATGCCACCAACACCAAGCACAAGCTATAACACGCCCGAGCTTTGCACTGAGACTGGCTAGCATGCTGTGCATTCGGCTACGACTCCGGACTTTAGTGTAGTGCCAGTGGGTAGCTGCTCACGATGGTTGGCGCATGCGAGGTTCAAGGACGTTGCAGAAGTGGTTCTCCTCCCCAACCCCCCCCCCCCCCCCCCTACCCCCCCAACCACCCCCTGCCCACCCCCCAAGGACTGAAACACAGGGCTTGAGTTACAGGTACCAGGGCCACGATACTGTGACATTCAGGGGCAGTGGGCCTGTACACTTGCACCTTCACAGGGAGGAACCATGGCTGCACCTGGCCAGGCCTGACAAGACAAGTCGCCAAACAGATCGTGGATCAACTTGAACTTTTGTTTTCCCGAATCCTCAGCCGGTTCCTCCTGCGGAGGCCTGTTCTTCTCTCTCGAGCACGTGAGAGGTAGGGGCACGCCCTCGGCACGCGAGGAGCGGCGCCACGCCCAGCTGCTGTACTCCCGCGCGGCAGGCGAATCAACTTGTAGCTCGTTTAGCGTAGGGCAGCGTTCGGGAGCGGCCCGGGACCGTCGCGGCTAAGCAGCGGAAGCCTTTTGGCGGATCCCGGTTTGCAATTCTGCGTTGCGGTGGGACCTGCGACTGGTTGCTGCCGCTTCGCCATGGCTCCCTCGATTACACCAACTGAATTTAAGGAGTCGGGGCTCTTCGCTGCCTCACTCGCTGCCACGGCATTGCTGACATTCACATCCACGTCAGTGACTACTGTAGCAGACGTAGTAGATATTTTATTTATGTCGTGTGTCTCTCTTTCCCCTTCATCCAGCTGTTTGCACCTGCTTTACATTCCCCCTCCCGCCACCCACCCCATGTCCATAAATGTTAAATTATTCGACACTAAACATCAGAATCAGTTCAATGTACATTTCATTAGATTCATCCTGATGGAATGAATCGTATAGACTGTTGTTAACAACTCTTTTAGTATACGTGACAATGTTACGCTGTTTACCTAGATAGATGGGAATCCGGCATATATCCGGCATATATCCGGTGATTTTAAATGCCCCTTGTTCAAGTTGGGAGGATTGACGTTAAGGTCGGGAGGTCAACGGCAATCTATAGATTCCAGATCATGGAACCAAGTCCGGTTACAGGCTAGATCTGAATATTGTACGATGGTGTGAGACATTGGAAGAGGGACAGGCCTATTCTCCCACTCAAGGACAATAAAGCTAAACATTGACTGAACTCTATATCCCCCATATCTTTGTCCCACATCCCTGTGGCTCTATCACCCTCCATTTTAATTTGGTCTGACATCAGCCGCCATTTGCGGAGAGGCGTTTCGACCTTCTCCCCATTTTTATTTCTGAGACTTGGATTTTTTTTAAAGAATTCATTGATGGGATGTGGGCGTCACTGGGTGGGCCAGCATTTTTATTGCCCCCTCCCTAATTGCCCTCGAGACCGAATGGCTGGCTAGGCCACTTCAGAGGGGGGGGAGCGTTTAAGAGTCAGCCATCTTGCTGTGGGTGGAGTCACAGAGATGGGGAGAAAGGTTAGACTGCAGTGCCAGCTTGGTTTGCGCCCTCTCACAGAGTCCAGATCTACGCTACAGAGTCTTCCTTCCCTTCAGTGCTGCCAGGCTATGTTTTTTTTTGACAAAAGTGGGGTTTTCATTGGAATCTTGTCGGCAGAGGAGATGAAGACAATGCTTTCAGTGCTGACTTGATCCTCCAGTTGTAAGGTATAATGGAGGGTGGTGGGCAGGGTTTTGGGGGGGGTGGGGGGTGTTTGATGGGGTGGGAGGGAGTTTTAATTTTCTTTGAGAAGGGGGCTAGGGTTAGGTGGGCTGATTGGTTTCCCTCACATGATCCGGGAAGTATCCCACAGGCCGGGTGGGGAAATCTCTCGCCGTTCAACCGTGTCAGCATTGGAAACTCTCCAACAGTTCGTAGAATCATAGAATCCCTATAGTGCAAAAGGAGGCCATTCGGCCCATCTAGTCTGCACCGACCACAACCACACCCTATCCCTATAACCCCATGCATTTACCATAGCTAGTCCCCCTGACACTAAGGGGCAATTTAGCACGGCCAATCCACTAACTCGCACATCTTTGGAGTGTGGGAGGAAACCGGAGCACCCGGAGGAAACCAACGCAGACACGGGGGGAGAACGTGCAGACTCCGCACACACAGTGACCCAAGCCCGGTATCAAACCCGGGTCCCTGGCGCTGAGAGGGACAGTGATAACCCACCGTGTTGGCGTACAGTTGTTCGATTGCAGGCATTTGCTCGGGTGGACCTATCAGAGAAGGTATAAAGTGTGGACATTCCTGGTGGGCCGGCCTCCAAGACCGACTCTCAGCTTGTTTATTCACGTACAAGTTACTCAGCGAGGTTGGATTTGAATAGCATTTCCATACAGGGCAGGAAGTCTGGGACCACGGACTTAGCGCTGAGTGATACCAGCAAACAAATGCTGAGAGTGTTTGCATCAAATTTGCCATTCTAATGATAGTGGCCCACATGAAATGAGATAAGCAGATTAACGCCCGGGGTTAAAGAAGTCACGGGGGAGTTGACAGTGTACTCTTTGATGGTTTATGAGCCTGTGGCCCAGAGTAGAGTTTGAAGTTGAGTTAAGTTCACTGTGGATTTCCCGCCAGCCCACTAACAAGAATTAGCCACATGAAGGCACTTGAATTAATATCAAAATCTCAATCCTCAGGACTGATTGCACTTTCAGCCAGAGACACAGAATGAAGGGAACATTAGAGCAACCATCTGGCCTGTAGTCAAACTCTATTTCACAAAAGGCTGCGTCTCCCTGAATATTAACTCTTGAGTTTGTCTTTATTCCCAGTTCCTCAGGGAGGTGAGCGATGGGGGTCGGGTCCTTTCACTTTTGGGAGTTCTGGAGTTGAGAGCGGAGAGAATTGTTTGCGATGGGTGCCGTGGCAAGATGATGAGTTAGCAGGCTGTCCTTTCGAGATCTTGCCTCGAATCTAGCGCAGAAAAATACTTGCTCATTCTATTGGCCAGCAGGGGAGGTTGGCTGAAATAACACTTGCATCTGTATAGCGCCTTTTTAATGCGGTGAAACATCCCGAGGCCAGTCACAGGAGCGTCATAAAACAGTTACAGCAAACCACGTGAGGAGGTGTTGGGTCAGCTGACCCTTAAGCTTGGTCAAGGAGGTAGGTCTTAAGGAGTGTGTGAAAGGAGGACGGAGAGGTGGAGAGAGGGGATTCCAGAGCTTGGGGCCCAGGCACCTGGAGGCACGGCTACCATCGGCGGAGCGATTTAACTCAGGGAAACTCAAGGAGATCGGAATTAGAGCAGTGTGGATATCTTGGGAGGCTGTGGAGTCAGAAGAGATCACAGAGATAGGGAAGGGGTGAGACCATGGAGGGATTTGAAACCAGGGATGCTATTGTGGACCTGCAGCCACTGGGTCGATAGGGGAACGGGACTTGTTAAGAGAGGGGTGGCAGAGATTTGGTGGACCTCAGGTTCACAGAGGGGAAAGGGTGGGAGAGAAGGTGGGAGTGTAGTGGAAAAGTTCAGGTACTAAAGTGGATTGAGCAGCCAATGAGCTGAGGGAGGTGGGAGGTTGGGCGACCGTAGCTCGGTGGGTGTTGGTAGCCTTGGTGATGCTCCAAGTATGAAGTGAAAAAGCGACTCCAGGCAGTGGAAGTGTGAAAACAAATTTTAAAAATTTCAAAATGGCCAGCAGATGAGGTAATGTTCGGAGAAGGGAAGTTGGCCGATATGTCAGGTTGGTATTGAGGAAAATTCGGATCTCAAACTCATACTGGGTTTAAGTGAAATCAGTGCCAGATGGCCCCAACCCAATTTCTTCAATTAGCCCAGTTACCCTCATTCGTCAGATAAAAGCAAGATGCTGGAATCTGAAACAGAAAAATGCTGGAAAATCTCAGCAGGTCTGGCAGCATCTGTGGAGAGAGAATAGAGCCAACGTTTCGAGTCTGGATGACCCTTCGTCAGAGCTCTGACGAAGGGTCATCCAGACTCGAAACGTTGGCTCTATTCTCTCTCCACAGACGCTTTCAGACCCACTGAGATTTTCCAGCATTTTTCTGCTTTTTGTGACCTTCATTCGTCACCGTCCCTGGCAGTCTCGACCAGAGAGGCTGCGGACACACTCACCAGAACATTGGGCATCACTCTGGCTCTGATGTTGTTAGAGGGTCATTCACCTGATGAAGGGGCAGCGCTCCGAAAGCGCTGTGATTCCAAATAAACCTTTTGGACTTTAACCTGGTGTTGTGAGATTTCTTAGAGGGTCAGGATTAAGGGTGTCACTGTTGGGAGGACAGATAGGGAGCGAAACTCTGGATGTGACCTACATTTGAAGTTTACCTGGCGCGCAAAGTGGAGAAGGATTGCCTTGTTGAACACTGACATCCTCCCGTAGGAATGAGAACAAAGAAAGATCTCACAGACCGTTATATAAAAAAACATGAATTCCACAAGTGGACTAAGAAAGCCAGTCAAACTGGTGACCTCATCCATTGCCCTGAAGGGAACGGCTACCATTTTATGTCTTCAAGATATGACTTTTAAGAAAAACTTAAATCAAGGAAACTCTTAAATGTTAATAGTTATTTAAAGATGACAAACTATTGTAAAACTCAAGGAATACTGTTCAATAAACAGATGTTACATTTAAGGTTAAGTGCCCGTGTCATCCTTTCGGAGGGTGTTATCGGTCCGAGTTTCTGTTAACGGATGGTTGGGAAACTGGAGGTGAATTGCAGCATTTTTCTGAAGTCACCCTCCTGTTGTGGAAGACCTTGTGGCGCAGCGGGGAGCGTTCTCCACCACCGGACCAGTAGCTCCAGGTTCGAGAGGACACAGAAGGAGCAATAATGCGGTTCATAATAATGAGCTTGGAAATCCTTCCACCAACCCCTGCCCCTCCCTGCCCATTATTCCCAAAAGAGTAAAAAAAACATTGAGTGTGAAGCTACGCTTAAGTAAGAATCCCCTTGCCCAAACTCATTTACATGATCAGATCCACACAATCTTCAATTAACCCGGTGTGACCGAACAACGTAACAGAATGGAACCCTTTATATTTTTAAAAGTATTTATTGATGTATACAAGGATGGGAACCCAGCCACGGTTTCATTAATGCAGCTGAATAATAAAAAAAAACATTATATTGAGTAAGGGTACTTTTAAAAATTTATTAAGAAGATCCAGGTAACATTGGTAGTGTTTATTGCCCATCTCTAATTGCCCCTGAGTAGGTGGTGATGAGATGTGCGTACAGTCTTCGTTAGGCAGGCATCATGATCGGCACAGGCTTGGAGGGCCGAAGGGCCTGTTCCTGTGCTGCACTGTTCTTTGTTCTTTGAGACACCTCAAAGACAGCTGAGGGGCTTGCTAGGCCATTTCAGAGGGTAATTAAGAGTCAACCACATTGCTGTGGCTCTGGAGTCACCTGTAGGCCAGACCTGGTAAGGATGGCAGATTTCCTTCCCTAAAGGACATTAGTGAACCAGATGGGCTTTTCCGACAATCGATGATTGTTCCACTGGTCATTCGTTAACTGGATTTTTAATTTTAGATTTTATTTAATTAATTCAATTGAACCCATGTTTCCTGATCACTAATCTGGGCCTCTGGGTCCAGAGACCAGGTGCAAAACCGCGATGCTACCATAGCCCATCAAGAGCGTTTAGTCCTCCAGGTGGGTGCCACTGAAAATGACATCATAAACTATAATGAGCTAGTGGCTACTTCATTGGCCGGAACCTTCCAGCTGTTCGGGGCGGCGGGATCTTCCGGTCTCGCCGACAGTCCAGACCCTTCCACGGGGTTCCCGGTGACAAAGGGGTGCAACCAAAGGGAAACCCTGTTGACAATGACAGGACTCTGAAGATCCCTCCATTGGCCAATGGTGGGCTGCCTCCGCTGCCATGGAACACACGGCGGGTTGCATGGAAAATCCCGCGAATTGATGGACATGAACCGGTTCCTCAGTAAATTATTTAAAAAATATGTAACACTTATTAAAACATATGTCTGCGCATAAAAATACCCACTCTTTTTTATCCATTCCTGCAACATGGGCGTCGCTGGCTGGCCAGTATTGAACTGAAGGTAGTTGAGATCAACCACATTGCTGTGGCTCTGGAGTCACATATAGTCCAGACCAGGTAAGGATGGCAGATTTCCTTCCCTAAAGGGGACATTAGTGACCCAGCTGGGTTTTTCCGACAATCAACATTTGATTTGATTTATTATTGTCACATGCATTAACATACAGTGAAAAGTATTGTTTCTTGCGCGCTATACAGACAAAGCATACCGTTCATAGAGAAGGAAAGGAGAGAGTGCAGAATGTAGTGTCACAGTCATAGCTGGGGTGTAGAGAAAGGTCAACTTAATGCAAGGTAGGTCCATTCAAAAGCCTGACAGCAGCAGGGAAGAAGCTGTTCTTGAATCGGTTGGTACGTGAGTCGGTTGGTACGTGGGTAGCATGGTGGCACAGTGGGTTAGCACTGCTGCCTCAGAGTGCCAAGGACCTGGGTTCGATTCCTGGCTTGGGTCACTGTCTGTGTGGAGTTTGCACCTTCTCCCCATGTCTGCGTGGGTTTCCTCCGGGTGCTTCGGTTTCCTCCCACACCCCCAAAATGTGCGGGTTAGGTGGATTGGCCATGCTAAATTGCCCCTTAGTGTTAATGGGACTAGCAGGGTAGGGATTTCTATCTATGGAACAATGGTTTCATGGTCATCAGTAGATACTTAATTCCAGATATTTTTTATTGAATTCAAATTACACAATCTGCCATGGCAGGATTCGAACCCGGGTCCCCAGAACATTGGCTGAGTTTCTGGATTAGTAATCTAGTGCTAATACCACTAGGCCATCACCTCCCCGTAAGACTTGAAGAGCTATTGGAAAGGTGCAATCGGTGCAAACCCACCATCCTTATTATTTCAATCTAGGGGCAGTTTTGTGAGTTGGGATGAAGAACGCAGAAGCTTGATTCAGGCTTTGACGCCACTTGCCTTTCCAATTCGGCAATCTTTGCTTTCCTCTGTTGATAAAAAAAACCCAAGGCCAATTGATGGAAACTCTGCCCCAGTGCATTTGTCTTCCTCCAAATGGAGTTCTGCAATTTCTACCTGATCAGAACCTCGATAAATCACCAAGTCCCAATCTCTGCCACTGCTGGTCCCACAACAGCAACGATTGAAAAATGTCCTCGTTTCCAACTTCCTCCATCAGCTGATCCCTGCCTCTGTCTATAAGCTCCTCTGGCCCTCCAATTCCCTTCCCTCTCCAAACACTGTTACTCCCTTTCTGGAGTGATTGCGTTACTCTTACACTACCTGCCCTGCTGCTAGCAATCAGACTGGTTGGCACTGCTGCCTCACAGCACCAGCGACCTGGGTTCAATTCTAGCCTCGGGTCACTATCTGTGTGGAGTCTGTACGTTCTCCCCGTGTCTGTGTGGGTTTCCTCCGGGTGCTCCGGTTTCCTCCCACACAGGGATAGGGCCTGGGTGGGATTGTGGTCGGTACAGACTGGATGGGCCGAATGGCCTCCTTCTGCAATGTAGGGATTCTATGATTCTATGACTTCCAGACAAACGTGAAATTCTCTCCCTCTACCCACCTCCCTAGCAACCTCCCATCCCTCCTTTTAAGACCCCCTTTAAAACATCCCCCTTTGCCCAAACATTTGGCCACCCTTCTCAATATCTCCCCTTGTCTGGTGACGCTTATGTGAAGCAGCCTGGAATACTGCTCGACGTGAGAGGTGCTATACAAATGCAACGTGCTGCTCCGTTCAGCCAACAAGCAACTTGTATCCCACCAACTGGAGATACGGAACGAATTAATGCACAAGAACAGCTTGGCCAGTTCGCTCTGGGATTTCAGTTTATCACACTGCTTCTGTCGTGGTGATGTATTTTCTGCTTTATAATGATCAGAAGTGACACTATGACTGTGTGAATCTAAATCTGGCGTCTATTGTGAGGATTCTTTGATAAGTTAGCTTCAGCCCCCCCTTGGGGCAGAAGCTCTGACGTGCAGTTTTCCAGTGCATGAATCATAAAGGTTAGTTTACAGGTACAGCAAGTAATTAGGCAAACTAATAGAACATTATCATTTATTGTGAGGGGAATTGAATACAGAAATAGGAAGGTCATGCTTAAGCTGTACAGGGCATTGGTGAGACCAAACCTGGAGCGTTATGTACAGTGCTGTTCTCCTGATATGAGGAAAGATCGTAGAATCCCTACAGTGCAGAAGGAGGCCATTCGGTCCATCGAGTCTGCACCGACCACAATCCCACCCAGGCCCTATTTCTGTAACCCTCCTTTACCCTGCTAATCCTACTTAGTCATGATGTGGAGATGCCGGCGTTGGACTGGGGTAAACACAGTAAGAAGTTTAACAACACCAGGTTAAAGTCCAACAGGTTTATTTGGTAGCAAAAGCCACACAAGCTTTCGGAGCTCCAAGCCCCTTCTTCAGGTGACTGAAGAAGGGGCTCCCACACAGGGATAGGGCCTGGGTGGGATTGTGGTCAGTACAGACTGGATGGGCCGAATGGCCTCCTTCTGCTCTGTAGGGAGTCTATGATTCTATGACTTCCAGACAAACGTTGTGAAATTCTCTCCCTCTACCCACCTCCCTAGCAACCTCCCATCCCTGAAGAAGGGGCTTGGAGCTCCGAAAGCTTGTGTGGCTTTTGCTACCAAATAAACCTGTTGGACTTTAACCTGGTGTTGTTAAACTTCTTACTGAATCCTACTTAGTGTCAGGGAGACTAGCAAGGGTAAATGTATGGGGTTACGGGAATAGGGCCTGGGTGGGATTGTAGTCGGTGCAGACTCGATGGGCCGAATGGCCTCCTTCTGCACTGTAGAATTCTATGATTCTATGACACTAGGGTCAATTTAGCATAGCCTATCCACCTAATCCGCACATCTTTGGAGTGTGGGAGGAAACCCGTGGAAACACACACACATGCGGTGAGAAAGTGCAAACTCCACGCAGGCAATGACCCGAGGCCGGAATTGAACCCGGGTCCCTGGCGCTGTGAGGCAGCAGTGCTAACCACTGCGCCCGCCCTGTGTGAAAGCGTTCGAAGCAGTTCAGAGAAGGTTTACTCGGTAAAGTCAGGAATGGACGGGTTGTCTTCTGAGGAAAGGTTGGAGAGGTTATCCACTGGAGCTTAGAAGACCAAAATGCCACTTGGTCAAAACCTTTAAGATCCCGAGGCGTATTGACAGGGTGGACGTGGAGAGGATGTTGCCTCTTGTGGGACAATCTAGAACTGGGGGTCGCTGTTTAAGAATAAGGGGTTGCTGATTTAAGATGGCGATGAGGAGAATGTTTTCTCTGAGGGTGGTGAATCTCTGAAACTCTCTTCCTCAAAAGGCGGTGGAAGCCGAGTCTGAATATTTTGGTAAACAAGCGGTTAAAGGTTAATGAGGGTCGGTGGGAATGTGGAGTTGAGGTTACAATCTGATCAGCCATGATCTTATTGAATGGCGGAACAGGCTCGATGGGCCGAATGGCCTCCTTCTGCACCGTAGGGTATCCTATGATTCCATGGTAATTGTTGACAATCCCCACATTATTCAATCACAGGTTGGCGGGATGCGGGAATCACTGCAATTGTTCTTTCCCCAATTTCCAAAGGTGCAATGACCACTATTCCGCATGGAACATGCTGCGCTGTGCATTCTGACCCGGGACGAGTGCTGGGACAATGTGACATTATTGGGATGTGATGATTAGCAGGGCTCTGAACTCCAGCTGATAGATCGATCTGGAGGGAAATTGCTTCTGTGTGGTTTGCTGATGAGTTTGGGGATAGGCACTGGTGCCTTTAATTAGCCAGTGTAGTTCCTGGCCAGAAATCTAAATCATATCTTTCACACATCAGACACCTCAGTGATTTGGAATTTCAGAGGTAAGGAGCATTTACTAAACACTGAAGTAGGAAGGGAGAATTACATTTTTATAGCATCTTTCGTGAATGAAGTTACATCCCAAGGCATCATACAGCTAACTGATGACTTTAGCAATTCAATCCCTATTTTGTAAACAGCCAACTTGCGAGCAACAAGACCTGACAAATAGTAAATACCGGAATGATCAGATTTATCATAGAAATTATCACAGAATCCCTACAGTGCAGAGGAGGCCATTCAGCTCATCGAGCCTGCACTGACTACAATCCCACCCAGGCCCTATCCCCATAACCCCACTTATTTAACCTGCGAATCCCTCTGACACTAAGAGGCAATTTAGCATGGCCAAGCCAGCTAACCCGCACATCTTGGGACTTTGGGAGGAAACCGGACCACCCGGAGGAAACCCACACAGATATGGGGAGAATGTGCAAACTTCACTCTAATCCCCACAGTGCAGGAGAGGCCATTGGACCTGTCAAGTCTGCACCGACTCTCTGACAGAGGATATTACCCAAGCTTTCTCCCCCTCCACCCCTGCTTTATCTCCATAACCTCACACATTTACTATGGCCAATCCACCTAATCTTCACAGTCTTTAGACTGTGGGAGGAAACCGGAGCCCCCGGAGGAAACCCACGCAGACACGGGGAGAACGTGCAGACTCCACACAGACAGTGACCCGTGGCCGGAATTGAACCCGGGTCCCTGGTGCTGTGAGTCAGCAGTGCTAACCACTGTGCCACCATACTGATTTTTTTTGATAGCATAGGTTAAGCAAATCATTTTGGGCCAGGGCACCAGAAGGACTCCTCTGCCTGACTTCGAATAGTGTCCCGGGATGGTTTGCATCCACCTGAATAGACAGGTGGGGTCTCAGGTTAGCACGTCGGCAGAGACACAGCAGCAGTGTAGCATTCCCTCTGTACTGCACTGAAATGCCAGCCTGGATTCTCTGCTCAACTCCTGGAGTGCCACTCGAACTTACAAACCTACTGGCTACCAACCCATGCCTGAATGGCAACTTGGACAGGCGTGACTGTCATTGACAAGTTGGGTTTCTGGTGGAGTAGACAGAATGTTACCTACTCTCATTATTATACGGCTCTGTACCTGTGTGGGTCTGACCTGTCCTGTATATCTGTTGATGGGACGCAACTCATGGTGAATGGTAAGAAATATTTTCAATATCACACACCCAGGTTTCACTTGTTAAAATTGATCCCGATTTAACTGCTCGTTTTAAATATTTGATGTTTATTTGATTTGATTTGATTTATTATTGTCACATGTATTAGTATACAGTGAAAAGTATTGTTTCTTGCGCGCTATACAGACAAAGCATACCATTCATAAAGAAGGAAAGGAGAGGGTGCAGAATGTAGTGTTACAGTCATAGTTAGGGTGTAGAGAAAGATCAACTTAATGCGAGGTAGGTCCATTCAAAAGTCTGACAGCAGCAGGGAAGAAGCTGTTCTTGAGTCGGTTGGTACATGTCCTCAGACTTTTGTATCTTTTTTTCCCGACGGAAGAAGGTGGAAGAGAGAATGTCCGGGGTGCGTGGGGTCCTTAATTATGCTGGCTGCTTTGCCGAGACAGCGGGAAGTGTAGACAGAGTCAATGGATGGGAAGCTGGTTTGCGTGATGGATTGGGCTACATTCACGACCTTTTGTAGTTTCTTGCGGTTTTGGGCAGAGCAGGAGCCATACCAAGCTGTGATACAACCAGAAAGAATGCTTTCTGTGGTGCATCTGTAAAAGTTGATGAGAGTCGCAGCTGACATGCTTCTTTGATTAATTTGCTGCATCGCACACTTCATATTTGTAAAGATGGATTTAAATATCTCAAAGAGTTCCTGATCTTAATTTTATTCCGGGCACTGTGGTGACACAGTGGCACAGTGGTTAGCACTGCTGCCTCAGACCCGGGTTCAATTCCGGCCTCAGGTCACTGTCTGTGTGGAGTTTGCACGTTCTCCCCGTGTCTGCGTGGGTTTCCTCCGGGTGCTCTGATTTCCTCCTACAGTCCAAAGGTGTGTGGGTTAGGTGGATTGGCCGTGCTAGATTGCCCCTTAGTGTCAGGGGGATTAGCGGGGTAAATATGAAGGGTTTGAGGAATAGGACCGGGTGGGATTGTGGTTGGTACAGACTCAATGGGCCGAATGGCCTCCATCTACCCTGTTGGGATTCTATGATTGTGTGGTCTTTGGACTGTGGGAGGAAAGCGAAGGTCCCGGAGGAAACCCACGCAGACACGGGGAGAACGTGCAAACTAATGGAAACATTTTCTCTATGTCTACCCTGTAAAACCCTTTTATAATTTTCAGACCCTGAAGCTGGCTCCCCCCATGTCACCACTCCCCCTCTTTGTTCCCACCCCCCCCCACCCCCCCCACCCCAACCCCCCCACCCCACCCCACCCCCCCCCCCCCCCACCCCTCCCCCCATGCCTTGCTCTTCGGGAGAAAAGAAGGCCAGCATGTCCAGTCTTTCCTGTCAGGCTGTTGCGCCAGTCCTCTTGTCACTTCCGCAACCAGGTTTTGTTCCATATTTAAAGTAATTGATGTCCACATCATCTTGAATCTGAGTGAAAGCATAAACAGTGCTGACCATTGCCAGCGTCGGAGCCTGAGAGCAGATTCGCAACAATTAACTAGACACGATTTTGTGAAGAGATAATGTTTCACCTATCAAATCAATTGGCAGTTGCATTTAACCACAGCATCAATCTGTCTGACACCTGCTGTTTATCTGTGCGTTTCGCTGTGTGTTCTGTTCAAACCAGCTCTGGTCAGTAAGACTGAAAGGCAAAGGGACGGTTTCTCCGCACTAAGCCTACCACAGCACCAGGATAGCACTAACTGGGCGGCACGGTGGCACAGTGGTTAGCACTGCTGCCTCACAGCGCCAGGGACTCGGGTTCAATTCCCGGCTTGGGTCACTGTCTGTGCAGAGTCTGCACGTTCTCCCCGTGTCTGCGTGGGTTTCCTCCGGGTGCTCCGGTTTCCTCCCACAGTCCAAAGAGATGCGGGTCAGTTCGATTGGCCATGGTAAATTGCCCCTTAGTGTCCTGAGATGCATAGGTCGGAGGGATTAGTGGGGTAAATATGTAGGGTTACGGGGATAAGGCCTGGGTGGGATTGTTGTGGGTGCAGGCTTGATGGGTCAAATGGCCTCGTTCAGCACAGTAGTGTTTCTATGATTCTATCCGTGCCGCTGACCGGCACGGTGGCGCAGTGGTTAGCACTGCTGCCTCACAGTGCCATGGACCCGGGTTTGATTCCGGCCTCAGGTCACCCAGGTTCGAAACCCGGCTTGGGTCACTGTCTGTGTGGAGTTTGCACATTCTCCTCGTGTCTGCGTGGGTTTCCTCCGGGTGCTCCGGTTTCCTCCCACAGTCCAAAGATGTGCGGGTTAGGTTGATTGACCGTGCTAAATTTACCCGAGGGTCAGGGGGATTAGCAGGGTAAATGTGTGGGGTTATGGGAGTAGGGCCTGGGTGGGATGGTGGTTGATGCAGACTCGATGGGCCGAATGTCCTCCGTCTGCACTGTAGGGATTCTATGGATTCTGGAGCTGCAGGCGGTGTGCTGAACATACATGTCTCTCGCGTCATTGTCCTCCCACAGAAATTGTCACCGCGATGATGTAGAGTTGAATCACGCCTTCAGCTATAATTAAAGTTCATTCAAGTTTAAAGTTTATTTATTAGTGTCATAAATAGATTTACATTAACACTGCAATGAGGTTATTGCGAAAATCCCTGAGTCGCCACACTCCGGCGCCTGTTCAGGTACACTGAGGGACAATTTAGTACAACCAATGAACCTAACCAGCATGTCTTTTGGACTGTGGGAGGAAATCGGAGCACCCGGAGGAAACCCACGCAGACACGGGGAGAATGTGCAGACTGCGCACAGACAGTGACCCAAGCCGGGAATCGAACCTATGTCCCTGGCGCTGTGAGGCAGCAGTGCTAACCCTCAAAGCGGCGAAACAGCACAGCTTAAAGGTAAACGACGGGAGAGAAAGAAATCAGGGAAGGTCGGGTGAAGTTGCCATCATAAGAAAGAAGGTCTTTGAATGTGGGAGGAGATGTAATAAAGCCAAGGCTTTTAAGAACAGAATTCTTAAGAACAGAACAAATAGGGGCGGCATGGTAGCACAGTGGTTAGCACTGCTGCTTCACAGCTCCAGGGACCTGGGTTCGATTCCCGGCTTGGGTCACTGTCTGTGTGGAGTTTGCACATTCTCCTCGTGTCTGTGTGGGTTTCCTCCGGGTGCTCCGGTTTCCTCCCACAGTCCAAAGATGTGTGGGTTAGGTTGATTGGCCATGCTAAAAAAAAATTGCCCCTTAGTGTCCTGGGATGCGTAGATGAGAGGGATTAGCGGGTAAAATATGTAGGGATATGGGGCTAGGGCCTGGGTGGGATTGTGGTCGGTGCAGACTCGATGGGCCGAATGGCCTCTTTCTGTGCTGTAGGGTTTCTATGAGTTCTATGAATTCTGCCAATTCAGGACAGACTCCAGAACAGACAAACTCCACTAGTTTAGTTTACAATTGACAAACCTTTCATGGCTTTATTTAATTGATAAATTCATGCAGCCTTTCATGAAGCTTTTTCACGGATGCTATCAAGTCAAAGGACATTAATAAAACCTGACAGTAATTTAGCAGTAGGAATAAGTGATGGGAACTGAACATGTATTGGTACAAAGGGTGCTCTTCAGAATTTGAGCTTAAGGCATGTTGTTAGGAATGTTTCATTTCCATTATGTCCCAGTTATTTTGCTCCTTTGTGTTCAACCTTGCAGAAACATCTTAGGGACTTTAACAAGATATTTTTCATCATTTTCTTTAAATATTTCTCTTTATTGTTATATAAAAATGTTGAAAGTGAGAATAAAATAGGCTGTTTGGCTGACAATCGAGCACCATCCGATTGGGCACAAGGTTCATAGAATCATAGAATCCCTACAGTGCAGAAGGAAGCCATTTGGCCTTGGAAAGGGTCCAGAGGAGGTTCACAAGAACGATCCCTGGAATGAAGAGCTTGTCGTATGAGGACTCTAGGTCTATACTCGTTGGAGTTTAGAAGGATGAGGAGGGATCTTACTGAAGCTTACAGGACACTGCGAGGCCTGGATAGAGTGGACGTGGAGAGGATGTTACCGCCAGTCGGAAAAACTAGGACCAGAGGGCACAACCTCGGACTAAAGGGACGATCCTTTAAAACAGAGATGAGGAGGAATTTCTTCAGCCAGAGAGTGGTGAATCTATGGAACTCTTTGCCGCAGAAGGCTGTGGAGGCCAGGTCATTGAGTGTCTTTAAGACAGAGATAGATAGGCTCTTGATTAATAAGGGGATCAGGGGTTCTGGGGAAAAGGCAGGAGAATGGGGATGAGAAAAAAATCAGTCATGATTGAATGGCGGAGCAGACTCGATGGGCCGAGTGGCCTAATTCTGCTCCTATGTCTTATGGTCTTATGGTCTAAGAATGATCCCTGGGATGAAGAGCCTGTCATATGAGGAACGGTTGAGGACTCTGGGTCTGTACTCGATGGAGTTTAGAAGGATGAGGGGAGATCTTATTGAAACTTACAGGATACTGCGAGGCCTGGATAGAGTGGACGTGGAGAGGATGTTTCCACTAGTAGGAAAAACTAGAACCAGAGGGCACAACCTCTGGGGATGAGAAAAATATCAGCCATGATTGAATGGCAGAGCAGACTCGATGGGTCAAGTGGTCTAATTCTGCTCCTATGTCTTATGGTCTTATGGCCAATCGAGCCTGCACCCATCCAGGCCCTATCCCCATAACCCCATGTATTTACCCTACTAATCCCCCGACATGAAGGGTCAACTTAGCATGGCCAATCCACCTAACCTACAATCTTTCAAGCAACCTTCTGTTTACTTCATAGCTTGCGCTGTTCCATTTTGCAAACCCCAGACCGTATTATTAATTCTGGCCAATTTTTGGAATCAGTTGAAATATCAGAACGAGCTTTAATGGGCCTTGTTTAGTGATGGATGTGTTTATTGGCTGACTAATGGCTGGGGCGTGGGGGCAAGTCATGGGGGGGTTGGAGGTCGGGTGAGTTGGTTGGCGGGGTTCTGGGGGGGTTGTCAGGCTGGTGAGGGGTTCAGGTCGGAGGGGTTGGAGATGGAGGTTGCGTCCGGCTGGGTCAGTTGGTCGAGGGGGCAGGGACAGGAGGAGAGTGAGGATGGGCAACAAATGCTGGCCTTGCCAGTGTTGTCCACGACCCAGGAAAGAATAAGTAAGTGCGCATTCTTCCTCACAGCAAGGAACAAGGTTTTCTGTGCCCTATTGTTCTTTCGCTTGTTAACAAAAGGCAAAAACAGATGGTACAATAAAAAAAAACTTCAGATGGTTTAATTTAAGAAATAGAACCCAAATGTAATAAACTTAAAGCCTTGCCGAGAATGTATAATGAACACAACATTTAGAGAATGTGAATCCAAAGTTGTTTTGACTTCCCCAAGGGAAGATAGATGCCAAAGGAATTTGAGTGAAATATGTACACTGCGCTCCGCCAATTCTCATCAACAACTCACCAGACATTACCCACCCCTCCTACAAAAACCACCAACAAACCCAAACACTGACACAAAAAAAAAACTCGCCAAGGACACAAAGACCATTTGTTTGAAACAGGAACCTCGGCAATTACAACCCAACCTCTTTTTAGATTCCTGCAAAAGCAAACAGCGGTCATGGCTGTGAAATCTCAATCAATTAAAGGCTTAAATCCCCTTAGTCGTCCCCCCCCCCCCCCCCCCCCCCCCCGGCAAAGGGCGCTTGAGAATAGGGATGGAGTAGCTATCTTCATTAATCAGTATGGCTAGACAGCCACGTTTTGGGTAAATGTTGCAAGATGCCGCTCCCATCAATAGATGTAGAATCGAGACTATCGCAAGTCAAAGTCAGAGTACAGGAATGAGATAGAGAGTCTGGCGAACTGGTGCGGCGACAATAATCTCTCCCTCAATGTCAACAAAACGAAGGAGATTGTCATTGACTTCAGGAAGCGTAAAGGAGAACATGCCCCTGTCTGCATCAACGGGGACGAAGTAGAAAGGGTCAAGAGCTTCAAGCTTTTAGGTGTCCAGATCACCAACAACCTGTCCTGGTCCTCTCCACGCCGACACTATAGTTAAGAAAGCCCACCAACGCCTCTACTTTCTCAGGAGACTAAGGAAATTTGGCATGTCCGCTATGACTCTCACCAACTTTTACAGATGCACCATAGAAAGCATTCTTTCTGGTTACATCACAGCTTGGTATGGCTCCTGCTCTGCCCAAGACCGCAAGGAACAACAAAAGGTCGTGAATGTAGCCCAATCCGTCACGCGAACCAGCCTCCCATCCATTGACTCTGTCTACACTTCCCGCTGCCTCAGCAAAGCAGCCCACATGATTAGGGACCCCACGCACCCCGGACATTCTCTCTTCCACCTTCTTCCATTGGGAAAAAGATACAAAAGTCTGAGGTCACGTACCAACCGACTCAAGAACAGCTTCTTCCCTGCTGCTGTCAGACTTTTGAAAGGACTTACCTCACACTAAGTTGATCTTTCTCTACACTCAGGCTATGACTGTAACACTACATTCTGCACTCTCTCATTTCCTTCTCTATGAACGGTATGCTTTGTCTATATAGCGCGCAAAAACCAACATTTTTCACTGTATGTTAATACATGTGACAATAAATCAAATCAAAAATCTAATAAAGAAAAAGTCATGCAAGCCCGATCTTCAGTCAAGATGCCCAAAATGTTCTGTTATTCTTTATATTGCTTTGGTTTAGATCAATTAGTAGCACACCCATCTCCAAGCCAGAAAGTACCGTCAAGGCTTTGCCTAGCAGCAACAGTAATGAGAATTTAAATGGGTCTGAGAGGTAGAAATCTGCCTAGCAACTGTAACAGTCACCATTTCCAGGGTAGGTAAACCCCTAAGTGTGATCAGGACATTCCAAAGGCATCAGAACATCTAAAGATGATTAGGTGTGAATTGCTCCAACAGTAGTGACAGACTACTTAGAGGACTGCTATAGAAATGTTAGGTTCGCCAGGCAGAAACAGTTTACCTAAATGATTGGCTGATTCAGTGCTATAGAAATGTTCTATAAGTAGTCCACAAAAGGAAATAATTTGAGATATGCAGACAGCCGACTCTCGATTTCGAAATAACAAAAGGGGAAGCAGTATAACTGTCGCCTCCCTCAGAATCAGAGGCCGGTCCACACCTCACACAGCCATGAGGCTAGGACCCATTTCACAGCCAAGGCGTCCTGAAATATCTTTTAATTCTCAGCGATGCTACAGCGTTGCATTTAAGTCTTACAGCCAAGACATTGCAGGAATCCTTCATTAAGGCAGTTTAAATATCTTAGCTGGACCTGGAAAAGATATTTCCCAGACTGGATCATCAGCCTTGTATTGTGTGGTAACTATAAGCTGGATTTGACTTATGTATTTATTTGGATGTTGTTTGGGAAAGGGAAGTCTTAGTGAATTCAGGGATCATTGATACATTTTGGAATAAAGGATAATTTCTACATAAACTGTGTACAAGCTTTTAGTTATTCATGTCTTAGAGTATTGTAGTCTTGTTCAATATGTATTTTTCATTTCTTTTAAGTTAATAAATATTCTTTAATGATTGCTTATACACCGACTTCTATGATTCTATGATTCTATGACTTGCCTTGTTTAACTCTTGTATAGTAAAAAATCTTCTGTTTTAAACCGTGGAACCTTGTGGTTTCCTTTTTTGAGCAAATAGCTGGGATTTCAGATTGCTTCTTTTAAAAAAAAATCCTAGATGGTGTCCAAAGACGTGCTGGTTAGGTGCATTGGCCGTGCTAAATTCTCCCTCAGTGTACCCGAATGGGCGCCAGAATGTGTCCACATTCCCCGTGCATGTACCCTAGTTAGTCCCCCTAAGGGGTAATTTAGCATGGCCAATCCACCATGGCCAATCCACCGTACATCTTTTGGACTGTGGGAGGAAACCGGAGCACCCGGAGGAAACCCACGCAGATCCCGGTGGGGGCGGGGGGGGGGTGGGTCTGCCAGGGTGGTTAGCGGGGGGGGGGGGTCTGCGAAGGATGGTCGAGGAGGATGGTGACTTCACAAGGGCAGAGGGGGCTTCGGAGGTTCCCCTGCAGAATAGAAATCCGCTTCGGACTTTTATTCTGCAGGTTGCTAAAACGGACGCAAAGTTTTGGTAAAATCGGGCCCAATGTCCTCTTTTTCTTTTCTTCATTGTGCGTCCAATCTTTGGCCACCAGATGGTGGAAGTGAGCAAAGATCAGATGAAACATGTTCTGTATTACGGGGAAGCATTGGTTTGATATTTGATTGTTCCCGTCTGGGGTGTGAAGAGGGTGGACCCTGTCTTCACTTTCAATTACTGAATGGGCAGTGGGCTCCAATCTCTCCGGACTGGCTTGCTGTGAAGTTCACTCTGTCTTGTGTGTCTGCAATGTTATTGGACTATTTTAAAGTTTATTTATTAGTCACAAGTAGGCTTGCATTAACGCTGCAATGAAGTTACTGTGAAAAACCCCCAGTCGACACATTCTGGCGCCCATTCGGGTACACTGAGGGAGAATTTAGCATGGCCAATGCACCTAACCAGCACGTCTTTGGACACCATGAGGCAATTAAGCATGGTCAATCCATCTAACCTATACATCTTTGGTCACTAAGGGGGAATTTAGCCTGGCCAATCAACCTAACTGAACATCTTTGGATTGTGGGAGGAAACCAGAGGAAACCCACCCTGACACGGGGAGAATGTGCAAACTCCACACAGACAGTGACCCAAGATTGGAATCGAACCCAGGTCCCTGGCGCTGTGAGGCAGCAGCGCTTAACCACTGTGCCACCTCGCCACCTCCGAAAGAGGAAGGAAAGAATTTCTATCGCGCTGTTCACCACCTCAAGGGTTTCACAGTCAACGTAGGAAGCCAGTTCTCCCACAGCAAGGTCCCACAAGCAGCAATGTGACAATGTCCAGTTGGTTAAGGAAAATAATCAATGGGCAGAACACCCTGCTCTTCCTCACATCGTCCCACGTAAAACTTTACATCCTGACAGAACAGATGGAGTCTGTAGATTGAACAGTTTAGGCCGATACTCTCTAGAATTTAGGAGAATGAGGGGAGATCAAATTGAGGTATTCAAGATGATAAAAGGTACGGATAAAGTAGACGTGGAGCGGATGCTTCCTCTTGTGGGGCATTCTGGGACGAGAGGTCATAGTCTTAGGATAAGGGGCAGCAAATTTAAAACAGAGTTGAGGAGAAACTACTTCTCCCAAAGGGTTGTGAATCTGTGGAATTCGCTGCCCCAAAGTGCGGTGGATGCTGGGACAGTGAGTAAATTTAAGGAGGAGTTAGACAGATTTTTAATTGGGAATGGGTTGAAGGGTTACGGGGAGAAGGCAGGAAAATGGAGATGAGGAGCATGTCAGCCATGATCGAATGGCGGAGCAGACTCGATGGGCCGAATGGCCTAATTCTGCTCCTTTATCTTATGAATTTATGAACTTACCTCAGTATCTGATCTGAGAAACAGCTCCCCCTGCCGAACATCGGTGCAATACTGGAGTGACATTTTTGTGACTGAGGTACACCATCTTTAGAGATTGGAGCAATGCCCACTGGGCCACCTGGCCAGCCCTCACCTGTTGCACTGTGGACTGTACTCCTTCTAGCTCAAGATAACTTCCCATTCTTTTGGTATTAGCTTTAGGTTCACCTGAGAGGGAAGACAGGATCTCGGCTGATAATATCTCATCCAAACGATGGCGCCTCTGACAGTGCCGCACTCCCTCAGTACTGCACTAGAGTGTCAATCTAGATTTCAGGAGCATATTTACTGGACAAGCCCAGAATTAGAGTTGGAGGAACTGCTCAATGAGAAGTGTCCAGTCATTCTGCTGTTTGAATAAATAACATTTTATTGGTGAAACACATAGACACACACACACGCACATACACACACACGCACATACATACAGCTGCACCCCCAGACACACTTTATGCACACACACACCATGCCCAGACGCATGCTGTGCACACACACACATATGCATACATGTATGCACATATACAATGCACATGCACACACACACATGCACATACCAATGCAAACACACACACTATGCACACACACATGTACACATCAATGCAAACACACACACACTATGCACACACACATGTACACACCAATGCAAATACATACACACTATGCACACACACACATGCAATCACGCACATGCACACGCCAATGCAAATGCACACACAATGCACACATACACATGTACACACCAATGCAAACACACACGTACTATGCACATACACACATGCACACGCCAATGCAAACACACACACTATGCACACACACACACATGTACACACCAATTCAAACACACACATGCTATGCACACACACATGCAATCACACACATGCACACACCAATGCAAATGCACACACTATGCACACACACATGCAATCACACACATGCACACACACACACATGTACACACCAATGCAAACACACACACACACACTATGCACACACACACATACAAAAGTGCACACAGACACAAAGCTATCACATGAACACACATGCACATATTGTACACAGGCAGACATGCAAACGCGCACAGACAGAAGGAGCTTCCACTGGATACATGCCAGTATTGTGTCAATTAAATAGATGGTACAGGTGGCAAGAGTTGCAACATTTTTAATGTCTCTATCTTCCCTGTCACACAAACAGATGGCATCCGATTGTCGCGGGCTCCATCGAGATTCCCCGCAGGATTTCAGCTGCAGGCTCAGCTTCACAAACAATTTAATTGAGGGATCTGAATGCGGGAAGGCGGGTGAATTATCACCAGAGTTATTACATGACATTCATCTGGATCTCAGCTGTCTGCTGGAGGAAGGAGAGAACCGGATTGTGGTAACATTACTGGCCGCACCCCAAAACATGAACTCTGTCTGTGGGTGACAGACAACAGTCTGCAACAGCAGCTCAAACTGAACTATTGCTTTTAAGCAGCTGATAAATGGTTCACTACAGAAAATATACGCTTCGCCTCCTTTATAAATTGTTTTTCCCTCGTGCTCAAAGATCTCGTGACTGTTTACACCCACCGTAACCCCAGATCCTTCAATCAGTTTTCACCGTGTACCAGAGCCTTGCAATACCGCTGAGTGCCTGCTGGTGGCGATGCCATTCCATGTGGCAAAATAGTGCCACAAGTAAGGCTGACATTAACACTGCAATGAAGTTACTGTGAAATTCCCCCGGTCCAGCCTGTTCGAGTCAATGCAGCTAACTAGCACGTCTTTCAGAACGTGGGAGGAAACCGGAGAAAACCCACGCAGACACGGGGGGGGAGAATGTGCAGACTCCACACTGACAGTGACCCCAAACCGGGAATCGAACCCGGGTCCCTGGCGCTGTGAAGCGGCAGTGCTAACCCGCTGTGCCACCGTTGCCAACACTTCAGGGTTACCCCGGACATGGAGATTAATCTCCAGCTGGGGGCAACACGCAGGGGAAATCTCAGAGGCCCATTAAACAAAAGAGAGCATTTCCTCGGGACACTTACATTGATCAGGCAGGGGGGCTCAGGGAAATGACTGACAGGCAGTCAAGCATCGTAAGTTGAATTGTGAGGAGTCATAGAATCATAGAAACCCTACAGTACAGAAAGAGGCCATTCGGCCCATCGAGTCTGCACCGACCACAATCCCACCCAGGCCCCACCCCCATATCCCTACATATTTTACCCGCTAATCCCTCTAACCTACGCATCCCAGGACACTAAGGGGCAATTTTAGCATGGCCAATCAACCTAACCCGCACATCTTTGGACTGTGGGAGGAAACCGGAGCACCCGGAGGAAACCCACGCAGACACGAGGAGAATGTGCAAACTCCACACAGACAGTGACCCGAGCCGGGAATCGAACCCAGGTCCCTGGAGCTGTGAAGCAACAGTGCTCACCACTGTGCTACCGTGCCGCTTTGCAATCGACTGAGGAAGGCAAGGGGGCCATGAGGATGGAGGCTTTGGGCAGACCAATGGCAGGAGCGTGGGGATGGTACAGGGCAGTGGGAAGCTGGAATACACTAAGGTGAGAGTTGGCAACCCACGAATGTCCAGCCCAGAGCCTCAAACCTTAAGTTAACACTAGTTGCAATTCTATTTTGGAGTATAACGTTGAGAAATGCGAGGTTATACACTTTGGAGGAAATAATAACAAATGGGATTACTATCTCAATGGAAACAAATTAAAACATGCTACCGTGCAAAGGGACCTGGGGGTCCTTGTGCATGAGACGCAAAAGCCCAGTCTGCAGGTACAACAGGTGATCAAGAAGGCAAATGGGATGTTGGCCTATATTGCGAGGGGGATAGAATATAAAAGCAGGGATGTCTTGATGCACCTGTACAGGGCATTGGTGAGGCCGCAGCTGGAATACTGTGTGCAGTATTGGTCCCCTTATATGAGGAAGGATATATTGGCATTGGAGGGAGTGCAGAGAAGGTTCACCAGGTTGATACCGGAGATGAGGGGTTTGGATTATGAGGAGAGGCTGAGGAGATTGGGTTTGTACTCGTTGGAGTTTAGAAGGATGAGGGGGGATCTTATGGAGACTTATAAGATAATGCGGGGGCTGGATAGGGTGGAGGCGGAGAGATTCTTTCCACTTAGTAAGGAAGTTAAAACTAGAGGACACAGCCTCAAAATAAAGGGGGGTTGGTTTAAGACAGAGTTGAGGAGGAACTTCTTCTCCCAGAGGGTGGTGAATCTCTGGAATTCTCTGCCCACTGAGGTGGTGGAGGCTACCTCGCTGAATATGTTTAAAGCGCGGATGGATGGATTCCTGATCGGTAAGGGAATTAAGGGTTATGGGGATCAGGCGGGTAAGTGGTACTGATCCACGTCAGATCAGCCATGATCTTATTGAATGGCGGGGCAGGCTCGAGGGGCAAGATGGCCTACTCCTGCTCCTATTTCTTATGTTCTTATGTATATGATGGTGAAATGTATACAGTGGTTAGCACTGCTGCCTCACAGCGCCGGGGACCCGGGTTCGATTCCCAGCCTTGGGTCACTGTCTCTGTGGAGTTTGCACATCCTCCCCGTGTCTGTGTGGGTTTCCCCCGGGTGCTCTGGTTTCCTCCCACACTCCAAAGATGTGCTGGTAAGGTACTAAATTCTCCCTCAGTGTACCCGAACAGGAGTGTGGCGACTAGGGGATTTTCACAGTAACTTCATTGCAGTGTTAATGTACGCCTACTTGTGACACGAATAAATAACTACTTTAACTTTCACACGTTAAACAGATGTAGAGTTAATGGAACTTGTTACTTTGTTCGATGCTGAAGATATTAAAGAGGACTGGTTTCGGCGGGAAAACCTTTGTTGCATCTTTTGTTTGAGAAGTGAGACTACTGTCAAGGAACTGGCGGAGAATGTCACATTACATATTATGGTAGTGTGGCCCCTTTGAGGGGGCAATCCCTGAGTGTCACGTGATCGAGCCAGACCCTATGGACTAAAGCTGAGCCAATCGGGAGCAAGGGCACATATCTCAAATCTGTTGGGAACATTGGCCCCTGCTCTGCCCAAGACCACAAGAAACTACAAAGGGTTGTGAATGAAGCCCAGTCCATCACACAAACCAGCCTCCCATCCATTGACTCTGTCTACACCTCCCGCTGCCTCGGAAAAGCAGCCAGCGTAGTCAAGGACCCCACACACCCCGGACATTCTCTCTTCCGCCTTCTTCCTTCGGGAAAAAGATACAAAAGTCTGAGGTCACGTACCAACCGACTCAAGGACAGCTTCTTCCCTGCTGCCATCAGGCTTTTGAATGGACTTTCCTCACACTAAGTTGATCTTTCTCTACGCCCTAGCCATAACTGTAACACTACATTCTGCACGCTCCCCTTTCCTTCTCTATGAACGGTATGCTTTGTCTGTATAGCACGCAATAAACAATACTTTTCATTGTATGTTAATACATGTGCCAATAATAAATCAAATCAAAAAAATAAACTTTGTGCCTCCTCCCCTGTATTTATTTATCACAAGTAGGCTTAGGTTAACACTGCAATGAAGTTACTGTGAAAATCCCCTAGTCGCCACACTCCTGTTCGGGTACACTGAGGGAGAATTTAGCACGGCCAATGCACCTAACCAGCACGTCTTTCAGACTGTGGGAGGAAACCGGAGCACCCGGAGGAAACCCACGCAGACACGGGGGAGAATGTGCAGACTCCGCATAGACAGTGTCTCAAGCCGGGAATCGAACCCGGGTCCCTAGCGCTGTGAGGCAGCAGTGCTAACCCACTGTGCCACCGTGCCACCCAGAACTGGAAGATCTCAATGACCAGAACTGGACATAGTACTCAAGGTGCTGTCCACTGAGAGAACTCTGCAGTTCAGATTTAATGAAAAAAAGTAAGGCTTACATTTACATAGTGCTTTTCACAGCCCCTGGATATCTCAATGCAGCAGTCACTGTTGGATTGTGGGTATGTGTAATAATAAAGGGTGACTCAATGTGGATCAAAGTAATAAGGGATTTATTGCAAACAATACAGAAGCTTTTATGACAAAAGGTCAGACAGAATCAACTATGCAACTGTAGAACTCTCCTCCCGGGTTCCAACTCTGGATCTGCGCCTGTATGGCTCCCAGGGCAAGTTTATCCATTCTTAAATGTGAAGATCAAAACTACACACGCTCTTAGAGCTGTGGTTTCAACACTGCTCATTCTTCTAAACCACAATGGGTACAGGCCCAACCAGCTCAACTTTTCCTCACAAGACAACTCCCTCATTCCAGGAATCAGATGAGACATAGAGTCATAGAGGTTTACAGCATGGAAACAGGCCCTTCGGCCCAACCTGTCCACGCCGCCCCTTTTTTTAAACTCCTAAGCTAATCCCAATTGCCTGCGATTGGCCCATATCCCTCTGTACCCATCTTACCCATGTAACTGTCTAAGTGCTTTTTAAAAGACAAAATTGTACCCGCCTCTACTACTACCTCTGGCAGCTCGTTCCAGACACTCACCACCCTCTGTGTGAAAAAATTGCCCCTCTGGACCCTTTTGTATCTCTCCCCTCTCACCTTAAACCTATGCCCTCTAGTTTTAGACTCCCCTACCTTTGGGAAAAGATATTGACTATCTAGCTGATCTGTGCCCCTCATTATTTTATAGACCTCTATAAGATCACCCCACAGCCTTCCACACGCCAGAGAAAAAAGTCCCAGTCTACCCAGCCTCTCAAACCATCAAATCCCGGTAGCATCGTAGTAAATCTTTCCTGCACTCTTTCTAGTTTAATAATATCCTTTCTATAATAGGGTGACCAGAACTGTACACTGTATTCCAAGTGTGGTTTTACTAATGTCTTGTACAACTTCAACAAGACATCCCAACTCCTTATTCAATATTCTGACTAATGAGTGAATCTCCTCTGAACGGCTTTCGGAGCAAGTAAACCCCTCTGAAAGTAAGGAGACCAGACTGTACACGGAACGTAAGGTGCAGTCTCACCAATGCCATGGAAACCAACTCAAAGTGATTGTGGCCGAATTTAGAAGGACATTACAGCACACAAATTAGAAGCAAGGGTTGGCCATCCAGCCCTTAAACCCACTCGGTCATTCAGTCAGATCATGGCCGATCTTGGACACCATTTACCTGCCCTATCCTGTATCCCTTAATGTTTTTAATATGTAGAAATCTATCGCTCTCAGTCTCGGACAAACTCAACGACTGAAGCTCCTCAGCCTTCTGGGGCAGAGAATTCCAAAGATACGCTGTTAGGATTGGGTTAACTGCAACCTTCCACTTTAGACCTTATTTGCGTGTTAATTGTTTAATAGTATGGTGGGATATATACAGGGGTTACAGGTGGCACTGGGTGTTGGGTAAGAACAGCTTCTTCCCTGCTGCCATCAGACGTTTGGATGGACCAACCTTGCATTAAGTTGATCTTTCTCTGCACCCTAGCTATGACTGTAACACTACATTCTGCACTCTCTCCTTTCCTTCTCTATGAACGGTATGCTTTGTCTGTATAGCGTGCAAGAAACAATACTTTTCACTGTATGTTAATACATGTGACAATAATAAATCAAATCAAATCACAAAAAAAGGGAATAAAGTGAGTTTGTGAAGAAGTTGAAACCAAAAGAGAAAATGCTGGAAAATCTCAGCAGGTCTGGCAGCATCTGTAAGGAGAGAAAAGAGCTGGCGTTTCGAGTCTAGGTGACCCTTTGTCAAAGCTAAAAGGCTTTGAAAGTGGGAGATATTTATACTGCAGGGGGAGGGAATGAAAGATGAGTAATATCCACAGAAATGAGGAAGAAGGAATACTGGATTACAAAGGCAGATTTGGCAAAGGGCCGTCTGGACTCGAAACGTCAGCTCTTTTCTCTCCTCACAGATGCTGCCAGACCTGCTGAGATTTTCCAGCGCTTTCTCTTTTGGTTTCAGATTCCAGCATCCGCAGTAATTTGCTTTTATCCAGTTGTGAAGAAGCTGGACTTGCATCATCTTTTATTACTGGACTGCAACTGAGAGGCTTAACATTCACCATCCTCTGAGGGAAGAGATTCCTCCTCACCTCAGTCCCAGATGAATGGCGGGAGGTTTTTCACAGAAAGAGTGGTCCGGATGAGGGAACAATGCGGAGCAAAGAAACTGTGAGTATCTAAGTAGAGGTTGGTGCGTCACTGCGAGGGATGGAAAGGCCATTCACGGGTTCTGATGTGGATAGTACAGGAAACAACTGGAAATTTGCATGGCAATGGCTCAGTGATGAGTTTCGACGGTTAGGTGTGGTTGCGTTGGGCACATAGATATAAACAATGCTGGTTGGCCCAGCACATCTTCCCAGTTGGCTAAATCATTTACAAAATGGAGTTTACTTAGAAACAAAACCTCCCATAAAGAAAGGTAGACTTGTATTTATATAGAATCATAGAATCCCTACAGTGCAGAAGGAGGCCATTCAGCCCATCGAGTCTGCACCAACCACAATCCCACCACAGGCCCGATCCCTGTAACCCCATGCATTTACCCTTCTAATTCTCTGACACTAAGGGGCAATTTAGCATGGCCAATCCACCTAACCCGCACATCTTTGGACACTAAGGGACAATTTAGCATGGTCAATCCACCTAACAAGCACGTCTTTCGGACTGTAGGAGGAAACCGGAGCACCCGGAGGAAACCCACGCAGACTCGGGGAGAACGTGCAGACTCCACGCAGACAGTATCCCAAGCTGGGAATCGAACCGGGGACCCTGGCACTGTGAGGCAGCAGTGCTAACCACTGTGCCACCGTGCCACCCACTCACAACTTCTGGATGTCCCCAAGCATCTTGCAGCGAATTAAAACACCTTTGCAGTTCTTCACAGTTGCAATGTTAATAAAGCAACCGCCAGTTTGGGCACAGCAAGATCCCACAGAAAGCAATGGGTTAATGAGCAACTCCCCAAGGCTCCTTCGACAGCACCTCCCACCCACCTAGACGGGACAAGTGCTTGGAGGCATGGGAACATCATCACTTGTAAGTTCTCTTCCAAGCTACACATCATCCTGACTTGGAAATATATGGCCGTTCCTTCAGTGTCGCTGGGTCAAAATCCTGGCACTCCCTACCTAACAGCATTGCGGATGTACCTACATGACATGGACAGCAGCGGTTGAAGAAGGCGGCTCACCACCCCCACCTTCTTAAGGGGCAATTAGGGAAGGGCAACAAATGTTGGCCTAGCTAACGACACCCACACCCCGTGAAAGAATAAAGAAAATGAACTCTTTAATCCTTGATGCAGCAATGCAATGTCCATGACACCACAGTCCCCACCGATTACCATAAGCCCGGTTAGGTTAACGCGATTAGCTTGCTGTAGGTGCTGGACGGTGAACAGTCTCTAAGAGACAACGGGAGAGACTGAGACACTGGAAACAATCACTGTTTCAGAGGCATTGGGCATCGTGACTGGGCTTCCTGAGACAATGGAAGGGATTTTCCAGCCTTGCTCAGGCGAGACGGGAAATTTCCGCCTGAGATCAACGGAGATTTCCATTGTTGGACCCCCGCTCACACCGATTCCGTGGCGGGCGAGGCGACAGAGTTCTGGCCAATGAGATTTTAAAACGTATTTTACCATGGGTGGTGAGTGTAACTGGGCAAGGCTGGATTTTGATGCCCCTTCCTAACTGCCCTTGTGTAGATGTTAAGTAAACCACCTTTTGGAATACAACTTGCTAGGCCATTTCAGAGGGCATTTGGAGTCATAGGTAGGCCAGATCAGGTAAGGATGGCAGATTTCCGAAAGGGCACCGAGTGGATTTTCACAACAATCGCAGTTTCATGGTCACCATAACTGAGACTGGCTTCCAGTTGTATATTCTGATTAATCGGATTGAAACATCATGATCTGCCATGGCGGGATTTGAACCCATGCCCCCAGAGGCTTGTGCCTCTGGATTACACCCCCACCCCCGGCATTGCCAGTAAGACCATCCCAGCTAATGGAGCATAGACCACAGTGAGAAGGACATGCCCAATCCCATGGCCAGGTCATGCTCTCTGTAGCTCTGGCGCCTGTTTAAAGCTATGGGCGCAGTACAGTTCTGCCAACCTGGGAGACAACTTGCTGTTTTTGGTATGCACAAGCTACCTCTTTCAAAAGCTGCAGCTGGTGGCGAATATCCTCTGTCCAGATGTTCCTAGCAATAACTGTCCAATCTATCTTACTCATCTGACAGTACAGGCTCCCTCTTTCCAACATTCCCTCGATTCTTCAGCCTGGAATCTGATGGAGAACTGTACTGAATGGAAATGTAAAAGGAGCGATTTGCCTTCTCCTGGGATCAGCGTGACTAAATACCCTTTTTACTCCCCTGTAACTCTGACAGAATCCTAGAATCGCTACAGTGCAGAAGGAGGCCATTCGGCCCATCGCGCCTGCACCGACAACAATCCCACCCAGGCTCTATCCCCATAACCCCACGTATTTACACTGCTAATCCCCCAACACTAAGGGGCAATTTAGTGTGGGAGGAAACCGGAGCACCCGGAGGAAACCCACGCAGACATGGGGAAAATGTGCAGACTCCACACAGACAGTGACCCGAGGCCGGAATTGAACCCAGCCAGTGTCGGACCCCCACTTGACCCGGACGAGAGGTTCCTGAAACTCATGGAGAAAATCCTTACCCAAGTCTTTTTTTTAACTGAAAGTCACCAGAGCCCAAATTCACCGGGAATCGATTTTTGTATTTATATTACTTAAGTTTATTTATTAGTCATGAGTAGACTTACATTAACACTGCAATGAAGTTACTGTGAAATTCCCCTGGTCACCACACTCTGGCCCCTGTTCGGGTACACTGAGGGAGAATTTAGCATGGCCAATGCACGCCTTTTGGATTGTGGGAGGAAACCGGAGCACCTGGAAGAAACCCACGCAGACACGGGGAGATCGTGCAGACTCCGCACAGACAGTGACCCGAGCCGGGAATCGAACCCGGGTCCCTGGCGCTGTGAGGCAGCAGTGCTAACCACTGTGCTGCCCTTGGCAGTGCATTGAGGAGAAAGGATTTGAACGATAGGCTGTGACTCGAATGGGAGCATAAAAGCCCATTGTGCCAAATAACCAAATTTCCAGATAGTTCTGTGGAATTGTGAAATTTTTAAATTCTCATCCTTGTTTTCAAATCCTGGCCTTTCACCTCTCGATCTCTATAACCTCCTCCAGACCCTCCAACAGCTCTGCCCTCCTCCAGTTCGACCTCTTGGGCATTCCTGATTTTAACCTCACTCCCATCAGTGCCCATGCCTCTGAATTCCCTCCCTACACCTTTCTGCCTCTGCACCCCTCTCTTTAAAAGGTGTTCCTTAAAACCTACCTGTTTGACCAAGCTTGTTATGAGATCTCCTGCGACTCAGGGATAAATCTTGTTTGTCAACGTTCCTGTGAAGAGACGCGGGATGTTGACCATGGTGGTATATAAAGGCAAGCTGTGGTAATAAATCAAATTAGTTCCATTCATTGAATCATTGCAGAGTTTCTGGACTGTCGTGAATTTTAACCTGCCAGGTGGAGGTATGTACAAATCAAACTCGCTAGCAGCAGGCACACAATCTAACCCCGGGGTGTTAAGGAAGCACCTTTAAAAAGAATAAAATATTTTGAGTGGTGAGAAAGAATGAGAGAACCGGATTGGAAAGTCCAATTGTGAAATCACTACAAGGCCTTCTGTGCTCTGATATCACTCGGTCTTTTGGTTCTACCCTTGTCCTGTTTCTCTTTGCGTTGAGCTGCTGTGCTCCGATTTTTCATTTGGATAAACCAACAGTTAAAATCTCCCTATTTCACTTTCCAGAATGTGATTGTTTTGATCTTTCTGACACGGCTTTCATAGTTGGGTGAAGAGAACAGTATATGATATTGATTTGTACTGTATGCTCAATCCAGTTCAGTGTAATACATGGAGCTGTAATTGCCTCTCTCAAATTTACAACAGCGCTGGTGAGTGGGGATTTGGTCAGTCTCTTTCATAACACTCCCATTATTCCTTTAAACAATTCAGTTGCATGAGAACCTAAGCGGGGGAAGGTGCATGTTTCTAACTCAAAGCCAATCTCTCCTCCAATCTAAGGCCGTGATGGTAACTCTACATCCCGATCATGTCACGAGGGACTGATTCCCAGCTGCATCCTTACCATCTATTGGCTGCCAATCGGGTGTTGTTGGTCATTTTCAGAATCAGTATCAACACTAAGTGAAACATGGCTGCCCCCACCTTGAGGACAATCGCCCCCCCCCCCGCCGCTTCCCAGCCACCCCACCCTCACTCATCCTTGAGTTACTGTAGCCCTGCTCAGTGGGTGGCACGGTGGCACAGTGGTTAGCACTGCTGCCTCACAGCGCCAGGGACCCGGGTTCGATTCCCGGCTTGGGTCACTGTCTGTGCGGAGTCTGCACGTTCGCATCATAGCACCCCTAAAGTACATTTGGCCCATCGAGTCTGCGCCATCTTCCTGACAGAGCACCACTACCCAGGCCCGACCCCTGTAACCCCACTTATTTACCCCGCCAATCCCCCTATCCTGCACATCTTTGGATGCTAAGGGGCAATTTAGCATGGCCAATCCACCTAACCCGCACATCTTTGGACACTAAGGGGCAATTATCATGGCCAATCCACCTAACCTACGCATGTTTGGATACTAAGGGGCAATTTAGCGTGGCCAATCCACCTAACCCACACATCTTTGAACTGTGGGAGGGAACAAGAGCACCCAGGAGGAAACCCACGCAGACACAGGGAGAATGTGCAAACTCCACACAGTCACCCGAGGCCGGAATTGAACCTTGGTCCCTGGCACGGTGAGGCGGCAGTGCTAACCACTGTGCCACCATGCCGCCCACATAATTTCTCACGTACTTGTCTAGTTTCCATTTGGACGGGTGAAAACTGTTTGCCTCAACTATTTACTGTGGTAGTGAGTTCTCAGGCTCCAACTACTCTGAGTAGAGGTTTCTCCTAATTTTCTTATTGGATTTCTCAGTAACTGTATAGAACTGATGGTATAGAATTTATATAGAATTTATAGTTCCTTACTTTTTCAATCGATTGTGGCCTTGCAAATGAGACTGCTGCATCCAAAAGTGAAAGGGGTGGCATGGTAGCACAGTGGTTAGCACTGCTGCCTCACAGCGCCAGGGACCCGGGTTCGATTCCCGGCTTGGGTCACTGTCTGTGTGGAGTTTGCACGTTCTCCCCATGTCTGCGTGAGTTTCCTCTGGGTGCTCCGGTTTCCTCCGAAAGACTTGCTGATTAGGTGCATTGGCCATGCCAAATTCTCCCTCAGTGTACCCAAACAGGCGCTGGAGTGGTGACTAGGGGATTTTCACAATAACTTCATTGCAGTGTTAATGTGAGCCAACTTGTGACTAATGAATAAACTTTAACCCTTTAGAAATCACTGGGTTAGACTTACTCTGGGAATCATACTTCAGGAAGGTTGTCAACGCCATGGCAGGGAATGAAGGAGTTATTTTTCTTATTTTTTCTGGAGTTGGGAGCATCACTCTGGCAAGGCCAGCATTTGTTGCCCTTCCCTAATTGCCCATAAACTGAGTGACTTTCTCAGCCATTTCAGAGGGGCAGCTGAGAGCCAACCACATTGTGGGTCTGGCCTGGAGTCACGTGTAGTCACAAGAGTATTGATAAGCAAAGGGATCTGGTGTACAGGTACACAGGTCACTGAAAGTGGCAATGCAGGTGGAGAAGGTAGTCAAGAAGGCATATGGCATGCTTGCCTTCATTGGCTGGGGCATTGAGTTTAAAAATTGGCAAGTCATGTTGCAGCTTTATAGAAACTTAGTTAGGCTGCACTTGGAATATAGTGTTCAATTCTGGTTGCCACACTAGCAGAAGGATGTGAAGGCTTTGGAGAGTGTACAGAAAAGATTTACCAGGATGTTGCCTGGTGTGGAGGACATTAGCTATGAGGAGAGGTTGGAGAAACTTGGTTTGTTCTCACTGGAGCGACAGAGGTTGAGGGGAGACCTGATAGAAGTCTACAAGATTATGAGAGGTATGGACAGAATGGATAGCCAGAAGCTTTTCCCCCGCACATCTCCCTTAAACTTTCCCTCTCTCACCTCGAATCTGTGTCCCTTGTAATTGACACTTCCACCCTGGGGAAAAGCCTCTAACTATCCACCCTGTCTCGGCCTCTCATAATTTTGTAAACCTCTATCAGGTCTCCCCTCAGCCTCTGTCGTTCCAGTGAAAACAATCCGAGTTTATTCAACCTCTCCTCATAACCAACACTCTCGACCAGGCAACATCCTGGTGAACCTTCTTTGCACTCTCTCCAAAGCTTTCACATCTTTCTGGTAGTGTGGTGATCAGAACTACACGCAATACTCCAAATGCAGCCTAACTAATGTTTCATATAGATGCAACATGATTTCCCAACTCCTGTACTCAATGCCCCGGCTGATGAAAGCAAGTGTGCCATATGCCTCCTCAATCAACTTGGCCACCTGTGTTGCCACTTTTAGGGAATTGTGGACCTGCACGCCCAGATCCCTCTGTATGTTAATGTTCCTAAGGTTTCTGCCATTTACAGGATAGATTTGATCCTCCGAAATGCATCACCTCACATTTGGCCAGATTAAACTCCATCTGCCATTTCTGTGCCCAAGTCTCCTATCTGTCTATATAAGAACATAAGAAATAGGAGCAGGAGTAGGCCATCTAGCCCCTCGAGCCTGCCCCGCCATTCAATAAGATCATGGCTGATCTGATAGTGGTTTAGTTCCACTTACCTGCCCGCTCCCCATAACCCTTAATTCCCTTATTGATCAGAAATCTATCTACCTGTGACTTAAACATATTTACCGAGGTAGCCTCCACTGCTTCAATGGGCAGAGAATTCCAGAGATTCACCACCCTCTGAGAGGAGAAGTTCCTCCTCAACTCTGTCCTAAACTGACTCCCCCTTATTTTGAGGCTGTGTCCTCTAGTTCTTGTTTCCTTTCTAAGTGGAAAGAATCTCTCTGCCTCTACCCTGCCTAGCCCCTTCATTATCTTGTTATATCCTCTGACAACCCTTGGCACTATTAGCAATTCCACCAATCTTCGTGTCATCTGCAAAGACCTGCTGCCATCAGACTTTTGAATGGATCTACCTCGCATTCAGTTCTTCTACAGCCTAGCTATGACTGTAACACTATATGCTGCTCTCTCTCGTTTCCTTCTCTATGAACGGTATGCTTTGTCTGTATCGCGCGCAAGAAACAATACTTTTCACTGTGTACTAATACATGTGACAATAATAAATCAAATCAAATCAAACCAGATCAAAGACTTAGCCTGGGAGACGCACGGAGGCCTCGAGCAGTGCAGCGGGCTGGGAGAAGTCCGGCACAAGTTTTGTATGCTGGCCACCTTCCTCGGAACTGGCACCCCCCAAATAATGGATCCATCCAATTTGTAGTCCATTAAACCTGATTTGTGCCGCACAGATGCCGCCTGACCTGTTGAGAACGTTCAGCTCTCTCTGATTTTATTTCGGGTTACTAGCACTTGGAGCGTTCTGCCTCTGCGACCAATTTCCAATAGATAGGCCTGGCAGCTTTGATGTTAGTCAAAGCAAGTTGCTGTCAAAGCCACGACATTACATTGATTCAGTGCAACTGAATTGCCTGCCAGTTACAAAAGGGACTAAATTCATAAACTGAATATAATTTATTTTGACAAACTGGAGCTATTGTGCCATTGAATCAATTGAGAGTGACCCTTGAGCAAATATATAAGTCTCACATCAATGAATAAAATCAGAAAAATAAAAATGAAAGGCTTTATTTTTGCATGGTTATTAAGTGCAGCCGGAGAGAACACATTGTAGTAGATTTGTCTCGAAGGTAGCAGCGTTAGCGAGTGGTGGTTCGCATGTTCAGGTCAACGCAGTTCAAACGTTTTCCACTTTGCAACAGTCAAGTTTGATCATAAAATAAATAACAACTGCTCGCATGTGTGAGAAATAGCAGGAAGAGGCAGACAAGTGCACAATTTGTCCCCGCGCTAAAGAACACACATTTTTTATTTCGCCTCTCGTCCCTCTCAGTCTTGGCAATGTGGTAGCCACACCACCGGTCAGTCTTTCACGGTGGCACAGCGGTTAGCACTGCTGCCTCCAGTGCCAGGACACCCAGGTTCAATTTTGGCCTCGGGTCATTGGCTGTGCGGAGTTTGCACGTTCTCCCCGTATCTGCGTGGGTTTCCTACGGGTGCTCCGGTTTCCTCCCAGGGTCCAAAGATGTACAGGTTAAGTTGATTGGCCATGGTAAATTGTCACTTAATGTCCCAAGATATGCGGGTTAGGTTGATTGGCCAAGCTAAATTGAAACCTAGTGTCAAGGGGATTATTAGCAGGCTCAATGAGAGTTACGGGAATAGGGCTTGGGTGGGATTGTGGTCGGTACAGACTCGATGGGCCCAATGGCCTCCTTCTGTACTGTAGGGATTCTATAAAAAAAAGAGCAGTAGAAATATGGATCCCCTCGCTCCCAAAAATACGATTGGATGGCACAGTGGCACGGTAGTTAGCACTGCTGCCTCATAGCACCAGGGACCTGCATTCGATTCCCGGCTTGGGTCACTGTCTGTGCGGAGTCTCCATGTTCTCCCTGTGTCTGCGTGGGTTTCCTCCAGTTTCTTCCAGTCCAAGCTGTTGATCCAGAAGGAACTCTTCCAGTGTGGACAATGAAAATATCACAAAACTTACTCCAACTTATAAATCAAAGAAAAGGTTTAATAAAGAAACTGCATTACTCCAACACTTGAGGCCTCACCCTGGGCCATTCCAAGTTCCCCACAATTCCCAACACTTTCTAATTTATACTGAGTCAGCTGGTCAGCTGATCATCATATCATTTTGTCATTGGTTAACTGGGTCTGCTGACCCTTACAACTTGTTACCATTGGTTACATTGCAACAGATCCAATGTTATCATCGGTCACATTCGAACACTAAAGGCGTGCTGGTTAGGTGCATTGGCCGTGCTAAATTCTCCCTCAGTGTACCCGAACAGGTGCTGGGAGTGTGGCGATTAGGGGATTTTCACAGTAACTTCATTGCAGTGTTAATGTCAGCCTACTTGTGGTACTAATAAATAAACTTTTAAACTTCAGTCAACTGAGGTAACCTGCCCTCTTTCAGCCCTTGTGCTGAATGATCGACTGATGATCATACAACAATTTCCTGTCAATTGTCAGAAAAACCCTTCTGGTTCACTAATGTCCTTTAGGGAAAGAAATCTGCCATCCTTACCCGGTCTGGTCTACATGTGACTCCAGGGTCACAGCAATGTGGTTGGCTCTCAACTGCCCTCTGAAATGGCCTAGCAAGCCACTTAGTTCAAGGGCAACTAGGGATGGGTAATAAATGCCAGCCCGCCCGGCGATGCCCATGTCCCATGAGTGAATAAAAAAACTGTATTACTGTAGTATAAGGGTGTTCAGGTAGAGTAAGGGTTAATGTGGGAGCGGAGAACAGTAGTGTTCACGGTATGTTGTATAGAGTCACCTGGTGGACTGTGTGTAGCAGAGTCTAGCAGAAGCCAGTATGGAGGCTGCACAGGGATACAGGGCTGTATCTTGGAGATGTATTGGGTAATGAGCTACCAATAACCAATTTATGTTAAACAATATAAGACTCCAGACCTCTTAGCAAAACACCAAGCAACCCTAGCGATATGGTGGCAGTGAAGAATGGACCCCAATTCCCAATGCACAAAGAAGTACAGTAACAGTAGTCTGACCTGTGAAAACTGTGCCTAAATGAAAGACACACCGAAAATAGCTCCAGTGCCAAACCTGAGTCAACTAAAAGACCTAGCCAGATCACAAAAGGATGGGCAAAATTCAAAAGGTTGAAAGACAGAAGAATAATCCACCGTAAAGGAGAACCTGAGAGAACACAGAGTCAAGGGACCTGGTCAGCATGGAGACAGCAACCATAAAGGGTTATGTCGTGGAGAGGTGTATGGTTATGAATTGTCAATAAACAGTTTCTGTTCAAACATACAAGCTTCCAGACCCCTTAGTGATATACCAAACAACCTTACAACCCCCTCCCCTCTTCCCCCCCCACCACCAGCCCCCCCACCATCCCCCCCCCACCGCCGCCCCCCCCCCACCGTGACCCCGCCACCACCACCCCCACCCCCACCCCCACCCCCACCCCGCTCCAACAGTGCCGTTAGCAAGGGAGGATTCTGACCCAGCTACAGTGAAGGAACAGTGATGATATATTTCCAAGTCAGGATGGTGAGTGTCTTGGAGAGGAACTTTCAATTGGTGGTGTTCCCATGTATCTGCTGCCCTTGTCCTTCTAGGTGGGAGAGGTCACTGGTTTGAAAGGTGCTGCTGCAAAAGCCTTGGTGATTTGCTACAGTGCATCTTGTAGGCAGTACACACAGCTACCACTGTGTGTCGGTCTTGGAGGGAGTGAATGTTTAAGGTGGTGGGACGGGCTGCTTTGTCCTGATGGTTCTTGAGTGTTGTTAGAGTTGCACTCGTCCATGCAAGTGGAGAGCATTCCGTCAAACTCTTGACTTGTGTCTTCTAGATGATGGACACGCTCTGGGGAGTCAGAAGATGAGTTATTGCTGCAGGATTCCGAATCTGCTCTTGTAGCCACAGTATTTGTATCAAGTTCCGGTCAATGGTAACCAGGATGTTGATGGGGGGGGGATTCAGTGATGGTAATGCCATTGAATGTCAAAGGAAGGTGGTTAGATCCTCCCTTGTTGGCGATGGTTATTGCCTGGGACATTGTGTGGAGCAAATGTTTCAACAAATCTCATATGATAAAAGCACCTTGATGCATTGCACTAAGTTTACTAGCCCACATTATCACAATGCAGTGCACCAACTCTAAGATGCTAAAATAACCACAATGCTTTGCAGAAATTCAGGAGGGTCAGGGTAATCAGTGAATTTAAGCTGGAATACAGAAATTGGCCTGAGTAGAATAGAATCGAATCCCTACAGTGCAGAAGGAGGCCATTTGGCCCATCAAACCTTGTTCCAATCGAATCTCACCCAGGCCCTATCCTCGTAACTATTACATATTTACCCTGCTAATTCCCCTATCTGGTTTCACCTTCTCTATCCCACAAAAGACCAGGAATAAGAAGAGAGATTGAGATAAAAGCAATGTACTTCAGATAGGCAAAAAATGGTTCGGCACAGACAAGAAGGGCCAACAGGTCTGTTTCTGAGCTGTAATTTTCTATGATTCTATGCCGGTAAGCTGCTGAGTTTATCCAGCATTTTGTACAGGGAGATTAAGAGGCAAACATTTTGGTTTAGAAGGAGGAGAGAGCGGGTTTGCTTTTGCTCATTCTTTAACCATCTCGTGATCTTGAGGGGAAGAGCAACAAAAAAAAAATAAAGAGACCTTCAACGCAAAAAAGAGAGGGAAGGAGATGAAGGGGGCGGGAGAGCGATTGAGGCAGAGAGGGAGCAGTGGTCTGGTGTGCCTGTATTCACACCAAGTTGACGGTGTGCCTTTTAAATTGGCACTGTGGGGGTGGAGCCTCCTGAGCGGAGCTCGGAGGGTTAAGGAGAGCTCCTGATGCAAACAGTTTTACAGCTGCAATTCCTGCCTGAATGATTCCACTGTCAACCGCAATTATTGAAGTGGGTAACAGCTCCAATGACAGCACTCCAGTCCGGATGCCATACTGAGTGCGGGCTGCCGCAAACACATTGACTGCCTCCAAACCCCTGACCAAAGTCTACGCAATACATTCCCGTTCCCATGGCAGCTGATTCCCCCATTCATAAACAAATGAAGATGGAGTGTGGCTATGGCAACGGCTAGCTTTGGTTCCACTTAGGTACCTGTGCGGTCCATTTACAACAGAGCTTCCGAGGGTTTATTTTCCTTTCCTCATTATCATTCCAGATGGAATCATTCATTTGGTGGTGGGGGCCTGGAATGCGCTGTCAAGTAGGGTGGTGGAGGCAGGCACGCTGACATCGTTTAAGACTTACCTGGATAGTCACATGAGCAGCCTGGGAATGGAGGGATACAAACGATTGGTCTAGTTGGACCAAGGAGCGGCACAGGCTTGGAGGGCCGAAGGGCCTGTTTCCTGTGCTGTACTGTTCTAATAAAAATTCTAATCTAATTTATCCACAGGATGCATTACAAATCTCACTTCTGACCACCTCTAATCCTTTCCTCTTGACTGGGACAGAAGGGGATTTGCCTTGCTCTGGACTGGGGGCATTTCTAGATCTGCTGAAATAGGTCCCAGGAATTTTTCTGAGGTGAACCTTCTGCTACATCACAAAACTATTGTGCAACAGTCCAAACTGCTGAATGTTATTAAGGATGTAAAGAGCGCCCGGGACCCAGGTTTGATTCCCGGCTTGGGTCACTGTCTGTGTGGAGTCTGCACATTCTCCCCGTGTCTGCGTGGGATTCCTCCAGGTGCTCCGGTTTCCTCCCGCAGTCCAAAAGATGTGCTGGTTAGGTGCATTGACCGTGCTAAATTCTCCCTCAGTGTATCCGAACAGGCGCCGGAATGTGGCGACTAGGGGATTTTCAGTTACTTCATTGCAGTGTTAATGTAAGAATACTTGTGACTAATAAATAAACTGTTAACTAAAGGAGTCACAGAACTGTCAAAGTGCTCATCCAATTCAGTTCAGAAAAGTGTTGCCGATACACACTTTATTATTGCAAGCACTCGCGTTTATACAATGCCTTATCGGGCCCTATTTTACCATTGCGTCACGCCCGTTTTCGAGCGCAAGAAAGTCAGGTGTGAGGCCATTAATGCGATCCGCGCCTGCGTCCGCGCAGATGGCCACTTTACCGACGCCCGGGAATGGCCACGATCAGATTCGCGCCCCAAACGGGCACAACGGCGATTTAAATGCATTTGCATGCATTTAAATTGAATTAATGAACTGCCCGCCCAACTTTATCAGCATTTCCCCCTTTACCACCGCGTTCGTCGATCCGGAATCGCGCCGAAATGGACATGCTGAATAAAAGTCTGAATCGGGTGCTCCAGCTGCTGAAGAGGCGAGTTCAGAGCTTCCAACGGCTCCCTGACTCAGATCAGTGGTGGGGGGGAGGAGGGAGGTGGGTCAGATAATTCTCTGGGGGTGGGGGGGGGAGTGAAGCTAGATCATTCTCGGGGGGAGGTGGGGGAGTGAGGCCGGATCATTCTCTGGGGGTGGGGGGGGGGCGGGGGGGGGGGGGGGAGTGAAGCCAGATCATTCGAGGGGGGAGGGGGGGTGGGGGAGTGAGGCCAGATCATTCTCTGGGAGGGGCGGGGGGGAGTGGGAGGAGCGGTTGGAGGAGGGAAGCAGATAAGATGTATCTCTGGATGTGGGGGGGGAGGCCCGATCGCTCACTGGTGGGGGTGAGGGCAGATGGATCTCTGGTGGGGAGGGGGGGCAGGGGGGTCTGCTGCCACTCTGTGGGTGATCGGTGGGGGGGAAGGGAATGGGGGGTCGCGATCGGTCTGGGTAGCGGGGGTGTGGGTGGATAAGGGAGACAGTGATGTTGTGGGTAGTGGGGTGTGGGTGGATAAGGGAGACAGTGATGTTGTGGGTAGTGGGGTGTGGGTGGATAAGGGAGACAGTGATGTTGTGGGTAGTGGGGTGTGGGTGGATAAGGGGGGCAGTGATGTCTGTGGGGGCCATCGCTTCCGCTTTTCGCTCCTGGGCCGCTTTCTCCGCTTTCTGTGGCCTGGGAGCGATCTGACATGGGCGCGCTTTTTCTAATTTGTTTCTAACTGTGCATGCGCAGTTCAGAGCCCCGATCGTTTCGGGCGCGCTAAGCCCTGCCCACAGCACGAATGGGACTGGAGATGTTTTTTTCAGGCTGAGTGTGTATGGGGGGCGCCTGAAAGCAGGTTTCCAAGTCGGATCTGAATTATGCCCAGATTCAGCGCTTAGAATGAAAATGGTAAAATCAGGCCCATGTCTTAGAAACACCTCATTGCTTCACACGCAATTAATTCCATTGAGGAACAATCGCATTCTACAAACAAGAGAGGTAGCAATTTGGACCAGACTAAGACAACCATCGGATAACAATGAAACAATCGTCTATGTAATCTCTCTTTGGTTACACTGAGTAATGAAGGTGTGGACGTTGCAGAATTCCCTTCTAAAGGTGTCGTTGGCTCTTATCTAGCACAGAAAGCTGGCACCTCAGCTTAATGTCCCATCTGAAAGCCACCTCCCTCAGAGCGGCATGGTGGCACTGTGGGGGTCATTCCAGTTCATTACTTCACAGAATGATAGAGTCCCTACAGTGCAGGAGGAGGCCATTCAGCCCATCGAGCCTGCACCGACCACAATCCTACCCATGCCCCTATCCCCGTAACCCCATGTATTTACCCTGCTTGCTCTCCCCCAACACTAAGGGGCAATTTAGCTCAGCCAATCAACCTAACCAAACACATCTTTGAACTGTGGGAAGAAACCGGAGCACCCGGAGGAAACCCACGCAAACATGGGGAGAACGGGCAGGCTCTGCCACAGGCAGTGATCAGAGGCTGGAATTGAGTTCGCACTGCTGCCTCACAGCGCCAGGGACCCGGGTTCAATTCCAGCCTCAGGTCCCCGTCTGTGTGGAGTTTGCGCGTTCTCCACGTGTCTGCATGGGTTTCCTCCGGGTGCTCCGGTTTCCTCCCACAGTGGTTGGTCGGCCATGCTAAATTGCCCCTTAGTTTTGGGGGGCTAGCAGGGTAAATAGATGGAATTACAGTGATAGAGCATGGGTGGGATTGTGGTCAGTGCAGACTCGATGGGCCGAATGGCCTCCTTCTGCACTGTAGGGATTCTATGATTGAATGAAGTAATGAACTGGAATGTAATAATAATCATATAATCCTTACAGTGCAGCAGGAGGCCATTCGGCCCATCGAGTCTGCACCGACAGCAATCCTACCCAGGTCTTATTCCCGTAACCCCATTTATTTACCCTGCTAATCCCCCTGACACTAAGGGTCAATTTAGCACGGCCAATTAACCTAACCTGCACATCTTTGGAGTGTGGGAGGAAACCGGAGCACCCGGAGGAAACCCACACAGACACGGGGAGAATGTGCAAACTCCACACAGACAGTGACCCAAGACTGGAATTGAACCCGGGTCCCTGGCGCTGTGAGGCAGCAGTGCTGACAACTGTGCCACCGCGCCGCCCATCGGATTCCAGCAGTAGAATGCTAAAATAATCAGAAATCTCTCCTGGATTGGGGGATCTTCATTGGCAGCCTCAACAGATAATGAATCATAGAATCCCTACAGTACAGAAGGAGGCCAATAAGCCCATCAAGTCTGCACTGACTCTCTGAGAACATCCCACCCTATCCCCATAACCCATGTATTTACCCCACTAATCATCCTAACCTAGACATCTTGGGACACAAAGGGGCAATTTAGCATGGCCAATCCACCTTACCTGTACATAGAAATCATAGAATTCCCTACAGTGCAGAAGGAGGCCATTTTGCCATTGAGCCTGCACCGACCACAATCCCATCCCAGGCCCTATCCCCACAACTCCACACATTTACCCCGCCAATCACTCTAACCTACACATCACAAGATACTGTGGGCAATTTAGCATGGCCAATGCATCTAACCTGCACATCTTTGGACTGTGGGAAGAAACCGGAGTACCCGGAGGAAACCCACGCAGACACGGGGAGAATGTGCAAATTCCACACAGACAGTGACCCAAGCCGGGAATCAAACCCAGGTCTGGAGCTGTGAGGCAGCATTTATTTAACCACTGTGCCACCTTTTTCTTAAAGGGTAATTTAACATGGCCAATCAACCTAACTCACACATCTTTGGACTGTGGGAGGAAACTGGAGCACCTGGAGGAAACCCACGCAGACATGGGGAGAATGTGCAAACTCCACACAGACAGTGACCCGAGGCTGGAATTGAACCCGGGTCCCTGGCACTGTGGGGCAGCAGTGCTAACCACTGTGCCACCGTGCCGCCAGTTGGGGAAGGATTAAAAACAAAGGAAAAACAGGGCCTTGTAACATGCTGTTTTTAGTCTTACTGATAGTCGCAGTGGGCCCCTCAGAGGCCTCAGTTTCTATTACAGGCGGGAGCGGTGGCCGGTTCCAACTTGCAACATCTGGCGGATGTTCGTGGACCATCTTAGTGTCAGGCGGGGTGTAAATAGAGATTTTGACACAACTTTCGAAGCAGTGTCAGTCATTAATTGGCAGGATTCTGAGGCATTCTGAGTCATTAATTGGCAGGATTCTGAGGCTGATGTTCTTGGGTTGAGGTTACAGGGGCCTTATTTCAACACCTGTGCTTTATTCCAGTCCAGTCCTGGGTATTGGGAAGATAGGTGTGCATTGCTGGACTGTTGCTTACAGAGATGCTATTCCTGTCTAACGGGTAAAGCATATTGTCATGCTGTGTGCTGTTTGTCATCTTAAAGGACCTTTCGGCCACGATTAAAATCAGTAAAAGCTAAGTAATTTTTGAATGAATTGGTAAACTCGCTCTTATGCTGATGTATATGATAAACTTTTAGCAGAAAGTTGTTGATTGAATATAATGTCTGCCTTGCACTATCACACGACTGAACCCTATTTAGTGCTATGAATTATCACAGGCATTAACCATTGCGTCCAAGTAGAAAATCAGCAATTAACCAAATGATTAAAGGGCTAAGATTGACTAAATTAAGCCCAGTAATGATTCTTTGTACAGTGATTTTCTAAGCACTGAGCACACACTATTAAAAACATCTATCAAAGGGATGGTCAGTCACAAATCCACTAACTCTGGAAGTGCAGTGATTTTATAGAGCTCAACACAGTAACGGTTAATCTTCGGAGTTCTGATCATGTATCGGTTTGCAGTGGAGCTGCAATGATTAATGTACCTTGCGTTGTGCTTACAGAGAATGTGGGAGTGTTAGATTAGTGAAAATTACATTTTATCTAGCTTCTCCTGTAAGTACTGACATACTCCCCGGGGACCCCCCTGCAAATACTGACACACACCCCGGGACCCCCCTGTAAATACTGACACATATCCCGGGACCCCCCTGCAAGTACTGACACACTCCCTGGTGACCCCCCTGTAAATACTGACACACTCCCCGGAACCCCCCTGTAAATACTGACACGCTCCCCGGGACCCCCTGTAAATACTGACACGCTCCCCGGGACCCCCCTGTAAATACTGACACGCTCCCCGGGACCCCCTGTAAATACTGACACACTCCCTGGTAACCCCTGTAAATACTGACACATTCCCCGGGACCACCTTGCAAATACTGACACACTCCCCGGGACCCCTCTGTAAATACTGACACCTTCCCTGGTGGCCTCCCTGTAAATATTGGCACACTCCCTGGGACCCCCTTGCAAATACCGACACACTCCCTGGGACCCCCTGTGAATACTGACACACTCCCCGGGACCCCCCTGTAAATACTGACACACTCCCCGGGACCCCCCTGTAAATACTGACACACTCCCCGGGGACCCCCCTGTAAATACTGACACATTCCCCGGGACCCCCCTGTAAATACTGACACACTCCCCGGAACCCTCTGCAAATACTGACACGTACCCCGGGACCCCCCTGCAAATACTGACACATACCCCAGGGACTCCCCTGTGAATACTGACACGCTCCCTGGTGACCCCCCCTGTAAATACTGACACACTCCCCGGGACCCCCTGTAAATACTGACACATTTCCCAGGGATCCCCCTGGAAATACTGACACACTCCCCGGAGACCTCCTGTAAATACTGACACACACCCTGGTGACCCCCCTGTAAATACTGACACACTCCCTGGAGACCCCCTGTCAATACTGACACACTTTCCGGGACCCCCTGTAAATACTGACACACTATCTGGGATCCCCCTGTAAATACCGACACACCCCCCGGGGGCTCCTTGTAAATACTGACACACCCCCCTGGGGTCCACTGTAAATACTGACACACTGCCCGGGACCCCCCGCAAATACTGACGTACTCCCCCGGGACCCCTTGTAAATATTGACACACTCCCCGGGGACCCCTTGCAAATTCTGACATACTCCCCGGGGATCTCCTATAAATACTGACACTCTCCCCCGGGGACACACCCTGTAAATACTGACACAGTCCCCGGGACCCCCTGAAAATACTGACACATTCCCCGGGGGCCCCTGTAAATACTGACATACTGCCCAGTGACCCCTGTAAATATAGACACACTCCCCAGGGACATCCCTGTAAACACTGACACACTCCTTGGGACTCCCTGTAAACACTGACACACTCCCTGGGGGAAACCCCTGTAAAGACTGACACTTTCCTGAGGACTCCCTGTAAATACAGCTTTGTAAATCACACGACCAGTAAAGTACCTGTGAGGAGACAGGAGACGGTGCCTGAGTGAGGTGGAGAGTGAGCGAGTAGTGAATTAGCTTCACATGGGATTTCAGTGCGGGGGGCAAAGTGATTTGATTTGATTTATTATTGCCACATGTATTGGTATCCAGTAAAAAGTATTGTTTCTTACAGACAAAGCATACCATTCATAGAGAAGCAAAGGAGAAGGTGCAGAATGTAGTGTTACAGTCATAGCTAGGGTGTACAGAAAGACCAACTTAATGCGAGGTAGGTCCATTCAAAAGTCTGATGGCAGCAAGGAAGAAGCTGTTCTTGAGTCGGTTGCTACGTGACCTCAGGCTTTTGTATCTTTTTCCCGACGGAAGAAGGTGGGAGAGAGAATGTCCGGGGTGCGTGGGGCCCTTGGTTATGCTGGCTGCTTTTCCGAGGCAGCGGGAAGTGTGGACAAAGTCAATGGATGGGAGGCTGGTATGTTTGTATATTGCCACACTCCCGGTGAATGCTAACGTACTCTTGGGGACCCCCTGTATGTACTGACATATTTCAGGTGCCCCCTGTAAATATTGCCACACCCGAGGACGACCTATTATTATTGGCACATGCCTGGGGACCCCTCTAAATACTGTCACACTCCTGGGATGCCCCCTGTAGATACTGCCATGCCCCCGGGCACCCGCTGTAAATGCTGACACATTCCCACAGACCTTCAGTAAATACTGTCACACTGTTAGGAGCCCCTGTAAATACTGACACAATCCCAGGAACCCCCCGCTCCTGTCAATACTGTTGGAAATGTGCTCTCTAAACTTCCCCAAGGTAGGAAAAGTTACTGGCTCGAAGACCGACAAAGCAATCACTGCTGCAGACATTTTTCCTGCCTTTACAGCTCTGTCCCCGGTGGCTGATTACATTATCACTCATTTTGCCTCAAGCCCGTAAAGTTGCTGAGCTCTGCATCCCACAGAAGCTCGGCTTTCAAGATACTGTGATGGCCGGTTGTGTAGATCATACTGACACTATTGCTGGAAATCTACTGCCCCGTCCGCCACGGAATTGGAGCGAGCGAGGGGCAAACAACGGAAATGACCATCGACCTCGGGCGCGGATTTTTGGTCTCCCTCGAGCGAGGACCGTGAAATCCCGCCCTATGATTGGCTATTCCACATTTGTACAATGTGTGAGCCTCAAAATATGTGAACAACGTGGCTTTATTTCTATAGGGTATGAAATTAGTCTGGGCTGCAATGATCATTGTCAAATGATGTTTTACATAGAGGCTGTGGATAAAGCTACTTTCCTATTTTTTCTTCTAATTTTTGTTGAGGGGAAGGCTGACCTTGGATACCGGGGCTGGAATTCTCCGGGTGTTCACGCCGGTGGGATTCTCCAGTCCCGCCGCAGCGCAGCCCCGCCCACGGGCTTCCCGCCAGCATGGGATTCCTTCAATGGGAATTCCCATTGTCAGCGGCGAGACCAGAGAATCCCACCGCTGAGAAACAATGCGCCACCGCCCGCTGGTGGGAAACATGTGGCTTGAGGGGGCTGGAGAATCTCACCCTGGGAGTTGGGAGGACTCCCTCCTCTTTCTTCAAACAATGCCACAGAGGGTGGGATTTTCCAGCCCTTACCCACCCCTCCCCCCACCAACGGGATCTTCTCATCCTGCCAAAGATGACACCCCCCTCCACCCCCCGGCCCCCCCACCATGGCAGGCCAGAGAGTCTCATAAAAAGCTGTAGACATCGGCTGGACTGGAAGATTCCATGGTCGGCCAATGGCGAACAGCTTCCTCTAGTTGGAAAACATACTGTGGGGAAGGGGGAGTGGGGGGGGGGGGGAAACGGAAGATCTGACTCAGATTCTTAAACACCACAATTAAACTGACAGATCAAGTCTCAATTCAGTATTTCATTCGGAAAGGACAGTACCAATGGCAGTGCGGGACTCCCCCAGGACTGCACTGGAGTATCAGCCTAGGTTATGTGGAGTCCAGTGAAGCGTGACTCATGTCTCTCTGCTCCGAACCACCCACTGAGTCAAACAATCCTCTCTTTACTTTCTTGCCACCAAGGAAAAGACATTCAGACACATTCCCAAGTGTCACTCATTTCCTATTTGAAAGCTCATTCATTCACCTCATTATTGGCTAATGCAATTTGACACCGGACCTGGATGGGTGTAATTAATCAAGGGATAGAAACAAGTGTGTGATGCCTCGAATGGAAACGCAAGTTGGCATTGATAACTTCAGCTAATTACAGCTTACTCGCTTCACACTATCGCTTCACCAAGGCCCAGGCAGGTAATGAAGCATCCCTGTTGGATATCCCCATGCTCACACAGAGATATCACTGCCGTACAAAGTACTTAATGACTGATGTGGAATTAAACCTTGTTGCAGCTACATTAGTAATGATTGCAGGCTAAGATGCCATTAAATATTATGCTGTGAGGTCTGAGTGCATTAACAATTTCCAGCATTATCACTGTTGTACTTGGGTTCAGACTGAATAAAGAGCTCACAGGTTCATGTGTGGAGCAACAAATTCAACATGATACCCTTGCTTCTTGTTGGATCATTGTGCTTGGGATTCTTAACCAAATTCAGATCCCCTCCCTGGTTCTGGGGATATCTTTGTTTTATATCATTCTTTTCGTCTCTACTTTTAAAAAAATGTATTTTTGGGACATGGGCGTCGCTGGCTGAGCCAGCATTTATTGCCCATCCCTAGTTGCCCTTGTCCGAGGGCAGTTGAGAGTCAACCACATTGCTGTGACTCTGGAGTTACGTGTACACCAGACCAGGTAAAGACGGCAGATTTCCTTCTCTAAGGGACATGAGTGAACCAGATTGGGTTTTTCCAACAATTGGCAATGATTTCATGGTCATCAGTTGATTCTTAATTCCAGATTTTTTTTTATTGAATTCAAATTCCACCATCTGCTGTGGTGGGATTCGAACCCAGGTCCCTGGAATATTAGCTGAGTTTGTGGATTAATAGCCTCATCGCTTATGCAGCATCATTCTTGCTGAGGAAACAATTTTGAATTCCAGATTTCTATTGGATTAAAATTTCACTATCTGCCGTGGTGGGATTCGAACCTGGGTCCCCAGAGAATTACCCTCGGTCTCTGGGTGAATAGCACAGTGACAACACCACTACATCACTACCTACCGTTTCAGAGGGCAGTTGAGAGTCAACCACATTGCTGTTGGTCTGGAGTCACATATAGGCCAGACCAAGTAAGGACGGCAGATTTCCTTCCCTAAAGGACATTAGTGAATGGGTTTTGCTTCCTCACCTTATCCCTTCTCCACTCTTGTTCCCCTGGGAGAATGTCTTATTCCAAGGGTAGTAGTTTATTGAGCATAATACTTCTTGTGGTGAACCATAGATGGCTACCACTATGGGTACTTGTACATATGTTACTCCTGTTACTGTTGGGGTTAGGGTTTGGGTGTTCCACCTGTTATTACTGTTTATGTGGTACACTCCGTTCGGCTCCGCCTTCTTACAGGAGTATAAAGGTCACTGCTACTTCCTAGTAGTCTTTAGTCTGGGATAATATTGTTGAGTAGTGTGCTCCTATTTTGTCGTGAATAAAAGCCTTTATTCCCGGGTACGTTCTAGCCTCCCGTGTGAATTAATCGCGCATCACTTCTGGAGTTCTTCCCCCCAACAACCGCCCCCCCCTTCCCCCCGACTGTTTCTTCACCAGTCAGCCTCTCTGCTCTGTGTCTGACCTTGACCTTCAATACTGACCCCTCTCACACAACAACCTTACACTTACTTCAGAGCCTACGTCCTAAGTACATGACAGAAGAGAGGAGGCCATGCAAGTGTTGGGGAATGGGAGAAAGGGAGAACGGGATGAGGAGTGAGGAAAACAGAGCAAAAGCCATGACTGAATGTGTAGGTTTTGAACTGGGGAGGGAATGAGGTTCAGGGAGATAATTCCAGAGAGCAGGAGTAAGACGCGGAGAGCTCTGCCGCTGATAATGGAACAGGAGGCCAGAGCAAGAGGAGGAAAATGTTTCAGAGTTTCTCTCGGCCTTTACTTGTGGGAACTTTGAACAGGAAATTTGTTCTTTAGATTTGTAAATACCAATTGTTAATACGTCAGGAAATAGGTCTAAATGGGTTTCTGAAAGGATCTGTAGATAACTCAGTCCGGAAAAACTCACCATTAACTACAGATTGCTCTGAGGTGAGTTTGTCCACTTTAGGCACTAAATATTGATTTTTGATTTTGATTTTATTTTATTTATTATTGTCACATGTATTAGTGTACAGTGAAAAGTATTTTTTCTTGCACGCTTGACAGACAAAGCATACTGATCATAGGGTAGACAGGGGAGAAGAAGAGGAGAGGGTGCAGAATGTAGTGTTACAGTCCTAGTTAGAGCGTAGAGAAAGATCAACTTAATATAAGGTAGGGGGTTTGCCTTTGGTATCAACTTTGAAGACACTATGTTAAGCTTTTATAAAACTCCAGTTAGGTCACAACTCGAGAACAGTGTCCACAAAAAGCTCGCAAGCAAGTTCGGCAGGTAATAGTGAAAGCAAATGGAATGTTCACCTTTATTTTGAAGGGAATAGAATATAAACATAGGGAAGTCTTGCTAAAACTATACAAGGCACTAGTTAGACCCCACCTGGAATACTGTAAACAGTTTTGGTCCCCTTATCTAAGGAAATATATACTGGCATTGGAAGCAGTCTAGAGAAGGTTCAATAGGTTAACCCCGAGTATGGAGGGATTTTCTGATGAGGAGAGCTTGAGTAGGTTGGGTCTGTACTCACTGGAGTTTAGAAGAATGAGAGGCGACTTTATTGAGACACATAGGATTCTCAGGAGACATATAGGATTGTCTGTTTCCTCTTGTGGGAGAGTCTAGGACCAGAGGGCATGGTCTCAGAGTAAGGGAGTCGTCCATTTAAAACAGGGATGAGGAGGAATTTCTTCTGTCAGAGGGTGGTGAATCTGTGGAATTCTTTCCTGCAGAGGCCTGTAGAGGCTGGGTCGTTAAGTATGTTCAAAGTTGAGATAGTCAGATTTTTAATCAGTCAGGGAATCAAGGGTTATGAGGATAAGTTGGGAAAATGGAGCTGAGGATTATCAGATCAGATATCATCTCATTGACTGGTGGAGTAGACTTGATGGGCTGAATGGCCTACTTCTGCTCTTAGGATCTTCTGGTCACCACTTTAGGAGGGACTTGAAGGTCCTTGAGAGGGTACAGAGATGACCAGAATCCTTCCGGGGGTAAGGGATTTTAACGACAAGGTTAGGCTGATGAAGGTGAGGTTGTTTTCCTTGGTGCAAAGGAGGTTGAAGGCAGACTTATAAAAGATGTACAAGACATGACAAATTGAGATAAATTAGCTGATGATACAAGGACTAGGGGAAGTCAATGTAAGGTGTTGGGTAAGGGACACGGGGGGAAAAAATTAAGAACTTATTTCACGCAGTGGTAATGACCAAGAGCTCACTGCTCACCAGAGAGATGGAGGCAGCGACAATCAGTGACTTGAAAGGGAAATTGGGTGAGCACTTGAGGTAAATAAACTTGCCGGACAATGAGGGGTAGACTGAGGGAAATAGACTGACTGGAGAGAGCTGTCACAGAGTAGATGGGCTGAATGTCCTCCTTCTGTACCATGACTTTCTGATTGGTGGCCAAACGCACAACTGCATTGGAACGGCTTCCAAATGGCTGGGCTCCGCAGTGAGAAATAGCCTTGCCAACAGTGGCACAAAGTGTTTTCTCTGAGGTTGTAGTTTGTCTTTTAACCAGTCCAGGCTGTGTACACAGAGCTCCTCTATCAGGCTGGACTACGTGCACCCATTATTTACACTCGAGTTGGATTCGATCCAGAAATATTAATCATTCATTTGGAATGAATGGCTGTAAATATGTGTTCAGCCATTAGTTATCTGAATAAAACATTACCGCTGTCTAGAAAATAAATGATGATTAGCGCGCTTTTGAGAAAATATAGCCGTGTTTGGACAGATTTCCTATAAGAGTTTGTTTACAAATCTCTAACCAGGAGCTAACACAATCTCAAACTGTGTAAGCATTAAAACAGGATGTTAAATACAGATGGAAGCATTTATATATTTTTAAAAAGACCCCGCTGTATTCCATTGCGTAGAACGATGATTATTATTTGATGTTGATGGGACAGTGCAGATGTAGATGGAGATCTTGCTGGTTAGAGGATTATGTATTGCGACAGTAACAGGTCGCTGTTTGTGTTAAAAACCATTTGACTGCATTGTGTTTTGGTGCCTGAATGATTAATACAAGTGCTTCGTAGCAAAGAAGTAAATATAGAATGTTCACAAAAGTTTATTTTTTAGTGTCACAAGTAGGCTTACATTAACACTGCAGTGAATTTACTGTGAAAATCCCCTCGTCGCCACACTCCCTGTTCGGGTACACGGAGGGAGAATTTAGCACGGCCAATGCACCTAACCAGCACGTCTTTTGGACTGTGGGAGGAAACCGGAGCACTCGGAGGAAACCCACGCGGACACGGGGAGAACGTGCAAACTCCACACAGACAGTGACCCAAGCTGGAAATCAAACCCGGGTCCCTGGCGCTGTGCGGCAGCAGTGCTAACCCACTGTGCCAATACTTGACAGACCATTTGGGGGGTGTTTTAATCTATATTATTCCTCGCTATTAACTCATGGTCTAGTTAGGACAACGTGATTGGCGCAGGCTTGGAGGGCCGAAGGGCCTGTGCTGTACTGTTCTTTGTTCTCTCAGAGGAAACCTACGGGGGAGAATGTGGAAACTACGCATGGACAGTGACCCAAGGCTGGGAATCGAACCTGGGTCCCTGGTGCTGTGAGGCAGAAATGCTACGCATGGTGCCCCATACGAAAAGTGAGCCATTTTGAAACGAATAATTTGGAGATGCAAAATAACCTAACGATTGTGATGGGCTTGCAAGAGTAGAGGGATCTGAGTGTACATAGTGATAAATCTTTGAATGTGGCAGGATGAGTTGAGGAGGCAGTTCAGAATGCGCGTGGGATTCTTGGCTGTGGAAACGGGGGCATTAACACAAAAAACCAAGTAGGCCAGGCTAAACCTTCACAGCTCCCTGGTTAAGTCTCAATGGATTACTGTGTTCAATTCTGGGTGCCACACTTCAGGAAGGGTGCCAAGGCCATGGAGAAAGTACAGAGGAGATTGATTAGATTGATGAGGGACTTCAGTGATGTAAAGAAGCCAGAGAGGCTGGGAATGTTCTCCTTGTGGCAGAGAACGCTCAGGAGAAATTTAAAAGAGGTCTTCAAAATTAAGCAGGAGGTGGGAGGGGTTTCCAAATCTCAGAAATGTGACAGTGCAGAAAGAGGCCACTCTGGCCATCTAGCCTGCACTAGCCCTCCGAATGGATAATTCACTCAGTACCAGTCTCCTGCCTGTAACTCCATACATTCTTCCTTGTCGGATAACAGTCTAATTCACTTGCAATTGAAGCTGCCTCCACCATACCCTCAGGCAGAGAATTCCTGATCCTGACCACTGGTTGCATGGAAAGGTTTTTCCTCATAATGCTATTGCTTCTTTTTTGCCAATTATTTTGACCGGGATTTTCTGGTGCCAGCCAGAAGCCCATTGACTCTCAACGGGACAGGAAGATCCCAGTGGAGTGGGTGGGGGAGGCTGGGGGAGGGGGAGGAGTCCTGGTTTTTAAATCTGCACCCTCTTGTTCTTGATCCTTTCATGAGTGCGACTTGGCCAACATTGTCTACCTCATACGCTGCAGGAAAGGATATCCCGAGGTGCGCTACAGCGGCGAGACCATACAGATGCAAGGATAATGGATGAACAGACTCTCCGCGACAGTCGCCAGGCAGGAGTGTTCCCTTCCTGTCGGGGAACAACTTCAGCAGTCAAGGGCATTCAGCCTCAGGTAAGCGATCTCCAAGGCAGCCTTCACGACACCCAACAATGCGGAATCGCCGACAAAAAAATGATAGCCAAGTTCCACACACATGAGGACGGCCTCAACCAGGATTTTGGGTTCATGTCACACTACCTGTAACCCCCACCATTTGGCCTGGTCTTGCAAAATCCTACTAACTGTCCTGGCTTGAGACAGTTCACACCTCTTTAACCTGTGATTATCCCTCTCTCCACTCACACTGTCTGTACCTGCAAAGACTTGATTACCTGAAAAGACTCACATTCCGACCATTATCTTACAATTGTGTCTTTGTCTATATATGATGTGTTTGTGAAACCCACCTCTCCACTCACCTGATGAAGGAGCAACGCTCCGAAAGCTCATGATTCCAAATAAACCTGTCGGACTTTAACCTGGTGTGGTAAGACTTCTTACTGTTTCATGAGTGGGAACAGGTGATTTTTATTAATGACTTAGAGGAGGGGGCTGAAGGGTGGATCAGTAAATTTGCTGATGACACCAAGATTGGTGGAGTAGTGGATGAGGTGGAGGGCTGTTGTAGGCTGCAAAGAGACATAGATAGGATGCAAAGCTGGGCTGAAAAATGGCAAATGGAGTTTAACCCTGATAAATGTGAGGTGATTCATTTTGGTAGGACAAATTTAAATGTGGATTACAGGGTCAAAGGTAGGGTTCTGAAGACTGTGGAGGAACAGAGAGATCTTGGGGTCCATATCCACAGATCTCTAAAGGTTGCCAGTCAAGTGGATAGAGCTGTGAAGAAGGCCTATAGTGTGTTAGCTTTTATTAACAGGGGGTTGGAGTTTAAGAGCCGTGGGGTTATGCTGCAACTGTACAGGACCTTGGTGAGACCACATTTGGAATATTGTGTGCAGTTCTGGTCACCTCACTATAAGAAGGATGTGGAAGCGCTGGAAAGAGTGCAGAGGAGATTTACCAGGATGCTGCCTGGTTTGGAGGGTAGGTCATATGAGGAAAGGTTGAGGGAGCTAGGGCTGTTCTCTCTGGAGCGGAGGAGGCTGAGGGGAGACTTAATAGAGGTGTATAAAATGATGAAGGGGATAGATAGAGTGAACGTTCAAAGACTATTTCCTCGGGTGGATGGAGCTATTACAAGGGGGCATAACTATAGGGTTCGTGGTGGGAGATACAGGACGGATATCAGAGGTAGGTTCTTTACGCAGAGAGTGGTTGGGGTGTGGAATGGACTGCCTGCAGTGATAGTGGAGTCAGACACTTTAGAAACATTTAAGCGGTTATTGGATGGGCACATGGAGCACACCAGGATGATAGGGAGTGGGATAGCTTGATCTTGGTTTCAGATAAAGCTCGGCACAACATCGTGGGCCGACGGGCCTGTTCTGTGCTGTACTGTTCTATGTTCTATGTTCTATGTAGGTTCTCCTGATCCAATCTGTCCAAAAGGGCACTCAATCCATCCTGTCTGTGCCATTACCCCACCCTGTAGTTTATACTGTCTCTCCTTACCCTTCTTACCCATGCCCCTTGCCTATCCTACGGGATTTGTTGAAGTGCCTGGAAGGACAAAACGCCTGAACCATTGGCAGTGATGAGATTCAAACTCATGGGCACAGATATTGGAACCTAAATCCAGCATCATAGACTGCTCAGCCATGTACGTTACCTTTAAAGTACCCAGGAGAGCCCAAGTGGAGAGAAATGGTTCCTTCTGAGTTGGTAACCAGAAGTGATAGATGGGCGAAAAAACAAATGGGAAACGGGGAGTTTTTTACCTCACACAGTGGGCGCGGTCTTCCTGGCCATTCACGCCACACTCCCGCTGCAGCGAGGTGGAAGAATTTGGCGTCCAGTGGGATTGAACGGTGGTAAGATTCCGGCCCGAGTGTCGTTGAGATCCAGAATGCTCATCCAGAAAGGGTGGGGAAAACATCCCAGAGAAATGTTTCAAAAGGCAATTAGAACATAGATCATAGAACAGTACAGCACAGTACAGGCCCTTCGGCCCTCGATGTTGTGCCGAGCTTTGCCCGAAACCAAGATCAAGCTAAATTGGGCGTGTATTCAAAGAGGACGGGCTTTCGGATCCATTGGTATTGTGTATCGGTTAAGGTGAACAATGTCTGACATCAGACTGATAGGAAAATTAGCAACAGGTTTCCACAGACCTTTACTGGGATGACCACATGAAGAGGTCTCTTCACAACTTCATAATTTATTGGACAGCAAGCATAGGGTGGCATGGTGGCACAGTGGTTAGCACTGCTGCCTCACAGCCCCAGGGACCCGGGTTCGATTCCGGCCTCAGGTCACTGTCTGTGCAGAGTTTGCACACTCTCTCCATGTCTGCATGGGTTTCCTCCGGGTGTTCCGGTTTCCTCCCGCAGTCCAAAAATGTGCGGGTTATGTTGATTGGCCATGCTAAATTGTCCCTTAGCATCAGGAGGATTAGCAGGGTTAAAGTTTAAAGTTTTAAAGCTTATTTATTAGTCACAAGTAAGGCTCACATTAACACTGCAATGAAGTTACTGTGAAATTCCCCCAGTCGCCACGGTCTGGCACCTGTTCAGGTCAATGCACCTAACCAGCACGTCTTTCAGAATGTGGGAGAAAACCGGAGCACCCGGAGGAAACCCACGTAGACACAGGGAGAACGTGCAAACTCCACAATATGTGGGGTTACAGGAGTAGGGATTGTGGTCGGTGCAGACTTGATGGACCAAATAGCCTCCTTCTGTACTGTAGGGATTCTATGATCAAGCAGAACTTCTAACCCTATATCCCTTTCAGTAGAAAGATAATCTTTGTAATATCTTCATCTCTGACGCAGCCCATCTGTTGTTGGTAGCCTCACCTCCAGACAGGGTTATTACAATGGCTGGCCTCGCACCCTCCGTCATCTTTGGATCATTCCAGAAACTCTGCTCGTCTGTGTTCTATCCTCCACCAAATATGGCTCACCTTTCACCCCTGTTCTCACTAAACTACAATGGCTGCCACTTTCATGACAGTTCCTGTTTAATATTCGCATCCTTCCCTATCTCTGTAACCTTCTCCCATCACCTTCTGCCTCTGACTATGAGCTCCCCTTTCTGTAGAGTTGCCAACTCTGATTAGATGTATTCCTGGAGGTTTTATCACATGATCCCCTCTCCCCCGCCCCACACCTGCCACGCTCTGGCCATTAGTCAGCCAACACGTCCAAGTTGTGACGCACCGTTTTCTTACACCAATTGGAAAACCAGAAGACTCATTACCCAATCGGATGATGCTTGACAATCAGCCAATCAGCCGTCCTCCCACTATTTTCAATATTTTAATATCTGGTTAAGCGAAATGATCAAAGAAAATGACAAAGACCTTTACAACGTTGCGAGGCTTTTTCTCCAAGGTTGCTCCCAGCAGTGTCCTGAAGATGGATCTTAATTCCTGGAGACTCCAGGCCAATCCTGGAGCGTTGGCAATCCTACGTACTTGTCCCTCACCACTGGCAGCCATGTCTTCACCCATCTATTTCTGATATTTTGGGAATCTCGCTCCCTCAGCATGTTCCTCTCTTCTTCTAAGACCTCTCTTTCTTTTTATTCATGGGACATGGGCATCGTTGGCTTGGCCAGCATTTATTGCCCATCCCTAGTTGCCCTTGTCCAGAGGGCAGTTGAGAGTCAACCACATTGCTGTGGCTCTGGAGTCACATGGCGGCCAGACCGGGTAAGGACGGCAGATTTCCTTCCCTAAAGGGACATTAGTGAACTAGTTGGGTTTTCCGACAATCGGCAATGGTTTCGTGGTCATCAGCAGATTCTTAATTCCAGATTTTATTTTTATTGAATTCGAATTCCACCAGCTGCTGTGGCGGGATTTGAACCCGGGTCCCCAGCTGAGTTTCTGGATTGATAGTCTAGCGATAATAGCACTAGGCCACCGCCCCCCCTTAAAAATCTGTTTTCCAAACCAAGCTTTTAATCACCTTCTACTGGTTCCTCCGTCAGGTTTGATGTCTTGTTTTCTGTGACGCTGCCTTTGGGACATTTCTTTCTACATTGAAGGTGCTACTGGAATGCAAGCTGTTGTTGCGATGCAACAGTCAGTGAATCTTGTGATTGTTAAATTGCACACTAGTTAATAATAGAACCAATTAGCCATCTGGAGGCGACCCATACATCACTGCAGCTGTTCCATTTCGATATTGACAGTACCAATTTGCTGCCTTCATTAAATTCAAAAAAACATGGAATCACAGGATGAAACAGACACGGAAGGAAGGAAGTCCATTCGGCCCATTGATTCTTGATTTGATTTATTATTGTCACATGTATTGGGGTACAGTGAAAAGTATTGTTTCTTGTGCGCTATACAGACAAAGCATACCGTTCATAGAGAAGGAAATGAGAGGGTGTAGAATGTAGTGTTACAGTCTTAGCTAGGGTGTAGAGAAAGATCAACTTAATGCGAGGTAGGTCCATTCAAAAGTCTGACGGCAGCAGGGAAGAAGTTGTTCTTGAGTCGGTTGGTACGTGATCTCAGACTTTTGTATCTTTTTCCCGATGGAAGAAGGTGGAAGAGGGAATATCCGAGGTGTGGTCCTTAATTACGCTGGCGGCTTTTCCGAGGCAGTGGGAAGTGTAGACAGAGTCAATGGGTGGGAGGCTGGTTTGTGTGATGGACTGGGCTATGTTCACAACACTTTGTAGTTTCTTTGTGGTGTTGGTCAGAGTAGGAGCCACACCAAACTGTGATACATCCGGAATGGATGCTTTCCATGGTGCATCTGTAAAAATTGGTGAGCGTCGTAGCGGACCTGCCGAAAATGCTTAGCCTCCTGAGAAAGTGGAGGCCTTGGTGGGCTTTCTTAACTATAGTGTCGGCATGGAGGCACCAGGACAGGTTGCTGATGATCTGGACACCTAAAAACTTGAAGCTCTCGACCCTTTCCACTTCATCCCCATTGATGTAGACAGGGGCATGTCCTCCATTATGCTCCTGAAGTCGATGACTATCACATTGTGCCTGTGCCAACTCTTCGGCAGAGCTTCCTACCACTCCTCTGTAGATGTTTTCCCTTCGACTATCTGTCCAGTTCTCTTTTATGAATCTGCTTCCACTGACCTTCCAGGCAGATCACAACAATCTGCTGCTTAAAGAAATGTTCACTCATGTTGTCCTTTGCCAATCACTTTTAATCTGAGTCCTGGTTACTGGCCTCCCTGCCACGGGGAGCAGCCTTTCGCTGTGTCCACTTTGGCAAAACCTCTGTCAAATCTTCCCTTGACCTCACCTCACACTCCCCCTTCCACTCAAACTCACAACTATGGTTAAATACATCCGTTTTGTGGTGTAGAGTTTGTAAATACTCGTCCCTATATTTTTGTATGCTTTTTATTTTAAGCCATGATGCTAAGCCCTAGAAATCCCTCTCTGAACCTCTTCCCCCTTCATTCTTCTCCTTTATATACATACGAATTACGAGCAGGAGTTGGCCATTCGGCCCCTCGAGCCTGCTTTACCTTTAAGATAAGATCATGTCTAATCTGATTGTGGTCTCAACTCCACATTCCCGCCTACCCCCCCAATAACCTTTGACCGCCTTGTTAGTCAAGAATGTTCTTTGACCCTGCCTCCACCGTTCTCTGTGCAACAAGAGTTCTAAAGATTCATGACCCTCTGAGAAAATAATTCTTCTCATCTCCTCGGAAACAGGAGACCCCTTCTTTCAAACTGTGTCCCTGAGATCTCGTCTCCCCCACAAGGGGAAACAGCATCCACGCTGTTTTGTCCCATCAGGACCTTACATGTTTCAGTAAGATCACCCCTCAGGTCTTTGAAACGTAATGGATACAGGCCTATCCTGTCCAGCCTTTCCTGGTAAGATAACCCTAACCCTCACCCCCATTCCAGGTATCAGTCAAGTGAACATTCTCTGAACTGCTCCTAATGCTTCTTCTATTCCACGTTCCTTAAAATTTATTTCTTGACCAAGTTCTTGGCCCCTTGTCCAAATATCTCCCGATGTGGTTCAGTGTCAGTTTTCTTTTGAGAAAGGGGTTGTTTTTTAAAATTGTTTTTAGATTCGTTCGTGGGATGTGGGTGTCGCTGGCTGGGCCAGCATTTAGTGCCCATCGCTGAGGGCATTTAAGAATCAACCACATTGCTGTGGCTCTGGAGTCACATGTAGGCCAGACCGGGTGAGGACGGCAGATTTCCTTCCCCAAAGGGACATTAGTGACCCAGATGGGTTTTTACAACAATTAACAATAGTCATCATAAGATTCTTAATTCCAGATTTTTATTGAATTCAAATTTCACCATCCTGCCAGTGGTGGGATTCGAACCCAGGTCCCCAGAACATTACCCTGGATCACTAGTCCAATGACAATACCACTATGCCACTGCCTCCCCAATGCTAAAGTAATTGAGTTATATCAATGCTAATGTTTGCTGGTTAGACAGTAGCCTACATGTTGTTACAGATGCAGGAAAGGTCGGACATGTTTGGTCAATTTGTCTCTTTAAGTGGAGTCAAAGGGCTGGATTGTACAGGGGTTGTGATCCCTGTTCCACCAGCCAGGATGAAAAATTGGGTGCCAACCTGCTTAGGATCATGACCCTGTTAATTCTGTGCCAATTATATCGTTTATATAGTTAGGATACTCTGGTGACGAACATTGATTAATTAAGTGCTGGGATCAAATGTAAATAGGGGATAATTCCATAGTTACGTTGTGCCTGGGTGTCCCTGGAACAGGGTGGGATGGTGGCGCAGTGTCTAGCATTGCTGCTTCGCAGCGCCAGAGCCCCACATTCCATTCCGGCTCCGTGTCACTGTTTGTGTGGAGTTTGCACATTTCCCCCGTGGGTTTCCTCCGGGTGCTCCGGTTTCCTCCCACAGTCCAAAGGTGTGCAAGTTAGGTGCATTGGCTGTGCTAAATTGAGCCTTGGAGTCAGGGAGACTAGCTAGGGTAAATGCATGGGGTTGTGGGGATAGGGCCTGGGTGGGATTGTGGTCAGTGCAGGCTCGATGGGCCAAATGGCCTCCTTCCGCACTGTAGGGATTCTATGAGTGTGGGTTGTGCCTTCCATCACCAATGGGCGCCATAGGGGTTGGAGTGCATAATTAGCCCCAGTAAAGAAACTTTAATTTATTAAGTATCCTTCGAAAATTTTGATTTCTGTTACATTGCCACTTGAATTACTTTCCATTTAATAATTTGGTTTGAAAACAAACACATTAATCAAGGCTGTTGGGGCACCAAGAAGTGGAGGAGAGTCATAGAATCCTACAGTGCAGATGGAGTCCATTCAGCCCATCAATCTGCACTGACCACAATCCCACCCAGGTGCTATCCCCATCACCCCATTCATTTACCCTAGCTAGTCCCCCTGACACTAAGGGCCAATGCTAATTTAACATGGCCAATTCACCTAACCCGCACATCTTTGGGAGGAAACCGGAGCACCCGGATGAAACCCACGCAGACACGGGGAGAACGTGCAAACTCCACACAGACAGTGACCCAAGTCAGGAATCGAACCCAGGTCCCTGGTGCTGTGAGGGCAGCAGTGCTAACCACTGTGCCACCGTGCCACCCAGAGGAAAATCAATAAACTCTCTTGGTAAAGAGAAGCTCTGTTTTGACTCCCTGCTGTGATTTCTCACTGGGAGCAGTGTTAATCGATTCTAGGCGAGAATTCGCCCCTATTTCAGGAGAAAGTCCGGCCTGAGAGAGATGGCCAGTTGTTCAGTTGTCCTGGCAACCCCAGGCGGGAGCGATGGCCGCCACCGAGACTAGAAGCAGCCTTGACCCAGAGGAGCCTGGGAGAGAGGTAAGTCCAGGGTATCACTGGGGCCAGGCTGACAGACACGTGGGGGGGAGGGGAATGAGGGAGGTGCTGGGTTTGAGAGGCCAGGGAGGGAGAGTAAAGATCGCCCACAAAGGATGTCCATCCATCCAGCCAAAACTGCTGAGCTTTCCGTGTGGCACGGGCCTTGTGGTGAAATAGCACCAGGGACACACTGAAGCCCTTAAATGGCCATTAACCGGGGACAGGTAAATAGGTGGCAGGCTTCCTGCTGGACTCTACAAGCCTACCCACCTTCAAACCAAAAATCAGGCTTATAGAGTAATTTCATTTGAACCCCATGATTTGATTTGATTTAATTTGATTTGATTTATTATTGTCACATGAATTGGTATACAGTGAAAAGTATTGTTTCTTGCGAGCTATACAGACAAAGCATACCATTCATAGAGAAGGAAAGGAGAGGGTGCAGAATGTAGTGTTGCAGTCATAGCTAAGGTGTAGAGAAAGATCAACTCAGTGCGAGGTAGGTCCATTCAAAAGTCTGATGGCAGCAGCGAAGGAGCTGTTCTTGAGTCGGTTGGTACATGACCTCAGACATTTGTATCTTTTTCCCGAGGGAAGAAGGTGGGGGAGAGAATGTCTGGGGTGTGTGGGGTCCTTGATTATGCTGGCTGCTTTTCCGAGGAAGTGGGAAGTGTGGACAGAGTCAATGGATGGGAGGCTGGTTTGCGTGATGGATTGGGCTTTGTTCACAACCCTTTGTAGTTCCTTGCGGTCTTGGGCAGAATCGGAGCCATACCAAGCTGCGATCTGTTGGTTGTTATTTCTCCCTCTTCTATGCCTGATCCTGCTGATATCCTTGTCCATAATTTCCCAGAGAGGGGGACTTTTGACCCTCTTCAGATCTCCCACAGGTGCTGACGAGCCTATCGTGTGTTCCCAGTGTCCCTGCTTCCTTGTTTCAGATTTTCTCTTTCTAATTATTCCCGAACACACGTTGGGAAGTCTCCTCGCGGCGCTGGGAAGAAACTAAATCCTCGTTTAAGATGAACGTAATCGTCAGTCAGACTCAAAGGCCGACTTGGGTTGCTGTAATAACTCCACAGAAGTGAAAATCCCGTCACCAAGTTACTTTATTTACACCATACATCTGTACACAGCCAGCTCTCCAGTTGCTCCCTGCTGAATGCAGGCTGGGAGTCTGACAGACCTGCTTTAAATAGGGAGCATGAGGCTCCCTGATTTGACCATCAATTAGGACTCATCAGGTAGTTCATACTCTAGCAAACCAACCTCATTAGACTGGCTGAAGTCATCACAGTTGCCAACTCTCCAGGACAGGCACTGCACGAGGCTCCAGGCACTGCACGATCGATCCCTCTCTCGGCCACTTGAAGCATTGTGAAGAACAATGAGTTTTTAAAGCAATTCTTTGAACTCTCTCACTGGGTATAGAAATATTGACGATTAGACAAAAGGAGCGGGTGGAAGCAGGAGGTCATGTGATAAAACCTCCAGAGTACATCCAACTGGAGTTGGCAACTCGAATCAGTGGAGAATAAAAGAATTAGCAATGGCTGGGCCATTGCTGGGAGATATTTGTAGTGGGGATGTGCCAGATCGTAGGGAGTGAGTCCGAATTGTATCCTGGATTTTGTCAACAGCAGTTTAATTTTCAGGGAACCTGGGTACTTCAGTGAAATTACTTTTTAAATGTGTGTAATTATTTTGTGGGCACCATCACAACAACTGACAATGGTTTCGTGTTCATCATTAGACTCTTCATTCCAGCATGTCTCATTGATGAGAGTTTTTCTTTCTGTATCAACTGTGTATGAGTGAGAGCTCCATTTGATTCTTAGGGGAGGCGATGGCCTAATGGCATTATCGCTAGACTATTAATTCAGAAACTCAGCATAATGCTCCGGGGACATGGCTTCCAATCCCGCCACGGCAGATAGTGGAATTTGAATTCAATAAAAAAATCTGGAAATAAGAATCTACTGATGACCATGAAACCATTGTCAATTGTCAGAAAAACCCACCTGGTTCACTAATGTCCTTTAGAGGAGGAAATCTGCAGTCCTTACCTGGTCTGGCCTACGTGTGACTCCAGAACCACAGCAATGTGGTTGACTCTAAAATGGCCAAGCCAAGGGCAACTAGGGATGGGCAATAAATGCTCGTCAGCCAGCAACGCCCATGTCGCACGAATGAATAAAAAAAAATTTTTTTTCATCTCCACATGGCCCCTGAGATCTTCTCAAAGTGGCTCCTGTGAGAATGGCTACGGAAGTGGCTGGGTGGGGAGGGGTGGGTTGTGAGGTGGCATGGAGGGGGGATGAGGGTGTATAGGTGAGTGATGGCCAAAGAGCCTAACAGCCTTTTGCAAAACTGAACTGAAGTCTCAAACAACTGATGCAGGCCTCCTAACCAGCCCACCTCAGCACTTACCCGTCTCCAAGGCCTTCCCTGGCGGTGGCAGGCCTGACTCCTTTACACCCCCATATCCCTGGAGTAAAGGTTGCTTGTGACGGGCCCCTTTCTATCGAGGCGGGTTTGCCGAGTTGCAAAATAACTTGAGCCTTTGATAGCGCAAATTTGGCTTGCTAACCAGAGGCCTGGACTAGTAATCTAGGGGGAAGAGTTCAAATCCCAACATAGCTTGAGAATTTGAATTCAGTTTGAAACAAAATCAAAACTGATATTATTAAACGTGACTATTATACCATATAAGTCACAGAAACAGATAATTTAACCCCAACCATCTTTCATCTTCTCTCATCTAAATCCACCATCATGACCCCCGATTCCCCTCTCTCTTGTATACCTGTCTAACTTTCCCTTAAATGCATCTATACTGTTCTGTCCAACAAGTCCCCGTGGTAATGAGCTCTACATTCTCAGCACTCCCCGAGCAAAGAAGGCTCTCTTGAATTCTCAGTTGGGTTTCTTGGAGACGATCTTACATTGACAGGGTCTGGTTTCGCTCTTCCCCACGAGAGGAAACATTCTCTCCCTTATCCACGCCATATGAACCATTCATAACTTTAAATGCCTCGATTAGGTCACCCCCTCAGCCTTCCCGACACCCAGCCTATCAATCCCTACCTGATTCTTTTGTGTTTCCTGCTTTCTGTGTTTGAGGTTGCACTGGGGAAGTTGTTGTGAAAAATTCAGTCACAATACTCTGGGAGTTTTATTGTTCTTTTTGTTTTGCTTTTGAACCTGTAAGATTCAACTAACAGGCAGGAACTACCCAGGGAACCGTTTCTTTTCAATGGGGAAGCAGCTTGCAAAAATCGTGACATTTATATTAAACAAAGGCATACATTTGAACCTCAAAGCCTTTCACCACTAAAGTTAATTTATCAGTGTCACAAATCGGTTTACATTAACACTGTAATGAAATTACTGTGGAAGTCCTCTAGTCGCCACACTCCGGCACCTGTTCGGGTACACCGAGGGAGAATTTAGCATGGCCAATGTACCTAACCAGCATGTCTTTCTGTCTGTGGGAGGAAACCGGAGCACCCGGAGGAAACCCACGCAGACACACGGGGAGAACGTGCAGACTCTGCACAGACAGTGACCCAAGCCAGGAATCGAATCCGGGTTCCTGGCGCTGGCAGTATTAACCACCGTGCCACCGTGCCGCCCGTACTGTGCCACCGTGCTGCATTACAGGGTGTTCCGAACACTGGATAGCCACAGAAATATTTTTTGAAGTGCAGTCACTGTTGAGATGCAGGAAACACAGCAGCCAATTCTTTTTTGCACAGCAAGCTCCCACAAACAGTGAAAGGGTTAATAATCACACGAGTTTAAAAATCACATAAGCTGCAAGCTGAACCTCAGTCGCACAGGGAAAGCTATGTGCAAACTACAGGTATTGATTAAAACAGACCCAGATAGGAGTCAAGGACCATTCAGTTGAACGATGTGTAGCTGCAGCTTGTGTTTGCCTGTTAGAACAAGCAGCAATGGAAAGGGCGGTTGATATACCTTTAGTCGGAGATATAGCTATCATTATTTGATGATATAATATGCACAAGTTATATTGTAATTGGACACTGTACCCTTATATATGCATGATGTAATCTTAATCAGTAACTGTGAGTGGATAGAGATATCTCCTATGTCTCGATTCATATATGCTAATTATTTGTAATCAAATTTGGAACTATAACTGCTTGTGTATTTCTGAATTCTGTATTCCGACTGGCCTTGATGACTTAAATCCACTTCCTATAGTCATAGTCTTTAATAAATCATCCCAAACCTCTCCGTGACTTTGTCTGGTTACTTGAGCGGAATGGTAGTTTTAAATACAACAATAAATAACATCAAAGCAGCCCAGTGACAAACAGCAATGAAATAAATGACCAGATTTTGAAGGGCATCGTCCTTGCCGAGTGCTCTGTTCTTTGGGTGAGCCGGTGGCATTGTAATGGTGTAGCACAGCCAGCTGGCACCATGACTCACACCGTCAAATCGTAACCAAATGTTGGAAGATTCGCCACTTATTCAGTAAGCTGAACACTCAGCCAGCAAGGACCAATACCCCAACTCTCCCCGTTGCTCCCAGGACAATGGATGAAATCAGTTCCTTTTTGCCCTAATGATTCATTCTGGAATGTTCTACTTTGCGCACATTTCCGATCATTGACTTTCTTGAATCACCTCTTTCTTACACACGTGTTGATTCAATATCGAGCACTCTACTGCTCTCACCACTTCGATTCCCTTCTGAGGCTATCTCCCCGCTGATGAAATCCCTCTGACTTTTATTGTCTCTTTCTGCGTTCCAAGGATTCTCTTTGAAGGATAAAGGCTGAAATTTGACAAACAATGACCCTTAACCTTGTTATTTAAATTGACAATGACTTCAGCCTCCTGCCCTTGCAAACTGCAGTTGGGTTTTCATCCTGACTCACTCTCACCTTGCCTCCTCTGCCACCCATACACATGGCGCACCCATTCCAGTTATCTCCCCTTCTTGCAGCACCCCTGTCTTTAGCCTTGCTTCCCTTTCGCTGCCTCTGTGACGGCTATCGATCTCCTTTCAGGATCTGCCTGTCTGCCAATGGCCATCTGTATGTGTCACCAAGTAATTCTATTGCCCGACAGCTTTTGCAAATGATTGTGAAGCCTCCTGTGTCTCAATAGCCGAAATGCACGTTTCTTTCAGGCACTCAAGGACCCCATGCACCCCGGACATACTCTGGCACGGTGGCACAGTGGTTAGCATTGCTGCCTCACAGCTCTAGGGGCCTGTGTTTGATTCCTGGCTTGGATCACTGTCTGTGTGGAGTCTGCACGTTCTCCCCGTGTCTGCGTGGGTTTCCCCTAGGTGCTCCAGTTTCCTCCCACACTCCAAAGATGTGCGGGTTAGGTTGATTGGCCATGCTAAATTGCCCCTTCGTGTCCTGGGATGCGTAGATTAGTGGGGCAAATATGTGGGTTGACAGGGATAGGGCCTGGATGGGATTGTTGTCAGTGTAGACTTGATGGGCCAAATGGCCTCCTTCTGCACTGTAGGGATTCTACGAAATTCTATGAAATTCGTCCACCTTCTTCTATCGGGAAAAATATACAAAAGTCTGAGGACACGTACCGACCGACTCAAGAGCAGTTTCTTCCCTGCTGCCATCAGATTTTTGAATGGACCTACCATATATTAAGTTGACCTTTCTCTGCACCCCAGCTGTGACTGTAACACTACATTCTGCATCCTCTCCTTTCCTTCTCCCCTATGTACTCTATGAACGGTATGCTTTGTATAGCGCACAACAATACTTTTCACTGTATCCCAATACATGTGACAATAATAAATCAAATCAAATTAAATCAGAGGCCGGAGGTAAGGGTTATTATTATGATGGTGTGAAAGGGGACATTTTGCAAAGCAATATGTTGTGGGTAGGTACGACACACAGAGGCACAAGCTTCACCACGGGTACGGCAAGGTGACAGGTCCTGAATCCTGGATCGAACCCCAGGCAGTTGGCATCAATCCGGGCCACACCGGTCATCCAGACAACTGAGTCATAGAATCGTAGCATCCCTGCAGTGCAGAAGGAGGCCATTTGGCCCATCAAGTCTGCACCACCCACAATCCCACCCAGGCCGTATCCCGGTAAACCCACACATTTACCCTGCTAATCCCCCTGACACTAGGGTCAATTTAGCATGACCAATCCACCTAACCTGCACATCTTTGGAGTCAACTAGACACCCCGCTGCCCCCCACCAAGGAACATGAGTTGCTAAGGTAACACGCACTTTTCCATGCATAATGTGGTTTATTTATTATTTATTTATTAGTCACAAGTAGGCTGACATTAACACTGCAATGAAGTTACTGTGAAAATCCCCGAGTTGCCACATTCCGGCGCCTGTTCAGGTACACTGAGGGAGAATTTAGCACGGCCAATACACCTAACCAGCTCGTCTTTCAGACTGTGGGAGGAAATCGGAGCACTCGGAGGAAACCCACGCAGACACGGGGAGAACGTGCAGACTCCTACAGGCAGTGACCCAAGCCGGGAATCGAACCTGGGTTCCTGGCGCTGTGAGGCAGCAGTGCTAACCACCGTGCCACAGTGCCGCCCCGGATCTATGGATAGTCATGGTCGAGTCTCCAACGTTCTTTCCATCACACGGCTGACCAGGAATCTTTCCCACTCTTATCACCTGTCATTGGCGTGTTTGGAAGGATTTTCAGGTCGACATTCAGAACCCGTTTGGCCACGTTATGAACACACCTTCATTATCAGCAAGTCTTCGAGCTGGACTTGAACCCAGAACTTCTCAGAGGCAGAGAGACAGAGATGCCACCCCTTTGCCGCATGAGATGTAGCGTTCCATCATAACTGTCAGAAACACCCCATAAAAATAGTTAATTGCATTAAAATGACAATTGCTTTGCAGGTGGCCATTTTGGATAAAGATTCCACAGATAGCAATGGGACGTTAAGCTGTTGCTTGTTGGTGTTAGTTTGAGTGAGGAATATTGACTGGGATCGTGGGAAAACTCCTTGCTTTTCCGTCATGCGTTTCATGGGGTCTTTAATGCCTCAACGGACGACTGCCTTGGCCTCAATTCTCAGCCAAGGCCTTAATTGCCAGGGTTGTAAGTTTGCTCAGGAACCACACCTTGCCCTTGTCTGATGAAAGGAAATGAGGGAAAGGAATAGGTGGGGGTGGGGTGGGAGTAAAGTGAGGAGAGAGTAGCAAAAACATTGAACAGATGAAAGTGTTAACACAAGAAGAGTAACTGATTGCAACGTGAGATTCTTGCCAGGATTCTGTATAGCAACACACCCAACTGGGACTGTATGTGATGTGGTACAGTGTGAACAGGAAAACTAAGGCTTTCCGACACTCTTCCTGAACGGAAGAGGCCCAGGGGAGTTTCTACATCCAACGACATGAATGTCAGCCCAAGTCAGCCTCGACCCTGTGTGTGGGAAGAGAGTCATTAGCTGCTTTCTCAGCAGTTATTGTCCTGCCTTGTACAGGGAGAGGTCCCTGTTCAACAGTCACTGACACACCCAAACCCACCCTGCCGCAGAGAGGGCGAGCGGGCAAAGAGGTTGAGGAGTCTCTACAAAAAGACAGATTGTTTAAAAAATTTTTTTTTAACCCTTTCACGGTCGCAAGAATGGCTTTGCATGGAAGGAAAATCTCAGTCACTGAGATTCTCTGGTGCGCACTCTGATACAATGCTCACAACTCCCCTCACGAAGGCTTTCGCTCAGAATTGAGGCTATTGGACTTAGATTTATTTTGCCCTCTTAAAATTAAATCACAGCCTCAGGAAAATACATTTTGCCGGGGGATTTTTCCCACCCCGTCCGCCAAGGGAATTGTGGGTGGATGGGGGCAGCCCATGCAAAGGTCCGTTGACCTGAGGTAGGATTTTCCGGTTTTGGGGTAAGTACGGTCGGGAAAACCCACCCTTTATGTGAAAGTGAGAGTGTATGATAAATATTCTGAAGTGAATATTTCCTGGTTTACAGTGTTTGGCAGGTCTGCCTTCTAGTGGTAGGCCTGTATAAGATGCTTTTGCCATCTCATGATCTTAGAATAGAAGCTCACACAACAGCCAACATAAGTGTGTAATTCCCCTCCGTCTGCATCTAAACCTCTAGCTCATCTTCATATTAGGCCACCTTGTGACCATTCCGATAGCAACATTGACCAGGTCTGACCGATTAGCCAGTGTCCATGCATTGGCATCACATGTTGCCAACAACATCACAACACCCAAAATGCCCACGAATCCCTCCGGGACATGGTGAGGACCGGTTCCTCCAGCTCCAACCCTTCCTCCAAATCCACTCCCTCCTCACACTCCACCCCTTCCTAAATCTCCACCCACCCTCCTCCTCAAACTCCATCCCCCCTCAGATTCCAGCTATCCCTCAATTTCCACCCTCTCCTCATACCCCACTCCCTCCTCAGACTCCGCCCATTTCACCATCCCCGCTCCAACTGCACCACACCCCCACCCTTTCATCTCACACCCTCCCTCCCCCTCAGCCCCGAATTGTTGTGAAACCCATCCAGAATGCAGTACGGGGTCCACTAATCGCTCATCTCAATTTTCTTACGTGAGGTTTTTTTTAAGCCACTTACCAGTACTGATGATGGAGAGAGTTGGTTTAAATTTGGCAAGAGTTGGACGTGTCAGAATATGATTTCACAGAGATGGATGTATGTTTACACTCTTTTACAGGCAAAATAACTGAGTAGAAGCGCTGCTTTGTTTGTCATTGACTGCTGCACAAAGAGATGCAAGGACTGATTAGGGACAGTCAGCATGGCTTTGTGAGTGGAAAATCATGTCTCGCAAATTTGATTGAGTTTTTTGAAGGGGTAACCAAGAAGGTAGATGAGGGCAGTGCAGTTGATGTTGTCTACATGGACTTTAGCAAGGCCTTTGACAAGGTACCGCATGGTAGGTTGTTGCATAAGGTTAAATCTCACGGGATCCAGGATGAGGTATCTAAATGGATACAAAATTGGCTTCTTGACAGAAGCCAGAGGTTGTAGAGGGTTGTTTTTCAAACTGGAGGCCTGTGACCAGCGGTGTGCCTCAGGGATCAGTGCTGGGTCCACTGTTGTTTGTCATTTATATTAATGATTTGGATGAGAATATAGGAGGCATGGTTAGTAAGTTTGCAGATGACACTAAGATTGGTGGCATAGTGGATAGTGAAGAAAGTCATCTCCAATTGCAATGGGATCTTGATCAATTGGGCCAGTGGGCTGACAAATGGCAGATGGAGTTTAATTTAGAGAAATGCGAGGTAATGCATTTTGGTCGATCAAACCAGGGCAGGACTTACTCAGTTAATGGTAGGGCGTTGGGGAGAGTTACAGAACAAAGAGATCTAGGGGTACATGTTCATAGCTCCTTGAAAGTGGAGTCACAGGTGGACAGAGTGGTGAAGAAGGCATTCGGCATGCTTGGTTTCATCAGTCAGGACATTGAATACAGGAGTTGAGACGTCTTGTTGAAGTTGTACAAGACATTGGTAAGGCCACACTTGGAATACTGTGTACAGTTCTGGTCACCCTATTATAGAAAGGATACTATTAAACTAGAAAGAGTGCAGAAAAGATTTACTAGGATGCTACCGGGACTTGATGGTCTGAGTTATGAGGAGAGGCTGGATAGACTGGGACTTTTTTCTCTGGAGCGTCGGAGGCTGAGGGGTGATCTTATAGAGGTCTGTAAAATAATGAGGGGCACAGATTAGCTAGATAGTCAATATCTTTTCCCAAAGGTAGGGGAGTCTAAAACTGGAGGGCATAGGTTTAAGGTGAGGGGAGAGATACAAAAGTGTCCAGAGGGGCAATAGTTTCAAGCAGAGGGTGGTGAGTGTCTGGAACGAGCTGCCAGAGGTAGTAGTAGAGGCGGGTACAATATTGTCTTTTAAAAAGCATTTAGACAGTGGGTAAGATGGGTATAGAGGGATATGGGCCAAATGCGGGCAATTGGGATTAGCTTAGGGGTTTTTAAAAAAAAGAGCGGCATGGACAAGTTGGGCCGAAGGGCCTGTTTCCATGCTGTAAACCTCAATGACTCTAATCTCAGAATCTGACATGGCAAAAGGAGGCCATTCAGCCCTTGTGTCCGTGCTGGCGATCTATCCACTCACTCCCTTCCCTGCTCCTGATATTCCTTTTAATCTCAATGAAGGGATTGAATGCAGCTTCCTCCTGTACAGTACCAACAATGTGCCAAAAGCTCTGACCTGATAGGATTCGACTTTAGGCTAAGATCGAAACAGTCGGGGTCATCACTGCTGTTCGGTGACCCCTGTGCTCATGTGTAAATGGGTAGATTCCCTGCAAAGGCAGGAATGGCGCACATTGGCGCTGAATGTTGGGCACCATAAAGAGGGCAAGGCTGGATTCATTTCCCAATACCCAGCTGACAAGTATGAGGGATCCACGCCAAACGTGATGCGAGAGTCAGCACGGGGGCTGGTACTCTTGAATTTGGGGGAAGGAGTCTGTTTTTCCGTACATAATGAGGAATGGATAATCTAACTCCCTTCCGCCACCTCCCCCATCTTTCCCCTTCGCTTTGTCACCACCCAGAGGTACTTCCCCTCCCGCCCCATTCCATCAAATCACCCAGGACGCGATGGCTGCGCCTGACACCAGGAGAGTGATTGGGAAGGGTGGGTGGGCAAGGGGGAGGTGGGAGGGAAACCAGAGGAACCAATATCAAAAGCAGTGACGAGGGAAAGCACTTAATTAGGAGAGAGGTTCACGCTGAGGTCAGCGGTGCCTATTGTCCTCCTGTCAGGGACAGGCTGAACTCCCATCAGTCACTTGACGGTAAATCACGGGTTGAATGGGAAACGCATTGCAGGCTAAATGAGTCTGAGCGCCTGTCGGAGCATTTCAATGACTGATGTTACCTCGTTCTGTTCACACGCAATATCCACAGAATCCCGGTGACACTTACAACCCCTCCCTCCCACATCTACATCTGGCCTCGCATTGTCTCATACCCCACAAGGTGGGGGGATCGCTCCTCAAGGTGCCATCATTCAAATACACATTTGAATGGCCTGTTTGTGTCTTCAATACTCTTCACTGCGCTGACAGTGCAGTGTTTAGCTCCTGCCTCTGCTCTGTAGTTTAATAAGGAATTAGGCAAGTAAGTCATGAGTAGAGTTGGAATAATTGACGGTTGGAGGAAGCGGATTTGGATACCTGCAATTACACCGATTAACCATGGTGCTGGACACACTCATATGAGATCCCGAGGCTAATGCTTTAAAATGACCAGGATAGCACCTGTGCTAAAGCAACAAACAGGGCAACGCAACACCAGAATGTTTAGCCCGTATCTGCATTTATTATAGAATCCTTACAGTGCAGAAGGAGGCCATTCAGCCCATCGCGTCTGCATTCGGACCACAATCCCACCCAGGCCCTATCCCCATAACCCCATGCATTTACCCTAAGCTAGCCCCCTTGACACTAAGGGGCAATTTAGCATGGCCAATCCACCTAACCCGTCTAAACAGCACTAACTTCTCCTCTCTCCGCCCTTCAGAAAGATACTTTGATTTCTTTCTCTTCTTATTTCCCAACCCCTCGCTTTTGCTGTGATCCTATTTGCTATTAATAACCCCACAGCAAAGTCGATGTAGGATAACCTTAAAGGGTTAGTTTATTTGCAACATAATCAAACACATGAAAGGGGTGTCACAACATCGTCTCCATGTTGAGTCAGTAAAGAGAGGATTAGGAAAAGGTCTTACAGAGCAGAGGCCACAGAGAAAAATTTTTTTTATATTCGTTTGTGGGATGTAATGCTGGCTGGGCCAACATTTATTGCCCGTCCCTGAGGGCATTTAAGAGTCAACCACATTGCTGTGGGTCTGGACTCACATGTAGGCCAAACCAGGTAAGGATGGCACGGTGGCACAATGGTTAGCACTGCTGCCCCACAGCGCCAGGGATCCGGGTTCGATTCCCGGCTTGGGTCACTGTCTGTGTGGACGTTCTCCCCTTGTCTGCGTGTGCTCTGTGTGCTCTAGTTTCCTCCCACACTCCAAAGATGTGTAGGTTAGGTTGATTAGCCGTGCTAAATTGCCCCTTAGAGTCAGAGGATTAGCAGGGTAAATATGTGGGGTTATGGGAATAGGGCCAGGGTGGGATTGTGGTTGATGCAAACTTGATGGGTCGAATGACCTCCATCTGCACTGGAGGGATTCTATGATGATTGCTACTGCAATCTTCCCCATCGCTCCCACAACCTGCTGCTGTTGCCTGATTTTCTCTCTCTCTCTGTCTTTCCCTCTCTCTCCCTCTCTGGTACAGTGAAGTGTGATGATTGAGGGGCTGTTGGAGATTAGATAAATTGGAGTGCTTGGTAAACACTGTCTCTCCCAGCCAGCTGAGCTGCTCTTAGGAATGGAGTGCTCCATGCGATACCATCTTCTGACTAGCCACTGACCATATTCAATCCAATCTTAAGTGGCATTCCTAATACTGTACATATAACTTTCATTATTGCACTAGAGATTCTATAATGAGGAGCTTTCATTTCCCCGCAATATCTGCTCATCTCACTTGCTGCTGGTTTTACAAATTGGCTGACATTAATTACCATGACGGCCTCACCTACTTATCTTGTCTGCACAATGTGTTCATTTTGCTCTGTACAATACACTCTCCTTACTGGCTGCATGCACTATTATCCCTGGCCAGGATAGAGATGATTGGTTAATTGCCCCTGTCAATCATGTAGGAAGGCCGTACAGCTGGGATTGATTTTATGTACCTCTTTTGTATTATCCTCCATTCACCGTTTTGCTGAAGAAATCATTACGCTTCCGTCAACAAAAGCTGCTGTGTTCAATCTACTTTATAGGGATTCTTTTTAAATAGATCCTATAGATTATTGCCTGCAGTGCATTCTTTAATTAGACTCTGTAGACTGATGCAGAGCTGTGTTTAATTAGATTCTGTAGACTGATGCAGAGCTGTGTTTAATTAGATTCTGTAGACTGGTGCAGAGCTGTGTTTAATTGGACTCTATAAACTGTTTGTTGCAGTGCACTGTTTAATTAGATTCTGTAGACTGTTTGCCGCAATGCACTGTGTAATTAGACTAGATAAACGGTTTGTTGCAGTGTGCTGTTTAATTAGATTCTGTAGACTGTTGCAGTGTGCTGTTTAATTGAACTCTATAAACTGTTTGTTGCAGTGTGCTGTTTAATTAGATTCTGTAGAGTGTTTGCTGCAATGCACTGTGTAATTAGACTCTGTAAACTGTTGCAGTGTGCTGTCTAATTGGACTCTGTAAGCTGTTGCAGTGCGCTGTTTAATTGGACTCTGTAGACTGTTGCGGTGCGCTGTTTAATTAGACTCTGTTTGCTGCAATGCACTCTAATTAGACTCTGTAAACTATTTGTTGCAGTGCGCTGTTTAATTCGACTCTGTAGAGTGTTTGCTGCAATGCACTGTGTAATTAGACTCTGTAAACTATTTGTTGCAATGTACTGTCTAATTAGACTCTGTAGACTGTTACAGTGCTTTGTTTAATTAGATTAGCCTGTATGTTGCACTGCGCTGTTTAAGTAGACGCATGAGTTCTGCTGTAAATCCCATGCTGCCTTTAACTCATTGGTTGACAATGTGGTGTCAATTGTTGCACTGCTTCTTATTGGGGCATTACTCCAAGTGAAGGGATATTCCCTGAATGAAGATTACCCCTGGGCAGATGCACACTTCAGCTAACAGGTCGAGCTGTAGACAGCCAGGAATCTGGCGCTCTCCATATCCATTGCTGCAACATGCAATCAGCCTTGATTATCAGTGAGGAATGGTGTAGTAATCCCATTGGATCCAGAGTTTGTGCGCGATGAATGTGAAATTCAGTGTGAGATAATAAAATCCAGACACAAAAGGGGAATGAAAACAGAAAGGCCCTTGACCTGAAATGTTAACTCTGTTCCCCTCTCCATAGATGCTGCCAGACACGCTGAGTTTTTTCTGCATCCTCTGTTCTTGTGTAGAGAACCCTATCCCACCCCCGACTCCCTGGCACACTCTGGCCTCAATAACCCACTCAATCACGCAGGAAAGAGCCAAGTAATAACGAAGAACAAAGAACATTATAGCACAGGAACAGGCCCTTCGGCCCTCCAAGCCTGCACCGACTAAGCTGCCCGACTGAACTAAAACCCCCTACCCTTCCGGGGACCATATCCTCCCATTCCCATCCTAGTCATGTATTTGTCAAGACCCCCCTTAAAACTCACTATCGTATCTGCTTCCACTACCTCCCCCGGCAGCGAGTTCCAGGCACCCACCACCCTCTGTGTAAAAAAGTCCTGCCTCGTACATCTCCTTTAAACCTTGCCCCTCGCACCTTAAACCTATGCTCCCCTAGTAATTGACTTTTCCACCCTGCGGAAAAAGCTTCTGACTATCCACTCTGTCCATGCCTCTCATAATCTTGTCGACATCCACCAGGTTGCCCCTCAAGCTCCGTCGTTCCAGTGAGAAAATGAAGGAAGCCGAGCTTTATCAGGGAAATAGATCTGGAAAATCTTTCTGGACTATTCTCAGACTTTCTTCTGCATCATCATTGCTTGCTGCTATGCAATCAGCAACTGTTTCACAAGCAGGGAAAAAATGATTCTGGGAATATATTTATTTTTGCAAGGGAAATCACTGGTGCTTATTGAAACAATTTGTCTCACTCCTTATTGCTCTTTAAATCCTCCCCATGCCTCCAATGCTGTTAAATGCATTCCCTGCAGACCATGTACTGCAAACGCTCTTCTGTGTTCGACAGCGTGAAGAGACTGTAGCTCTTGAGCTTTAGGCTGTTGTGTCTGGCAGTGATGTGGGGCCGTTCTCTGAGATTGGAATCCGGGGAGTCGTAGGTGAGAAACAGCCGCGTTCAATAAAAACGCAGTCCCAGCAGACTTTCTCTACAACAAAGCAGAGTGAGTGCAGCTCAGGCAGTCAACAATAACATCTTGCATTTGTATAGCGCCTTCAACACCGTAAACCATCCCGCCGGAAAACCCACGACGGAGGTGTGCCATCGACGGGGCTGTAAGATTCCACTGGCAAAAGCAAGATGTGGGTGACAGTCACCAATAGAGGGGCGATGGAGATCGGGGCGGGGGGGTGTGCTGGGGATCTCAGTTAGAGGAGTGCAGAGTTCTCGAGGGAATTGTCAGGGCTGGAGGAGGTTACAGAGATGCAGATGGATAGCAGGCCATGGCGGGATTTGAACATGAGGCTGAGATTTCTAAAGGTGTTGCAGGGCTCAGGAGCTGATGTGGGTTCAGGAGCACGGTGGGTGAAGGGGACTGGCCGGTTTGTATGCAGGCAGTAGAGCTTTGGGAAGAGCTCAGGTTTCCGGTGGATGGGAGATGTGAGGTTGGCTGAAAGAACATTGGGCGGGACTTTCCAACCCTTCCTGCCGGCGGAATTTTCCTGTACCGCCGGGGTCGATGGCAATTCTCATGGCTTGCCATTGGTAGCCGCAGGATGGGTGAGCCATGCAAATTGCCACTGACTCCAGCGGGACTGGAAGACCCCACCGGCAGCCACTGGCAATTGCCTGTGCCGTGGGAAAGCCTGCTACGGGCTGGAAAATTCCGGCCATTGGAATAGTTGAACCCGGAGGTTACATCAGCAATGAAATAAGTGACGGGTAATCGGTTTTTGTAATATTGGTTGGGGGATACACATTGGACAGGACACTGGGGAGAGTCCTCCTACTCTCTGTGATTAGTGCCAAGGGATCTGTTATGGTCACCTGAAAGGATAGACTTTGGTTTTATATCTCCTCCCATATCTTTGACAGTGGAGCACTCCCTCAGTACTGCACGCTAGTGTCAACCAAGTCCCCACAGTTAGTCTTGAACCATCTGGTCAACCAGTCAACCATCTGGCGCAGCGTCATGAGGGCTAACCGCTGAGACAGGATGTCCTGAGATACATTCTACCCCTCCATCAGCACCACTCAAAACTGATAAATTAGCTGCTGACCCCTTCACTGTTTTACTGGAGCATTTACAACGTGCAGGATTGCGATCACCTCTGCTTGGGTAACAGGCCACCACATCTGGGGATCCTGATTAAAAGGCCCATTTACCCAGAATGTCAAACTTTCCCTTCCTTCTATCTACAGGGTCGCCAACAATTCCAGAGTTTCGCTCTTACGGAAGTTGAGACATTGGACATGCAAAATAGAACCCTTCCCTTTTTGTATGTGTATGAGTGTGTCTCAGTTTTAAAGTGTAAAGTTAAAGTTTATTTATTAATGTCACAAGTAGGCTTACATTAACACTACAATGAAGTTACGGCAAAAACCCCCGAGTCGCCACATTCCGGCGCCTGTTCGGGTACACTGAGAGGGAGAATTTAGCACGGCCAATGCACCTAACCAGGAAAAAAGGTTTTGTCATATGAGGACTAGTGGGAGAGACTAGAACTCGAGGGCACAACCTCAGAGTGAAGGGGCGCTCCTTTAAAACTGAAATGAGGAAGAATTTCTTCAGCCAGAGAGTGGTGAATGTGTGGAACTCTTTGCCGCAGAAGGCTGTGGAGGCCGGGTCATTGAGTGTCTTTAAGACAGAGATAGATAAGTTCTTGATTAATAAGGGCATCAGGGGTTATGGGGAAAAGGCAGGAGAATGGGGATGAGAAAAATATCAGCCATGATTGAATGGAGGAGCAGACTCGATGGGCCGAGTGGCCTAATTCTGCTCCTATGTCTTATGGTCTTAATGGGAATGAGAATCATTCGACACAGACATCAAGTTTCTACATACTATCGACACCGCAAACTGCCGGCTCCAGATGGAGAGGATCTCCAAGAAGATCGTGCATATCGACACAGACATCAAGCTTCTACATATCCCAGTCCAACGCCGGCATCTCCACATAATGAGAATCACATCAGCCATGATAGAATGGCGGAGCAGACTTGATGGGTAGGATTGGCCTAATTCTGCTCCTAAATCTTATGGTCTTATAACCTGCACGTCTTTTGGACTGTGAGAGGAAACCCGGAGCATATCCACACAGACACGGGAAAAAGGTGCAGGCTCCACACAGACAGTTACCCAAGCCGGGACTTGAACGTTGTGAGGCAGCAGTGCTAAGCATTGCGCCACCGAAGTGTGATGTTGGACATGGTTTCCACATAGCTGCGTGGGCTTTGAACATGGCCACTTGCCTCGGTTGCTGTGTCTTGATTCTTTCTGATTGCCTCATGTAGCTATATTGTTCAATTTTCTCTTCCAGTAGAGCAAATTAAAAAAAGAGATCCTTTCTGACACCATTATTTTACCGTCGCTATGCCAACCGTCCCTGAACTGTAGGGATTATATATTCTTATATTTTTAAACATTGCCAAACCCCACGCACTTTAAAAACACACAACAAATTCTTTGATGGGGCTGAATTCGAGATAACGTTCGGAATTTCACTTGGGGAAAACTGTACATCAGCAAACTGCCTGGGAAACTAATTATCTCAAAGGCCCCTGGAGTGGAAATAATGAGCTTGGAAGAAAATATCTGATCGGGAAAACATTACAAGAATCAAACGGCGCAATTGCATCCAGAGAAAAATGATTCAGTGTTGGTAGGGGTTGCCAACTCTGATCGGGCCTGTTCCTGGAGACCTGCCGTCTCGAACTGCCCACGGCCTCCCCAACTCCACCGCTCACACACGCATTCCTGTCATTGGCCCATCCCCAGGCCCCACTACCTTCCCAATAGCCAATCCGAAATGGAGGCAAAGGAAGAGAGAGCAGAATTTTGATTTGAGTAACAACCTGAAACACGCCTGAAAATGCGGATCCCAAAGGGGTTTGGGTGAATATTTGAAAGGGCGAGCTTTGCAGGATCATAGGCTAAGGGTTGGACAATGGGACCAATTGGATAGCTGTTTCAAAGAAAGCACTTGTTCTTCCTGTAGTATATACTGTTTTTTTATTAATTCGTGGGACATGGGCGTCGCTGGCTGGGCCAGCATTTATTGCCCATCACTAGTTGCCCGAGGGCAGTTGAGAGTCAACCACATTGCTGTGGCTCTGGAGTCACATGTAGGCCAGACCAGGTAAGGACGGCAGATTTCCTTCCCTCAAGGACATTAGTGAACAAGATGGGTTTTTCCAACAATTGGCAATGGTTTATGGTCATCAGTAGATTCTTAATTCCAGATTTTTTTATTGAATTCAAATTCCACCATCTGCCGTGGCGGGATTTGAACCCGGGTCCCCAGCTGAGTTTCTGGATTAATAGGCTAACGATAATACCACGAGGCCATCGTCCCCCCTTCCCGCCCCCAGGATATGCATGTTTCGATTGTTTTGAAATTTGGAATTCTGTCCTGATGAGTGCAAGAGGGAAAGCTTCGACAACATGCCACTCTTTTCAACAATATTCAAGTTCTTTACAACCAAACTGTTTGAGTATATCAAACAAATTGAAATTGTCCCTCTTTTTCCTATTGTTCCGGAAGTGGGAACAATGCTGTTCCATGCCCAATGACCTCACTGCACCCCCCTTAACCACCATGTCGGGAAAAATACCCGGCTTGTAACGGGCTGGTAGTAACTCTCATTGGCTGCTGGAGACAGACAGTATCTTGGATCACATTGGCTGACCTCATCATCTCCAGTGATTGGATGAACGGTTGTGCAATTATATGTAGCACATGTGCTCAGTGTCAACACAGTGTACGGCCTATTGTCCAATGCTCCTACTCACACACAACTCAACTGGACATTATGCAGCACCCTTGAGAGAGTATAGAGTGTTCAACCAAAGTCCTAGCTGGCCGCGTTGGCTATCAAAGCTCCCATGAGTGGGGTCATCCCTCAGATACCTGGCTGACATTCCTCCCTTATCAGTCTCTCACTCCCTTTCTCTCCACATCCCTGTATCTCACCCTCCCTTTCTCCCACGCTCCCTTTCTCTCTCCTGCCTCTCACCTTCCCCCCTTTTCTCTCCAACAAAACCAATTTCCCACCTTGCTGCTTTTGTAATTGCCTGTGGGATCTTTCTCTGCACAATACTGCTTTTGCCTTTGTCCGCACAGTCACCTCCTTTCAAAGATAATTTAGTTTTAGCTTAGTTTATTTATTAGAGTCACAGGTAGGCTTACATTAACACTGCAATGAAGTTACTGTGAAAATCCCCTCGTCGCCACACTCTGGCGCCTGTACGGGTTACACTGAGGGAGAATTTAGCATCTAACCAGCACGCCTTTCGGACTGCGGGAGGAAACCAGAGCACCCGGAGGAAACCCACGCAGACACGGGGAGAACGTGCAGACTCCGCACAGACAGTGTCCCAAGCTGGGAATTGAACCCGTGTCCCTGACGCTGTGAGGCAGCAGTGCCAACCATTGTGCCACCGTGCCAAAAAGATTTGGTCCATTAACTTTGGAGTGCTTTGAGACGTTCCCGAGGGACGTCCAAAGATGTGCGGGTTAGGTTGATTGGCCATGCTAAAAATTGCCCTTAGTGTCCTGAGATGCGTAGGTTAGAGGGATTTGTGGGTAAATATGTAGGGATATGGGGGTCGGGCCTGGGTGGGTTTGTTGTTGGTGCAGACTCGATGGGCCGAATGTCCTCTTTCTGTACTGTAGGGTTTCTATGTTCCATTTCTATGGACGGAATGGGGCACCCTATAAATTCCTCCCCCCTCCCTATCTGCGGTCCTGCCGGTGAGGGAAGGGCACTCTTCCCATTTGAAGGATTAAAACGCGGTTGGGGTTTTGGTGCTATTTTTCCTGATCACTGTTGTGTCTTGCACGGATTAGACTGCAGACCGATCAAGGAGAGAACTGCGGGAACATCAATATTTTCACAAGACTGGAAGGAAGGAGAATTTGCCTGAACAGCCCCCATCAACAAGTGGAACCACAGCTGTCTCCTGATGACGCATTCCCGATGTCCTGAAAAGACAAATAATATTTTGACCAACAGCTGAACCCATTTCGAAGCAATGATTCACCTGACCAGAATAGTTTAACAGAAAGGCAGATTGTTTGATGACTGTCCTTAGTCAAAGCGAATTTATTGGAAAATTCACGGTCGCTTCATTCTCTTATCCCCCTTTCTCTCCTCCTTTTCTCCACTATCTTTTCCTCACCCACTGTCTCACCCCATCTCTTTCCACTCTCCTTTTCTCCCATGTTCCCTTTCTCTCTGTTGCCCTCTCCAATTTTTCTCTCCCTCCCTTTCTCCTCCCCTCTTCTTTCTCTCTTTCCCTTTCTCTCCCCTTCCGTTCCTCCCCCTCTCCTCTTCCCTTTCTCCCCCACAAACCCTCTGTCTCCCACCATCCTCCCATTGTCCCCCACAAGCCCCCTCTCTTCCACCGTTTTCTCCCACTATCCAATCACACGTCCAGGATATCAGGCTGAAGAATCAGTTCTATTTGCAGTGATCCCCCAATGTATCTTCACTGATATCTGTTTGTGAACCATAGAACCCTACAGTTCAGAAGGAGTACATTCGGCCCATCGAGTCTGCACCGACCACAAGCCCACCCAGGCCCTATCCCCATAACCCCATGCATTTACCCTCGCTAGTCCCCCTGACACTAAGGGGCAATTTAGCATGGCCAATCCACCTAATTTGCACATCTTTGGAGTGTGGGGGGAAACCGGAGCACCCGGAGGAAACCCACGCAGACACGGGGAGAACGTGCAGACTCCACACAGACAGTGACCCAAGCCGGGGATCGAACCCAGCTCCCTGGCGCTGTGAGGCAGCAGTGCTAACCACTGGGCCACCATGCCGCCCTGATTATCTTCTTCCACAGCCTGACCTTCACCTGGAAGTGTTCACCGGTTAAAATTGAGACGGATTGTCATCAAAGTGCATTCAGCATTTGTAATTTAGCTCAGCAAACATTCATTTTAATGGCTGGGTCACAGAGACCAAGTAAATCTGCTGCATCCGTTCCTGGTTTGGATTCTGTGAATGCACCCCTCGCACTCAAGAGGCCTTGACAGTTTTCATTCCAATAAGATGTAGGAGATTGCATCCTGAAATTGGACCTTCCTGTGCCAGTTTTCCCCAGGAGAATAATTTGTCCCCTGTAAGACTGGGCCTACACATGAAGAATCGACACTTTGCTGGGGTTCTGGAAGGGCAGTTTCATAGAATCCCTACCGTACAGGAGGAGGCCATTCGGCCCATCGAGTCTGCACTGACAACAATCCCACCCAGGCCCAATTCCCGTAACCCCACATATTTACCCTAGCTAATCCCCCTGACACTAAGGGGCAATTTAGCATAGCCAATCAACCATACCCCCACACTTTTGGACTGTGGGAGGAAACCGGAGCACCCAGAGGAAACCCACACAGAAACGGCAGAATGCAGACTCCGCACAGGCAGTGACCTGAGGCCGGAATTGAACCCGGGTCCTTGGCGCTGTGAGGCAGCAGTGCTAACCGCTGTGCCACCCCAGTTGGTGCTGCTGGGATTGTACCTCGGATCCAGCCAGCACCTTCAGATCATCCATGGTAAACAAAGAGTTGGATTCAGTCTGGTGATGAGGTAGGTTTGGGGTGGCGCACCAATTCAGGTCTGGCAAGTGGCAATTGTCCCATTGGTAAGACGCAGCATGGGTTCATGAAGGGCAAGTCATGTTTGACAAATTTGGTGGAATTCTTTGAGAACATTACATGCACAGTGGACAATGGGGAACCTGTGGATGTGGTGTATCTGGATTTCCAGAAGGTGCCGCACCAAAGACTGCTACATAAGATAAAGGTGCATGGTGTTACGGGTAATAGAAACATAGAAAACTACAGCACAAAACAGACCCTTCGGCCCCACAAGTTGTGCCGAACATATCCCTACCTTTTAGGCCTACCTATAACCCTCCATCCTATTAAGTCCCATGTACTCATCCAGGAGTCTCTTAAAAGACCCTATTGAGTTCGCCTCCACCACCACTGACGGCAGCCGATTCCACTCGCCCACCACCCTCTGAGTGAAAAACTTCCCCCTATCATTTCCCCTGTACCTACACCCCAGCACCTTAAACCTGTGTCCTCTCATAACAGCCACTTCCACCCAGGGAAAAAGCCTCTGAGAGTCCACCTGATCTATGCCTCTCAACATCTTATATATCTCTATTAGGTCTCCTCTCATCCTATGTCTCTCCAAGGAGAAAAGACCGAGCTCCCTCAGCCTATCCTCATAAAGCATGCCACTCAATCCAGGCAACATCCTTGTAAATCTCCTCTGCACCCTTTCAATCCTTTCCACATCCTTCCTGTAATGAGGCGACCAGAACTGAGCACAGTACTCCAAGTGGGGTCTGACAAGGGTCTTATATAGCTGCATCATTATCCCCGGACTCCTAAACTCAATCCCTCGATTGATAATCAATGTAATGTATTAGCATGGATAGAGGATTGGTTAACTAACAGAAAGCAAAGAGTGGGGGTAAATGGGTGTTTTTCTGGTTGGCGATCACTGACTAGTGGTGTGCCTCAGGGATCAGTGTTGGGACCGCAATTGTTTATGATTTACATAGATGATTTGGAGTTGGGGACCAAGTGTAGTGTGTCAAAATTCGCAGATGACACTAAGATGGGTGGAAGAGCAAAGTGTGCAGAGGACGCTGAAAGTCTGCAAAGGGATATAGATAGTCTAAGTGAGTGGGTGAGGGTCTGGCAGATGGAGTACAATGTTGGTAAATATGAGGTCATCCATTTTGGTAGGAATAACAGCAAAATGGACTATTATTTAAATGGTAAAAAATTGCAGCATGCTGCTGTGCAGAAGGACCTGGGTGTCCTTGTGCAGGAATCTCAAGGAGTTGGTTTGCAGGTGCAGCAGGTAATTAAGAAGACAAATGGAATTTTGTCCTTCATTGCTAGAGGGGTGGAGTTTAAAAACAGCGAGGTTATGTTGCAGCTGTATAAGGTGCTGGTGAGGCCACACCTGGAGTACTGTGTACAGTTTTGGTCTCCTTACTTGAGAAAGGATATACTGGCACTGGAGAGGGTGCAGAGGAGATTCACTAGGTTGATTCCGGAGTTGAGAGGGTTGGTTTATGAGGAGAGACTGAGTAGACTGGAGCTATACTCATTGGAATTCAGAAGAATGAGGGGAGATCTTATAGAAACATATAAGATTATGAAGGGAATAGATAAGATAGAAGCAGGAAAGTTGTTTCCACTGGCGGGTGAAACTAGGACTCGGGGGCATAGCCTCAAAATAAGGGGGAGCAGATTTAGGACTGTGTTGAGGAGGAACTTCTTCACCCAAAGGGTTATGAATCTGTGGAATTTCCTGCCCAGTGAAGCAGTTGAGGCTACCTCATTGAATGTTTTTAAGGCAAGGATAGATAAATTTTTGAACAGTAAAGGAATTAAGGGTTATGGTGAGTGGGCGGGTAAGTGGAGCTGAGACCACGAAAAGATCAGCCATGATCTTATTGAATGGCGGAGCAGGCTCGAGGGGCCAGATGGCCCACTCCTGCTCCTAGTTCTTATGTTCCTCTCTAATGTCCTGTCACAATAAAAGGCAACATTAACACTGACTCTGAAACCCGAGCTGATCTCCGCCCTTATCCTAGTCCGCACCATGTCCCATTCACCCATCTCCCCTGTGTTCGCTGACCCACCTGGGCTCCCAGACAGTTCGATTTCACGACTCCCATTCCAACCTCTCCGGCCCTCCCTACCCCCTGGAACCTCCGCCGGTCTTCAGAGATCTCTCTGCTCATCCAATTCTGACCTCATCCCCCATTTTAATTGCTCTACCATTGACGGCCATGTCGTCAGCTGCTGGAGCCCAAAACTTTGGAACTCCCTCCCGAACAGCACTGTGGGTGTTGCTACACCACACGGACTGCGGCAGGTTCAGGAAGGCGGCTCACCACCACCTTCTTAAGGGCGATTAGGGATGGGCAACAAATGCTGGCCTCGCCGGCGTCCCGTGAACGAATAAATAAAAAGAAATTCCTTCCCAAAAGATCTCTGCCTTTCTGACTTTCCCAAAAGCTCCTAGATGGACGGCCCGGTGGCACAGTGGTTAGCACTGCTGCCTTACAGCACTAGGGTCCCAAGTTCAATTCTGGCCTCGGGTGACTGTGTGGAGTTTGCACATTCTCCCCCGTGTTCGCGTGGGTTTCCTCCAGGTGCTCCCGTTTCCTCCCACAGTCCGAAAGCCATAAGGGTTAGGTTGATTGGCCATGCTAAATTGTCCCTTAGTGTCAGGGGGATTAGTAGGGTAAATATGTGGGCTTCAGGGGATAGGCGCTGGGTGGGATTGTTGTCGCTGCAGGCTTGATGGGCTGAAAGGCCTCCTCCTGTAGGGATTCTATGATGATATCCTAATTTAAACGTTCTCATTGCCTAATGCTGTTTGGTGTCAAACCTTGTGTGATAGTCACTCCCGCAAAGTGCCTCTGGATGTTTTGCTGTGTTACAGATGTGTACAAGTCGCTGCTACGGTGTGAGCCCTTGTTCCGTGGCTGCATCACAGCACCAGGGGTTTGACTTACATGGCAAGCTCTGTTTGAACTAATTACATCCCATGTCTCTATTCCCCTTGTTAACTGTATCCAAGATGACACTGCAATCGAATTAGGTGCTCTGGCCTTTGGGTCTCCTGAGAGAGTAATTTAATAACTTTCTAATAATGTGACCTTTCCCAGGCTGAAAGAATGGGATGCTTCTTCCCATTCCTGTACAGATGTGTTAATGGCACAAATTAAAACCCACGATGGTGAGTCATATATCTTGTTTGTGCTTGTTGCTGATGGCCCTTGGTTATCATGGATTTCTCTGTGTGTGTGTGTGTGTGTGTGTGATGTGTTCAGTGCCAACATCCACTCTTTTCCCCATTATTTACAGTGCTCAGTCACCACATGAGGGAAGACCAGAGCCAGATGAGCGAGATTCCAGAGATAGGTTCGTTCTATCGAGCAGCCTGCCCTGTCTCAGTAATCACCACTGTAACCTGGAGTGCAGAAAGCGTTCAGCGTCGGGAAATGTCATTTTGTGACTCTGCCTCTTGGGCAGTGGTGTGCCCACTGAAACATCACCAGGAAAGAGTCGGGAGGAGAACGAAGGGAAGCCTTGCAATTATCCACAGCCTCAGGGAGCCCCCAGAGTGTTTACTGAAATGTTCAATCATGAATGGTCTGGACAGAGTAGATAATAGATCGGTGTCCCCTGACAACCAGAGAATAACGATTTAAGATGATTAGCAAAAGAAGCAGCAACAACATGAGGAGGCAGTGACGCAGTGGTATTGTGGCTGGATTAGTAATCCGGAAACCCCCCCCCTGGTGACCCGGGTTCGAATCCCACCTCGGCAGATGGTGAAATTTGCATTCAATAAAAATCTCGAGTGAAGTATCTACTGTTGACCGAAAAACCATTGTCGGAAAAACCCGCCTGGTTTACTAATGTCCTTCAGGGAAGGAAATCTGCCGTTCTTACCTGGTCTGGCCTACATGTGACTCCAGAGCCACAACAATGTGGTTGATTCTTAAAGGCCCTCAGAGATAGGCAATAAATTCTGGCCCAGCCAGCGATGCCCACATCCCGTGAGTGAATTTTTTTAAAAATTAGGAAAAATATTTTTGTGCAGTTAGTGTTCAGGATCTGGAATGAATGTAAAGTGACAGCAGATTCAATCGAAGTCTTCAAAAGCGGATTGGATAATTTTCTGAAGAAAATTTTTTTTTGCAATGTGAGAGGGGGAGAAAGGTTTGGCTCGGTGCGCTTGCAGAGAGCTGGCATGCACACGACAGGCCGAATAGCCTCTTTCTGCACATTCTGAGGGCATTCCATGACTCTAGGTATGTTTTGAAGTGTGGTTATCATTGTAATGCGGAAAATGTGGTTGCCAATTTACGCACAGCAAGCTCCCACAAACTCCGGTGAAGTAAATGAGAAACCTGTATTCTTTAGTGATGTTGATTGAGAGAAAAATCTTGTCTATGACACTCGGGAGAACTCCCCTGCCCTTATAGGAAGTCATTCCATGGGATGAGTGCAAGATGAAAAACTTCAACAGCATTTCTCTTCCTTCAAGCAATATTCAAGTTCAAATCCGTTTATTGTCCATGGCGGAGCCCAGATTTTTCAACGTCCGTGGAAACTCATGACCTTGATGCCAATTGTTCAGCAGAATCCATTTTGGGTTTGAGTGGGGAGTGAAGAGACATTTGCATCCACTGGGAAGAAGAAGAAGGCAAGATTGCGAACTCGATGGATAGGTCCATAGATAGGCCCCTGCCCATGGCACCTTCCCACACAATCGTAGAAGGTGCAACACCTGCCCCTTTACCTCCTCACCGTCCCAGGTCCTAAGCATCCCTTTCAGGTGAAGCAGCGCTTCACATGCACCTTCTTCAATCTGGTCTGTTGCATTCGCTGCTCCCAACGCGGTCTACTCTACATCAGAGAGACCAAACGCAGACTGGGTGACCACTTTGCTGAATACCTTTGGTCCGTCTGCAAGCAGGACCCAGACCTTCCTGTTGCTTGCCACTTCAACACAGCGCCCTGCTCTCCTGTCCACATGGCTGTTCGTGGCCTTTTGCAATGTTCCAGCGAACCCCAACGAAAACTGAAGGAACAGTAGCTCATCTTCTGATTACAGCCTTCTGGACTGAACATTGAGTTCAACAACTTCAGAGGATGAACTCTCCCCTCCACCTTCGCCCTATTTCCATTTATTTTACTTCATTTCATTTCATCTCATTCATCCATTTTATCATCCTTTTTTTTTACTTCTATTTTTCTACTTCTCCATTCCAGCTGTCCTTCTTGTCCCCCCCGCCCCCCCACCCCACTCCGCAACTCCCCCTTCAGGGCAACTGCCACATTCCTCAGTATGTACCTCTGTTCCTCTGTATCTCTGTTCTGCCATTCATGCATTCTGATCACTTAATGGACACTTTTAGCACCTTCTCAGCCTCCTGTATCCTCATTTACATTCCCTTTGTCCCATTCCACACCCGCCCCCACCCCAATAGCATAAATAAGAACATAAGAACGTAAGAACTAGGAGCAGGAGTAGGCCATCTGGCCCCTCGAGCCTGCTCCGCCATTCAATAAGGTCATGGCTGATCTTTTTGTGGACTCAGCTCCACTTACCCACCCACTCACCATAACCCTTAATTCCTTTACTGTTCAAAACTCTATCTACCTTTGCCTTATAAACATTCAATGAGGTAGCCTCAGCTGCTTCACTGGGCAGGGAATTCCACAGATTCACAACCCTTTGGGTGAAGAAGTTCTTCCTTAACTCAATCCTAATTCTGCTCCCCCTTATTTTGAGGCCATGTCCCCTAGTTCTAGTTTCACCCACCAGTGGAAACAACCTCCCTGCTTCTATCTTATCTACTCCCTTCATAATCTTATATATTTCTCTAAGATCTCCCCTCATTCTTCTGAATTCCAATGAGTACAGCCCCAGTCTACTCAGTCTTTCCTCATAAGCCAACCCTCTCAACTCCGGAATCAACCTAGTGAATCTCCTCTGCACCCCCTCCAGTGCCAGTATATCCTTTCTCAAGTAAGGGGACCAAAACTGTACACAGTACTCCAGGTGTGGCCTCACCAGCACCTTATACAGCTGCAACATAACCTCGCTGTTTTTAAACTCCATCTCTCTCGCAATGAATGAAATCTCTACTGATTCTCTTTGCTCTCAGCTATGACGAAGGGTCATCTAGACTCGAAACGTTGGCTCTATTCTCTCCCCACAGATGCTGTCAGAGCTGCTGAGATTTTCGAGCATTTTCTATTTTTGATTTGATTTATTATTGTCACATGTATTAACATACAGCAAAAAGTATTGTTTCTTGCGCGCTATACAGACAAAACATACCATTCATAGAGACGGAAATGAGAGGGCGCAGAATGTAGTGTTACAGTCATAGCTAGGGTGTAGAGAAAGATCAACTTAATGCAAGGTTAGTCCATTCAAAAGTCTGACAGCAGCAGGGAAGAAGCTGTCCTTGAGTCGGTTGGTACGTGACCTCAGACTTTTGTATCCTTTTCCCGACGGAAGAAGGTGGAAGAGAGAATGTCCGGGGTGCGTGGGATCCTTAATTATGCTGGCTGTTTTGCCGAGGCAGCGGGAAGTGTAGACAGAGTCAATGGATGGGAGGCTGGTTTGTGTGATGGATTGGGCTACTTTCACCACCTTTTGTTTCGGATTCCAGCATCCGCAGTATTTTGCTTTGATCCATGGTTCTGACTGACTGATTGGACGAAAGCCCAATGAAACGCTCTGACTTCCAGACATATTTATCCATCCATCGTGGTACAAAATGGCTGCCACGATGGTCAATACACCAGTCACTGCGCTCAATAGGGAATGAATTGTCTGACACCCACTGAGATGCCTATGGTGGGGGGTGGTGGGGGAGAGGCATTAAAGTACTACATAAATCCAGGGGGAGGGTCTTAAATCCCTGAAAGAGGCAGATATGGATGCAGGAGGGTGGGAAAATTCACGCTACCAGCTGATGTGCTGAATCTTTAGTTTCATTCTTCCCTCGATGTTTCCCTCAAATAATTGTATATGGTTGAAGATTAAATCTGAAGCGTCTCCTCTCCCTTAAGTAGGTTTATTCTCCAAACAGTTCCCTGTTCCCTTTCACATCAGCTGCTCCAGCTGTGCCCATTTATACTCTTCCGCGCTAGACAGATAACCAATTAAACTAAATTAAACCAACTGAGCGACATATTAAAAGAGTTCCCTTAAAGGGATAACGCATCAAACAGAAAGCCAATTACAAAGGAAACTTAAAGCATCAATTTCGGAATGTGAGCAAAGTGATGACTGAAACACCCCCGTCCCAGCGTTGGCCAGTGGGCATGGAAGGCCTCGCCAGTGAGGCTGACAATGTGTGCTGCCCCCCCCTCCTGGGACACCCGGCCGCCAATGCATCTGCCGTAGACGGGCAGACGGGAAAGAAGACACCCACCTCGGTCGCCCAGCACCTGCACCTGTTGATGGCAAGCTTGGCCAAATAGCCAAGCCCAGTAGTAGGTTCACCAGGAGCTCCTCTGCCTTCCCTGCACCTCACCTCAACAGGTGTCCGTCCACTGAGAGTCAATGCTCATCGCCTGTCTTTAACAATAAAACTGGCACAACAGTGTAATCATAGAATCCCTACAGCGCAGAAAGAGGCCATTCAGCCCATTGAGTCTGCACCAACTCTCCAACAGAGGATCCCACCTAGTCCCTTTTCCCATGACCCCATGTGTTTATCCCACTAATCCACCTAACCTATCCATCTTGGGACACTAAGGGGCAATTTAGCATGGCCAATCCAGCTAACCTGCACATCTTTAGGCACTAAGGGGCAATTTACTATGGTCAATCCAGCTAAACTGCACATATATATAGATATAGCACTTGGGGTGAATCGGATCAAAGGTTATGGGGAGAAAGCAGGATTAGGCTATTGAGTTGGATGATCAGCCATGATCGTAATGAATGGCGGAGCAGGCTCGGAGGGCCGAATGGCCTCCTCCTGCTCCTATCTTCTATATTTCTATCTTTAGACACTAAGGAGCAATTTAGCATGGCCAATCCACCTAACCCACACATCTTTGGAGTGCGGGAGGAAACCGGGGCACCCGGAGGAAACCCACGCAGACACGGGGAGAATGTGCAAACTCCACACAGTCAGTGACCCAAGCCGGGAATCGAACCTGGGTCCCTGGTGCTGTGAGGCAGCAGTGCTAACCACTGTGCCACCATGCCACCATACGGTAGCTGTGATGGTTATATACAGTAGTTGTGGCAGCAGATGGGAAAGTTTACCAGTGTTGGATTTACACCCAATATTGAGGGGATTACAGTAATTACACAGAGGTAGCTCGCATCAGTCTCTCGCATCTCTCTGAGCACCGCTGAAAATATTAGATCAACTTGTTGGTGCTAAATTTTAAGTGGCAGTTTCTGGGCGAGTTAGAAGTTGGTTTGCAATGAGATCAGACAAAGCTTTCCCCACTGAGTGACAAGATGCCTTCTGCCAATCCCCTGTACAGTTCCGAAGCAAAGGCAAGGACACTTTGACATTCTTCCACTTTAATGCTTTTTATTTTATTTCTCAGAAGTAGCTTCTGCTGGCTCCCATGGAGAGAGGGGAAGGAAACAATTCAGGCACTCCAAGTATGAACAGGGGAGAAATAAAAGACAGTTGAATATTGATGTACTAGATTGAAACACCATGTCTAACTCTATAGCCTTTGACCCTCTCCCCATGGGGATGTTTGTACCCATTTTATTTTTGAAGGAACCATCCTATTTGCTCTTTCATGAATCTTTGTGAAATATAATGTTCCAGTGAGAGGAGGTGTGGTGAACCATCGTTGGTTCCCACTGTGGGATTGTTCTAATGTTGTTGTTGGGTTGTTCTAATGTGTTGTTGGGCTAGGGTGGGATTGATACACCTGTGGTTGTTACTGTTGTGGTACATCCCAGTCGGGCTCCGCCTCCTGGAGAGGTATAAGACCCCCTGCTCGGGCGGGACCTCTTCAGTCTGGGATAGTGTGTTAAAGTTCTGTTAGTTCCATTGTTAGTTAATAAAAGCCTTCTTTTACCGAAGCTTTGTGCCTCGTGTCCAATTGATGCGCATCAGGAGGGTAATCCTTTTGATCTCCGGTCTCACGGTATTAAACCTGAGTCATCCTTGAGACAAATACTCTGCTTTATTCTACGTCAGCTGGATTCTGACATGTGATTTGAGTGCTGCATGAGGTACTGACAGAGTGCTACATTGTTGGAGGCGTTGTCATAGAATCCCTACAGTATAGGGATTGGCCCATCGAACCTACACCGACTACAATCCCACCCAGGCCCCATCCCGCTAACCCCACGCATTCACCCCACTAGTTCCTCCCCCGACACCAAGGGGCAATTTAGCATGGCCAATCCACTTAACCCGCACATCTTTGGACTGTGGGAGGAAATCAGAGCATCCGGAGGAAACCCACGCAGACACGGGGAGAATGTGCAAACTCCACACAGACAGTGACCCGAGGCCGGAATTGAACCCGGGTCCCTGGCGCTGTGAGGCAGCCGTGCTGACCGCTGCGCCGCCGTCTTTTGGGTGGGACACTAAACAAGGCCCTGTCTCCCGTTCAGGGTTGAAGGAGAGCTGGAGGGTTCTCCCAGCTGTCCAGACTCATATTCATCCCTCAGTCCACATCAATAAAACGCTGACCTGGTCATTGTCACGCTCTTTGTGGGAGCTTGCTGTGCACAGTTTGGCTGCCATGTTTTCTACAAAAGAGACTACACCGCAAAGCACTTGGCTGAGTGTAAAACACTCTGAAACCGCCTGAAGTCACATGGGGTGCTACATAAATGAAGTCTTTCTTTCTCTGAGAGGATGGGGTAGGAGGTTCGGCCTGGAACCGTGAAAAGCAGCCTGCTGAGCGGTGTAAGAGCCACGCGGGTTAGGTGGATTGGCCATGCGGGAGTAAGGCCATTGGTAATAGAGGAACAGAGGGAAAAAGACAAATGAAAGAGAGTGAGTATTACTGAGAAACAAAACACACACACAGCAAGGTGAGAGCAATCTGAGTGTGAGCTGATTTCCAGTTCAGTTACACTGAGGGGAATTTTACACAGTGCTCCTGCTCCTTCAAGCTTCTTGGAAAGATAGGGAATATCAGGGAGCTGAACACAATGCATGCACACGCACACACACATGCACACACACACACACACATGCATGCACGTGCACGCGTGCACATGCACACGCACATATGCATGCACACACACACACGCACGCGCAGACATACGCGCACACACACGCACACACACACACACATGCACGCGTGCACATGCACACACACACACATGCACACACACATATGCAGGCACACGCACACGCACGCACACACATGCACACACACACACAGACACACATGCAGGTACACACACACATGCAGGCACACACACACACACATGCACGGACACACATACACACGCACATGCACACACACACACACAGACACATGCAGGTACACACACATGCATGCAGGCACACACACACATACACACACACATGCACACACACACACATGCACACACGCATATGCAGCACACACACATAGACACACATGCAGGTACACACACACACACACATGCACACACACGCACGGACACACATGCACACGCACATGCGCACACACACTCACAGACACATGCAGGTACACACACACATGCACACAAACACATGCACACACACACACACACACATGCACACACGCATATGCAGGCACACACACAGACACACATGCAGGTACACACACATACACACACACATGCAGGCACACACACACACGCGCGCACATACACACACACAAAAACAAACACATATATACACTTACACATATACACACATTCACAGACACTAAAACACACACCACTCACATACACACACATACACACACACATGCGCACGCATACACACACGCACACATACTCACATGCGCACCAACACACATACAAACATATGCACAGACTCACTCAAACACACGCACAAACACCCCCACACACATTCACAAACACCCCCACACACACACACAAACACTCATATACCTACATAAGCATGCACACTCACACATTTACACACACACCCGCACTCACACGCACTGGCACTTTCTGGGCATTTTCGATTCCATGTTGAGCTACTGTTGCACTGGTGTCACTTATCCCCCCTGGTACCTCCCCCATGCCCTTCACCCCACCCTTCCCCCACCTTCCCCCTCCCCTTACCCTATCCCCCATCCTTCACCACTCCTTCCCCGCACCTCAAGCTATTCTCTACCTGCTCCACTTGTGAGGAAGTTCCTGCAAAACCGCAAATTTCTTCCAATGGATTTTTAAAACAATTTCCTGAAGAAGGAAAGAACATATTGAGAAAGATCTGACTGCGCAGCAGCCTGCAATGAATAAACTGCCACAAGAAACAGATGGTGCACGGCACTTAAACTGCGGTACATGTTTGATTGTAATGTGGGCCTGGATTTGATTAATTACATGTTATACATTTATGCTTTAATTTGACATTGGTTGCAGAATCACTGCCAATTAGGGATCCTAGCGATCCGTACAGAATAAATTCTGGAAAATTGTGTTCCTGTTAACCTCAGTGGTAGCATGCTCGGATCTGAGTAAGGAGGCTACAGAGTTCAAATCCACTTCCAGGATCATCTGGGTTGACATTTCAATCACAGAACAACAATGGTATTAGTGTGATGCTGTCCAGGTGATCAACTGGAGAGATGTGTTGCCAAAACGTTCCATCTTGCACTATTCTTCATGTTGTGACTGTTTGAAAGCTTCAACAACATGTCAACAACATTGGGTGGCATGGCCGCACAGTGGTTGCAACTGCTGCCTCACAGCGCCAGGGACCCGGGTTCGATTCCAGCCTCGGGTCACTGCCCGCGTGGAGTCTGCACATTCTCCCCGTGCCTGCGTGGGTTTCCTCCGGGTGCCCTGGTTTCCACCCACAATCCAAGGATGTGCAGCTTAGGTTGATTGGCCGTGCTAAATTGCCCCTTAGTGTCAGGGGACTTGCAGGGTAAAAAAGTGGGGTTATGGGGATAGAGCCTGGGTGGGATTGTGGTCGGTGCAGACTCGATGGGCCGAATGGCCTCCTTCTGCACTGTAGGAATTCAATGCCCCTTCAGCAATTTTCAAGAACTGCCCCACCAAGCGACTGTTTATAATGAGATGACTTTAGGGTGAATTATGAAGTGAAATTTGGCACAGAGGAACTTCAGGCGATATCAGACCAAAGGCTTGGTCAAGGAAATGTCCACCTTAAAGGAAAATAGAGAGGTTTAGGGAGGGTATCTGCGAGCTTAGGGCCAACGCTGATAGAGGCACAGCCACCAATAGTGGAATAATTAAGATCAGGGCCTCTCACGCCTTTACTTTCTCAGGAAGCTAAGAAAATTTGGCATCTCCGCTGCAACTCTGGGCCAATTTTTACAGATGCACCATAGTAAGCATCCTATCCGGATGTATCACAGCTTGATATGACTCCTGCTCTGACCAAGATTGCGAAAAATTACAAAGGGCTGTGAGCGTAGCCCAGTCCATCACGCAAATCAGCCTCTCATCCATTGACTCAGTCTACACTTCCCGCTGCCTCGGCAAAGGAGCCAGCATAATTAAGGACCCCACGCACCCTGGGCATTCTCTCTTCCACCTTCTTCTGTTGGGGAAAATATACAAAAATCTGAAAACATGTACCAACTGGCTCAAGGACAACTTCTTCCCTGCTGCCATCAGACTTTTGAATGGACCTACCTTATATTAAGTTGATCTTTCTCTCCACCCGAGCTATGACTGTAACCACTATATTCTGCACCCTCTCCTTTCCTTCTCCCCTATGTACTCAATGAACGGTATGCTTTGTCTTTATAGCGCTTTTCACTGTATCCCAACAGATGTGACAATAATAAATCAAATCAAATCAAACCAAATCAAGAGACCATCATTAAAGGAGCACAGATATCTTGGAGAGGGGTTGCAATGCTGAAGGACATTACAGAGATTAGGGAGGGAAGAGAACAGAGAGGGACATGTAGGCTTCACGAAAAATCATAGAATCCCTACTGTGCAGAAGGAGGCCATTTCGTCCATCGAGTCTGCACCGACAACAATCCCAGCCCAGGCCCTATCCCCGTAACCCCACACATTTACCCCGCTAATCCCTCGAACCTACATATCCCGGGACACTAAGGGGAAATCTAGCACGGCCAATGCACGTAACCAACACGTCTTTCGGACTGTGGGAGGAAACCGGAGCACCCGGAGGAAACCCACGCAGACACAGGGAGAACGCGCAGACTCCACACAGACAGTGACCCAAGCCAGGAATCGAACCCGGGTCCCTGGCGCTGTGAGGTAGCAGTGCTAACCACCGTGCCACCCATATCCCAAAATAACCCAAACGACTATTTTGAAGGTCAGACGAGTTCTCCCCTGGGCTTTGGCTGATATTTATCCCTCAGCCAATACCTCTAAAACCCTTGTCAGAATTCCCACTTCTTAAAAAGGTATCATAGAAACCCTACAGTACAGAAAGGGGCCATGCGGCCCATCGAGTCTGCACCAACCATAATCCCACCCAGGCCCTACCCCCATATCCACCCACTAATCCCTCCAACCTACGCATCTCAGGACACTAAGGGCAATTTTTAGCACGGCCAGTCAACCTAGCCCGCACATCTAGGTACGCGCAAAGCATCAGCCCGTATGAAGATACAGACTCAGGTATCCTGGGCATTTTGGTAGATTATTCCAAAACGCTTTTGTGTAAAAGGGAGTATCTATTTCTGCTGTGTCTCCCACCTCATTTCAATTCAATGTAACACAAACTTTATTGCAATTACTCAGCCACTAATGGACCCCGTCCAGACAAGTTTTGACAGCGCGGAGATCGGAGCACTTTGACGCATACTCGGCTCTATTGAACCATTGATTGGTTATTTAATCTGCTCCTTGATGATGGAGGACAGAAAAGAGCCATGATTTAATTACCGACGCCTGAACGAGGAAGTGGTAATGAAATTACTCTGGTATGAAGGAGGGCTGAATTCTCATTACCAGCCCAGTAAGAATTGGAGTTACGGGAATGGAATCATCTGGGTTTTCCCTGTGATAGTTGTGGCCGCTTCCCACTGTGCGGACATTGATGAGAAATTGAGGCCTCTTCCTGGTAGCCCCAATCTGTCATTTCAGAGGTTTCTCTGGTCTAATTGTTAACCCTTCCAATTTCACCATGGAATCCCTACAGTGCAGAAGGGGGCCATTCGGTCCATCGAGTCCGCACCCACTCGCCAGGCCAGGCCCTATCCGCGTAACCCCACGTATTTACCCTGCTAATGCCCCTAACCTACACATTTTGGGACGCTAAGGGGCAATTTAGCATGGCCAATGCACCTAACCTGCATATCTTTGGACTTTGGGAGGAAACCGGAGCACCCGGAGGAAACCCATGCAGACACGGGGAGAACGTGCAAACTCCACACAAGCAGTCACAGTGGAACAGTGGTTAGCACCGCTGCCTCACAGCGCCAGGGACCCGGGTTCGATTCCCAGTTTGGGTCACTGTCTGCGCGGAGTCTGCACGTTCTCCCCGTGTCTGCGTGGGTTTCCTCCGGGTGCTCCGGTTTCCTCCCACAGTCCGAAAGACGTGCTGGTTGGGCACATTGACCATGCTAAATTCTCCCTCAGTGTACCCGAACAGGCGCCGGAGTGTGGCGGCTGGGGGATTTTCACAGTAACTTCATTGCAGTGTTAATGTAAGCCTACTTGTGACACTAAAAGTATTGTATAAAAGCAAATTACTGCGGATGCTGGAATCTGAAACTAAAAGAGAAAACACTGGAAAATCTCAGCAGGTCTGGCAGCATCTGTAAGGAGAGAAAAGAGCTGACGTTTCAAGTCCAGATGACCCTTTGTCAAAGCTAAAAGGCACAGAAAGTGGGAGATATTTATACTGCAGGGGGAGGGAATGAAAGATGAGTCATAGCCACAACTCCAAGGTGAAAGGCTGCTAATGGCAGCCCATAGAGAGAATAAAGGGTGTGAATGGCCAAACGGCCGAGAAGCTAAAATGAGAGGGTAAACTGTGACAGATGAAGATGTTGGGGGGGAGGGGTTTGTTGGGGAACAGGCTGTTTGACCATTTGCAGTGCAGAAGCAGGCCATTCGGCCCCACTGGTCTATGCTAGCACCTACATTTCACACAAGCCTCTTCTCACCCTTCTTCACTTTATCCCGTCCACCTATCACTGCGTCGCCTTTTCCCTCTTGCGCTTATCCAGTTTCCCCAGTAACTGTCAATCAAGATCCATCCAATCAGATAATGAGAGAGAGAGAGAGAGAGAGAGGTCGTTTGCATCCCGATTGGCCATGGCAAGGCAGGTGCAGAGAGGGTGGACTAAACCAGGTGACCAATGGCGAGTGTGCAGGAGGTGTGGTTGGGGGGCAGCTGGCGGGGGGGGGGAGGTGTTGTTGGACATTATGTGATGAAAACCACCCAGGTTATGTCCAGTGAGAGTTAGGTTCCTGTGAGAAAGCTGCAGCCAAAGATGTTGAATTAGTGGTATGATATGAGATAATAATGTAATTAATTAGAGTTATTAATAACATTAGAAGATGACCTTCATGACCTCTGTGCTTCTTGAACTCTGACCTCTTGCACAGTTTCCGTGCTCCAGTACTGGTAGTTGTGCTTTCTGCTTCCAGGTGCTAAAGTCTGGAATTTCATTCTTAAATCTCTCCACCTTGCCACCTCCCCCCCTTCCTTTAAGGAGCTCCTTATAATCTACCTCTCTGAGCAAGCCTTTGGTCAACTGACCCGCCGTCTCTGTGGCTACGAAAATGTTTTTATTGGCAACACTCTTGTTAAGCACCTTGAGACATTTTGATCCGAGCAAACCACTATGTAAATATTGGGGTGGCACGGTGGCACAGTGGTTAGCACTGCTGCCTCACAGCGCCAGGGACCCGTGTTCAATTCCGGCCTTGGGTCACTGTCTGTGTGGAGTTTGCACGTTCTCCCCGTGTCTGTGTGGGTTTCCTCCGGGTGCCCCGGTTTCCTCCCACAATCCAGAGATGTGTGGGTTAGGTGGATTGGCCGGGCTAAATTAACCCTAGTATCAGGAGGATTAGCAGGGTAAATACGTGGGGTTACAGGCATAGGGCCTGGGTGGGATTGTGGTCGGTGCAGACTCGATGGGCCAAATGGCCTCCTTCTGCATTGTAGGAATTCTATTTAAAAAAATGTAAATTGTTATTGAGCTAAGGTGATGAACTATTGGGAGAATTGTCTGCCACAACACTGCGGCCACTGTGGGTGGCATTCAGAGCGAAAGGGAGGACCTCATAACATGCCAGTAGGCAGCCTCACCTGGTGACGCCTAGTGCCAACCTGCTTTCCGTGTTGGAGCCTGTGGATGGAGATCCCATCACTGAGCATGGTGTTGGTGGGGGTGGGGGGCGGTGGGAGGAGCCCTTTCCCTTTACGCTCCAGCGAACCTGACAAGCCAGCACTCCAACAGTGAGGGAGCTTTGACTTGTCTTTACGTAGCACCTAACACAACCTCAGGATGTCCCAGGGTGCTCCACTGCCAAATAAAGTACTTTTCTGAAGTGGACAAGTTATGATGCAGGGAGGAAAACGCATCCCATTGCTGCCAAAGAGAGACAGCAATGTGATAATGAGAAGCTTTGCCGTTCTAATGGCTGCATGACCCCAGCAGGTCAGACACCAGCTGTCCCTCTGCGTCCAAGGGACACTAAGCCTTGGCTTTCGCCAACCTCTGCCTAAGCCTTGTGTCCTTGAGCGAGCGGGGCGTGATCGAGCAGGAAAGAGGTTGCGAGGTCTGTGTCAGGCGGCTAATCAGCGTGGCAGCTTAACTCCTGTTACTCCCTGCTTTCTTACCAAGTGACAATCTTCAAAACAAGCGGCCGCGAGCTGTCAGTAAGAGCGACGTCATTCCCTGATGCATTATCTGACAGAGCTGTCGATCCTCAGGCTGTTTCCTGTGACAGCTGCAGACTTCCTTGAACCAGGAAACCTGGTGCTGTGCGAGGATGCGTTCTTGCAGATAGCCGAGGGCTCCGTGTCATGACGGGGGTTGGTATCCACCGGGGTGTGGCCTTTGTTGCCGTTTCATTGTGCGATTTGCAGAGAGCGCCAAGCCGAGGCGATGCTGTCAAGGACAGCTGTGCTGTAGCCAATGACACATGCTCCAATGTGTGAAGCCTCGCCAAGACTTTGGAAATGAAAGAGCTTTATGCCACCGCGCCGCTCCTGTTTTCGGAACATTCCAGAAAGCTTGGCAATCAATGAGTTACTCGCGATCACCGGTGTTATGATGGGGAGTAGGGCAATGTACGTCTGCCACAGTAAGATCCCAAAGAAGAGCTGCTTCTTTCACCTGCTTTTGAGCGATCAATATTGGCCAGTCGACTGGGAACATTCGTTGCTCTTCTTCACGTGGTACCATGAGATCCTGGGGCACCCAAATAAGCGGGGCCCAGGTTTAAGGTCCCATCAAAAGACAGTGGGTGGGATATTCCTCCTCCTTTTGCAGTATGTTCCGCAGTGGCAGGAGGCAGCGTGCAGCTCAATGGCAGCGGGACCTCATGGTCCCACCATTGTCAATGGAATTTCCCATTGAATGCATCCTTCATTCCTTCATGGGAGACCCGTGACTGGGCGTGCAGTTGGTGGAACAGTATAATCCCGCCAGTGTGAATGGCAGTTATCTCAGGACACTCTGTCAGGACTCTGCTGAAGCGCCAGCCTAGATTACATAACCGCAAAAAACTGCATTCATAAAGCACCTTTAAAATATTGAAGCGTCGTCATAGGAGTGTTCACAAAAGGCACTTACACCCAGCCACATGAGCAGACACAAGTGGCCAACACCTTTGGTCAAAGAGTTAGGTCTTAAGGATTTCCTCAAAAGAGGAGGGAGAGATGGATGGGGAGGCGGAAAGGTTTAAGGAGGGAATTTCAGAGTTTAAGCCGGAGGCAGCTAAAGGCCCGGCCCACCGATCGGGATTAAACTTGGGGATATGCAAGAGGCCCAAGTGGGAGGAACACAGAGATCTCAGAGGTTTCTGGGCTGGAGGGTGTTCCAGAGACAGCAATGGGCGAGGCAAAGGAAGGATTTGGAAACAAGGATGACAGTTTTAAAATTAAGCAGTGTCTGGAGGGGGGGCTTGAACCCTAAACCTTGTGACTTGAAGGAAGGGTGCTTTGATACAGGTTTTTAAAAATGTATTTATTCACAGGATTCGCTGGCTGGGCCAATATTCATTGCCCATCCCTAAATGCCCTTGAGAAGGTGGAGGATGAGCCGCCGCCATCTTGAATTGCTGCAGCCCATGTGTTGTAGGTGCACCCACAGTGCTGTTAGTTGATAGGAAAGCAAGGCTTAACCTAAGTGTGTATACTTGCTGCGTCTTGTCCCTCTTGCCGTCTGGGCCGACTGGCGGTAAACTTTGAAAGTTGAGGCCTGATCTTCCGCTCGCCGGGTGACATCTTGGGCTTGTAAAGAATGGGGTGACACCCCCCCAACACTCTGAGGGCCTGGGGGAATCAAGTTGCTCAGGGAGACAGAGAGCAGGGGACAGAATGTCAGTGTGGGGTCTGATGTGGAGATGCCGGTGTTGGACTGGGGTGGGCACAGGAAGAAGTCTCACAACATCAGGTTAAAGTTCAACAGGTTTATTTGATATCACGAGCTTTCGGAGCATTGCTCCTTCGTCAGGTGAGTCCTGATGAAGGAGCAATGCTCCGATAGCTCGTGATACCAAATAAACCTGTTGGACTTTAACCTGGTGTTGTGAGACTTCTTACTGTGTGGAGTTTGCACATTCTCCCCGTGTATGCGTGGGTTTTCTCCGGGTGCTGCAAGTGATAAACAACAAGTGATAACACAGAATGCACTCCCTGCATTGACTTGTGAAGTCACTGGTGTCTCACCAGGTGAGATGAACAAATGAATCTTTTCCCAAACTGGGAGCAGATGAAGATGTGCAGGTTAGGTTGGCTGGCCATGCTAAATTGACCCTAATATCAGGGGGATTAGCAGCTAAAAATGAGGGGTTATGGGAATGGGGCCCGGGTGGGATTATGGTCGGTGCAGACTCAAAGCATACAGTCCACCCATATCTCTCACTGAGTTTTAACCAGTAAGTCACAGAGCTTTGCATTTGGCCAGGAAAGTGAGATCCCATGGGGATAAGGGAAAAGTGACGACTTGGATCCAAGGTTGGCTCAATGACAGGAGACAAATGTGGATGGATATTTTTGTGAATGGGAAGTGGGTTCCAGTGGTGTTTGACAGGACTCAGTGTTGGAGTCCTTGCTGTTTGTTGTATTCATTATTGATTGAAATGTGGGAGGTATGACTGGGAAATTTGCAGATGACACAAAAATTGTCTGTGTAGTTGATAGTGAAGAGGATAGCCGTCGACTCCAGAATGAAGTGCTTCAAGAGATTAGTCATGGCACGCATCAATTCCAGCCTCCCGGACTACCTGGATCCACTATAGTTTGTCTACCGCCGCAACAGGTCCACAGCAGACGCCATTTCCCTGGCCCTGCACTCAACCCTGGAACACCTAGGTAACAAGGACACCTATGTCAAATGCCTATTTATTGACTACAGCTCAGCCTTCAACACCATTATTCCCACGAAACTCATCTCCAAACTCCGTGGCCTGGGGCTCGGCACCTCCCTCTGCGACTGGATCCTGAACTTCCTAACTCACAGACCACAATCGGTAAGGATAGGCAACAACACCTCCTCCACGATCTTCCTCAACACCAGTGCCCCACAAGGCTGTGTTCTCAGCCCCCTACTATGCTCCTTATACACCTATGCGGCCAAATTCCTGTCCAATTCGATTTTCAAGTTTGCTGATGACACCACCGTAGTGGGTTGGCTCTCAAACAATGATGAGACAGAGTACAGGAATGAGATAGAGAATCTGGTGAACTGGTGCGGCAACAAATTCCCTCAATGTCAACAAATCGAAGGAGATTGTCATCGACTTCAGGAAGCGTAAAGGAGAACATGCCCCTGTCTACATCAACGGGGACAAAGTAGAAAGGGTTGAGAGCTTCAAGTTTTTAGGTGTCCAGATCACCAACAACCTGTCCTGGTCCCCCCATGCCGACACTATAGTTAAGAAAGCCCACCAATGCCTCTACTTTCTCACAAGACTAAGGAAATTTGGCATGTCAGCTACGACTCTCACCAACTTTTACAGATGCACCATAGAAAGCATTCTTTCTGGTTGTATCACAGCTTGGTATGGGCTCCTGCTCTGCCCAAGACCGCAAGAAACTGCAAAAGGTTGTGAATGTAGCCCAATCCATCACTCAAACCAGCCTCCCATCCATTGACTCTGTCTACACTTCCCACTGCCTCGGCAAAGCAGCCAGCATAATTAAGGACCCAACGCACCCCGGTCATTCCACCTTCTTCCGTCAGGAAAAAGATACAAAAGTCTGAGGTCACGTACCAACCGACTCAAGAACAGCTTCTTCCCTGCTGCCATCAGACTTCTGAATGGACCTACCTCGCATTAAGTTGATCTTTCTCTACACCCTAGATATGGCTGTAACATTACATTCTGCACTCTCCCGTTTCCTTCTCTATGAACGGTATGTTTTGTCTGTATAGCGCGCAAGAAACAATACTTTTCACTGTATGTTAATACAAGTGACAATAATAAATCAAATCAAATCAAAATAACGTATTCGAGGAAGGCAAACAAGGCAAGGGAATGCATGGTAAACGGAAGGATATTGAGAGGTGTTGAGGAAGTGAGAGACAGATTGAACAGTTTAGGCCGATACACTCTGGAATTTAGAAGAATGAGGGGAGATCAAATTGAGGTATACAAGATGATAAAAGGTATGGATAAAGTAGACGTGGAGCGGATGCTTCCTCTTGTGGGGCGTTTTAGGATGAGAGGTCATCGTCTTAGGATAAGGGGCAGCAAATTTAAAACAGAGTTGAGGAGAAACTACTTCTCCCAAAGTGTTGCGAACCTGTGGAATTTGCTCCCCCAAAGTGCAGTGGATGCTGGGACAGTGAGTAAATTTAAGGAGGAGTTAGACAGATTTTTAATGGGTTGAAGGGTTATGGGGAGAAGGCAGGAAAATGGGGATGAGGAGCATATCAGCCATGATCGAATGACGGAGCAAACTCGATGGGCTGAATGGTCTAATTCTGCTCCGCTATCTTATGAACTTATGAACTTATGGATCTTGGGGTGCATGTCCACAGGTCCCTGAAAGTGGTTGGACAGGTGGTCAAGAAAACATATGGAATGTGTTCCTTTATTGGGTGGGGTACTGAGTACAAAAGCAGGGCTGTAATGATGGAATTGTATAAAACACTGGTTAGGCCAGAGCTGGGGTTTTGTGTACAATTCCAATCATCACATTACAGGAAGGACATAATTGCTTTGGGGAGAGTGCAGAGGAGATTTACAAGAATGTTGTTTGGGCTTGAAAATTGCGGCTATGGGGAGAGATTGGGTAGGCTGGGGCTGTTTTCCTTAGAACAGAGGAGGCTGAGGGGTGACCCAATTGAGGTGTGACAAAATTATGAAAGGCCTGGATTGGATAGACAAGAAAAACTTATTTCCCTTAGTTGGGGTGGTGGAGATGGAGGAGTCAATGATTGGGGTGGGGTGGGGAGAGATTTAAGGTGATTGATAGAAGCATGAGAGGGGACATGAGGAAAAACCTTTTCACTAGAAATACAAGGAATAGGAAACACTATGAATTATTTGGGACTGGTGTTTGTGGGATCTTGCTGTGCCCAGATTGGCTCCGACATTACAACAGTGACTACACTTCCAAGGCATCTCAGTGCTTGGGAAATACACTGGGATGTCCTGAAGTTGTGAATTTTAAAAATATGAATGCGAAGATTCATTAGGCTGAATTTTCCAGCCCTTCCCGCCAGCCAGCTCCTCCAGTCCCATCGACGGTGGCCCTCCCCATGGTGAATTCCCCAGCACTGCAGCCAATGCACATCACACATCAGTGGGACCAGAAGATCCCGCCACCAGCCAATGACAAACCGCCTCTGACACTAGAAAACATGGTGTGGAGGGCGGGCGAGGGAAAATCCTGGCCATACTTTCTTTACAAGCATATTGAGCCAGTTCAGGGTGCACATCATATGAATGTGGAGCAGGAGGCCATTCGGCCCCTCGAACCTGCCATTCAATAAGATCATGACTGACCTGAGTGTGACCTTAACTCCATCTTTCTGTCTGCCAATACCCCCCATCCCACCCGCAACACTCCCCCCAGGCCCTGCCACTGCTCCCCATAACCCCTGAGTCTCTTTTCAGTCAGAAATCTGTCTAACTCAGCCTTGAATACATTCAATGACCCAGCCTCCACTGCTCGCAGGGGGAAATAATTCCATAGGCGAACGACCCTCTGGGAGTAAACATTCTCCTCATCACCATCTTAAAAGGGAGGCCCCTAATTCTTAAACTGTGCCCCCATTTGTAGACACTCTTACAATGGGAAACATCCTAGAATCGTAAAAGCTACAGTGCAGAAGGAAGCCATTTGGCCCTTCGAGCCTGTACCGACAACAATCCCACCCAGGGCCCATCCCCATAACCCCACATATTTACCCTCCTAGTCCCCCTGATACTGAGGGGCAATTTACCATGGCCAATTCACCTAACCCGCACATCTTTGTGGGAGGAAACCGGAGCACCCGGACGAAACCCACGCGGACACGGGGAGAACGTGCAAACTCCACACAGACAGTGACCCAAGGCCGGAATTGAACCTGAGTCCTTGGCGCCGTCAGGCAGCAGTGCTAACCACTATGCCGCCCCAGTCCTCTCAGTACTTACACAGTCAAGCCCAGTCAGGTTCTTCTACGTAGCACCTCTTATCCTTCTAAACTCCAGTGAGTGTTGGCTCAACCTGTCCAGTTCGATCAAAGTGTGGCGCTTTTCCTGTAAGGGAAATGCAGCAGAAGAGGATCACTTTGTTTGCGGGACCAATTGGGACCGAGAGAGGGTAATCAACCCAGGGGTGAAATCCTCTCTTAGGCAGAAGACATTCTGGGTAGAATGTTCCCCTCCTGCCCGCCATGGGAATCGGAGCTGGCGGGATATGGACCATACAAAGATCTGTTGCTCTCGGGTGGGATTCTCTGGCCTTGGGGTGAGTGCGGCCGGAAAATCCTGCCCCCTAGAGTCCATGTAGTAGAAATGCAGGGACTGGGGCAACAGTGGGCCACTGCAGAGTGGCCAATGAGGCAGCGAGCCTCTGTACAAATCTTTCCTTCTTAATAAATAGCCTTTGTGTTACTGACAAAGTCTGTGGCGTGCATCGTTACGCAAAGTAACATGGCAACAGTTTCAGGCAGAATACCTACTGCCCACCGAGTGCACCCATCCACAGCACCCCCCTCGCTGCATTGCTAATAACCCTGAATCCCAGTTGTTGACACAAAATTCCCCTCTTGAAGACGAAGGTGACTTGTTCCCACACTCAGATAATCACTGAACTTCCAGTGAAGCAAGAACTCCCCCTACATTTCTCGGTTGATTCTAAGCAGCACCACAGGCCCGGTTCAGAGGCCTGTGATCTGGCATTTACTTCTTAATTGGAGCAAGTCATTCTGAAAATGGGATAATCCCAACAGGGTGATTCATCATCCTACACACCCAGCAGAGAGCTGTCCTCACAGAGAGCACTGGTTGGAGAATCAGGGATATGGTACTATAATTCATAGAATCATAGAATCCTACAGTGCAGAAGGAGGCCATTCGGCCCATTGAGTCTGCACCGACCACAATCCCACCCAGGCCCCATTCCTGTAACCCCTCATTTTTAGCTGCTAATCCCCCTGATATTAGGGTCAATTTATCATGGCCAATCAACCTAACCTGCACATCTTTGGACTGTGGGAGGAAACCGCAACACCCGGAGGAAACTCACGCAGACACGGGGAGAATGTGCAAACTCCACACAGTAAGAAGTCTCACAACACCAGGTTAAAGTCCAACAGGATTATCTGGTAGCACGAGCTTTCGGAGCGTTGCTCCTTCATCAGGACTCATCTGACGAAGGAGCAATGCTCCGAAAGCTCGTGATATCAAATAAACCTGTTGAACTTTAACCTGGTGTTGTGAGACTTCTTCCTGTGCCCACCCCAGTCCAACACCGGCATCTCCACATCAGACCCCACACAGACATTCTGTCCCCTGCTCTCTGTCTCCCTGAGCAACCTGACTCCCCCAGGCCGTCAGACTGTTGGGGGGGGTGTCACCCCATTCTTTACAAGCCCAAGATGTCACCCGGCGAGCGGAAGATCAGGCCTCAACTTTCAAAGTTTACCTCCAGTCGGCCCAGACGGCAAGAGGGACAAGATGTAGCAAGTATACACCCGTAGGTTAAGCCTTGCTCTCCTATCAACTAACAGCACTGTGGGTGCACCTACAACACATGGGCTGCAGCAATTCAAGATGGCGGCGGCTCACCCTCCACCTTCTCAAGGGCATTTAGGGATGGGCAATGAATACTGTCCCAGCCAGCGAATCCTGTGAATAAATACATTTTTAAAAACCTGTATCAAAGCACTTTAAATGCCAAAGGGAGACAGTGGTGAGGAGATCAAGGCTTCGTAGTAGAAACATTCCAACACACAACTCTAACCAAAAATTATACAGCATTACTGAGAGAGGGTTGAGAATCTTAACCATTCAACTGGCTGCGAATGTGCTCCATTGAGACACTCGTCTCCAAGTCATTAATATTCACGTTGAACTGGGAGTGCAGTTTGAACTACAGTTGAACTTTTGAACCCTTTCCTTCGCTAAGTGAAATCCTGCAGCAAACATCAGCACAGAGAGTCGACACATTCACCCCTCGCTGGAAATCACTGATTGATGACTGACTGTTAGTCAGTGGGAGGTCAGTCCTCACGTTGGAAGGTTGATTTGCTTTCCCCGAATTCTGTTGTAGTCAAGGGGCCTGCGCTAAGGCTGGGTCGGGTTGACACCTGACCCAGGCTAAGGGGCGTCTTGACAAATGCATGAATAGGATGGGAAAAGAGGGATATGGTCTCCGGAGGGGTCGGGGGTTTTAGTTCAGTCGGGCAGCTTGGTCGGTGCAGGCTTGGAGGGCCAAAGGGCCTGTTCCTGTGCTGTAATTTTCTTTGTTCTTTTCTTTGTAGAAGTACAAAGAACAAAGAAAATTACAGCACAGGAACAGGCCCTTCGGCCCTCCAAGCCTGCACCGACCATGCTTCCCGTCTGAACTAAAACCCCCTACCCTTCCGGGAACCATATCCCTCTATTCCCATCCTATTCATGCATTTGTCAAGACGCCCCTTAAAAATCACTACCGTATCCGCTTCCACTACCTCCCCCGGCAACGAGTTCCAGGCACCAACTACTCACTGTGTAAAAAATCTGCCTCGTACATCTCCTTTAAACCTTGCCCCTCGCACCTTAAACCTATGCCCCCTGGTAATTAACTCTTCCACCCTGGGAAAAAGCTTCTGACTGTCCACTCTGTCCATGCCCCTCATAATCTTGTAGACTTCTATCAGGTCGCTCCTCAACCTCCGTCTTTCCAGTGAGAACCAACCAAGTTTCTCCAACCTCTCCTCATAGCTGTTGCCCTCCATATCAGGCAACATCCTGGTAAATCTTTTCTGTACCCTCTCCAAAGCCTCCACATCCTTCTGGTAGTGTGGCAACCAGAATTGAACACTATATTCCAAGTGCGGCCTAACCAAGGTTCTATAAAGCTGCAACATGACTTGCCAAATTTTAAACTCAATGCCCCGGCCGATGAAGGCAAGCATGCCGTATGCCTTCTTGACTACCTTCTCCACCTGCATTGCCACTTTCAGTGACCTGTGTACCTGTACACCCAGATCCCTCTGCCTATCAATACACTGAAGGGTTCTGCCATTTACCGTATATTTCCTTTCTGAATTAAACCTTCCAAAATGCATTACCTCACATTTGTCCGGATTAAACTCGATCTGCCATCTCTCCGCCCAAGTCTCCAACTGATCTATATCCTGCTGTATCCTCTGATGGTCCTCATCGCTATCCGCAAATCCACCAACCTTTGTGTCGTCTGCAAGCTCACTAATCAAACTGGTTACATTTTCCTCCAAAACATTTATATATATTACAAACAGCAAAGGTCCCAGCGCTGATCCCTGAGGGACACCACTTGTCACAGCCCTCCATTCAGAAACGCACCCTTCCACTGCTACCCTCTGTAGCGTTCAGTCCCACAAATATTTTTTTCCCCTTGCACCGATCAGGACAAAAACAAGAATACCAAATTTCAAAGGGAGTAACAGTTGACTTGCCAACCAATCAGCACCCTTTTCTCCTGTGGTACAAGTTGCTGCTCCCTTTAAAATTTGGCATTCTTGCATCTGTCGAGTGCAGGACAAAAAGCAACATAAGAACATAAGAACATAAGAAATAGGAGCAGGAGTAGGCCATCTCAACAACATGTCATTTTTTTAAAAAATCAACTATTTTCTGTTTGATTTGATTTGATTTATTATTGTCACATGTATTCACATACAGTGAAAAGTATTGTTTATTGCACACTATACAGACAAAGCATACCGTTCATAGAGAAGGAAAGGAGAGAGTGCAGAATGCAGTGTTACGGTCATAGCTAGGGTGTAGAGAAAGATCAACTTAGTGCGAGGTAGGTCCATTCAAAAGTCTGACAGCAGCAGGGAAGAAGCTGTTCTTGAATCGGTTGGTACGTGACCTCAGACTTTTGTATCTTTTTCCTGACGGAAGAAGGCGGGAAAAGAGAATGTCCGGGGTGCGTGGGGTCTTTAATTATGCTGGCTGCTTTGCTGAGGCAGTGGGAAGTGTAGACAGAGTCAATGGATGGGAGGCTGGTTTGCGTGATGGATTGGTCTACATTCACGACGTTTGTAGTTCCTATTACTACAACTACAACTACTACTGTTTATGCTACTGCATGGTTGACATGTGCTCTTTTAGGCAGTTGGAGGTGTTTTACGAATCTTCAGTTTTGTCCCTCCATCCCATCTTGCTCCACCTCTGGGTATCCACAGGCCTCTTGACTGGGACAACCTGTGCTTTACTTGCTACTGCTCCTCTATTGGTGTTGCCGCTGAGCTGGTTGCTGAGCTGGATGTCTCTGCATGACCGTCCCCCACCAGCCCCCCCCCCCCCCCCCCCCCACAGCCTATCATCTCCCCCCACCCCCAACCACCACCCCCACGTTGTGCAGAAGGAAGACAAAGCTACCCATTAATGCCAAACCCTAGGGTACACTGGCATTGTTGTGTGAAGAAGTGGCAGCTTCTGGAAAGGGGAAAATCGTGGGCTAGTCTTTGGGCGTGGACCCGATGGACCAAATGGCCTCTTTTGGCGCCATAATGGCCAAAATTCAGGGATGAGAACCTTCAAGCCCCAACTCTCCCGATGGAATTGCACACTCACAGTCTAACTCTCCCACTAAATCCTTTCTATCTAGTACCCCGACTCCCCCATCATATTATCCAGTTACACAGTGACTAACCCCATTGTTGTTGCTTCTTTGACATTACCCGGTTGATTATTGCAAACGTTCCTCACTGTCTGCGTAAAAAAGCTTCTTACTGATATCATTTCGAAATTCATTGTTCAGTATTTTCCTTTCATGTCCTCCGGGTCTGATATCCACGCTGAATTTGAAGTGATAATCTGGCTACACTTTATCTCTCCCAATTCCTGTTTTATGTAAGTTGATGACATGCTCTCATCACTGCCTTCACTCAAGATTGCAAAGCTTTAGCTTTCTGCTATTCTTACAGCTCACGTCTTTTGCACTTAAGGATCGTGTTGATGAGTGTGAAATTCATTCCAATTCCGACATTTGTTTTCTCCCTGGAGAGAAGCAATGCTGAGTTTTTTTTTTACAAGGGGCTCACGAGAACAACTTTGCGTTTTGACTGCCAGGTCCCCTACTTAGGCTGGATAATCCACGATCGTGAGTTAGCTAGTCGCACACGAAAAGTCAGGTCATTTATGTGAAGTACACATTCCGAACGCTATTCCCTATCCATCCTATCAAATCCTTTAATCACCTCAGAAACCTCAATTAGAGCGCCCCTTGATTTCCCACACTCTTCAACTGGAATCGAGCATCGAGTCCAGTCCCTGGGATGGCACGGTGGCGCACTGGTTAGCACTGCTGCCTCACAGCGCCAGGGACCCGGGTTCAATTCCCGGCTTGGATCATTGTCTGTGCGGAGTTTGAACATTCTCCCCGTGTCTGTGTGGGTTTCCTCCGGGTGCTCCGGTTTCCTCCCACAGTCCGAAAACCGTGCTGGTTAGGCGTATTGACCTGAACAGGCGCCAGAGTGTGGCGACTAGGGGATTTTCATAGTAGCTTCATTGCAGTGTTAATGTAAGCCGACTTGTGACGAATAAATAAACTTTAAAACAGAAGCTGAGATGGGAAGGAATAGTTAAAGGAATCACTCCCATTCTGGGAAGGAGAGTGGAGTTAAGGAGGAGCCCGTTCCCGCTGATGGTGATTCCCCGCAGCAGGTTCCACGGTGGCATAGGGTGTGGACAATGGGAAAGCTCATTGATGACGGCGAGACAGGAAGTTCCTGCCACCGGCCAGTGCTGGGACTCCTTCGCCCAGTGAAGCGGAGTGAAAACAACATCATGGCCAGGGTTCTATGACCCCTCCTGCCCAGCGGGATAGAATCATAGAATCCCTACAGTGCAGAAGGAGGCCATTCGGCCCATCAAGTCTGAACCGACCACAATCCCACCCAAGCCCTTATCCCCATATCCCCATGCGTTAACCCTAGCTAGTCCCCCTGACACGAATGGGACAATTTATCATGGCCAATCCACCTAACCCGCACTTCTTTGGACTTGGGAGAAAACCGGAGCACCCGGAGGAAACCCACACAGACACGGGGAGAATGTGCAAGCTCCACACAGACAGTGACCCAAGGCCGGGAATCGAACCCGGGTCCCTGGCGCTGTGAGGCAGCAGTGCTAACCACTGTGCCATCGTGCGGATATTACAGTCCCACCAAAGTAAATGGCAATTTAAATGGCTCGCTCCATCCACTGGGGAGAGACACGTCATGGTGAGGCCACAAATCCTGACTATTTGACTTTGTGCCAAGAGTTATTTTTCCTTTTTGTTTTTCTCCCTTGAAGGAGTCGATTATCCTCTGAGGTTTGAGCTATAGCCATCCTCCAACACAGAATCACAGAATCCCTACAGCGCAGAGGAGGCCATGCGGCCCATTGAGTTCTGCACCAACTCACTGCCAGAGTATCTTACCCAGGGCCCTCTACCCCACCTTGGCAACGTTGTTGATGAGTGAGCCTCCTCAGTGCCCGTAGCACTTCCCCATCAGGTGGAGGTCATGTGGCCAGCACAGTCCTGCCCTCACACCCCCAGCAGGACAGTAAGCCACGGCACGGTGGCACAGTGGTTAGCACTGCTGCCTCACAGCGCCAGGGACCCGGGTTCAATTCCCGGCCTCGGGTCTCTGTCTATCTGTGTGGAGTCTGCACTTTCTCCCCGTGTCTGCGTGGATTTCCTCCGGGTGCCCCAGTTTCCTCAGGCCAAAGATGTGCGGGTTAGGTGGATTGGCCATGATAAATTGTCCCATTAGTGTCAGGGGGACGAGCTAGGGTTAACGCATGGGGATATGGAGTTAGGTGGATTGGCCATGCTAAGTTGCCCCTTAGCGTCAGGGGGATTAGCAGGGTAAATGTGTGGGATTACGGGAATAGGGCCTGGGCGGGATAGTAGTTGGTACAGACTTGATAGGCCGAATGGCCTCCTTCTGTAGGGATTCTATGATTCTATTTTATGATTCTAGGTATTTCCAATGGAGGATTTGACAACAGTTGATTGATTACAAATAACTCATTTGAAGCTTCAGATCTGTTCTCAGTGGCCTTTTAGTTATCACGAGGCGCTGACACATTGCTGTCAGCTGCCTAATGCTCTGCACCCACCCATTCCCTTCCCTAAGTCAAGAACATCAGCTTTTCCAGCTGACCATCACATCATATTATCCCATTGCTTCCCCATTAAACATACATATTTTACATTCGATCATGGGAGGTGGGCTAGGCCCAGCATTTATTGCCCATCCTTAATTACCCCCTAAGCAGGTGATGGTGAGCCATTTTCTTGAACCGCTGCAGTCCATATGGTGTAGGTACACCCACAGTGCTCTCAGGGAAGGAATTCAAGGGTGCTGACCCAGCGAAAGTGAAGGGATGGCCACTGTATTTCTAAGCCAGGATGGTGGGTGGTTTGGAAGAGAACCCGCAGGTGATGGTGTTCCCCATGTATCTTCTGTACTTGTCCCAGGTGGCAGAGGTCGTGGGTTTGGAAGGTTATGTCGAGGGTGAGTTGCTGCAGTGAATCTTGCCACTGTGCATTGGCGGTGGAGGGAGCGAATGTTTAAGATGGTGGTTGGGGTGAAGGTTTCTTTGTCCTGAATGGTGTCGAGCTTCTTGAGTGTTGTTGGAGCTGCACTCAACCCAGGCAAGTGAAGAGTATTCCTGACTTGTGCCTTGCAGATGGTGGACGGGCTTTGAGGGGTCATGGGGTGAGTTACTCGTTGCAGAATTTCCAGTCTCTGACCAGCTCTTGGCATCCACTCGGCACATCTGGCTGAAGCTGGCGGCAAATGCTTATTTTAACACTGAAATGCTGTGCTCCCCCCATCACTGAGGAGAGGGGATATCTATGGAGCCTCTCTCCTCCTGCTAGTTGTTTAATTGTCCACCACCATTGACGACTGGATGGTCGGACTGCGGAGCTTAGATCTGACCCAGTTTCATTCCTTCAAGTCTCCATAGCTATTCAGTACACTTCCTGAGGCGTTAACATTGCTGTGAGTTCTGCAGTCACATGTTGGCCAGATCAGGTAAGGATGGCAGATTCCTCTTCCTTCAAGGGGCCACGATGTGGAGATGCCGGTGTTGGATTGGGGTGGACAAGATGAGAGGTCACATGGCACCAGGTTACAGTCCAACAGGCTTACAAGAAATCACAAGCTTTCGGAGCGCTGCTCCTTCGTCAGGTGAAGTGGATCGAGGTGCGTAGGGGGAGTGATGATAGCCCTGCACTAACAGGTAATCAAGAGCATCAAAGGATAAATACAAACAGTGTAGCTCAGTGTAGGCCGGCTGAATAACAAGTCCGATAATTTGTCTTAAATTATCGGTTCTTAGATCATCCCTTCACTTGTTATACAGCCTGCCAACACTTTACACACACTGATTCTACTTAACTGCTTGCATTTGTCTATTAGCACTTGTGATTACTTGTAAAGACTTGTTATTCAGCCGGCCTGCACTGCACTGTCTGTACTTACCCTTTGATTAGCTGTCAGTGTCAGGCCATCGTCACTCCCCCTGTACCTGCTCACCTCACTCATCGAGTCATAGAGGTTTACAGCATGGAAACAGGCCCTCCAGCCCAACTTGTCCATGCCGCCCTTATTTTTTAAACCCCTAAGCTGGTCCCAGTTGCCCACATTTGGCCCATATCCCTCTATACCCATCTTACCCATGTAACTGCCTAAACGCTTTTTAAAAGGCAAAATTGTACCCGCCTCTACTACGGCGGCACGGTAGCGCAGTGCTTAGCACTGCTGCTTCACAGCTCCAGGGTCCCGGGTTCGATTCCCAGCTCGGGTCACTGTCTGTGTGGAGTTTGCACATTCTCCTTGTGTCTGCGTGGGTTTTCTCCGGGTGCTCCGGTTTCCTCCCACAGTCCAAAGATGTGCGGGTTAGGTTGATTGGCCAGGTTAAAAAAATTGCCCCTTAGAGTCCTGGGATGCGTGGATTAGTGGGTAAAATATGTGGGGGTAGGGCCTGGGTGGGATTGTGGTCGGTGCAGACTCGATGGGTCGAATGGCCTCCTTCTGCACTGTAGGGTTTCTATGATTCTATGATACTGCCTCTGGCAGCTCGTTCCAGACACTCACCACCCTCTGTGTGAAAAGATTGCCACTCTGGGCCCTTTTGTATCTCTCCCTCTCACCTTAAACCTATGCCCTCTAGTTTTAGACTCCCCTACCTTTGGGAAAAGGTATTGACTATCTAGCTGATCTGTGCCTCTCATTATTTTATAGACCTCTATAAGGTCATCCCTCAGCCTTCTACTCTCCAGGGAAAAACGTCTCATTCGATCCAGCCTCTCCTTATAACTCAAACCATCAAGTCCCGGTAGCATCCTAATAAATCTCTTCTGCACTCTTCCTAGTTTAATAATATCCTTTCTATAATAGGGTGACCAGAACTGGACAATAGAGTCAACTTCACTTGATGAAGGAGCAGCGCTCCGAAAGCTTGTGATTTCAGGTAAACCTGTTGGACTGTAACCTGGTGTCGTGTGACCTCTCACCTTTTCCTTTGAGTGGAACTGAGGATTCATGACACAAAAACAGAAGCTGCTGGAAAATCTCAGCAGGCCTGACAGCATCCTTGGGGAGAGAATAGAACCAACGATTCGAGTCTTATTTAAATCTCTGCTGATTCTCTTTGCTCTGACGAAGGGTCATCTAGACTCGAAACATTGGCTCCATTCTCTCCCCACAGAGGCTGTCAGACCAGATGAGGTTTTCCAGCATTTTCCGTTTTTGTTTCAGATTCCAGCAGCCACAGTATTGTACTTTTATCTGATGAGGATCCGTGACAATGGTTTTGTAGTCACCATCACACTAGCTTTTATTAATTGGATTTAAATTCCATCAGCTGCCATGGCCGGGATTTGAACCTGTGACCCCCAAAAGTTTAACCTTGAGCCTCTGTATTATTGAGCAGTGACATTGCCAGTACACCACCATCTCCCACTGAAGAAAGCCCAGTCTTAGGGGAATGAAGAAGGTACAGTTGGGCAGAGACAGTGACTGTGTGCTGTTATGCAAGATATAACAGCGGCACGGTAGCACAGTGGTTAGCACTGCTGCTTCACAGCTCCAGGGACCTGGGTTCGGTTCCCGGCTTGGGTCACTGTCTGTGTAGAGTTTGCACATTCTCCTCGTGTCTGCGGGGGTTTCCCCCGGGTGCTCCGGTTTCCTCCCACAGTCCAAAGATGTGCAGGTTAGGTTGATTGGCTATGCTAAAATTGCCCCTTAGTGTCCGGAGATGCATAGGTTAGAGAGATTAGTGGGTGGGATATGGGGGTAGGGCCTGGGTGGGATTGTGGTCGGTGCAGACTCGATGGGCCGAATGGCCTCTTTCTGTACTGTAGGGTTTCTATGATCTTTCTATGATATGTGTGTTTGCCCATGTGTTTGTGTGTGCGTGTTTATACATGTGTCTGTGTGCGTGTGTGTTTTTATACATGTGTGTGTGTTTTTATACATGTATGTGTGTGTGTGTGTGACAGAAATTATTTGCTTCAGAATATAATGGTAGACCTGACGATTCATAATTTAAGTTCTGCAGAAAGTGCACAGTTCCTTAATTACAGATCAAAGCAAGTGTGCAAGACAGGAGCTGGCGTTTGTTTTGAAAGCAGATGTTTAATGACCTGACATTCTGTGCCGTGCATAGGTAGCATCTGTTTTCTTTCTAACCCAGTTACATCATTATCGATAATATTAACCCCCTTATATCCCTAACCATATGAAATTTTTGAGGAACAGGTTTGAACCCCAGCGACCTTTTTTGGCTCACAGAGGTACCCCACAAGGATGTGAGCTTAAACCCTGGAACTCCTTCCCTCTAACGGCACTGTAGGTGTACCTACACCTCATGGACTGCAGCAGGTTCAAGAAGGCAGCTCACCACCACCTTCTCAAGGGCATGATGCGGAGATGCCGGCGTTGGACTGGGGTGGGGCACAGTAAGAAGTCCCACAGCACCAGGTTAAAGTCCAACAGGTTTATTTGGAATCACGAGCTTTCGGAGCGCTGCTCCTTCATCAGGTGAGTGGAGAGGTAGGTTCACAAACACGGCTTATATGGGCAAAGACACAAATACAAGATAATTATAGATTGGAATGTGAAGGATGGTTGGAATTCGAGTCTTTTCAGGTAATCAAGTCTTTACAGGTACAGTGCGAGAGGAGAGAGGGATAATCACAGGTTAAAGAGGTGTGAATTCTCTCAAGCCAGGACAGTTGGTAGGATTTTGCAAGCCCAGGACAATCTGTAATTGTGTCTCTGTCTATATATGCCGTGCTTGTGAACCTACCTCTCCACTCACCTGATGAAGGAGCAGTGCTCCGAAAGCTCGTGATTTAACCTGGTGTTGTGAGACTTCTTACTGTTCTCAAGGGCAATTAGGCATGGACAACAAATGCTGGCCTAGCCAGCGATGCACACATCCCATAAATGAAAAAAAAAGAAATAGCCACTGAGTTCTTCATTGTGAAATTTATCTGTTGTGATTGTATTCAATAGGAAGTGGACCCCCTAGAAGGACAAGGGTAGAAGATGCATGGGAACACCATCACGTGTAGTTTCTCCTCCAAGCCACACGCCATCCTGACTTGGAAATACATTGCCATTCCTTCTCTGTCACTGGGTCAAAGTATTGGAACATGACAGCACTGTGTGTACCTACAGTACTTGGACTGCTACGATTCGAGAAGGTGGCTCAGAATAATAAAACAAGGGGACCTCAGATTAAAACTGACAATATTCCAGCAATAGGACTGAAGACTTGTGCTCCAGAGCTTGCCAACGCCTAGCCAAACTGTTCCAGTACAACTACAGCATTGACATTAGCCTCGCAGTGTGTAAAATTGCCCAGGTATGTCCTGTACACTAAAGGCAGGACAATTCCAACCCAGCAAATTACTTCCCCATCGGTCTATCCTCGATCATCAGTAAAGTTAAAGAATGGGTCATCAACAAGGTTATTAAGTGGAACTTGCTTGGCAACAACCTGCTCACTGCTGCTCAGTTTGGGTTCCGCCAGGGTCACTCAGCTCCTGACCTCATTACGGCCTTGGTTCAAACACGGACAAAGGAGCTGAACTCCTGAGGTGAGGTGAGAGTGAGAGCCCTTGACATCAAGGCCGCATTTGACTGAGTGTGTCATCGAGGAGCCCTAGCGAAACTGAAATCAATGGGAATCAGGGGCAAACTCTCCGCTGGTTGAAGTTGGCTTGGGGTCACTGTCTGTGTGGAGTCTGCACATTCTCCCCGTGTCTGTGTGGGTTTCCTCCGGGTGCTCCGGTTTCCTCCTACACTCCGAAAGACGTGCTGGTGAGGTGTTAAATTCTCTCTCAGTGTATCCGAACAGGCGCCGGAGTGTGGCGACTAGGGGATTGTCACAGTAATTTCATTGCAGTGTTAATGTAATCCTACTTGTGACACTAATAAATAAACTTTAACTTAAACTTAAACAAACCTAGCACAAAGGAAGATGGTTGTTGGAGGTCAATCTTCTCAGTTCCAGGTCCTCAAGGATGGGCAATAAATGCTGGCCTATCCCACGATGCCCACTTTCCATAAATGAATTCCAAAAAACAAATGTCAAAGTGGAGGCTGTATAGATGAAATCTCTTGAGCAAAGGAGCAACAAGCAGGTGAATTGGCCTTCAAAATTGAGCAGTGAGGGCAAAAACCTCACTTCATTCAATGGCAGGACGGGAGCGAGGGGAGGTGATCGGGTAATTCTTATTCCTGGATGGCCCAATATGGGCTGTATGGCCTCCCTCATCTGTAATTACCTTGAGAGATATTACAGCAGATGAACCAGGAATTCTCTGTTGTACTTCATTGAATCCTGAAATGATGGGTGCTATTTTATGATCTCGCTCGGACGAGGCTCATAAAATCCTGCCCCGGAGAATTCCGCTGAGCGAGCCTCGTCCGCCTCGATTCCAGGGCAGGCGAGGCGGTAAACTTCCGGCAATGGACTCTATTAACTGGAGTCTCATCAATCTTTAAGTTCCTTTAGTAGTTGAGGGACATCAGGAAATGTATATAGTTCCTGGCATCCATGTGTCTTCCAATGAACCCCAATAACTCCCTCTTATTTCCCTTCTACTTGGGTAATTGCTGCAGTTTGTATCATAACATTCTCACTCTTCCCATTCCCTAGTTGGTGTCCTGTATTTTGGTTGGACTGCAGTTCCGTTTGCACCCCTCTTTGTTAGTCGGAGAGAGTGAGACCGAGAGCCGGCTAACGTTAGACTGAAACCCATCGGGCTTCAGAATTCAGGGAGGTGCCGAACATGTTGCAGAATCCGGCTGTCAGTCCGAGTATCCAGTCTCGACGCGGGAAGGTGAAATCACCAAATCCACACAGTGACGAGTAAAGCCTGTGGCTATATCTGTCTCACTGCATCAGTGAAAGTCAGAGTGGGTTATGTCCCAGTGAGGTACGTGGCTGCGGTTCTTACAGTTGGCGGGCTCTGTGTTGGCAAGAAGACAAGACAAGCACAAATCTTCCACCAGCGACAGCTCCATTCTGTTCATTGGCTGGCACCGTGCCAGCTTCTCAGGATTTTTTATTCATTCGTGGGACATGGGCATCGCTGGCTGGGCCAACATTTATTGCCCATCCCTAGTTACCTGACAGCAATTGAGAGTCAACCACATTGCTGTGGCTCTGGAGTCACATGTAGGCCAGACCAGGTAAGGATGGCAGATTTCCTTCCCTAAAGGACATTAGTGACCCAGATGGGTTTTTCCAAAAATCAACAACTGTTTCATGGCCATCAGTAGATTCTTAATTCCAGATAATTTTAAATCAAATTCAAATTCCACCATCTGCCATGGCAGGATTCGAACCCGGAACATTTTTATAGAATCATAGAATCCCTACAGTGCAGAAGGAGGCCATTTGGCCCATCGAGTCTGCACCGACAACAATCCCACCCAGGCCCAATCCCCATAACCCCACATATTTACCCCGCTAATCCCTCTAACCTATGTATCCCAGGACACTGAGGAGCAACTTAGCATGGCCAATCCACCTAACCTGCACATCTTTGGACTGTGGGAGGAAGCTGGAGCATCCGGAGGAAACCCACGCAGACACGGGGAGAATGTGCAAACTCCACACAGACAGTGACCCAAGCCGGGAATTAAACCTGGGTCCCTGGCGCTGTGAGGCAGCAGTGCTAACCACTGTGCCACCCTGGGTTTCTGGATTAATAGTCTAGTGATAATACAACTAGGCCATCACCCCCCCTATTATCAAATAGACGCCAAAAGAAAAATATGCATTTATATAGCGTCTTTCATGACCTCAAAGTACTTTGCGGCCAATGATGTTCTTTTGACGTGCAGGCACTATTGTAATGTAGGAAACTCAGCAGCCGATTTGTGCACAGCAAGCTCCCACTACAGCAATGTAGTGATAACTAAAAAGTAACGGATAAATACTTTCACAAATAAAAGGTAGGTATTGTGAGTGAAAAGTCAACTGCGGCAGAGGCTGGAAATCTGAAATCGAAAACTGGAAGGTTCACCAGACTGATCACTGTGATGGCAGGATTGTCGTATGAGGAGAGATTGGGTTGACCGGGCCTGTATTCACTGGAGTTTAGAAGAATGAGAGGGGGAATCTAATTGGAATGTGTAAAGTTCTGACAGGGCTGGACAGACTGGATGCAGGGATATTGTTTCCTCAGGCTGGGGGGTTGGAGAGGGGTCTAAAACAAGGTGTCACAGTCTCAGGGTACAGGATAGGCCATCTCGGATTGAGATGAGGAGACATTTCTTCACTCAGAGGGTGGTGAATCTGTGGAATTCTCTACCACAGAAAGCTGTGGAGGTCAAGTCGCTGAATGTATTTAAAAAAGGAATAGATAGATTTATATTTCCCAGAGATGTCAAGGAATAGGGCATTGAGATAGATCAGCCATGATCATGTTGAATGGTGGAGCAGGCTTAAAGGGCCGAATGGCCTACTCGTGTTCCTATTTTCTATGTTTCCATGAAATACCCATCAGGTCAGGCACCCTCTATGAAATGAGAAAGAGTGTTAATGTTTCAGATTGATGAAACATGAGCTGCTGCAGTCCATGGCACGATGGCACAGTGGTTAGCACTGCTGCCTCACAACGCCAGGGACCCAGGTTCAATTCCGGCCTTGGGTCACTGTTTGCATGGAGTTTGCACGTTCTCCCTGTGTCTGCGTGGGTTTCCTTTGGGTGCTCCGGTTTCCTCCCACACTCCAAAGATGTGCAGGTTAGGTGGATTGGCTATGCTGAATTGCCCCTTAGTGCCCCAAGATGTGTAGGTGAGATGGATTCCCCATGAGAAATGTGTGGGGTTATGGGGATAGGGGGGGGAGAGGGCATGGGTAAGATACTCTGTCAGAGAGTTGGTGCAGACTCGATGGGCCTCCTTCTGCACTGTAGGGATTCTATGATTCTATGTGGTCGAGGTACGCCTACCCTTGCATTTATATAGCACCTTCAATATAGTAAAATGTCCGAAGGAATTTGACAAGGTTTATCACGTTCTGTCACAGAGCCACATAAGGAGAAATCATGACAGGGGACCAAAAGCTTGGACAATAGGGTAGTTTTGAAGGCGTGTCTTGAAGGTTGCAGTGAAGGGGAGAGGTTTAGAGAGGGAATTCCAGGTCTTGGGGTCGAGGCAGCTGAAGGCACGGCCATCAATGGTGAAGAGATGAAAGTTGCGAATGTGCAAGAGGCCAGAATTGGGAAAGCACAGAGATCTCGGAGAATAGACGGGGCTATCTATTTAAAATAGAAGCAGGGAGGTTGTTTCCACTGGCAGGTGAAACTAGAACTAAGGGGCATGGCCTCAAAATGAGGAGGAGCAGGTTTAGGACCGAGTTGAGGAGGAACTTCTTCACCCAAAGGGTTGTGAATCTGTGGAACTCCCAGTGAAGCAGTTGAGGCTACCTCATTGAATGTTTTTAAGGTAAGGATAGATAAATTTTGGAACAGTAAAGGAATTAAGGGTCATGGTGAGCGGGCGGGTAAGTGGAGCTGAGTCCACGAAAAGATCAGCCATGATCTTATTGAATGGCGGAGCAGGCTCGAGGGGCCCGATGGCCTACTCCTGCTCCTAGTTCTTGTGTTCCATAGGAACAGGAAGACATGGTGGGATTGAAAAACAAAGATGGTCATTTTGAAATTGAGTGTGACTGGGGCGGCAGCCAATGTAAATTAATGAGTGGTTTTGGTGAGAATTAGGATGCGGGCAGCAGAGTTTAGGATGGGCGTAGGTTCCGAGACCCCAGTGTCATTGATTTGCATGTTTGGAGAGTCCCATTTTCTCCTCATGGCCCTCCCCTCTGATGTTCTGGATCAGCAATGTGGCTTTTCTCTGCATTGACTCCCAGGCCTGACTGGCTCAAGGGGGTGAACAGAAATGTGTGTGGTACTCAGAGCGGGTTGAGCAGAGTATGACGCAGTACCTGAATGAGTTACTGCTCTCATTCATCCACAAGCTGAACAGATTGACAGTCTTCCAGTTCTTTGAAAGGCGTTTGATTATGAATCGCAGGCTTGGTGAGGAAGTGCAGGCCTTGGAAGACCGATCTCACTGAGATATAGCTGAAATGAGAAAAACAGCTGTAACCGACCGTCCAAATCTCCATTGACCCCTCCATGGTATTCTGTAATTATGCTTCAACTCTACAAAGCACACGATGCGACTGTCATCTTTTAATGAGTCCCAGGTTTCCATTATCCTCGGTAAGGCTCACACATAAAGGAGGGGGGGTGGGTAGAAGTTCCACTCCAAATTCTGGTGTGGACAATCTAAACTAGACTGAGCATCATCTTGGTCTCACATAGAATAGAAACCCTACAGTGCAGAAGGAGGCCATTCGGCCCATCGAGTCTGCACCGACCACAATCCCACCCAGGCCCTATCCCCGTATCCCCACAAATTTATCCCGCTAATCCCTCTAACCTACACATCCCGGGACACGAAGGGTCAATTTACCATGGCCAATCAGCCTAACCCGCACATCTTTGGAGGAAACCGGAGCACCCGGAGGGAAACCCACGCAGACATGGGGAGAATGTGCAAACTCCACATAGACAGTGACCCAAGCCGGGAATCGAACTCAGGTCCCTGAAGATGTAAGGCAGCAGTGCCAACCACCGTGCCACCCCAAAGGTATTTTTTTATTGAATTCAAATTCCACCCATCCGCCGTGGCGGGATTCGAACTGGGTCCCCAGAATATTAGCTGAGTTCTGGATTAATAGTCTAGCCATAATATCACTAGGCCAGCGCCTCCCCCAAAAGTGAAATCTGAAAATAATATTGTCATCTCAGGCCATCTCGGTTAGACTAACAGGGGAGGATTGTTGGGGAGATCTTGAGGTGATGACATTGTCTAAAACAGACACCAGCGAGGCAACAGGCCCGTGTAACATCCCTGCCATTAAAGCAAGGAAAACAACACTTAGGAGTGATCTGAAGTGGACTGCCAACTCATTTCAGAGGGCCTGACAGAGTCAAGATCTGCCCTATTGTGCACCTTTCCATAACAACATGAAGAGCATTTTATTTTCTTCAATGAAACTCATTTGTCTAATTTATTCAGGTTTACGGGCTGGAGTTAATTTCCTATATTCTGATGCGTTCCCAAGGTGCCTGGATGAATGCTCCACAAATAGTAATTGTTTAACCATTTCCTAGCGCTCTTCTTCAAACTGCCATCTCCTTGGCTCATTAACCTTGTAAATATGATTGAAATTGTTTTATCGGTGTGAATGTAAAAAATAAAACTTCCCTTGCATTCTCCCACTACTGACTCGATACGTACTAAATGGAAGAGCCCCCCCCCGCAGTCTGATCTGAAGTGCGTAACATTCTCATTTTCTATAACGTTGGTGAGGGTTTTTGTGTTGAGCTTGTCTCTGGGGCTCCTTAAGGCCCAAGATTAAATGATAAAGACTTGGATTAGTTGCGCTTAAAAGCAGTTCTAATCACAGCGGCTCCTGCTAGCTTGCAGACTGGCTGTTCGGATCTGGAATGAGTTGGTCGACGGGCATCATGAAGGGACGGTCTATCAATTGCCATCGACAAACTGAGATCAAACTCAATGGGTGGGATCTTGAGCCCGTGCTCTCCGTCCGCGAGATCGCCGGCTGCGGACTCAAGATCCGGCGAAAGGCCGAAATCGCGAATCTCGTCGGTGAGATCGAAATCCCCAATTTTCGCCACCCCTCGCCAGCTACGGAATGAGGTCCATGCCCATTATGGGTGGGAATTTGATTTTCATTCATTTAAATAAATTTGAATATAATTAAAGATCCCCCCCTTTGCCAGGTCTTCCCCCTCACAAGATTCTCTGCACTGCCAATTAACAATTGCAGCAGCCAATTTGTGCACAGCAAGCTCCCACAGACAGCAAACGAAGATACGAATTAGGAGCAGGAGTAGGCCACTCGTCCACCCTTGAGGCTGCTCCGCCATTTAATAAGATTATGGCTGATCTGATTGTAATCCCACATTCCTACCTATCCCGGATAACCTTTCACCCCTTTCTTATCAAGAATTTGTCTAGCTCTGCCTTAAAAATATTGTTAGACCGCAAGATTATAAGACATAGGAGCAGAATTAGGCCATTCGACCCATCGAGTCTGCTCTGCCATTCAATCATGGCTGATATGATTCTCATTCCCATTCTCCTGCATTTTCCTCATAACCCCTGATCCCCTTATTAATCAAGAACCTATCTATCTCTGTCTTAAAGACATTCAATGACCCGGCCTCCACAGCCTTCTGCAGCAAAGAGTTCCACAGATTCACCACTCTCTGGCTGAAGAAATTCCTCCTCTTCTCTGTTTTAAGGGATCTTCCCTTTAGTCAGAGGTTGTGCCCTCTGGTTCTAGTTTCTCCGACTAGTGGAAACATCCTCTCCACGTCCACTCCATCCAGGCCTCGCAGTATCCTGTAAGTTTCAATAAGATCCCTCCTCATCCTTCTAAACTCCATCGAGTGTACAAAGAACAAAGAACAATACAGCACAGGAACAGGCCCTTCGGCCCTCCAAGCCCATGCTGCTCCCTGGTCCAAACTAGACCATTCTTTTGTATCCCTCCATTCCCACTCCGTTCATATGGCTATCTAGATAAGTCTTAAACGTTCCCAGTGTGTCCGCCTCCACCACCTTGCCTGGCAGCGCATTCCAGGCCCCCACCACCCTCTGTAAAATATGTCCTTCTGATATCTGTGTTAAACCTCCCCCCCTTCACCTTGAACCTATGACCCCTCGTGAACGTCACCACCGACCTGGGGAAAAGCTTCCCACCGTTCACCCTATCTATGCCTTTCATAATTTTATACACCTCTATTAAGTCTCCCCTCATCCTCCGTCTTTCCAGGGAGAACAACCCCAGTTTACCCAATCTCTCCTCATAACTCAGCCCCTCCATACCAGGCAACATCCTGGTAAACCTCCTCTGTACTCTCTCCAAAGCCTCCACGTCCTTCTGGTAGTGTGGCGACCAGAACTGGACGCAGTATTCCAAATGCGGCCGAACCAACGTTCTATACATCTGCAACATCAGACCCCAACTTTTATACTCTATGCCCCGTCCTATAAAGGCAAGCATGCCATATGCCTTCTTCACCACCTTCTCCACCTGTGACGTCACCTTCAAGGATCTGTGGACTTGCACACCCAGGTCCCTCTGCGTATCTACACCCTTTATGGTTCTGCCATTTATCGTATAGCTCCTCCCTACATTATTTCTACCAAAATGCATCACTTCGCATTTATCAGGATTGAACTCCATCTGCCATTTCTTTGCCCAAATTTCCAGCCTATCTATATCCTTCTGTAGCTTCTGACAATGCTCCTCACTATCTGCAAGTCCTGCCAATTTTGTGTCGTCCGCAAACTTACTGATCACCCCAGTTACACCTTCTTCCAGATCGTTTCTATAAATCACAAACAGCAGAGGTCCCAATACAGAGCCCTGCGGAACACCACTAGTCACAGGCCTCCAGCCGGAAAAAGACCCTTCCACTACCACCCTCTGTCTTCTGTGACCAAGCCAGTTCTCCACCCATCTAGCCACCTCCCCCTTTATCCCATGAGATCCAGAGTCCTCAACTGCTCCTCATATGACAGCCCCTTCATTCCTGGGATCATTCTTGTTCTGTAACTCCAGCAGAGATGAGCCTAACCTGTCTAGCCTTTTCTCAAAAGGCAACTTGTCCATTCCAGGTAAAAGTCTGATAAACATTCTACTACGGTGGGGTTGAAACCATGTCCCCAGCCTGGTGTTCTGGGTTTTTGATTTGATTTATTATTGTCACATGTATTAGCATACAGTGAAAAGTATTGTTTTTTGCACGCTATACAGACAAAGCATACCGTTCATAGAGAAGGAAAGGAGAGGATGCAGAATGTAGTGTTACAGTCATAGCTAGGGTGTAGAGAAAGATCAACTTAATGCGAGGTAGGTCCATTCAAAAGTCTGATGGCAGCAGGGAAGAAGCTGTTCTTGAGTCGGTTGGTACGTGACCTCAGACTTTTGTATCTTTTTCCCAACGGAAGAAGGTGGAAGAGAGAATGTCCGGGGTGCGTGGGGTCCTTAGTTATGCTGGCTGCTTTTCCGAGGCAGCGGGAAGTGTAGACAGAGTCAATGGATGGGAGGCTGGTTTGCGTGGATTGGGCTGCATTCACGACTTTTAGTAGTTTCTTGCGGTCTCTGGCAGAGCAGGAGCCATACCAAGCTGTGATACAACCAGAAAGAATGCTTTCTACGGTGCATCTGTAAAAGTTGGTGAGAGTCGTAGCTGACATGCCAAATTTCCTTAGTCTTCTGAGCAAGTAGAGGCATTCGTGGGCTTTCTTGTTACGAGTCCTTTGACAAACCACTGCGTTGTTGCCTCTCCTGCATAATGATCATCTGTTTTTTGATCTTGAACTTGGGATAAGTGAGGACAGGAGGCAGATCGACCAGGTCTTTCTTTAAAATAGTGCGCTAGGATCTTTCACGTCCAATTTGTATGGGACAGACCGGTCCCAGTTCAATTGCCTCATTTGGATCTGGGAACACGGGTCCAATCCCACCATGACAGAATGCTTACTAGACTAATACCTAGAATGGGTGAGTTGCCTTTTGAGAAAAGACTGGACAGTCTGGTGTCGAGTCCATCGGCGTGATGTAACAATATTTTTAAGGCAGAGCTAGATAAATTCTTGATAAGGAAGGAGGTGAAAGGTTATCGGGGGTGGGTGGGAATGTGGGGTTGTGGTTACAATCAGGTCAGCCATGATCTTATTGAATGGCGGAGCAGGCTCGAGGGGCAGAGTGGCCTACTCCTGCTCCTAATTCGTATCTTTGTTTGCTGTCTGTGGGAGCTTGCTGTGCACAAAGTGGCTGCTGCAATTGTTAATTGGCTGTGCAGAAAGCGGGAGGCAATGGCCTAGTGGTATTATCGCTAGACTATTAATCCAGCAACTCAGCTCATGTTCTGGGGACCCGGGTTCGAATCCCGCCACGGCTGATGGTGGAATTTGAATTCAATACAATAAAAATCTGGAATTAAGAATCTACTGATGACCATGAAACCATTGTCGATTGTCGGAAAAACCCATCTGGTTCACTAATGTCCTTTAGGGAAGGAAATCTGCCGTCCTTATTTGGCCTGGTCTAGATGTGACTCCAGAGCCACAGCAATGTGGTTGACTCTCAACTGCCCTCCAAGGGTAACTAGGGATGGTCAATAAATGCTGGCCCAGCCAGCGACGCCCATGTCCCACAGACGAATAAAAAAGAAAATCTCATGAGGGGGAAGAGCTGGCAAGCAGGGGGGAGGGGGATCTTTAATTATATTCACATTTATTTAAATGAATGGAAATCAAGTACCAGCCCATGATGGGCATGAGATGGATTACGAAAAGCAGCACCTCCGGGACTGCCGCACCCCCTCAGCATCGCACTGCGAGCATCTGCCCGGGCTTCTGGGTGTAGGCCTCTGGGAGGGATTCAGATCCGTCACCTCATGTCAAGAGAAGGGGTAAAGCTTCCAGAGGGTGAGAAAACAAGAGCAGGGATGTACCTCTGAGGCTGTACAAGGCTCTGGTCAGACCCCATTTGGAGCATTGTGAGCAGTTTTGGGCCCCATATCTAAGGAAGGATGTGCTGGCCTTGGAAAGGGTCCAGAGGAGGTTCACAAGAATGATCCCTGGAATGAAGAGCTTGTCGTATGAGGAATGGTTGAGGACTCTGGGTCTGTACTCGTTGGAGTTTAGAAGGATGAGGGGGGATCTTATTGAAACTCACAGGATACTGCGAGGCCTGGATGGAGTGGACGTGGAGAGGATGTTTCCACGAGTCGGAAAAACTAGAACCAGAGGGCACAACCTCAGGCTAAAGGGACGATCCTTTAAAACAGAGATGAAGAGGAATTTCTTCAGCCAGAGAGTGGTGAATCTGTGGAACTCTTTGCCGCAGAAGGCTGTGGAGGCCAGGTCATTGCGTGTCTTTAAGACAGAGATAGATAGGTTCTTGATTAATAAGGGGATCAGGGGTTATGGGGAAAAGGCAGGAGAATGGGGATGAGAAAAATATCAGCCATGGTTGAATGGCGGAGCAGACTCGATGGGCCGAGTGGCCTAATTCTGCTCCTATGTCTTATGAGTTAAGTCCGCCCCCCTTTTGATGGACTCTTAGACTCTGCCACAGGGTTGAGAGCATTCATGGGCGATTCTGCAAAGGCTATTAGAGTTGGAACAAATCCAGGGTTTGAAAGTTAAACCGCTGATGTCCCAGGCTATTAAAACATGGTTACTGAAGCTGCACCTGCCTGGCACTTGCTACTTTAATCCCAGCTAATAACAACATTTTCAAGATTGCATACAAAATACAACTTCAGTGGTGAAAAGCACTTCACACGCAGTCATGTCTGATATTGCGGAGCCCTTCATGTTTAGAATAGATCAGTCACGTAGCAATAAATTAATTACGTTCTACTATAATCCTAATTTATACCACACCTGTGGTGCAAACAGAATACTTGAGGCGATATTGTTGAGTACACAATCCACTGGAGCAATGGAAGGAGTAAAGTCAACTGTTTCCAATTGCTTGTTTGGGGAATAAATTACACTTAGCAGTTTTAACATTAAATCACTTTCTTGTTACCTTCTCTATGAACGGTATGCTTTGTCTGTATAGCACGCAAGAAACAACACTTTTCACTGTATACTAATACATGTGACAATAATAAATCAAATCATGGAATAGAATAGTACAGAGGGAGGCCATTCGGCCCATTGAGTCTGCACCGAACACAATCCCACCCAGGCCCTATTCCCGTGATCCCTCATATTTACCCTGCTAGTCCCCCTGACACTAAGGTCAATTTTAGCATGGCCAATCAACCTAACCTGCACATCTTTGGGCTGTGGGAGGAAGTCGGAGCACCCGGAGGAAACCCACGCAGACACAGGGAGAATGTGCAAACTCCACACGGACAGTGACTCGAGGCCGGAATTGAACCCAGGTCCCTGGCGCTGTGAGGCAGCAGCACTAACCACTGTATCAAAAAAATCATTGGACAATGGACTTTTGATGAGGGGGTCTTTCATCACGAACAGTATCCTTTCAGCCACATCGCCCAGCTCAGTTCATCTACCACTGAAACCCTGAGTCGTTTCAGTGTTATCTCTAAACTCGACGACGCCAACTTGTTGCTGGCTGACCTCTGACCTCTGACCTTGAACCCTCCATGAGTCACAAAACTCAAAGTCCTGACTTGTGCCAAATTCCATCTGCCCACCACCCTCGTGCTCACTGAGCCACGGATGGCTTCCTGTCCACCAATGCCTAGATACCATATCCCTCCCTTGCCACGTCCCTCCCCCTATCTCTGTAACTCCCTCCAGCCTGACAACCCTCCAAGATCTCTGGGTTCCTCCATACCTGGACTCCTGGGCATGCCCAGTTTTCATTGCTCCACCATTGGCAGCCATGCTTTCGGTCAGCTAGGCCCTAAGCTCTGCGTTTCCATCACTAAACCTCCCTTCCTCTCTCCTGTCCTTGAAGACGCCCCCCCCCCTCCCCCCCGCCCCCAGTACTCACCTCTTTGATCAAATTTAATCTCCTTATGTGACTTTGTGCCGAACTTTATCTGATAGCGCTCCTGCGAAAGGCCTTGGAACATCTTCGAAGTATGCAAATACAAGTCATTGCTTGTCCTTCTTCAGGTAGTGGCCAGGGACCTTTAGCCTGAACAACAACCCAACTGAAGGGTAGTGTCTTTAACGTTGTAGCCTTGCCCTGGAGGGTCAGGCTAGATGGTGCTCTGGATGAGGTTTGAATCCATAACCGGCTAATCATAAAATCATAGAATCCCTACAGTACAGAAGGAGGCCATTCGGCCTATCAAGCCTGCACTGACAACAATCGTGCCCAGGTCCTACCCCTGCAACCCCACATATTTATCCTTCTAATATCCCTGATACGAAGGGGCAATTTAGCATGGCCAATCAACCTAAGTAAGAAGTCTCACAACACCAGGTTAAGGTCCAACAGGTTTATTTGTTAGCACAAGCTTTTGGAGCACTACTCCTTCATCAGGGGAGTGAGGAGCTCCTCACTCACAACTTCTCACTCACCTGGTGAAGGAGCAGCGCTCCGAAAGCTTGTGCTACCAAATAAACCTGTTGGACTTTAACCTGGTGTTGTGAGACTTCTTACTGTGGCCCACCCCAATCCAACGCCGGCATCTCCATATCATGTCAATCATCCTAACCCACAGACATTTGGACTGTGGGGGGAAACTGGAGTGTTTCCACTGGTAGGAAAAACTAGAACTAGAGGGCACAACCTCAGGCTGAAGGAATGATGAGGAGGAATTTCTTCAGACAGAGAGTGGTGAATCTGTGGAACTCTCTGCCGCAGAAGGCTGTGGAGGCCAGGTCTTTGAGTGTCTTTAAGACAGAGATAGATAGAAATTCATAGAAATTCATAGAAACCCCACAGTGCAGAAAGAGGCCATTTGGCCCATTGAGTCTGCACCAACCACTATCCCACCCAGGCCCTACCCCAATATCCCTACACATTTACCCGCTAATCCCTCTAACCTACGCATCTCAGGACACTAAGGGTCATTTTAGCATGGCCAATCAACCTAACCCGCACATCTTTGGACAGTGGGAGGAAACCGGAGCACCCGGAGGTTCTTGATTAATAAGGGGATCAGGGGTTATGGGGAAAAGGCAGGAGAATGGGGATGAGAAAAAATCAGCCTTTTTTGAATGGCAGAGCAGACTCGATGGGCCGAGTGGCCTAATTCTGTCCCTATGTCTTATGGAGCACCCAGAGGAAACCAACGCAGGCACGGGGAGAACGTGCAAATTCCACACAGACACAAGGCTGGAATTGAACCCGGGTCCCTGGTGCTGTGAGGCAGCAGTGCTAACCACTGTGTCACCGTGCCGCGCAATGGAATGGAATAATCAATGGAACCTAGAAACATCCATAAAGAAGTGTTGATGGTGCTCACTTGTGTAAAAGTAAAACAGTCGCATCTGCCAAATGTATGGTCAATGAAATCTTTCATTGCCATCGCAATGTAGTAATCTGCTATCATCTGTATCTGAATGCTTTCCCCAAGCCTTTCCACCTAATTAATGGTAACCATTACTGACTGTAGCACATGATAGTGTCTACCTAATCATCACTATCTGAAAGGCTAATTTGCTCCATTTGCGGGAATCATCAGTGCGATCACTAATGCTAATCTTGTAGTTCATGGCTAATCTTACAAAAGCGCTTTAAACGGGAATTTGCTGAGGGAAAGATATTTGTTCCCTCATCGCTTGGAAGCATATGGTTTAAAAGGTCAGCTGTAAAATTGACATGACCGCCCTATCTGGTTTATCAGGGCCATGTTGTGTGATCGCAGTCCGCGCTTCTCTGCTGAGGGATTGCGAGGGAAGGCGGAGATGGAACAATATTCCTGGGGGATTCACCACCTGAACTCCAACCTCCATTAACCAGCCTTTCGTTCACCTGCGATATTTTATAATTTAAATAAACCAATTCCGTCAATGTCCACAATACATTCCCTCTCCTGTATGTTCAGGTGATTAACTAAACTCCTGTAGACTACAGGACAACCCGACAAGAACATTAGATTCCTTCTATGTGCCTGGAACAAGTTGCCAGAGGTAGTAGTAGAGGCGGGTACAATTTTGTCTTTTAAACAGCATTTAGATAGTTACATGGGTAAGATGGGTATAGAGGGATATGGGCCAAATGCGGGCAATTGGGACTAGCTTAGGGGTTAAACAAAAAAAGAGCGGCATGGACAGGTTGGGCCAAAGGGCCTGTTTCCATGCTGTAAACCTCTATGACTCTCTAAAAGGCAGGAAATGGAAAGGGGTGACCGAGGAAGGTATCACTGGTGTGTATTCACCAGTCCGCTGTATAGGTTCTCTATTTGATTCACAGAGTACACTGGGACTTTACTTGATTTACAGGGTGGCACAGTGGTTAGCACTGCTGCCTCACAGGGACCTGGGTTCAATTCCCGGCTCGGGTCACTGTCTGTGCGGAGTCTGCACCCTCTCCTCGTGTCTGCGTGGGTTTCCTCCGGGTGCTCCAGTTTCCTCCCACAATCCGAAAGACGTGCTGGTTAGGTACATTATCCATGCTAAATTCTCCCTCAGTGTACCCGAACAGGTGCAGAGCCGTGGCGTCTAGGAGATTTTCACAGTAACTTCATTACTGTGTTAATGTAAGCCTTACTTGTGACACTAAACTGAAACTTTTAGAGTAATGCCGAGGTGACACTATCTTCTAAGTGTGAAACAGGTTTATTTACACTTTTAAAACATCTCTGCAGTCACAAAGCCCCGGAATTTTCCAGTCCCTCCCCCGCACCACGACAGGTTTCCCTGCAGCAGAGGTGGCTTGCCATTGGCCCCCAGCAGGATCTTCCAGTCCCGTCAAAGTCAATGGCAATTTGCATATCTCACCGGCCTCGCCACCAGGGAAACCATGGCAGGGGTTTGCCTTCAGCGGGACTGGAAAATCCAGCCCAAAATGTCTGCACCCATGGTCACCTCACCTCAGCTTCTAGTATTTTCTGTCATATATCCTGGAGTCCTCAGGCTAACCAATCAAGCACGGTGAGCATAGATCAGTTACCAGACTCACATGATCAAACACAGGAGAATTGAGCAATTGAACACACGATTTTCCAGCTGCATTTGCCCCAAGGCTGGAAAATCCCGCCCGTGGTCAACGGACCTGTGCACGGTTTGTGTCCCGCCCGCTACAATTCCCATGGTGGGCGGGACGGGAATATTCCGTCCTAGGGGTGAGATTCTCCGGCCTATCTGTGGCGTGTTTCTTAGCGGCAGGAGGTGGCGCGCCATTGGCCAGTGGCAGGTTCTCCTGGTCCCGCACTTTCCCATTCAATCCACCTCACGCTGCTGGGAAACCCATGGTAGGGGGTGTGCCATTGGCGGGACAGGAAGATTGGCCTATCCCTGTTCCTAATTTTGTATGTTCTTTTTTTTTGTAATCATTCATGGGACATTGGCATCGCTGGCTGGGCCAGCACTTACTGCCCATCCCTAGTTGCCTGAAGGCAGTTGAGAGTCAACCGCATTGCTGTGGTCCTGGAGTCACATGTAGGCCAGACCAGGTAAGGACGGAAGATTTCCCTTCCCTAAAGGGCATTAGTGAACCAGATGGGTTTTTCCGACAATCGACAATGGTTTCATGGTCATCAAGTAGATTCTTAAGTCCAGATTCTCTATGGAACTCAAATTTCACCATCTGCTGTGTTGGGATTTGAACCCAGATTTCCAGAGTTTTGCCCTGGGTTTCTGGATTACTAGTTCAGTGAGAATACCACGATGCTACCGCCTCCCCTCATATGCTTACAAACCATAGATTGCTCACTCTCTCATCTATACGTGGCAGCTTTCCTTTATTTTCCCCACAATGCAGCACATTGCCAGTCTTAATATCATCTTTTGAACATTCTCCTCGTGTCTGCGTGGGTTTCCTCCGGGTGCTCCGGTTTCCTCCCACAGCCCAAAGATGTGCGGGTTAGGTTGATTGGCCATGCTAAAAATAAATTGCCCCTTAGAGTCCTGAGATGCGTAGGTTAGAGGGATTAGCGGGTAAATATGTAGGGATGTGGGGGTAGGGCCTGGGTGGGATTGTGGTCGGTGCAGACTCGATGGGCCGAATGGCCTCCTCCTGCACTGTAGAGATTCTATGATCCAATGATTCTATGATCTGCAAATCCAAGTGTATCCCCTTCTATCCCGAGCGCATGCAATTTGCAAAAATAGTGAGAAGCACAATGTATTTTTTGGGATGAAGGACTCCTTTTTTAAATAGATTAGCAATACTCTTTCCCACCTTCTTCCGTCGGGAAAAAGATACAAAAGTCTGAGGTCACGTACCAACCGACTCAAGAACAGCTTCTTCCCTACTGCTGTCACACTTTTGAATGGATCTACCTCGCATTAAGTTGATCTTTCTCTATACCCTAGCTATGACTGTGACACTACATTCTGCACTCTCTCCTTTCCTTCTCTATGAACGGTATGCTTTGTCTGTATAGCGCGCAAGAAACAATACTTTTCACTGTATGTTAATACATGACAATAATAAATCAAATCAAAATCAACCACCTGACTAAATACAATACATGTAAAACTCCGCATACGCAGGTGCTGCTTGTAAGGAGTGTTTTATTAACACTGAAGAAAACAGGGCAGGAATTCTCCGGCTGTGCGGGCTCCGCCGCTTCTGCCGGCGAGAAAGGAGAATTTAATGCTCAGACAAACCTCCATTCACTACAGCGAGACCGGAGAATCCCAGTGGCCTGGACGGCCAGAGAATCCCGCCCCAGGTATCTACTTACAGACGTCAAGGGGATATGTGTACCTACTTCTCATGGCAGAGTCCGTCTATGTGAGGAGGCGATGGCCTAGTGGTATTATCGCTAGACTATTAATCCAGCAACTCAGCTAATGTTCTGGGGACCCGGGTTCGAATCCCGCCAGGGCAGCTGGTGGAATTCGAATTCAATAAAAAAATATCTGGAATTAAGAACCTACTGATGACCATGAAACCATCGTTGATTGTTGGAAAAACCTATCTGATTCACTAATGTCCTTTAGGGAAGGAAATCTGCCGTCCTTTAAGACAGAGATAGATAGGTTCTGGATTGATCAGGGGTTTATGGGGAAAAGGCAGGAGAATGGGGATGCGAAACAAAATCAGCAATGATTGAATGGAGGAGCAGACTCAATGGGCCGAGTGGCCTAACTCTGATCCTATGTCTTATGGTCCTTACCGGGTCTGGCCTACATGTGACTCCAGAGCCACAGCAATGGGGTTGACTCTCAACTGCCCTCTGAACAAGGGATGGGCACTAAATGCTGATGTGGAGATGCCGGCGTTGGTATCTTGTCTGCTTTCTTGCATGTTTGTAGAAGCTTGATGTCTGTGTCGATATGCGCGATCTTCTTGGAGATCCTCTCCACTTGGAGCCGGCAGTTTGTGGCGTCGATGGTAGTCATGGTGTGGAGATGCCGGCGTTGGAATTAGAACCTACTGATGCATTCTAATCAGTATTCTGTAATTTGACTTCTGTGTCTGTGTACTGTTTGAGAACAGATATCCACTCCATCTGACGAAGGAGCTCTGCTCCGAAAGCTTATGGTATTTGCTACCAAATAAACCTGTTGGACTTTAACCTGGTGTTGTGAGACTTCTTACTGCACTAAATGCTGGCCAGCCAGCAATGCCCACATCCCATGAATGAATTTTAAAAAAACTTCCCTCTTTGGGAAGACAGTCAAGTTACTCCACACTGTAGTGGCCACTCCTCACTCCTGTCTCCTAGCTCACTTGTTCATGGTATTACACAGACCCCCTGAAAAGCTTGCGAGGACCCTCAGGATCCATGGATCAGAGTTTGAAGACAACATAACTCTCCGAACTAATTTATCAGAAGTTTTACTTCAAATCCAAGTAAATCGCAACTGCTACTTTCCTTTATCTGTATCTCACTATCAAAAAATTCCATTAAACTGCTCTGCCATGATGTGCCCTTTCTAAATCCAATTATTTTATATCTAAATTCTCCACTAGCTTGTCTCTGACAATTGATCTCAGCATTTGATGCAGTGCTTGATGTGAAACTAAAATATTTCCATGCTTGAACTATTTTTTATTACACAAAGGTAAACACCAATTCTGGGTGTAATTTAGATAGTTACAGTACCGTCCTGGTTTCTCCCGCATACATGCATGCTAGACTACAGTTTGTATAAGCAGCAGCAGTCAGTGCATTCTGCACAGTGTATAGGTAAGCACCACCCGGGGCTAACTATTAACCCCAAATAGTGGAAAATTACTCACTGGAGATGACATGCAATGCTCAATCTGTTCTCTGGTTACCTCAGATAGCTGACAAATAGCACGCTGAGTGCAGCAATGAGACACAGCACGATACTGAACAGTTATAGCAACCAACCTAATACAATATATAAAATGGCCTGACTCTTAAGCAGAAAAAGACAGCAGTCTAGGCTTCAATGGATAGATGTTCTGGGCGGCATCTTTTGGCTGCACGCAAGACCAGAAATTCCTCCCCAAACTCAACGGACCTTAAATGGTCCGCCAGATTTTCTGTCCCGCCTGCTACGGTCGTATGAGGAACAGTTGAGGACTCTGGGTCTGTACTCGTTGGAGTTTAGAAGGATGAGGGAGGGATCTGTTTGAAACTTACAGGATACTGCGAGGCCTGGATAGAGTGGACGTGGAGAGGATGTTTCCACTCGTTGGAAAAAGTAGAACCAGAGGGCACAATCCTTTAAAACAGAGATGAGGAGGAATTTCTTCAGCCAGAGAGTGGCGAATCTGTGGAACTCTTTGCCGCAGAAGGCTGTGGAAGCCAGGTCACTGAGTGTCTTTAAGACAGAAATAGATAGGTTCTTAATTAATAAGGGGATCAGGGGTTATGGGGAAAAGGCAGGAGAATGGGGATGAGAAAAATGATGTGGAGATGCCGGCGTTGGACTGGGGTAAACACAGTAAGAAGTTTAACAACACCAGGTTAAAGTCCAACAGGTTGAACTTTAACCTGGTGTTGTTAAACTTCTTACGATGAGAAAAATATCAGCCATGATTGAATGGCGGAGCAGACTCGATGGGCCGAGTGGCCTAATTCTGTTCCTATGTCTTATGGTCTTATGGTACAGTTCCCACGGTGGGCAGGATGGGAAAATTCCACCCTCTATAACCAGAGGTGGGCGAGGAGGGGCACAGTCTCAGGGTAAAAGGCTAGCCACTTAGGACAGAGTTGAGGAGACATTTCTTCACTCAGATGGTCGTGAATCTTTGGGATTCTCTGACTCCAGAGAGCTGTGACCTATCAGTCGTTGGCCAGAATGTTACCACCATTCACGCCAATGGGATTTCCCCCTCCCGCAGTGGTAAATGGTGATTTGGCTGGGTGCCAAGGTCTCCGACCTCGCTGCAGTGGGGAGTGTTGTGTGAATGGCCGATAAGCTCGCATCCATTGAGTATATTTGAGACTGAGACCGATAAATATTCAGACATAGAAACCCTACAGTGCAGAAGGAGGCGACTTGGCCTGGTTGGGCTGAAGGGCCTCGTTCCATGCTGTAAACCTCTATGACTCTAGGTCTGCACCGACAATAATCTCACTCAGGCCCTATCCCCGTAACTCCACATATTTACCCTCTAACCTTGGCATCCCGGGACACTAAGGGGCAATTTAGCATGGCAGGTGCACCTAACCTACATATCTTTGAACTGTGGGAAGAAACCGGAGCACCCGGAGGAAACCCACGCAGACACGGGGAGAATGTGCAAACTCCACACAGGCAGTGACCCGAGACCGGGAATCGAACCCTGGTCCCTGGCGCTGTGAGGCAGCAGTGCTAACCACTGTGCCACCCCACATGAAGGAAAGTGGGAGATCTGGGGATAGGGCGGGAAAGTGGAGTTATGAGCGAGAATCAGCCATGGTGTTATTGAATGCCAGCACAGGTTCGAGGGGCCGTATGGCCTACTCCTGCTCCTATTTCTCATGTACTTACGGTCCTTGTGGCATTTGTTGAGAACATTCTTGGTAACACAATCTCTCGCAGTGCATTCTATGAGAGAATGCCTCATCAAGTTCCCATTCCACAATCCGGGTCAACGACAGATGGAATAAAAGACGCAAGAGTGTGTGAGGGCCTCTCGACTGTGAGGGAAACTTTTCCTTTGAAAGTCTCCTTTTCTACAAGAAATCAAAACATTGACAGTTTTCAATACCTTGGAGGATCAGAGTAATTATTTGGGATTGTTAGGTTCTTTCAAGTAATTCTCAAGAGTCATTAAGACTCTGATATATCGTCAAGGAAGGCCAAAGACCCACAATGTGACTGAGATTCAATATTAAACACACTGGAAACTACAGAAACTGTTTGGGTGGCTGATCGTGTAATTAGGGATAAAATACCCCAATTCTCAAAAAGTCTGCCATCTGGTTATTTCTGGATCAAATCCACTGCGAACTCTGAAACAGCCCTCACTTAGGGACACATTGTTGGGTTGCCAAAACTTGAAAATGATATAAACCACTCAGATGAAAACAGTACTTTTCTCGCAAAGCAAATCTTGTGCCAGCTTTTCTCGACTGATAGCATTTGTGTTTTTGGGTAAGAATATTGTATCATAGAATCCCTACAGTACAGAAGGAGGCCATTCGGCCCATTGAGTCTGTACCGACCACAATCCCACCCTGACCCTACACGCCCGTAACCCTGCACATTTACCCTGTTAATCCCTCTGACATTAGAGTCAATTTAGCATGGCCAATCAGCCTAACCCGCACATCTTTGGATTGTGGGAGGAAACTGGAGCACCCGGAGGAATCCAAAGGGAATTCCTCTAATTCTGTGCAAGGTTCAGATGAAAACAGGATGAAAGGAAGGATCCAAGGCTGCTTCAGAGGCAGATTAGCTGCACCCAACTTTGCCCATGCAAATCACATTCATAAGTAGGGGCACATCTGCCATGGAATGTGAGAGAAGAGTTGCCAATACAAACTTCTTTTCACTATGGTTGATTTCCCAGATTTAGTAATCTCCTTGAATCTTATTTACAACCAAGTTCCACCACGGGGACAATTCTTCCAAGTTCACCACATGACTCTGAACATTTGAGCACCTGGCTCATGGCTACAGGGACATCAGCAATCCAGTTACAGATCACAAATGTATTATTCAGGTCACTAATTGCTCACTAGGACACTGTAGTTTAATTACCTTTCCCATAGATAATTAGGCAGCACAAAGAAGATGCTACATTATTTTCAGTTTGCAAGATTCTCCCAAGTCCATCCTCCCCCCCATCCTACACCCCCCCCGCCCTCCCCCCCATCCTACACCCCCCCCCTCCCCCCCCACCCCCACCCCCCCCCCTCCCCCCCATCCTACACCCACCACCCCCCCCCCTCTCTGCTCTCTCTGCTGTTCTGTTCTTTCCCGCCCGGGCACGCTGCTTCGGATTTTTTTTCGAACTGCGCATGCGCAGTTCAGAGCTCCGATCGCTCCGGCAGTGCTAAGCCCCGCCCACTGCGCGGATCGGACCGGAGGCGGCAAAAAGCATATGGGCGCGCTGGAAAGAGGATTCCGGGCTCGGATCTATTTGACGCCCAGATTCGGCACTTAGACTCAAAATGGTAAAAGCAGGCCCTAAGGGGCAATTTAGCATTGGCCAATGCACCTAACCTGCACATCTTTGGACTGTGGGAAGAAACTGGAGCACCCGGAGGAAATCCACGCAGACATGGGGAGAATGTGCAAACCGCACAGATGGTCACCCGAGGCCGGAATCAAACCTGGGTCCCCACAACTGTGAGGCAGCAGTGCTAACCACTGTGGCACTGTGCCGCCATTATACCTTAAGGTAATACTTCTTGAAGTATTTCCCAGACAATGGGAATTTTTTGACGTGTAGCTTCTGTTGGAAACACAGCAGCTGATTTTCACACAAAACCGGGTACCTAAACAGCAGTGAGATGATGACAAGGTGGTCTCTTTATAGTAATGTTGTCTGAGGGAGAAATGTTAGTCAGGACACCAAGGAAAACTTAGCTGCTTTTCTTCAAAACAGTGCCATGGGTCTTTCATGGCCACCGAGGAGGACATCTGAAAAGCAACACCACTGACAGTGCAGCACACACTCAGTACAGCACACACTCAGTACAGCACTGGTGAGTCAGTCTGGGTTTTCTGTTCAGATCCCTCGAGCAAGGCTTGAACTCATGACCTTCTGAGTCAGAAGCAAGAGTGCTTGCGACCCCACTGGACCACAATCAACAGCTGATGTGCACCAATGAGTTTCCATGTTGGACACGCAACAGACCATAAAGCAATACTTCAAAAATAAACCAATCCCCTCGCTGACCTGTCAGATTCATTCAGAGCTGATTATGTTTTGACTACTTATTGTTCTTTAAACCTCACCTTTTGCAAAACCTTCTTGAAGAGATTCAGCTCCAACGAGAGAAAAAGGATTGAACCCGACGCAAAAAGTAGATATTTTTTATCTAACAAATCTTGGGGGAAATGTTGCACAGATTTATTTCTAATTGAAATGTCACATTCTATACAAATTGAACACCTGAGGTCTGTTGGAGATTTCGCACAGTACAGCGTCCAGTCAATGACATACCTTCAGCTACATTGGCTTGTGATCTGTGCGGTTGTGGCCAGATCACCAACAACCTGTCCTGGTCCCCCCATGCCGACACTATAGTTAAGAAAGCCCACCAACGCCTCTACTTTCTCAGAAGACTAAGGAAATTTGGCATGTCCGCTACGACTCTCACCAACTTTTACAGATGCACCATAGAAAGCATTCTTTCTGGTTGTATCACAGCTTGGTATGGCTCCTGCTCTGCCCAAGATCGCAAGGAACTACAAAAGGTCATAAATGTAGCCCAATCCATCACGCAATCTAGTCTCTTATCCATTGACTTTGTCTACACTTCCCGCTGCCTCGGCAAAGCAGCCAGCATAATTAAGGACCCCATGCATCCCAGACATTCTCTCTTCCACCTTCTTCCTTCGGGAAAAAGATACAAAAGTCTGAGGTCACGTACCAACCGAATCAAGAACAGCTTCTTTCCTGCTGCTGTCAGACTTTTGAATGGACCTAACTTGCAATAGGTGGATCTTTCTCTACACCCTAGCTATGACTGTAACACTACATTCTGCGCTCTCGTTTCCTTCTCTATGAACAGTACGCTTTGTCTGTATAGCGCGCAAGAAACAATACTTTTCACTGTATGTTAATACATGTGACAATAATAAATCAGATCAAATTAAATCAAGAAGATGTCTTACTGATGGTTCTTCCACATACAGCAGAAGAGCTGGGTGGGAGGTGTTGGTAGTGGTGGGTTGCGGAGGGTGGTGGGGGTGTGGAGTGCTCTCCCAGGCAGCCACAACTGAAGGGTAATCTTGTCAGGGTTTCCGAAGATATAGGTCGAAACTTCACTGTGAGTCCAAAGGAAGAAAATGTCATCGATGTATCAAATGTATAGCGTCGGTTGAAGACCCTGTGTGGTGAAGAGATCTTGTTCGAACTTGTGCATGAAGATGTTGGCATATTGAGGTGCGTATTTGGTCCCCATTGCTGTTCCGTGTGTCTGGCTGAAGAACTGGTTGTTGAAGGTGAAGACGTTGTGGTCCAGGATGAAGTGGATGAGTTGTAGAATTGCAGTTGGAGATTGGCAGTTGTTGGTGCTGAGTATTGAGGCAGTTGCAGCAATGCCGTCATCATGGGGATGCTGATGTAGAGTGCCCAGACCTCCATTGTGCCTATCTTTCCTAAGCAGCAAGATCAAACCTTTCTTGGCTCCAGTTGAGCCTTTGAGCACCAGTGCACTCTTCAGACGACTAACTCTGGTCTTAGTACATGTTGTAGATTTCTGGCACTGGTCTTAGAGTTGCTAGCTGGGGTTATTGTGCCACTAACGTGGGCCTTAGAGTCACTAGTACAATCATATCATAGAATAGATTCATAGAACCCCTACAATGCAGATGGAGGCCATTGAGTCTGCACTGACAACAATCCCACCTAGGCCCTATCCCCATAACTCCACTTATTTACCCTACTAATCCCCATTGACAATAAGGAGCAACTTAACATGGTCAATCAACCTAACCCATACACCTTTGGGCTGTGGGAGAAAACCGGAGCACCCGGAGGAAACCCACACAGACACGGGGAGGATGTGCAAACTCCACACAGACAGTCACCTGAGGCTAGAATTGAACCCCAGTCCCTGGCACTGTGAGGCAGCAGTGCTGACCACTGTGCCACCATGTCGCTAACCAGGATCTGAGAGTTAGTACAGGTTCTGGAGACATTCTAATGTGAAAACAGCTTCTGATAGCCAGTGCTGATAATGTTAACTGTCTGGCATTAAGAAGGGGAATTTGAGGTGTTACATGGAATTTAAAAAGTCTTGCGTTAACTGTGCCAGTTAAGCATAGATCAGTAGTGTAGAAATACCCAATTCTAATCATATGGACTGTTGGTATATTGATCAGGTAGGAAAGGGCTTCTGAAATAGATTAGTTTGGTTCTGTCTCAGAATTTGATTTGATTTTGGTTTGATTTATCATTGTCACACGTATTAGTATACAGTGAAAAATATTGTTTCTTGCGCGCTATACAGACAAAGCATACCGTTCATAGAGAAGGAAAGGAGAGAGTGCAGAATGTAGTGTTGCAGTCATAGCTAGGGTGTAGAGAAAGATCAACTTAATATAAGGTAGGTCCATTCACCAAATCTGTATGAAGTTGAATTAAAGCATTGTTAGAGAGTTTAAAAGAATTAGAATGAAGTTTTAGAAGCATAGAATGAGAGCAAAGGATAGAATTAGAAGGTATGCTGGGCACAGCTCGCAAGAAATCGCCTCACTCCAGTGCCATCTTGGGAAAAGAAAAGAATCACAGATAGTGCAGAAGAAGCCCTTTGGTCCATTGAGTCTGCACTGATGCATGAAATGCCCTGATCTGCCCACATAATCCCACTTGCCAGCACTTGGCCCACTTAGAACATAGAAAAGCTACAGCACAAACAGGCCCTTCGGCCCACAAGTTGCGCCGAACATGTCCCTACCTACTAGGCTTACCTATAACCCTCTATCTTACTAACTTCCATGAACTTATCCAAAAGTCTCTTAAAAGAGCCTATCGAATCTGCCTCCACCACCACTACCGGCAGTCGATTCCACGCACCTACCACCCTCTGAGTGAAAAACTTACCCCTAACATCTCCTCTGTACCTACTCCCCAGCACCCTAAACCTGTGACCTCTTGTGGCAACCATTTCAGCCCTGGGTAAAAGCCTCTGAGAATCCACTCTATCAATACCCCTCAACATCTTATACACCTCTATCAGGTCACCTCTCATCCTTCGCTTCTCCAAGGAGAAAAGACCTAGCTCTCTCAACCTATCCTCATAAGGCATGCCACCTAATCCAGGCAACATCCTTGTAAATCTCCTCTGCACTCTTTCTATGGCTTCCACATCCTTTCTGTAATGAGGCGACCGGAACTGGGCACAGTACTCCAGGTGGGGTCTGACCAGGGTCCTATACAGCTGCAGCATTATGTCCGATTTCTAAACTCAATTCCTCTATTGATGAAGGCCAGTATTCCATACGCCTTCTTAACCACAGCCTCTACCTGCGATGCTGCTTTGAGCGTCCTATGAACCCTTCTGATCTTCCACACTGCCAAGCGTCTTACCCTTAATATTATATTCTTTCATCCTATTCGACCTGCCAAAATGAACCACCACACACTTATCTGGGTTGAAGTCCATCTGCCACTTCTCCGCCCAGCCTTGCATCTCATCTATGACTCGTTGCAACTGCTGACATCCCTCTACACTATCCACCAACCTTTGTGTCATCAGCAAACTTGCCAACCCATCCTTCCACTTCATCATCCAGGTCATTTATAAAAATCACAAAGAGCAAGGGTCCCAGAACAGATCCCTGGGGCAGTCCACTGGTGACCGACCTCCATGCTGAAAAAGACCCATCTACAACCACTCTTTGCCTTCTGTGGGCAAGCCAGTTCTGAATCCACAAGGCAATGTCCCCTTGCATCCCATGCCCCTTCACTTTCTCTATTGCCTTGTCGCCTTGCCTTCAGTGCTGGGTGTCAGTCTTGACGAATAACACAGGAGTTAATTGCACTTCCCGACACTCTGCTAATGCTGGTCATTAAGGGAGAATAACCTATGTTCAGACTTCTTGATGTTTGACATGCGCTCACTGATAGCGGTGTCCGTTCCTTCCTTCCCTTCCCATACAATGAAGCAACTCTGGATAAGGCACTGGCTGAATTATTGAGAGCTCAGATGACGAGGTCAAGGGTTGAACCTGCCCATCTTTAAGCTTCCTTTAATTAACCAAGTCAGCACATGCTCACCCCCTCCTTCATTGTTAATCAATCACAGATTTACACCCATTGTTAGATATTGCCACTTTTTACACCTCACACGTGCAGAGTAACAGTGTTTCACACATGCAGGAATTGCTCTGGCCACCACGTGGAGCTCCTTTAATTTGTTAACTTTGACTAGAGGAACCAACAAGAGCACATTTCCAATGTCAACAGAGGGACCCTCCCCATTCCATGATACAGACCAGCAGCGTCCATGTTAGTGTAGTGTAGGTGGCCATTTAAAGCAGGATCGCAATCTATAGAATCCCTACAGTGCAGAAAGAGGCCATTCAGCCCATCGAGTCTGCACCGACTGTCTGAAAGAGCAACCCACCCAGGCCATCCCTTCTGTACCATACTGTAAACCTACACATTTGACATGGCTAATCCACCTAACCTACACATCTTTGGACACTAAGGGGCAATTTACCATGGCCACTCCACCTAACCTACACATCTTTGGACATTAAGGGACATTTTATCATGGCCAATCCACCTAACCTACACATCTTTGGACACTAAGGGGCAATTTACCATGGCCACTCCACCTAACCTACACATCTTTGGACATTAAGGGACATTTTATCATGGCCAATCCACCTAACCTACACATCTTTGGACACTAAGGGGCAATTTACCATGGCCACTCCACCTAACCTACACATCTTTGGACATTAAGGGACACTTTATCATGGCCAATCCACCTAACCTACACACCTTTGGACACTAAGGGACAATTTAGCATGGCCAATCCACCTAACCTACACATCTTTGGACACTAAGGGGCAATTTAGCATGGCCAATCCACCTAACGTACACATCTTTGGACATTAAGGGACATTTTATCATGGCCAATCCACCTAACCTACACATCTTTGGACACTAAGGGGCAATTTAGCATGGTCAATCCACCTAACGTACACATCTTTGGACACTAAGGGGCAATTTACCATGGCCACTCCACCTAACCTACACATCTTTGGACATTAAGGGACATTTTATCATGGCCAATCCACCTAACCTACACATCTTTGGACACTAAGGGGCAATTTACCATGGCCACTCCACCTAACCTACACATCTTTGGACATTAAGGGACATTTTATCATGGCCAATCCACCTAACCTACACATCTTTGGACACTAAGGGGCAATTTACCATGGCCACTCCACCTAACCTACACATCTTTGGACATTAAGGGACATTTTATCATGGCCAATCCACCTAACCTACACATCTTTGGACACTAAGGGGCAATTTACCATGGCCACTCCACCTAACCTACACATCTTTGGACATTAAGGGACATTTTATCATGGCCAATCCACCTAACGTACACATCTTTGGACACTAAGGGGCAATTTACCATGGCCACTCCACCTAACCTACACATCTTTGGACATTAAGGGACATTTTATCATGGCCAATCCACCTAACCTACACACCTTTGGACACTAAGGGACAATTTAGCATGGCCAATCCACCTAACCTACACATCTTTGGAGCGCGGGAGGAAACCGGAGGAAACCCACGCAGATACGGGTAGAACGTGCAAACTCCACACAGACAGTCACACCCAAGGCCAGAATTGAACACAGGTCCCTGGCGCTGTGAGGCACTAGTGCTAACCACTGGGCCACCATGCCGCCCCATGTGGTTTCCATGTAGATATTAGTGTTAGCCACGCGCTCAAATTGTCGTATTCTCACTTCTTGCTCAAAAGATTATGGATTCAAACCTCAAAGCCGAGCTTTAACCTTGAGTCCATAACTGAGAGAGAGCTGAACTGTTGAATGGCATCTTAAACAAGAGCCCTGTTTGATCTCTAAGGTGAATGTAAAGATCCAATAGCACTGTTCTACACCAAAGAAGAGCAGGAGAGTTAACGCATTCCTGAACTAACAAAGCTACAAAAACAGATTATCCAGTCATGATCACATTGCTCTATGTGGGATCTTGCTGTGCACAAATTGGCTGCTGTGTTTCCTACATTACAACAGTGCCTTCAAGAGTACTTCACTGATTCCAAAGCACAATGGGATTTTGTGAAAAGTGTTATATTATCACATGCGGAAAACAGGAAGTCAACTGTCAGTGCTGGTGCATATCCAGGAGAATGTTTCTAGTGCTCTAGAATCATAGAATCCCTGCAGTGCAGAAGGAGGCCATTCGGCCCATCGAGTCTGCACCGACAACAATCCCTATCCGCATAACCCCATTTACCCTAGCTAGCCCCCCTGACACTAAGGGGCAATTTAGCATGGCCAACCCATCTTTGGAATGTGTAGATCTGCAAATCGCCCCTGCCCCCTCCACAACATACACAATCTGCTCGGAAATGGGATAAGGCCACCTGGAATCGTTTCATGCCAGTTCTTTGCTCTTATTACAGAGCAGAGATATTCATTCCTACAGTCAGGGTTTACTCAAATCAGACAGCAGAGATGAAAGGACATTATTTTTAACTGCACCATCCGGCCCTCGATATTCCATGAATATTTTACACATTAAACAGTGAAATCAGACTGCCTGAGCGTGCGTTCTTTCACATCTGACGATTCTCTTCAGAATTTTGGAAGCAATGAATAGAATGTGTGCTTGCATTTTGACTCTCAAATGCTCTGTGGAATTTTGCTAAGGATGACCATGCATACAGGGCATCTCAGGCTAGTGATCCCTTTGAGGCCCGACTGTCCACCATTTTGCTGTTCTGCACACACGGGGACAAGATGACCTTTCTTGACCACTGTTGATCAGTACAACCTAGCACCAGCATAGTATAGAATCCCTATAGTGCAGAAGAAGGCCATGCGGCCCATCGAGTGCACCGACAACAATCCCACCCAGCCCGTATCCCCATAACCCCACGTATTTACCCTGCTAATCTTCTGACACTAAGGGGCAATTTAGCATGGCCAATCCACCCAACCCACACATCTTTAGAGAGCATCTGGAGGAAATCCACACAGACATGGGGAAACAGGCACGGGGAAAACGTGCAGACTCCACACAGACAGTGACCCAAGCCAGGAATCGAACCCGGGTCCCTGGCACTGCGAGGCAGCAGTGCTAACCCACTGTGCCACCGTGCTGCCCCTGACCCGTAATTTTTAACGTTTGTTCAACTCCCCTGCAATTCATTGAAGTACTGCTGTGTGATCTCTTACATCAAGCGGAGAGAGTAGACAGGGCCTTGCTTCAACATCACATCCAAAGAAATAGCACCTCTGACAGTGTAGCACTCGCTCACTAGAGGATCAGCCTAGATATAGATGCTCCAGTCTTTGAAGTGGGACTTAGCACCCATTATCTGCTGAGTTAAGAGCGTTAACTACCGAGCCAGGTCTGGCAATTGTTCAAAGGGAATAATTGGCATGCAGGGAATCTACTTTTCAAGTGGAGAACATGTAATGACTTCAATCAGGCCATTGTGAGGTTGGCCTATTGGAATATGAGCTCCATGATTAAAGAGTCAATTGATGGGTCAATCAGGGAGTCTTTTCCTGTATTCCTCTGGCACACCCTAAGGTAGACTGCTGACAGATAGTACTCTGCGTACTGCTGTGGGAATTGTAAATAAAGGGATTTTGGTGAAAGGATTTCTGCCTCCGAAGACTTATTATGATAAGGAGAGGCTGGATTGACTGAGACTTTTTTCTCTGGAGCGTAGGAGCTTAGGGGTGATCTTATAGAGGTCTATAAAATAATGAGGGGCATAGATCAGCTAGATAGTCAACATCTTTTCCCAAAGGTCGGGGAGTCTAAAACAGTGTTCAGCAAATGTATATACCAGTGATAAGGAAGGACTGTAGATATCCTTTATTTCCTTAGATATCCAGCCATGGATATCTAAGGAAATAAAGGAGGGTATCAAGTTGAAAGAAAATGCATACAAAGTGGAAAAGATTAGTGGGAAACTAGAGGGTTGAGAAATCTTTAAAGGTCAGCAGAAAGCCACGAAAAAAGCTATAAAGAAAAGTATGATGGATTATGAGAGTAAACTAACTCAGAATATAAAAACAGATAGCAAACGTTTCTACAAATATATAAAATGAAAAAGAGTGGCTAAAGTAAACATTGGTCCTTTAGAGGATGAGAAGGGGGATGTAATAACTGGAAATGAGAAATAGCTGAGGCATTGAACAGGTATTTTGTGTCTTTCTTCACAGTGGAAGACACAAATAACATGCCAAAAATTGATGACAGCAAGGTTTTGGCAGGTGAGAACCTAGAAACTATCATTATCATGAAAGAGGTAGTGTTGGGCAAGTTAATGGGGCTAAAGGTAGACAAGTCTCCTGGTCCTGATGGAATGCATCCCAGGGTACTAAAAGAGATGGCGGGGGAAATAACAAATGCACTAGTGGTAATTTACCAAAATACGCTGAGCTCTGGGGTGGTTCCTGCAGATTGGAAAACAGCAAATGTGATGCTACTGTTTAAAAAAGGAGGTGGACAAAAGGCGGGTAACTATAGGCCGGTTAGCTTAACTTCCGTAGTAGGGAAAATGCTTGAATCTATTATCACGGAAGAAATAGCGAGACACCTGGATATAAATTGTCCCATTGGTAAGACGCAGCATGGGTTCATGAAGGGAAGGTCATGTTTGACTAATTTGGTGAAATCCTTTGAGAACATTACATGTGCAGTGGACAATGGGGAACCTGTGGATGTGGTGTATCTGGATTTCCAGAAGGCATTTGACAAGGTGTCATACCAAAGACTGCTGCATAAGATAAAGGTGTTATGGGTAATGTATTAGCATGGATAGAGGATTGGTTAACTAACAGAAAGCAAAGAGAGAGAGTTAATGGGTGTTTTTCTGGTTGGCGATCAGTGACTAGTGGTGTGCCTCAGGGATCAGTGTTGGGACCGTAATTGTTTACAATTTACATAGATGATTTGGAGTTGGGGACCAAGTGTAGTGTGTCAAAATTCGCAGATGAACTAAGATGGGTGGAAGAGCAAAGTGTGTAGAGGACGCTGAAGGTCTGCAAAGGGATATAGATAGTCTAAGTGAGTGGGCGAGGGTCTGGCAGATGGAGTACAATGTTGGTAAATGTGAGGTCATCCATTTTGGTAGGAATAACAGCAAAATGGACTATTATTTAAATGGTAAAAAATTGCAACATGCTGCTGTGCAGAGGGACCTGGGTGTCCTTGTGCAGGAATCTCAAGGAGTTGGTTGCAGGTGGAGCAGGTAATTAAGAAGGCAAATGGAATTTTGTCCTTCATTGCTAGAGTGATGGAGATTAAAAACAGCGAGGTTATGTTGCAGCTGTGTAAGGTGCTGGTGAGGCCACACCTGGAGTACTGTGTACAGTTTTGGTCTCCTTACTTGAGAAAGGATATACTGGCACTGGAGGGGGTGCAGAGGAGATTCACTTGGCTGATTCCGGAGTTGAGAGGGTTGGCTTATGAGGAGAGACTGAGTAGACTGGGGCTATACTCATTGGAATTCAGAAGAATGAGGGGAGATCTTATAGAAACATATAAGATTATGAAGAGAATAGATAAGATAGAAACAGAGAGGTTGTTTCCACTGGCGGGTGAAACTAGAACTAGGGGGCATGGCCTCAAAATAAGGGGGAGCAGATTTAGGACTGAGTTGAGGAGGAACTTCTTCACACAAAGGGTTGTGAATCTGTGGAATTCCCTGCCCAGTGAAGCAGTTGAGGCTACCTCATTGAATGTTTTTAAGGCAAAGATAGATACATTTTTGAACAGTAAAGGAATTAAAGGTTATGGTGAGTGGGCGGGTAAGTGGAGCTGAGTCCACGAAAAGATCAGCCATGATTTTAATGAATGGCGGAGCAGGCTCGAGGGGCCAGGTGGCCTACTCCTGCTCCTAGTTCTTATGTTCTTAAAACTAGAGGGCATAGATTTAAGGTGAGAGGGGAGAGATACAAAAGGATCCAGAGGGGCAATTTTTTCACATAGAGGGTGGTGAGTGTCTGGAGCAAGCTGCCAGAGGTAGCAGTAGAGGCGGGTCCAATTTTGTCTTTTAAAAAGCATTTAGACAGTTACATGGGTAAGATGGGCATAAAGGGATATGGACCAAATGCGGGCAATTGGGACTGGCTTAGGTGTTAAAAAAAGGGGCGGCATGGACAATTTGGGCCGAAAGGCCTGTTTCCATGCTATAAATCTCTATGACTCTATGAACAGATGCAACAAATACAACTTCAGCAGAGTCTGTGCCTGCATTTGGGCCACTGCTAAGTTAGTCAGGCCTGAATTTTATGGGTATGTGGTAGCTGCCAAATACATGCATCAGGCCCCTTACAGGTATAATCAAGTGACCTAAAGCCCATTAACACACTCCCTTTGTTGACATCGGTTGGTGATGGGCAGAGATTGTTTGGCCTTTGTTGGCCAACAAAGCAGAAGTTCAATTTTTTTGTGAAGAGAAGTTCAGAAATGGTTGTCATGGAGTCAGAAAGAGCAGGAATTCTCCCCCGATTCTACAGTGCGTGTGAGCTGACCCCCATGGCCTCCAACCCTCAATCTACCCCCTCCCAACCCGACCTTTATCCAAAGAGCTTCACCTTCTGGTTTAACTCCCTTCCTCTCTCCACAGATGCTTTTTTAAGTTTATTTATTAGTGTGGCAAGTAAGGCTTACATTAACACTGCAATGAAGTTACTGTGAAAATCTCCCAGTCGCCACACTCCGGCGCCTGTTCGGGTACACTGAGGGAGAATTTAGCACGGCCAATGCACCCTAACCAGCACGTCTTTCGGACTGTGGGAGGAAACCGGAGCTCCCGGAGGAAACCCACGCAGACACGGGGAGAACGTGCAGACTCCGCACAGACAGTGACCCAAGCCGGGAATCGAACCCGGGTCCCTGGCACTGTGGGGCAGCAGTGCTAACCACTGTGCTGCCCCTGGGCAGCTGAGTGTTTCCAGCATTTTGAAATGCATTTCAGAACTCTGACAGCAGTAGTATTGTGTTTTCATTCAGCACAACGACCGCATGGTTGCTGCACTATTTCATCCTTTATCAACCAACCAACATCACTTAAAGAGATCTAACCCTTATTGCACTGCTGTTTGTGGGAACTTGCTGCCTATTATTGGATGCCGCAATTTCTGCATTGCAACAGTTGGCAAGTGGGCAGTTTGGGATATTCCGAAGATGTACCATGAAGGCCTCATCTTGTGGTGTGTCGACCCTCAGGTTAAATCACCACCAGTTAGCTCTGTGGCACAATGGTAAGCACTCACAGCACCAGAGACGCGAGTTCGATTACCGGCTTGGGTCACTGTCTGTTAGGTGACATTGGCCGTGCTAAATTCTCCCTCAGTGTACCCGAACAGGCGCCAGAGTGTGGCGACTAGGGGATTTTCACAGTAACTTCATTGCAGTGCTAATGTAAGCCTACTTGTGACACCAATAAATCAACTTAAACTTGAACTGTGCGGAGTCTGCACGTTCTCCCCGTGTCTGCGTGGGTTCTCTCCGGGTGCTCCAGTTTCCTCCCAGAGTCTGAGAAACATGCTGATTAGGTGCATTGGCCGTGCTAAATTCACCCTTAGTGTACCCGAACAGACGCCGGAGTGTGACGACTCGGGGATTTTCGCAGTAACTTCATTGCAGTGTTAATGTAAGCCTACTCGTGACCCTAATAAATAAACTTTAAACACTCAAAGGGGGAGATCAGGCTCTGGCCATCTGGGACTTCGGCAACTTTGTCTTTTTAAAAGCAAGTTTTTCTGCCCTCTCTCCTGGCTCTCCTCTCTCCCTGTCTCCTTTCCTCTCTACTCTGCAATAAGTGCAGCGAATCAGGCGTGAGAGTGCGAGGGAACTGGGAAGGATGTTTCAGAGCTTCTAATGTGGCAAACGGTCCTGGATATCATAGAATCCCGACAGTGCAGAAGAAGGCCATTCGGCCCATCGAGTCTGCACCAACAACAATCCCACCCCAGGCCCTATCCCCATCACCCCACATATTTGCCTCGCTAATCCCTCTCACCTACGCATCCCAAGACGCTAAGGGGCAATTTAGCACGGCCAATCCGCCTAACCTGCACATGTTTGGAGTGTGGGAGGAAACCGGAGCACCCGGAGGAAACCCACGCAGACACGGGGAGAATGTACAGACTCTGCACAGACATTGACCTAAGCCGGGAATCGAACCCGGGTCCCTGGAGCTGTGAGGCAGCAGTGCTAACCACTGTGCCACCGTGCCACCCGAATGTGGAATGTGAGTCCCGAACATTAACACGCTGCCCTCGACCACAACAGGCTGAAAGCCTCTCTCACTCTCTCTCTCTATAAGCTGCGTCTCAGGTGAGCGGTGATCCGGCCTCACTGGAATAAACAGATTGCAGACGATGAACGCCAAAGCTCAGGCCACATCAGATAGCAAAGTTAATTTCCCTTTTTGTCGCTCCCCGCTCTATTTCCATTTCTCTAATCCTGAACTCCCCAACCGTCTCGTCCTGCAGGCTCACGATATATTTCACTGCCTGCGTAAAGCCAGTGGAGGTGTGGGTGTGAGGGGGGTGGGGAAGGGTGAGGAGGGGGTTGCGGGGGTGGGGGTGGGGAGTAGGGTGGTGTGAGGATGTGGAAACTGATGGATCATCTCCTCTTACACCTTAGACGGATCAAGCAACGGCCCTGAGCTTGCAAGCAGGAAGATAGATTTTAAGTCTACATCACGATGGCAAGTGGGGCATCATAAAGTGTAATGAAATACTGAGACAGGGGAGCTGTGTAAATCACTTATCACCATGGTCTGGCACTCTTTGCCCCTCAATTATACCGTGTGTTGCTGCTGATAGTTGCATTATCTCGCCTGCTAAGGGAAATTATGCAAATTGCATTGATTTCCCTGTACATTGCTATCTTATTTTATGCTGTCATTACTTACTCCGCACCCAGGCACAATATAAATGACCTGCTATATGACATGACAGATAATTATTAAAATAAGAGATCAAATGTCCGAGAATTGGAGCACCTTTCACCAGAAGGGACCACCCACACTCACACACACACCCACCCACACACACACACACACCCACACACCCACCCACCACCCACACTCACACACACACACACCCACCACCCACACACACCCACCACCCACACTCACACACACACACCCACCACCCACACACACACACCCACTCACACTCACACACACACCCACCCACCACCCACCACCACACTCACACACACACCCACCACCACACTCACACACACACCCACCACCACACTCACACACACACCCACCACCACACTCACACACACACCCACCACCACACTCACACACACACCCACCACCACACTCACACACACACCCACCACCACACTCACACACACACCCACCACCACACTCACACACACACCCACCACCACACTCACACACACACCCACCACCACACTCACACACACACCCACCACCACACTCACACACACACCCACCACCACACTCACACACACACCCACCACCACACTCACACACACACCCACCACCACACTCACACACACACACACACACACCCACCATCCACTCACACACACACACACTCCCACACACACACCCTCACACGCACCCACCCACCATCCACTCACACACACACACACTCACACACACACACACCCACCACCACACTCACACACACCCACCCACCATCCACTCACACACACACACTCCCACCCACACACACACACACACGCACCCACCCACCATCCACTCACACACACAAACTCACACACACACACACCCACAAATACATGCACTCACACACACATACAGCACACACATATATATACACACACTCACACACACACGCACTCATACACTCACACATGCACATACACACAGGCTCACAAATACACATACACACAGACAGACACACCCACACACTCACAAACACACACACACTCACATACACACACTCACATATGTACACACACTCACACACACTCACACACACACACACATGCAGCACACACACATATATACACACACTCACATACACATATACATAAATACATGCACTCACATACATGCGTGCACTCGTACACACGCACATACATACACACACACTCACATACACACACACGAACATACATGCACTGGCACACACATACAATCGCTCACACACACACAGACACACACATATACACGCACTCACAAACACACACATACAGCACACACACTCATGTACATACAGACGCACACACACTCACATGCACACACATACACACATGCACTTACACACACACGTGAACATACATGCACAGGCACACACACACATAATCACTCACTTACACACACACATACACACACATACACGCATACACACGCACACACACATACAGCACACACACACACACACAAATACACACATACAGCACACACATATATATACACACACTCACACACACACTCATACACTCACACACTCACAAACACACACACATACACACACTCACACACATATGTACACACACTCACACACACACATGCAGCACACACACATATATACACACAGACATACAAACATGTACACAAATTCATGCACTCACATACATGCGCGCACTCGTACACATGCACATACGTACACACACACACTTACATACATGCACAGGCACACACATACAATCGCTCACACACACACATATACACACACTCACAAACACACATACAGCACACACACACACACACACATACATACACACAAACACACACACACATACACACACACATGCACTTACGCACACACGTGAACATACATGCACAGGCACAGACACACAATCACTCACTTACACACACACACATACACACACACACATACAGCACGCACACACTCACACACATGCACTCACCTACCCATGCACTCACACATGCACACACATTCATACACACACACACACACACACACACACGCATGCACAGACTCACATTCACACAGACACATGCACACACACAGAAACTCACACATACATATAGCACACACACACATGCACACACACACGCACTCATACACACACAAACATGCATAGACACTAACACACAGATACGTACACACACACGCACATACACGTACATGCACACACACACAAACACACACACTCATACGCACAAACACAAGTACACTCACTCAAACACACACATGTACGCACACACACTCATTCAAACACACAAACACACACGCACACATATATATACACTCATACACACACACGCACACATATGGACACATACAAACACACACTTGTGCACACACATATACACACTCAGACACAGACACGAAGGTCAGTATTCCTTTTTAAAGAGACCTTCATTCATACAGCTCTTTACCCCATGTGTGTTCCACACCTGCTTCGCATACAATGAATGACATTGAACTACAGGATGTATTGTATTATGATCACACAGCAAGATCCCATTAGCGACAACGGGATGGATGAGCAGTTTACCTGTTTCTAGTTGTGCTGGTTGAGTATTGTCCAGGATATTGGGAGGACTGTCTATTCTTCTCCATATAACCACCTGAGCTAGCGGATAAGGTCCAGCCGTAATGTCACCTGCAGTTTCATCCCGTGACACTGTGACATTCCCTCAGGACCAGACCGATGTCTCCCCTGGTAGATTATACACCAGAGTCAAGCTAAAACTCACCAACCTTCTGGGGCAGCTTGGTGGCACAGTGGTTAGCACTGCTGCCTCACAGCGCCAGGGACCCGGGTTCAATTCAGACCTCGGGTCACTGTCTGTGTGGAGTTTGCACATTCTCCCCGTGTCTGCATGGGTTTCCTCCGGGTGCTCCAGTTTCCTCCCACAGTCAAAAGATGTGCGGGTTAGGTTGATTGGCCAAGCTACATTGCTCCTTAGTGTCAGGGGGATTAGCAGGGTAAATATGAGGGTTTAGGGGAATAGGGGCTGGGTGGGATTGTGGTCGGTGCAGACTCAATGGGCCAAATGGCCTCCTTCTGCACCGTAGGGATTCTATGATTCTAGTCCAGAGACATCAATTCGAGTAACTAAACCAAACTGGCAGAGGAAACTCCTTTTTTTCTCACATTAATACTTCCATTTAAAAGAAAGATTTGCATTTTATTGCATCATTCTTAATCTCAGATGGTTCAAATTGTTTACAACCCATTAGGCATTCACATTTCATGGAATCATCATAGAATCCCTACAGGGCAGAAGGAGGCCATTTCGGCCTATCAAGCCTGAACCGACCACAATCCCACCCTGGCCCTATCCCCATAACCCCACATACTTACCCTGATAATCCCCCGACACCAAGGGGCAGTTTAACATGGCCAATCCACCTAACCTGCACATTTTTGGGCCGAAGGAGGAAACCGGAGCACCCGGAAGAAACCCACGCAGACATGGGGGAGAACGTGCAAACTCCACACAGACAGTGACCCGAGGCCGGAATTGAACCAGGGTCCCTGGTGTTGTGAGGCAGCAGTGCTAACCCACTGTGTCACCATGACGCCCAATAGATTTAGGTGGATAGTCAATGTTATATTGTAGGAAAGATCGGTCCAAAGATGTGCAGGTTAGGTGGATTGGCCTTGCTAAATTGTCCCTTCTTGTCAGGGGGACTAGCAGGGTAAATGGGGTTACGGGGATAGGGCCTGGGTGGGATTGTGTTCGGTGCAGACTCAATGGGCCAAATGGCCTCCTTCTGCACTGTTGGGATTCTATGGTTCTATGATTCTAAAGACAGTTGTCAACCTGTAGCAAGGATTCACAAAGAGTGACGAGATAAAATGATCTGTTTCTAAGCAACATTGGTCGGGGGATAGCAGGAGTAGGCCATTCATCCTTTCCAGCCTGTTCTGCCATTCAATGCGGTCATGGCTGATCTTCTGCCAAGACACTGGGTATAACTCCCCTGCCCCTCTTGTGCCATGGATCTTTGATGTTCACCTTGTGGGGGGCAGGCGGTAACATCTCATTTGAAAGATGGTACCTTCTGCCAGTGCGGTACACCCATGGTACTGTGCTGAACTGTCAGCCTAGATTATATTGGTGACACAGTGGCACAGTGGTTAGCACTGCTGCCTCATAGCTCCAGGGACCTGGGTTCAATTCCCGGCTTGGGTCACTGTCTGTGTGGAGTTTGCACATTCTCCTCGTGTCTGCGTGGGTTTCCTCCGAGTGCTCCGGTTTCCTCCCACAGTCTAAAGATGTGCGGCATAAGTTGATTGGCCATGCTAAATTGCCCCTTAGTGTCCCAGGATGCGTAGGTTAGAGGGATTAACAGGGTAAATATGTGGGGTTACGGGGATAGGAACTGGGTGGGATTGTTGCCGGTGCAGACTCGATGGGCTGAATGGTCTCCTTCTGCACTGTAGGGATTCTATGAGATGCTCGAGTGTCTGGAGTGAGCCTTGAATCTGCTGAGTCAGAGGTGAGAGTGGGACCACTGAGCCAGGGCCACACACTAATGTACAGAAATGTGAACACAGTCAGGGTATATTAGAGTGACGCACGGTGTACACCATATGAAAATCAAGCTGGACTTAACCTTGGAGTGCTCGATGCTGTCACGGTGAGTGGAGTGGAAAATGTCCCTTCTCTTCGATCTGACGTGAACCAATGTCCACAAAATAAATCAAACTGCTCTGTTATGAGCTGAGAATTTCTTTTCCTGCTGCCTCTTTCTGTGGAGGTTCTGAGGGACAGTGAACCAGCTGCCCCTCAATGCCTGCCTTGGGGTGTGGGAGCTGGATGCAGCAATGCAGGAACCATAATGTGGATGCAAATTCCCCGGAATCCAGAATTGCCAGCAGAAAATCAACCAGGGGAATGGAGCATTTTAATTTTTTGATTTGATTTATCATTGCCGCATGTATTAACATACAATGAAAAGTATTGTTTTTTGCGCGCTATACAGACAAAGCATACCGTTCATAGAGAAGGAAAGGAGAAAGTGCAGAATGTAGTGTTACAGTCATAGCTCGGGTGTAGAGAAAGATCAACTTAATGCGAGTTAGGTCCAGTCAAAAGTCTGATGGCAGCAGGGAAGAAGCTGTTCTTGAGTCGGTTGGTACGTGATCTCAGACTTTTGTATATTTTTCTTGACGGAAGAAGGTGGAGGAGAGAATGTCCGGGGTGCGTGGGGTGCTTAATTATGCTGGCTGCTCTTCCCGAGGCAGCAGGAAGTGTAGACAGAGTCAATGGATGGGAGGCTGGTTTGCGTGATGGATGGGGTTATATTCACAACCTTTTGTAGTTTCTAGTGGCCTTGGGCAGAGCAGGAGCCATACCAAGCTCTGATACAACCAGAAAGAATGCTTTCGATGGTGCATCTGTAAAAGTTGGTGAGAGTTGTAGCTGACATGCCAAATTTCCTTAGTCTTCTGAGGAAGTAGAAAATAGCGGCGGAAGTGGGAAATTAGCAGCGGGGAAAGTCACAATCCTCCTGAACCCAAAAGGTGCAGGTGTGAGCACTGAGCTAAGCTGGCACCCAGGAGTGCAGTGGACATCTCACCCGGAGATAGTGGGCGGAATTCTCCGGTCCCGCTGGTCTAAAAGTCAGACATTCCTTGCCGATGGCCGATCCCGTCAATGGGGTTTCACATTGTCCGCAACCCACCCACTAAAATTCCAGCGGCAGGCGGGATGGGAGAATTCCGGCCAGTGTAGCCTTAAGGCAGGAGCGGTGGTCCAGTTTTGTATTGAATGGGTGTCTCTTTCGTTTTCAGCCCTGTGCCCCCACTCCTTTGGTGATTCAGACTGAGCTTCCACAGAGGCCGGCAGGGGAACAGTCAGATGCAACCTCGCGCCGTCAATCGAATACGGGAACAATGGATTGTTTTCGAGTCAACCTCCCCGCCCATAGCAAATCTATACCTCACCCCCCAATGCAGGGCGATCACTCAAAGTATCGGCCTGGGTTACGCGCTCGAGTGCTGCGGTTGTGCCTATGTGGAGATGGTGGGGTTAGATGACAGATCAGCCAACACCACATGGGATGCCAGACCTGGCTAGGGCGGCTAAATGGCCTCCCCTTCTTCCCATGTTCCTCACCCCATGTCACATTTAACATGGAAATTGAGATATGCTTTAACACCCTCAGCCTTCAGAGGTCACCAGGGAACGCCACGAGACCCAGGAGGTCATTGTATTTGTCCCCGTCCGAGTCAAGTCTTTCCATGTTGGTCAAAGAGCCACGGTCAGAATTTTATGATGCACACTCGACCCAGACGTAGGTGAAATTGTGCGAGAGGATGTGTCTGATGCGCGATTAAATCACTCGGGAGGCTAGATTGTACCCGGGAAATAAAGGCTTTTATTACTGACAAGAATGGAGCACACTATATACAATACAATCCCAGACTAAAGGGTCACCAGGCAGTGCAGTGACCTTTATACTTCCCCTGGTAGTCGGAGCCAACTGGAGTGTACCACAGAACAATATCAACAGGTAGAACAGCCCAACCCTAACACCAACAGTAACTACAGTAACATATCTACAAACCCCCATAGTGCTGACCATCCATGGCTCAGCACTCATAGTGGTAACCAACGATGGTTCACTTCACCACAGTGTCCCGATATCATTCCTCACCCGAGCAATATTTTGGTCAGTGGGTGCGGGCGAGACTCGGAAGTGCTCCTGCTTACAGACAAGCAGACCAATTAGCCATTGAGGGGCTAATTGAATGCAGTGTTACGTGGCCCACCTGCTTGGTTGGCGGGCAGACCGATTGGTCAGGTGGCCTTTACGTTTTAGCTTCAACCTCAATCCTGGGCAGGATGCAATGTTAAAGCTGAAACAAGAGGTGTCTGTGGACTGAGGTCTGTGTATGGTTATGCTGCCAAGATACTCTTTGCATAGTTATTTTCCCCATGGCTATTTATTTTTCACAGGCCTGCAGCTCTCTGAGACAGCTCTCAGCTGCTGTCCCCCTGAGGGAGAACATTAGAAGCACCCGCCCTCCGTCCTCCCTTATCACAGCGCCTGCCCTCCTCCCACCTTCCTTGGTAGCGCTGAGCCTTTCCCAGTATGCATTTCACTGGCCGCCTTTCAGCACTGATGCCTCACAGCGCCAGGGACCTGGGTTCGATTCCTGGCTTGGGGTCACTGTCTGTGTGGAGTCTGCACCTTCTCCCCGTGTCTGCATGGGTTTCCTCTGGGTGCTCCGGTTTCCCCCCACAGTCCGAAAGGTTAGGTGCATTGGCCATGCTAGATTCTCTTTCAGTGCACCCGAAAAGGCGTCGGAGTGTGGCGACTAGGGGATTTTCACAATAACTTCATTGCAGTGTTAATGTAAGCCTACTTAGAAATCATTGAAATCATAGAAACCTTACAGTGCGGAAGGAGGCCATTTGGCCCATCGAGCCTGCACCGGCAACAATCTCACCCAGGCCCTATCCTCGTAACCCCATGTATTTACCCTCCTAATCCCACTGACACTAAGGGGCAATTTAGCACAACCAATCCACCTAACCCGCATATCTTTGGAGGAAACCAACGCAGACACGGGGAAAATGTGTGAACTCCACACAGACAGTGACCCAAGCTGGGAATCAGACCTGGGTCCCTGGCGCTGTGAGTCAGCAGTGCTAACCACTGTGCCACCGTGCTGCCCTTACTTGTGACAATAATAAATAAAACTTTAAAAAATCGGCCATCTAGCGTGAGATCGCACCCAATCGTAGCCGGAATCTCGTTTTCCTCCTGCTTACAGACCCCTCGAGTACGCATGCCTAACAGACAGAAAATTCAGGCCCATGACACTCTGGGTGAGGTGCTGAGGGAGCGCTGCACTGTCAGCGGAGACATTAAACCAAGGTTCCATTTAGAATTTGCTGAATATTTGGCTGAAGGTATGCTAATATTTGCACAGTTTTCCCTTCCCTTTCAAATGCATTCATGGTAAAAAAAAAAACAGGAAGTCTTTCCACAAAGTGTTTCCCATTTAGATTCAGTGCAGCTGAACAAATGATTAAATAGTTTATGCTACAAAGGTTTTCGGAAAGCCCATTAATCTGCAATTCGGGAAAGCTTTATATAAATGCGAGTTCGCTCGATCATTGATTCAGCGATCATGTTTCTTGGCAAAGTAATAATCCATTTCTCATCAATTAACCATCCTGCAACTCCTCAGTCAATGAGTGAGATTGATGGTAGTCACAGATTAAACGCAGCCAGTCAGGGGCTTTCGCTTTTGAAACTGCTTTATTGAATCTATTAAGCCACCATTTACGCCACTCAATTGAGCTTCAGAACTGAACGCACATGACAACAGCTTTAATCCCGTCTTAACACCTTCTTCCTTCAGCTGTTTCACCAGAGGTGTTGGCGCAATTAAAGCCGGCAGGTTAACTCCCGGCTAAATTGGCACACGGACGAAGGTCGGACCAAGATGTCAAGTTTTGACCAGTGAATGCCCCCCCCCCCCCCCCCCGTGTGTCAATTCTTGCTTTGTTTGTACGTAACGTCTGCATGTTCTCGAAGAGACCACCCCCTAGGGCAACAATTCCCAACCGGTGTGCTGCGGCACACTGCTATGCAATGAAGACCACTCCCCTCCCGAGAGTGCTGCGAAAAAGATTCAAAAATTTAGGTACTTAATCTAAAACTATCCTTCGTTTCCTGCCGAGATATGAGATT